>NC_044572.1:105860464-106576714 GCF_901933205.1 Camarhynchus parvulus
TCTCAGCTCACGCAGAAAGAGAGAGCGACATGCACATGGAGACATTAACACACAGCATCATTAACCCAGCCAAGTCCTTTCACTGAGTTAACTCATATCCATGCTGAAATCTGATATTTCAAAGTAGCAGTGTAATGCAAAAGCTCCTGAATTTTTTTTTCTGATGTTCTTATTTTTATTAACTGAGCTTCACCACTTTCAAAGTTACAGGTGGTATTTACTAGGGTTTACATTCGTGCTGTCAGTCAAACAAGTGTCACTATATATCACCGTGTGTTAAGAAAACATACTTTGTGATTGAAGAATGAAGTTGTGTTTGGACATGTATTTTACAAGTAACAAAATCCATTTAATTGACATAAAAAAACACGGCTGCTGCTAGTAACTTTTGGGTAGAGTCCTGCTTGTAGTCGTAAAAATAACTCCAAAGAGAACAAAGCGCTTCAGTCCGGAGGAATGGCTGTTTAGGTAGCCGTGTGGGTGCCATGCTTTCACATAATGATTGTGTTTATACATGACAGGAAGCATCTGTAATCCACAGCTGCGGGTGCTCCAGCCCAAAGTCCTGATAAAATCTACACCTATGCTTCTGCATGAATGAAAACAGACTTCTCGAGCAGACCAGAAAAGCAGCCTGCGTTCCTAAAGTTTTTAGCACTCCGTGGTCACCCTCCGTCTTCTCCCTACTTTTCTGCAGACTAAGCGCTGTTCTGCCTGCATCTCTAACAACTCTACTGTGCTCACTCATACTGCACCTTTTTTTGCTCAAATGCTGGCTTTCCCCCCTTGCTTTGTCCAATAGAAACATATCTATATTGTTTTTCTCCCCCTCTGTCTCTCCCCTCTGCACCCCTCCCCATCGCAGAGAGGCAAAAAAACCCCAGTACTCACATCCTTTTTATTTCCTACTTCAGTGCTCAGCACTGACTCTCGCCAAAGTGAGAAGCACTCTTTCCTTGAAAGTTACCTTGTTTCAGGAAATACTCAGATGCAACAAAACCAAGGCTTTGTTAAGCCGCCTCAGACCAATCTCATCTTTAAGTCCCCTTTATTTCCATTGTTGTGTCACACAGGAAAATCAAGCTGGAGCAGAGACTATATAATGGCTTCTTAAAATAGTTTTAGGCTATTTCAGCTATCCTTTCTCACTCCCTCTGTGGAAGAAGTGTGCAACAGTTTAAGTTGGAACCGGGCAAAATGAAGTTACAGTCAAACAGGACATGTAATGCTTTCTCAGACATGACCTGTAACACAAGGTCTACTACATTTCACAGTCTGACCTGCAAAAATAACAACCTGAGTTTTCCAGGCATTAATGGAATCTGATTTCCGCAGTTCTGTTCCTTAACAGTAGAGCCCATCCTTTAAGAAATCACACTCCAGCTTCTAATTTATATATCCTGATTTTCTTTCCTGCTGCTGCGTGTGAATGTTCCAACACAGAAGACAGCTAAATAGGAATTGTGTCAATATGATTATAAGATCTTTTTTATTTCTTTGTTTTTGAGAAGGCTGGGTTAGAATGGTGGTAAAGGAAAACAACCGTCTTAAATTAATTACTGTCATAATTTGAAAAATGCCCTTCCTTTTCCCAGTAATTAATTTCAGTTCAAGAATTCAAAAATCAGATGCAGTGAAGTTTAATTCATGTCTGTAAGTGCACAAGAATGGAAAAACATGCAGCTTTTCATAGGCTTCTAGCAATACACAGAACTGTGTGTGTAAATTTCCAAAAAGCAAATTACAAAGGCTCACATAAAAAAGAAGCAAAAAACTCACTCCCCTGAATTAAGACTCTCCGTTTGTTACTGGTGCGGGACTGGTATAATATATATACTATCAGGTATCACTCACTTTCACTTGCTCCATTAAAATAGCCTATACAAATGGGAAATATTAGGTACCTAATGGGAAACATTAGGTACCTTACGTGATGCAACTCAACAGCAATTTCATGATGGGAGGGAGCCTCTTTACAATGGACAAAATGGTTTCTGCGTTTATATTTTTCAAATTTTCTAACAGTACAAAATCTTGCTACAGTAGATTAAACAGAAAAACAACAGTTTATGAAATATGACCTCCAAAAGACTAATTGCAGAAGAAATATTCATTCCCAGTCCAATAAATCCTTAATTTTAAATGTCAGCTGCAAAACATAAATCCCTTTAATAGATTTCAAACTGTGGTGACGAAGTTATAATTGTAGGGTCCAGCCCTCTCAAAATCAGTCCAATGCACTCACTTTGCATTAGCCAGTCTTCTGGGTTTTGGGTTTTTTTATGTTGTTGTGTTTTAATCTCATCTCCGATCTTTTAGGAATTTTCCATTGCATTCCTGAGCCTGGTTCTGGATTACTCTTGGCTCAGATTGAATTGAATCTTGTTGCTATTCCTCAATAGATGTCTGGAGTGCAAAGTCTACTTGACCATAGCTTTCTATGTCGTTTACTGCAGGGTAGCATGCACATAAAGACCCTCAAGTCATACGAAATAAGAGCCTTGACCTCAGGACACAATAAAATTGGTTAGTTTAGTTGTAGCTCAAAAGGTCATTTTTTCTGGGACTGCCTCTGAGGGCTGTTTTAAACTAATTATTACCTTTGATTTTTACTTATCGTTTGTTAACAAAAGAGAGAAAGGAAAAAAGTACAACCCCCCATTATTATAATTTCAACAGTTTGAGTGGCATGTATTTAACACTATGGACATATGAAAAGACAAGGTCCCTACCTGAGGAGGAGCTTACAGTGTAAATTAAACAGAGAGCTCTGTGAATAATAAAAGCAGGCAGAGGGGAGATTTATGTAAGAGTGTGGGAATAGTGGGGAGGTGTATAAGAGAAATATGCAGAGTTGAGAAATATTCTACCAGTTGACACTAATCACAATACTTCTCTTCCTTGTTCTGTTTTCATGTATGTATGGTAATAGTTTTGTTTTTTCTCTATTTGCTTGCTTGTCACTGAGCTGTTCCCCTGCAGAAGCTCTCCTCCTGATTTCTTTTTCTGTTCAAGATTCTAGTACAATAGGTAATACAGGTATATCTTTATTCTTCTGCTCAGCCATGGAAAATAACACCGAAATTCCCCAAAATGTTATATATACTTCTCTTGGCAGTTTTTCCACAGTAGTCTACTGAAAAGTATGATTCACTATTAATAGAAAGCATAAATGAACTTGAAATTCTGGGCTTTTTGACACTATCATCTCCCAGAAAACCTCTGAAACTTCTTTAGAGGTTTGTTTGTTTGTTTGTCTTTTGTAATAAGATGTTTCTAAACAAAAATGGTGTTTGCTGTCAATTTATTTTTCCTTCTGCCTAGTTGTGTTAGACAAATAAAAATATTTAAAAAAAAAAGAGCTGAACAGCTTCTTTCCACTGTTCTTTAACACAGAGAATGTGATGCTACACAGGTTTTATTCTTTTTAACTGTTGAAGGTAGGATGATATCAGAAATAGGAATATCAGAAAAGGTGATGGATCAACCTGAGAAATTAAACTGCAATCAATCAGGAGGACCAGATGGTGTTCATCCAAGAGCTCTGAAGGAACTGGAGACCAATGCAAGTGAGATGCTAACAAAAATGTAATGCAATTTATCATTAAAAACAGCTACTGTACCAGAGGGCAGGAGAGTGGCTGAGGGTGTCCCTATCTCTTAAGAAGGTGCTAATGATGATCCTGGGAATAATAAACCAGTAAGTCTAGTACAAGGAAACTATTCAGAGAATCAGTAAAAATAATGTACTTAGGCACACAGACAAGAAGTAAAATCTGCAATGCTTCTGCCTACATTTCCTCAACCCTCCTAGAGCTAAGGAAAGAGTTAACTAGTAGTCGATAAAGTAGAACCAGTAGATACAATTAATTTATTGTTTCCAACATCTTATGGTAAGGTTTCTGAAAAGAAAAACACAACAGATCCAGAATTAAAATCCATCTATATTGTCAGTACTGAACAAAAGAGGGAAATTAAACTCCAAAATTTTAGGACTATTAGAATTAGAATTTTGTCCTCTGGAAGCATTTTATAATCACTATCAGATTACTACAACTTCCGAATTAGCTGGTTATATTAGAGGTGAAGTAACTTACCTATAATAGTAAAAGCAAGCTGTGTCAGAACCAGACTTCACTTCATGAGCCCCCAAGTTCCAGAGCTGCATTTAGGTGACTAGACAACATCCCTTTCTCTAGGTACTGCAGAAAAATCAGTGGTCAGTGGAATCAGAGAAAGAGGTAAACTCTGAATTGCCCCTGGGATCAATAGTGGCAATAAAGATGGTTTTGTTCAACTTATTCATTAGAAAGCTTGGGAAAAAGGCTTCTGAAATAAAAAATGCAGAACGTGATTTCACTGTAACAGTCACAGCCTGCTTTCTGGTGTTTAAACCCAGTGCCTGTTGCTCTAACAGGGAAACTCATGGGGGTATTTGGCCATTTATTAAGTTAACTGAATTTAGACAAAACTTGAAGAAATTCCAGAATAAGACAGTGAACTAAGATAAAATGGTGACATGATGGTATGCAAAATTAAACAGACTAATGCCAAGGAGCGTATGCTGGAAAATATTTTCAAGAAGTGATGGCTATTAATTAGCACAGGAAAATCTAAGCATCATTTACTGAAAATGCTATCCAGGATATTGCAAGAGCTTAGAAAACATACACAAGCAGAGAAGATATTCAGTATGAACAGATAAATGGTTAAACATAAAAGATTACTGTGCAGTTTCATGAGTAAAAACTGCATTTCCAGATATTCTGTTGTATTTTAGTCAGTGGGTTATAAGCAATGCACAGCAAACCAAAGAAATATGCAGAGAAATGCAGTAAACATGACAAATGAAGCAGGGGAAAGCACCAAGAAGGCAGATTTAAAAGAAGAGAACACTTAATTTAGAAATAGAAAAAGGTAGAAGAGTTAGAAAAGCTTTAGGACCACATAAAATTCCAGTTGATGCAGAAGAGCTCAGGTGTTGCTGTCTGGTTTCTTGCTTTTTACAAAAAATAAGTGGAAGGCATATTTAATTGAATATATGGAGATACGTTTATTTCATCAGAATATGTAGTTAAATTGTGGGATTTTTTTTTGCTTCTGCATAGGATTGAGGAAAAGAACTTTGGGGCAATGAGAGAATAAAAATTAGAAAATGAAAACAAAAGGAAGTGAAAAGAGGAGGACTAACTCTTTGTCATGTCCTCCAGTTTCCTGAGACTCTTCAGCTGTTCCTCCACAAAAAGGGCACATGGCCAGTCATATGCAGGTTTGGTGAAAGGGCATCTCAGGTTGCAGAGGAAGACCTGAGAAACAGCCATCCCCTGCAACATGGTTTTGTCTCTAAAATCATTGCTTTTCCAGGCAGAAATCCAAATAGCTGCTGCTATAGGTCTGCCTAACTCCCACGGCTCAGTCTGCACAGCCCTTTTGCTCTGGGGTAAGGGACAGAATGAGGCAGGAGAAAAGAGTGGCCAAACTTGGATCCTGACTCCCCTATGAAGCCTAAGACTGTGCTGCTTGACATCCTTTCCAGCCCTGCCAGTCTCTCCACAAGCATGCAAACTGTACTCCCCAGAGACTACAGAAAGCAGTGGGAACTTGATGTGATTCTCCTTGTGGAATTTCTCAGCACTTTTTTCTTCCTTGGGATTTTTCCCGAGAGATCAGAGTATTTAGCCCTTACTTAGCTTTATCAAAGTATTAGACATTTATTTGATTAAGTATAGCATCTGCAGCCACACTAGCTAGAATAAAAATTATAAGGGCTATCAATCCTCATACTTCAGGGCATAAACTGATCACCAGCTGGGGTCGAAAAGAAATTTCCCTCTGTGGTATAGTATTGCAATTAGGTGCATTAGGAGGGGGTTATGCCTTCCTCAGTAGCCTCAGGCATTGGCCAGTGTGAGAGGCAGAGAGATACCAGGCTAGAAGGACCACTGGTCTGTTCCAATATGGCAATTCCTTTGTTCTTAGGGCTGAATGTTTCTGCTGCCGAACCGCCCTACTTTGTCATAATGTCAAAATCCAGCATTAATTATAATTCTGAAAATGAAGGAATATTCATGAATTATTATGTTGGCAATAACAGCGTGTAATGCAATAAAGACAAAAACAGCGTCTGCTGCAGAGTAAAAGGAAGTTGACAGCTTCAAGCACAAGGTGGTTTCTGTTTCCAGTTACCCTCCAGAACTCCTTGCACCCCAGAGTCAACACCTTTGAGAATAATGAAGTAATTACAATTTTATTTTACCATATTCTGACAACAGATTTGATTCAATAGTGTCTGCACAGTTCAGACAAAGCAAAACACTCCAACAGTTTGACTATAAAATGCTGATAGTTTTTATGTGCTCAAATTTAATCCCCCAAATTGCATGATGGCCTTCTTGGTGAACCAATTTTAACTGAAATTTTCTTCTGTATTACTCTGTTCTGGTTCCATCAGTGTTTTGATAGAAATAAAAAAAAAAATAGAAAAAAAAAAGAAAAAATCCTATAGCTGCTTTATTCTTGTCATGTTCTTTTTCTAAAGCAACTCTTGGAGATGATTGCAAGAGTACATTAAAGGCATGCATTTTCGAAGTTAGTCAGTTGTCAAAGTGATCCTGAAGGTTGACAATCACATTTAAGACAAATATAGAAATCTAAAAGAAATGCTTACAAGCAATTCTGCATTCTGGGCAATGATTTGGTTTGAAAATGCATCCAGTTCAAGGGTTAAATGAAAGCAAAAGCAATCACTTCATCCATGTTTTTGAAGAAAATAAACCAGCTTGATGTAAGCTAAATGAAGGGGGTCTGTGACTTAAAAGGAATGGACAGATAGAGAAAAAGGTCAGAAGATTAAATTTTCCCTAAGGGAAAAGTCATTCTTTGGAATCATTAACCTCCTTCTAGGTCACTACTGAAAAAAACAGCAGGAAATCCTACTGCTCCTGGAAAGATGGGTGCATCGTATACCACCCACTGACCTAGCAACTCTATGGCAAACATAATTGTGCTTACAAATTCTCCTCCAGGCATGCTTGGTTTTACTATGCCCATTTTAAAGCAATATGATCTTTTAGCTGAACTCTGAAGTGTATCTATAAAGACAATATTCCAGGGGCTTGGGATGTTAAAAAAGAAAGATCACTTGCTTGAACGCCTTTTTTTTTTTTTAATGGAGAGAAATGTAGAAACAGAGTTTTTGAATTTGAAAGTTGGTCAGTGACATGTTTTATCCAGTCTCTCTTTAGGACTGAAATTAATCATGGTCATTTTTGTGACGCATTTTAGTGACTTTCTACACTCTAAAGCACATTGCTGGGATAAGCTGTATGTTTCAAAGCACCTTTTTTGTCTCAGAGAACCTGCATCAGAGTGTGTTCTCAAGGTTTCATTGTCAGCTAATTCTGCTGCCTCCTTAGGGAAGTCAGAGAGTAAACAGTACACCAAAGAGGAGAACTGGGGTCTCATACAAATCTTCCAGAAAGCATTTGGAGGATGCTCTGTAGCATTTATCAGACAATACACAGATGAACAGTCTGACCAGTATCAATGGCAACAAGTCTTTTGTCATGACCAAGCCCCAAAACAAGCGAGGGAAACTACCTCTGGTCAATTTCTACCACAATATCATGTGGAAATGCTTGCATCTTCATTGAAAAGTGGCCTCCTTTTCTTCCCCTCTTGCAACAGAAATAGAACTCTCAATCAACATAAATGCAAATTCATATTTGCTTTTGATGGAAGCTCCAAATCCACCAAGAATTGGCAAGGCAGGGGGATGCCTGTAGCTCTGCAAAGTCCCTTGTCTACTTGGAGACTCTAGGCAAAGCCTGTATCACACTCCAAAATCAAGGACTTAAGATTAAGAACTTCTATTACTGGAAAACATTCTGGCAACTATCTTAAAATCTTTTGTCTCTGGTCAGCCAATTATTTTTCCTAACAGAAAGGCATATTCAGAAGAGAATTTTAATATGGAGAAAAGACTTCAGCAAGTTAGAGGGATGTTACACAGTAAAACCTGAAAATTTTGGATAGTCTATGAAGATATCTCAAATCTCAGGCCTACTGGATGAACACTGAGCAATACTTTTTCTAAATTTGATGTTTTCTATTTCCATTCCATTTACATATATGAAGCGAAAAAAGAAAAGTACACAGAAACAATTCCAACCAATTGACTGCCCTGGTAGCAGAAGTTGTCTTGATTAGCTTAAATTTATGAAATTGTGCATTTCATAAGACGCCACTTTTCACATGTAAGCAAGATCTTTGAAGATTTCAGAAAACAATGACATGACCCCTGGAGAATAAAGGCATTGAAAGAAGTAGCTAAGAGAAAGACAAATAAAGCATCGTTTGGGAAATTAGCACCCTTTACAAAGCCTCAAATAGGACAGAATCACACAGAGTTCACATTCTTCATGAAAACCATGATTTTTACTCATGTTCGCACGACCGAATAGCCAAGGAGCAAAAATCTTTTCCTGAATGTTAGCAGCTCAATTACCTAATGTGAACAAGGTAAGAATTTCCTGATATGTGCATATGGGAAGAAAAAGAATCGTGTGGCTCGCTTGTTTGCTAGCCAAAATGCATTTCAGAGGCAGGAAATCAAAAACACATCACAAACCTTGTGAGGAGACTACACACATTCACTCTGCCGATGTTAGTGTCTGTCAGGAGGCTGTCAGGCTCAGGGAGTCACAGCTCCCTAAAGCAGCGCTTCCCCAGTGTCTCCTCCCCAAAAGCATGGGTTTGGATCATACTTTGTTAGGAAATAGTGAGGAAATATCACAGTGTTACAGCTGCTCAGACAACTCCCCAAATTCAATACAAACGGCACTCTGAAACAAAGCAACCAAGGAATGTTGCAGCAGAGCCCTAAGCTGAGCAGCAAGATGCAAGATTTATTATGACACAGTGCAGGGGGTATCTGAAATGGAAGTCAAAGCATTAATGTGTCTTTGCCTCCTCTCCCCCTCCCTGTCTTCTTTTTTCTTTGTAATTCACATATGTTTATATAAATATATATATCTAATTGCTTATTTTCTCAAGTGACATTGCCTCCAAAATGATTGAAAATTTTAGGAGGTGAGGATTTCCTAAGATCTTTTCTACTTGTTTTTCCTGTGTTCCAGTGTTCTCTACCCGCAGGACATTGAAATGCTGAAATTTCAGCAGTTCATATGTTTGCCTGCCCACCTCTTTAATAAAAGGGTTGTGTTTCTTTTCTGTCAACACCTATTCTTTATCACACATCTCTGTTATCATCCAGGAAAATGTTGGCATAGCCTTTTGGGGGATTTGTTGTTTTTTTTCTCCTTTTAAATTCATTTCTATAGCTGGGCTTTTCCTTTTAAGTCTCCTTAATTTCTGTCATCAGTTTCAACCCCAAAGTTCTCACTTTCACAAGACAATAAGCTATTTTCACACATGTAAAAAGCTCTGTAAAGTGGAATTGCAGATGTCACATTTACATGTTTATGTTTTCTGTTTCTTTTTTTTTCTCATCTGTCACTTGGTTCAGCTCTTCAAGTCCAAGATATTTCAGTGTAGCTGAGAGGCTCTCTCAGTTCTTCTGCTCAGAGATCTAGCTTTACAAAATAAGCAGGTATCTCGAGCTACGTGGCAACTTCAGTTCCAAGGATAAAAGCAACCGCTGTAAAATCCAGCACTAACCCCACGTACAAACACTCACAGGCTCTCACACACGTGACCCGTAAACCAGTGCAGTTAATTTTCCATACGGTCCTGTCCCTTTCTGTGTGGAAAAGAAAAAAAAAAGAAAGAATAAAGAAGTAAAAAAAGAAAGGCTGTGAAAGGTGAGTTTTTGAAGAAGAAATCCCTCTGACGCTCCTCTTGCTGAGATTCCCCGCTAGGATTGCAGGGGGCAAGAGAAGACCTGCTTTTGGCTCAGTGCAGTAGAGGCCGTGGGATCTGCCCCCAAATCTGGCAGCTCAGTGGGATGCCATGACCTCTCACCCTGGAGCCTTGGCAGCTCAGCCCCATTGTTCCTGGGGGCAGGGGGCTGGAGAAGCTGGGGGTGGGGGTGAATGAACATCACCACAACTTTTGTGGCTCTGGGAAAGGAGATCACCTCCATGTGGAGACCTGGACGATGTGAACTGGTCCATATTTAGTGGTAGCATTCAAGATTTCCAGGGTGCTCAGGTAATATTAAAAAATCCCATGAAAGTAAAAAGATGGGTTCATTGGAAGTGGCATGTACAAATTTAATTTGCCTCCTCCAAGTACTTTTGACTGCATGTGCATGAGCTCCTGGTATTGTCCCTTCAACCCAGGGAAGCAGAGAGGCCACGAGTGAATCATTCTACCCTGAGCTCCAGTTACTTGCTCCACTCTAACCTGCAGCTACCTGCTTCTCAGATTTTTCAAAGGCTTCTAATTTGGCCAGATCGGGGTCTTTTTTCACAAGAACAAAAAAAGCTCATTGCTGTCACCAAAAGTGACACCCTCCTCATACATCTCCCTCCCCCTCCTGCACATCCAATTATCAAGTCTCTTTTCCAATGTATGAGATCTCTAGAGCTTCTCAATGAAGGGTTTGTAATAATTCTTTTAACATGGCAAAACACCACATTATTCCCCAAACATTAATGTTGCATGAATGCGAGACTTCTTTTCCCCATGAAATTTCCTTTTTGATTTTACAAAACAGAAAGTGCAATTTAAAACAATGCTAATGGAGCTCATATCTTCCATGATCTAAAATTATTTTGTGTGGTGCCAATAACTAGCTTGCTAAAAATTCTTGTCTGAGAAACCAACCTGACCTTGAACAAGGGCACTCAAGCCCTTTCTTTCATGACAGTGTCCTTCTGAGCACCCAGCAAAATATCACATAGTGTTTGGCCATCTGTATACAGAATGACCAGCGTTTCACATTTCAGATCTGCTTAACACCCTGTGCCACTCAAACACTTGTCACTAGCTAAATTCCCACCTATTGATATGTTTACATTCTCCCCATGGTGTCTTTCTGTTGCTGTTTAGGACATGAACCATTTTCTCCCTCTGTGCTACTTCATTCAAGTACCAATGTACTCTTGAACAACCTGAGGTACAGGAGCATTTACTTGCAGGAGAAGGCAGATACAGAAAAGACAAAGGGGCTGTAGAAGTTTTCACGATTTTGCACCGTCTCAGAGATGTGAAATTAAGGGGTCTCTGGCCAACAAATCATATAACCAAGAGAGGATTTACTGAGGAAAGATGATATGGATATACACAATTAGCTCCAATAAAATTACATTATCTGAGAAAGTATTTTCTTTTTCGTTGAAACCAGCATCTTGCAGTTTCTGTCTATGGAGTTAATATTTAAAGACTAGAGCTGTAATACACTTCAGGACACTTTCTTGATTTCATGGGGTCACTCTACTATATTTTCTTGTGTATGTAAGTTGTAAATGATGTATCTGATACATCCACCCTGAAAACTGTGTTTTTAACCAGTTCGTGTCATTATTAAATCTTAGCACTACATTCCATGTTGACATCTCATAAAAACACCTCCATGCCCAGTTTTCTGCTTGGGTGTCATCACTCAGTGATCATGAGAGCATGAAACCAGATGCTGTTCCAGGTCGGTGTAACTACGGTTTGGCTAAACAAAAATAAAATGGCTTTTCATGCTTATTGATCTTGATTTTTTTGGCCATTTTTACACTTCATTGCCTATAAGCTCAGTAAGGATGTGCTTTGTAAAAAGAACTGAAGTTTCTTCTCTCAGTGGATTAGACATTTCACATTTTAGTGACTCCCACTAACATTTCCATTCCCCCCTCCCAGAAGCAGCCCTTTCCATTGACTTAAAAAAAAAAAGGATTGATCTTTAAGTAATACATATGATATTAGTTTTTCCGTTTTAAAATAATCACATTATTGCAGACATTTTAATAGCTGTAGAGGTTGCTATGTATTAACATGATTCATGGTCCTTGACAGCAGTGTCTCTGAAAATCCCACAGGAATGCAAAATACAAAACTCCACACACGTTCAAATTTTACTGCCTGCAGCTAAAAGAGGGGAAAAAAACTTAAAACTGTTGAAACCCTTCAACTTTAAAAGCATTAATAGATGGTCCCAGGGGATTAAATCTAAATCTTAATGTGTAAAAATCAAGTTAATAACCACAGAGATTAATATGGTTGCATTTGATTATTGTGATAATGCAAACAATTAGTACTGCTAAAGTGAGATATATTAGCCTCCTACTTGCCCCACACACATCTGCAAAGCATTGGAAATAAATGGAAATAAAACATTTTGCTCTGAAAGGTTTTTCTTTTTTCTTTTTGCCTTTGTCTTATTTTCTCTGTAGCTGACTCATTTTTAAACTATAATTGTTAACATTTTATTTTTAAGCCTCTCTTTTTATAAGAGTCTCATAAAATTGGTTGCCATAATCATTCATTCCATATTGTCAGCAAATTATGCATTCCTTGCCAATACAAGTAAATAAATAAATCTTCTAGATAAATGGCATAACATTTTTTTCCTTCTTTCTTTTAAGGACAAAAAAATGCCATGCAAATGTATTAGCTTGAGGAAAATAAGAACTTCTTCCTAGTCCGCTGTTGGTTTAATCCAGAATGCCCTAGGATTTGAACCAGGCATCTAATCCAATCTATGTGATAGGTGGAGTTGGAAGTGCCACCTATACTTAATGCTTGACACTTCCCATTATAAAACCCTTTTTTCAGCTGCAAAAAACTGTGCCAGACTTTCCTGTGTTTGACTAAAATTCCCCTTGCTGGATGAATGCCTCACTTTGATTTATTTGTTGTTCTAAAATTTTAGTGAAAAACAACTCAGCAATTTCCAAGAACAAGATTATAGAAATTATGTTATTTTGCCCACATCAAAAAAAAATCCTTGCAACCATTCAGTCTATTAACTCTAATATGCCCATCCCTTGGAGCATGGACATTATATTTGGCATAGAAGAGGACCTGCCTGGTGTCAAGAATGTGAAAACAGATTGGCTTTGGCTAAATGTTTAGCCTTTGCTCAAGTTCAGTAGACATTCTCAGGAATTTGGCAGGAACGTCCTCCAAAGTCTCTGTCTGTACCAAGCACACTCCAGCTCCCAAGCTGCAGGCTCTGAGGAAAACATGCCCTCTTACTGCTGGTCCTGGATTCTGTGGTTGCATGTGTTAAGGCAAGGGATGCAGGACTGCAAGGAAGTGGAGGCAGAAACCTGGGGTTAGATGCCAATGGTTTGGGAGTGTGGAAGGAAGACTGTGATCCTGGCTTGGCAAGAAGCACATGTATGGAAGGAAAGGGAGCTCAGGAAAGGGGAGAAGCTTGGTGACTTACTGCCTTGTGGGATGATAGAAGATTGAAAGCAGGATGAGGAGCAAATGGATGAAAAACTAGGACTGGATCTGAGGTGGCTAAAAAGTGAGCTGCAAGTGAGAAATCCAGTGAGAAAAGCCTGGTGGTGAGGAGAGGAGGTTGGAGGGTTGGAGGGTTGGAAAGTGAACAGAATGTGCCACTGGCTGCTTGTATCCAGGAGCTGGGATGGACCTCAGCAATCTCGGGTTATCCCTTATGCACCGAAGAAATCACCCACAAAGTGAATGGCTCATTCCTCTCAAGCACTGCTGTGCAGGCAGGATAGCATCAGCCACCTTTTGCTACCTTGAGTCGCTGAGGTCAGTCCTGTAAGTCTGGAGATTTCAGTCCTGCAGCTAAGCCACCATGATGGCACTTCTGAGGGGTTTCCAAATTGCCTTTTTAGAGAAAGCTATAGGATAGTACATGAGAAACCTTTAAAAGCTAAGTATCACACAATAAATCTTTCAAAATGTAGGAAAAATTAAAATTATGTATGCAGCCCTAACTTGTCCTCCCCTTTTTTGTTTTTCTGCAATATGACATGGATGGACTTACCTGACAATCAGTTAGGAAAAGCAGCAGAGAAAGATGAATATATGATGTATTGCAAGGCTGGAGAATTAGAATGCAGGAGGAGGAGGGAGGGCTTCGTAGATGGTATATTTGAATGTTGTCCTACACAGAGGGGTCTGTCCTTGCCTTTTCCTCACCTGCAATGCTGTGAGGAGACACCAAGAACTGGCTGCTCATTTATGGCTACTTTCTATGCTTGGAGAGCGTTTGACTTGGCACTCCAGCAGTCTCCCTTCCCAAGTGCCACTTGTGACTCCATCTGAGCTGTGCACTGACGACACACGTGGCTGCACAACGCTGAGCTCTCTGACAACCCAGGCTCTGGTGACTTAGCTTGGCCCTCTAGAATTAGTGTGAATGCTGGCCTTATTTAAAGTCTTGTTGCCTCAGTTCCCCTTTTGAAAAATGGGAATAAAACCAACCTAGCTCTTGCATGAGTGTTGTGAAAATGAATGAATTACTATTTATGAAGTACTGTAATGATGAGTGCCCATGAGGAACAGCCCATGAGGAAATTAATTATTCTATCTTTGGAACAGGGTTTGAATAGTGAGCAGTAAATAGGATGTAGGGCCATTACAGTGAATAATGAGAATGAAGCAGATGAACAGCATCCACTCTGTTCAGTGAACGAGGCAAGGGCTTGATGAAGAAAACAGGAGATATTGTGGTGGTATGGTAGAGGACCATCCCAAGGTGTATGGTAGAAGAAGGTAACTCAGACCATGACACTCTGCCATACAGCAGCTCTGGAGTGCTTGGGCCCATGTCACCATGACCCCAAACCCATCCCAGCTCTGATGATGGACATGTACCACGCAGCCTAACATGCCCTGTGAGCTCACCCTCCCTCTCCGATGGTTCCTAAGGCAGTTTCTGAGTCCGGCCAGACCCAGTCTCCTCCCATCTGACTCACAGCTCCAGTTTCCTTGCTTGGCCAGGCCCTGACTCAAAAACTGTTTCAGCTTCCCTCCCTTCATCTACAGCCATTAACCCCAGTTCCTATAATAACAGGAAAAAGCACATTCCTAACACAGACACCTTCCTCTGTGAAATTCCTAACGCAGCTCAAAACCAAGCAATAGCAGAACTTCAAAAAAGACAAGGGACAATCAGAAAATATCCACGAATATATGCAAATATGCAAATCTGTGTGCATTTTCTAGCCTCAGTAGCAGCTATAGGTTTACAATTTCCAAAATTGAGTAAGTGTTTATTTGGAGTGATATAGATTAGAAATTACAACTGAAAACAGGATTTCCCTCTAAAATACCTCAGCAATCACAATCACAATATCTGGCAGTCCTTATCCTCCTTGCATAATATTGTTAATATTGGCATGTTTAAGAAAGAGAATTAAAATGCCTGTTTCCTGGCCTTGTAGCTGGAGGGCAAATATACCTATATGGTACACTACTATTTTTTTCATAAAGTTACCTCAGCAGTAAGAACCAGTCAAAACCAAATCCAAATGTAGCTCATCCTAATTGCAGATATGCCAAACTTCAAATAAACCAATGGAAAAGAATCTATCTTTTAACTTGCAAGCTCAGGTTTAAAAACATATTTTCAGAGCAGTTCCCCATTTGTTTCATTTGCTTTCAAGCCAAATACCTCTCAAGATAATCTCAGGCGAGGGATAATCCAAGGCTTCTCATTTTAGGTGCTGAATTTCTAGCTCATCTTTGAGTGAGTTTCTTAAATGCAAGATTTTATAAACTTTGAAATTGTCTTCAAAGGATTAATTACTATTTTGAATGCTCGGAATTAATAGTTCTACTGTGCTCGGGGAGGAAAAGAAACTTAAAAAAAGAAAAGAGAAATATTTAGGAAGGAATGTCTCTTAATGCTATGCAAGCCCTTCTGTGAAAGGGAGGGCAAACTCCAGCTTTGAGCTAGTGCTGGTGGGTAGGAGAGCCATCAGACCAGCAGCTGCATTCCTCCCTGACTGTTTAGAGGAATACTTGATGCTAGTGCCACCTTTTATGCTAGATGCTTGAGAAGCAAGACACAAAAGAAGAAAAAGGAAAGGGAAAGAGACCCAGCTTCATCACTCCAAACCGTTACTTCTGCCTTGGCAAAGAAAAAAACGGAAGGAAGCAAAACAGCAAACCAAGCTGGGGCTCTTTTGTTCTTCCACCTTGACAAAGATGGAGCCAGGAAGAATAAATAGCAACCAGCAGCAAGTGTTGCAGCTCACGTGAAGCAGTGGAGTAGCTGTGCAGTCAGGATCAAAGATCAGAGGGTCTTTAATACTGTGGCGCTCTGCTTTCTGGTTGTGCACTGCAAAACCAGTGTTAGGTGGCACATGGGGAGTTCCATGTAACCAGTGTCACACAAACAGTGCTCCCACCTTCAGCATATGGTTGGGGTGTTAGCATCATAGGCTGAACTGCAAATCCATGAAACCTTTTGATCAGTTCTTCACAGACAGCTCAGACACATGGTTACCACTATGCCACTTTTACATGACATCTAGCGCAGCTAAGATGGCATGGTCTGCTCCAAGCAGTACATCTAATCCCCTACCCTTGTGAACAAATAACACTAATGATCTGTCAGACCCATCTGCATTTCATGCATTTTACTCCTGTAACACCATGACAGGAGGCAGCATGAGCTTCATGCTTTGTCCTGGAGTCTGTGAGGCTGGTCAGTCTCATCACTGGGATGAAGGTCCAGGTAGCCTCAAGCACAGTAGGCAGAAGGGAATATGTGTGGAAAGGGTTTTCTGTCTTACTGCTAATGATGGGACATGTCTATTCTGAGAAATTGATCTCGCAAGTATTGTTGCAGCATCTCTTGGACTGATCTACTCAGGAACCACTATTATTGAAGAGGCTGTAGAAACAGACTTCATGGATGATCTCCAGGCTTGATGACCTTTGCTGTGACATATCTTGTCATAACACGCTGCAGAAAAAATACCACTTTGTGACATTCATTTCACTGACTCAGCACCAGAAATGTGCGAGCAAGGGCATGAAGGAAGCTAGTCCATCATCAGAGAATCCTGACAGGGTAAAAATCCAGGACTCCTTTGCATCCAGGGTGCATGACCTTGGCATCACCTACTCCAGCCAATTCACCAGTCTATCAATCTACACATATTATTTACTTGTTCTAGTGCAGCAGTGTCTTGCTTGATATAAATGCTGCTAGTCCCTGTTTCATTTCAGCTAAACTCCCATTCTGCTTCCTGTGCTGCATTGAGGGTTGGAGCAGAAGGATAGGCTTCTTGAAAATGGCAAACATCCTGAATCAGCCATAAAAGTGTGTCCTGGCAGCTAACCATAAAATGACTTGGGTTGGAAAAAACCTCAAAAATCCTCTGGTTCCAACCTTACTGCCATAGGCAGGGACACTTTCTACTAGACTCAGTTGCTAAAAGCCTCATCCAACCTGGCCTTGAACAGTCCAGGGATGAGGTATCCACAACTTCTGTGGTCAACCTGTTCCAGTGCTTCACGACCCTCACAGTAAAGAATTTCTTCCTCATATCTCATCTAAGCCTACTTTTTTCAGAGTAAAGCCATTGCATAATTTTCTTTCACAACACACCCTTGTAAAAAGTTAGGCAAATTTTGCCTTAGCCACTAGGAATGGGACACAACTGTGTCACTGGTATTGGTTTGGGTTTGTTTTTTGTTTCTCTCTCCCCTTCATTGTTCAAAGATTTAAGGAGTGAGGCCATCATTCCTTTTACACTAAGCCGCCAGGTTGCTAATGTTCCCATGGATGGCTTCCTATATCCTCCAGATGTTTCTAGGAACAAAGTGAGCTTGGCAGGGTGACACCAGAGGTAAGTGGGAAATAAATCAGCCAGTGGAATGGGTGGCTGAGGTGGCGCCTGGAGCAGCAGCTACTGCTCCAAGCTGCTCTGGGTAAGCACTAGAGCAGGAGAGCTACAAATCCAGGATTTGTACAATACCAGGATCTCTGCTGAGCAGGGTCCTGGGTCCTCAGTGGATAAAAGGAGATGGAGCAGAGTGAAGGCAGGAGGTACAAGGCTATGGGAATGAAGCCTGTGAGGTTACGCCAGAGGAGAAGGTGAGGGGCTGGGTATGTGAAGCCAGTGATGGACAGTGATGAGCAGCAGAGGAGCGAGGGGGCAGCAGCAGCAGCAGCAGGGGTGCCCTCTCGCCTTGCTGCAGCTCCGTGGAGCCTGTGAGCAGTGACAGGCGGCAAAGCAGCACAGCTCCGTCCCTCAGCAGCCGGCAAGGTCACCAGCAGCAGTGCCCTCCTGCCTCCCTGCTGCACCAGGAGCGCCTCTGGAGCTCCTCTGGAGCTGCGCGGGGCTGGGCTCCAGGCGCCCCGGGGGATGCTGCCAGCTTATTTCCCTCTGGTTATGGCTTGGTAACCTGACCCACGGCAGCACGGACAGCCAGATAGACCAACGCTTGTCTTTCATGTATGGAGAGAGATGCCTGGGTAACCTGCAAGGTGCTGCCTTTGCGGGAGCATGGGGACACTGCAGGAGGTGGCTTTTGTCCCATCTGACAAAGAGGAGGGAAACCAGCTGGGCTCCCAGTCAGGGCTCCAAGCAGGTTTGCTGCCAGAAACCAGACATCAGGGATTCTGCGCTGGGGAATTTTGTCAGTGTCTGTGTATTTAGTCAGATTTTCCTGTAATAAAACTACATTTTAGGCACTCTGATTCTGATAACGTGGGAACAGGCACAAAATGTATGTTTCCAGAGCTGTTTTTCCCAATCCTGAAAGAGCTGCTTCCCCAATATCTTTCATGAACAAACCTTCATTTTGTCTTTCAGCACTTTTTTTGCCCCTCGTAAATTTTAACCATTGTTTCCAGTGCCCTTCTCCCTGGACTATGCCCAGCCACAGTGGCCTGGGTTTGTAATTATGGCGAAAACTTGTCTCATGACTTGGCAATGACTAGAGATAATTCCCCAAAAGAAACACCTAGAGAAGAATGCCATTTCTGCACTTTTCCTCTCCTTTTGCTTAGATTCATCAGGCTGCTCCTCATCCATTGCTTATTATTTTTAACCCTTCAGCTGTATCTTACTTTTGAAATGAAATAATTCTAACTATTAGAGTGCATTTACAATAAGAAAACAGCTGTATTTACCATAATACTTCATAAAGTCCTAAAGTGACTATAAATCACAAATTAATATCAGCCTACTTGCTTATCTCTGAGTTTGTCAGTAAAAACAGTATGTGGGTCTGACTCATTCTGTATGAACAACAAAAATATCTGAGCCTCTTCCAGAAAAATGGCAGGAGCTGTTGTGATTCTGTGTGATTTTAGATTAAGGTGCACCTCCACTGGAGAGGAAATGCAAAGTCCTGCACTCAGCAGGAAAAATTGCTGGAACTCCATCTTTTCTTTTGGGTCAGTTTGCTTCATAACTCAGTGTCTCAATGGCAAATCTGAATGATAGCTTTTTTTATGGTCAATATTTAAGATCTAGGGATTTAATTCCCAAATATTAATTTCATAATCTGTATATAATTAAAATAAGACTAACATATTTTCACAAAAGCACAACATGCATTTTAATATTTTTCTTGATTTTTTTTCAGATGTCTGCAGTAGAGGAGAAAAGAACTAAATGAAAATAACTTATGTACAGTGAAAACTGGACTATGTCATTTTCTGGCACGAGTCATGCATCTCCTCAGGGTGAAAAGCTTTTCACATCACAAGACACATGTTTGACTGTGACTTATCATTTCCAGGTTAGGGACATACTTGAGTTCCTTGACATGCTACAGACCATTCATCATTTCAACCTGGGCTACTCTTGTTTTTGAGCTAACTTTTTAGTGCTAGTGAATTTGATTTAGAGACGTCAGCAAAGGAGTGACATGGCTTCCTCTAGCATGGTAAATGCTGTATTTCAGTTTGCTGTACACACTGAAATTCACCGTGCGCTCACCCCTCTGTGTGAGCACTGAGGTTCTGAAATCTGCCAGTTTTTGTGTATGTGTGTGTGTTTGTGTGCATGTGCACATGTCAGGCAGCCTGGGCCACAATATCATGCCTGAGTCTGTGAGTGAGCTGATGCATGAGCTGAAGGTGAAAAAAATGCTATTGCTCCAGTTAGGAAGCAGCAACCATAAGTCACCCTTAGGCATCCTCGTCTGGGGAGGAGGGAGAATGACACCGTAGCCGGGGAACGACCAATTCTCCTTGAGCTGTAAGAGCAGAACAGCTAAGGTGTCCTCTGGGGAATCCTCAGCAAATTCAATGGGTACTTTCAGCTGGCTTTCAAGTGACTCTGCCTAGCTGCTTAGCTGTAACTCCTCTGTGGGACTGAGACCAAACTGTGCACGTGTGTGTGGGGGAGGGGGGGAGTGGAGTTTCTATTCACGGCAAAATTAGCAGTTCCAGAAGATAAACAAGGATTAACTTTTCACCTATTTTTATTTTTTTTTCTCTAGTATGGGGAAAAAAAAGCTTTACTTTTTTGGTGGGTGGGGGAGGATAGGATGGAAAGACAGCAGTAGCAGAAGGATCCTGTCTGTGCCAGCTTCACCTCTACACAGTGCCCACACATGCAATTTCAAGCACAGTGTAAGTGTTGAGGTTGTGGGTATACTGCTAAAAGATGTAACTGAGATATCCTGAAGCAGTCATTAACACTTTGGACTCTGAGTCAATCCAAAAATCCATAGAGGAGAAATGGGGGTCATGAATATTTTGGTCACCTTCAGAGGGTTTAATATAAAAGGATATTTTAAATACTGGTACACACCTAACTAGTGCCAGATATTAAATGTAGTCTTGCATCAGTGACCCTAATCCTAGTAGTAAGTAACAAAAAGTCTCCTTCCCCTCAATGATGTTGAATCCCAACACCCAGGTGTGCTGCTCCTTACAGGAGGAACAGTTCAACAGTGTTGAGCCATGGGCAAGTGAGCAAGAGACCAAGGAGATCACCTGGTAAGGGGGAGTCTATTTATGCTGCTGAGTTGTAATTATATGACTGGAATTTGCCGTTCTCTCTTCTTCTTCCAGTCAGCAATGCTTCTTGTGCACCAGCTGCAATCAGGAGAGCCACTGGGCTCTCCAATGGTTATACTGATGTCTCAGACTGAGTCCAGGATCAGGCCAAGGCTGCTTCAGGGACTCAGGAAGCATAATTTCTGGCTCCCACACAGCCTTCACCTGCAAAGCTCTGAGCAGAGTCCAAAATATATTTTGCATACAAATTAATGAGATACATTTATAGCACCCCTTAGACAGCTTTATTCTGTTAGTGCTTACCTTTATTACTGTGTAACATACTCAGCTCTCATTGTCATAAATTGTGCTCTACTTTTGAAGGGGAAGAATAATTCCATATAAAAGATAAATAAATATGAGGAACAAAATGTTGTCAATTCCTATGTGGCTACCAAAACAATGTCATCTCATACATAAGTAAAACCTCAGTTTCTGACACCGAGTAATTAGAATCTTCCATCCAACTTCTACATGCCCAAAGTCAGCATTCATTGGAACATCCCTGTGCATCACATCTGCACGAGGTAGTAGGACAGGGCATGAACCACTGCACCTTAGGGGATTCCACAGATTTCAGAGCCTCTGGGAAAGGGGCTGTTGTGGCCTTGAAATCATCTGTACAAGCTAAGTGAAGTTTTATCTCCAGCAACGTCCAGATGCTTCCAAAGATAGGTAGCACAGTTAAAAAACAAATGGGTGAAAAAATGGCTTTCCTCTGCACTTGGCCTACTTAACCTGTGGGTTTCTGCTGTGATGTGAAAGTGTCCACAGTGTTGGCAGGATATTTGCAGTGTTTGTTTTAGTGCATTTTCATACGAACATATTTAATAGCCAAGGGCCCCTGGTTTTCACTGTGCCCAGGCCAGTGAGATATTGTTCTGCCTGCCTTGACTTCAACTTGTACAGGACTAAATGATGGCAGAAGCTCTGCTCTGCCACCTCATCAGCCCCTTACCCCTCTCCACTAAATCACAAGTCGCATCCCAGCAGATTAAGGTAAATTTCAATCAACAGCACTTTAAATGAATAAATTGGACAATGAACCACAGCACCTGAGGGAGGGTGAACACAGGCATTTTATCACTTCTGAGGTTTCCCCCAGGTGGGGAGAGGGACAGGGCATCTGGGGGTAACCTTCCTCCTTACCCCAATGTGATTCACTGGGACTCGTGAGTCACAGCCATTAGACATCAGGGGAACACGTGTGAAGAGGTATTATTCAATGTGAGTGAAGGTTGCAAAATTGGATTCTATTGTAGGAAAGCTTTTAAGTTATATTAGCCTATGTCTGTGAAGAATTTGTAAAAAATTCGCTTTCTCTAAAAAAATACAATTTGATCATATTTTTTACAAATACGCAGAAAATATGAACCATGTGGACTTTATAGGAGTTGTCCCAACACACCATTTTTAGCAAAAAATTCTCTCATTTCCAGAATTTTCCCTTTCCTTTGCATCAGTACAAATTGCAGTGGTGGGTATGGATGCCAGAGGTGACCCACACAGCATTGAAGAGCCAAGCTTTTCTGGGCAGTGCCATGGAGACCCCTGCCCTCTGCGGGCAGAGCTGCTGGTGTTTGGCCATTCATAGTGGATGGTGGTGAATGCTTTGAAATGCCTCATCGAACTGCTTAGTGTAGTCTTTTTTTACTGTCTTGCCATGCTCAACACAGGTCTTCAGATTACACACCCTCCTTTCCAGTCCTACAAATGTTTAATGATACATAGACAAAGTGTCATGGAGAATGCCCCAATGTAGGTATTCCTGTCTTTTCAGAAAAAAAATGGTGTTCTTGGGATATAGGATATAGCATTAAAAAAAAATTAATTCTGTATTTCCTTACAGAATCACTATTGTCTACCATTCATAACTAACTGCATTTATGAGTAATGAAATAATTCCTTACATGTGAGGATAAATGTACAGTATTATGGCATAATCAGGTAGGATGAATTTTAGCAAAGCTTTGAGTATGTGAAATACTGCAATTTGGAGGTTATCTGGAAGATCAAATCCCCAGTTAGAAAGCTATATTGTTGCCTTCATTTTCCTTTCCCAACCCCATGAAGGCTTAATTGGCAGCTAGCTTACAATGTGATCATCTAGCTTCTTAGAATTTTCTTTTTTGTTACAGGTTTTTTTTTTTAATGAGCATTTTCTCAAGGGAATTAATTATTACTTTGACTGGTATATTCATATATTTCTATCAAGAAATTTTATAAATTACCAAACTCTTGACACAGTGTGCAACCATAAAAATCACAAAGAGTATCTGTAGTTCTTTCTAATCCCATTAAATAATTTTTTTTAATCAGAAGCTTATTCACCTCTTTGTTAAATGGCAGCATCAGTCAATTGCAGCCAATGTCCAACGTGTATGTGCTGTGACGCTGCTACAGGTTTACCAAAGCTGCCCTGTAAGAAGAAATACATGTCACCAAGTTAAATGAGCTCGAATAAATGAAGAGTTTCATCACCGCATGGGTATCATTGCTGCAGAGAGAATGCTCAATACAGACTTGATTCTTTTCTACTTTGTTTACATTTTATGCAGAGCTTTTAGAAGCATGCTCACTGTGAGGCACTCTGTGGGAAAACCAAGTTTCAGTACCAGTCACCAGATAAGGAGGGGCCTATGTCCCAGGCCTCAAATCCATCTTTAGACAAGCAAACTTCAGTTAGTTAAAGGACTGAGAGAAGCCCAAAGGCTTTTGCAGTTACTTATCTGCTGACCCTTAAGGAACAAAATTTTCCATAGCTGTGTTCCTCCAGACCCAAGTGTAACAGAACAGGCACATGCCTGTTTGAGTCCATTTGTGATCCACAAGGAAGGTGTTATGCGTCCTTCCTAAGATTAACAAAACCTCTCTTTTGAATCCTTTTTCTCTGACTCCTTGCTGCCATTGCCTATAACTTGCATCCCTTTTTTTTTCAGCATAGGAGCAATTGTCACAAAAAACTTAGGGTTTCTGGCATAGGCATCGTCATTTTCTGGTGCCCTTCCCAGTCAAGGTTCTGGGACAGGAGTCTTCCAAGCCCAGTGTTTGGTTTGGTTTTGCTTGCAGTAAGCTCTACATTGAGCTGATCAGCACAAGGAGGAGCAGGGGGATGTGGGTCCTGCCAACAGCCTGGGCTCTCCTCATCAAGGTCCTTTCCAACCAGTGAACCTTCCACAGGGAGGCCTGAAAGTCTCCAGTGGGCATTAATGAGGAGGCACCTTGTTCCCTTCTACTTTCTCTCCTTTCCAGCTGAACTGGCTTGCTAGAATTAAAGTTACCCTCGGTGTTCAAGTTACAGCTTTCCTAACAAATGAAAACAGCAATTAAGGCTGCCACTTCATTCCTAAGTCACACCATTTTGTCTAATTGCAATATATATAATACATAAGATCATGCTGTGCTGGGGGATATATATGCAATAACCGAACACAGTGGCATGATTTAGGACAGACTGGCTTTGAGTTTCTTTGTGTGAGCAGGTGGTGTTTCCACACTGCCTCAAATATATTCATCGTGACACTATAAGGTCAAACTTACCCCTTCTGAGGGCTTGGCTTTATTACTAGCCCACAAACTTCAGATGAGGCTCTCTTTCTAGGTTTTCCAGAAGGTATTCCCAGGTTTGCTCTCAGCTCATCTGTCCAGTGGGTATTTACACAGGTCTTATGCTTTAAGGGACTTCCCAGGGCTACTTTAAGAAAATTGCAATAGGCAAACTGGTTCCTGCTAAGATGTTACTGTCCATCAGCTGAGAGGGGGTAGCCATCAGTGTGCTCCTTGCCCACACCATCTGTCAAAGAAAGTATTAGCTTACACCCTCATATGCCTTATAGTGGAAGAAATGAAAGTATAGTGCTCGTAACACCCACTTTAAGAAAGGGGAGAAAGTGCTTGCAGTAACTACATGCCCTATTTTAATATAATCTCAGCAGTATGCACTCCTTGAAGAGAAAGGCACTGAGGTAAAGGAAAGACGGGACAGGCTGCAAGGTGAGTTTGCCAAAGGCTGATTGTGGCAGAGTGACTGGATAGCTTTCTTCTCTGAGATAACAGATTTTCTTGACTAAAGAAATGCAGTAGGTCTCATCTCTATGGACTTGTGAAAAGTAGGTAATAAGGTGCCACATGGGAAATTATTAGTTAAGCTGAAGAAGCTGGGAATTAGTTCAAAAAGTATGGAAAAGAAACTAACTAAAGGGAGATGTCAACTGATTGTGTTGAAAAGGGAGATTCAGCCCTGGAATGAGGTTATCTGTTGCCAGGATGTGGGCTTACAAGGTTATTAGGACCTAGCCTTTATTTGTGAGCTTCATTTTGAAACTGCAGTGCAAAAAGTAGGACTGCACTAAAAAAATTAAAATTGCTGGTCACAAAAATCTGTGAGACATCATAAAGAAAAAAAGAGCTAGAAGAACTGAACCACACCCAAAGTGCAGAATTGTGTACTTGGAGGTAGACATTGCACAAACATTTGCTTTTCAGCTAGAAATGGCATTGGAAAGACCAAGAAGTTCTTGCTGGTCCTGCTGTGACTCTAAGTTGGCAAAGAGACAGAGATGGTAGCCATAATCCCTACATGGATGATAGGTCCCACAGAGGCACAGCAGTGCCAGCAGCACTCCAAGGACCCTCTTCCACATTCAGCAAGCAGCTTTGGGCATCCAGGACCTGACTCCTGAGAGAGGGGCACAAGGTATGGCAGGAGAAAGCATACAAGGTATGGCAGGAAACAAGAACCCATCTGGCTAAGGGGCCACACGAAAATATGACCTGTGCAGTCAAGTAAACTCAGATGGAAAGGGGAGCTAATTGTTCCCTGTAAAAACATCATGGGGGGGTAAGCACCAGGCAAAAAACCCCAGGTATTGCACCTAAAGGACAATGTTGTTGTAAATATGAATATACACACACACACACACATATTTATATATATACATATATATGTATTGCTGAATAAATCTAGGCTGAATATTAGAAGTAGATTCTTACCATTAAAGATTTGTGTTTCTAAAACAGTCTTCTGTCCAAAGTTATAAACTATATCTAATTTATTTTAATAGGGAACCTGGTCAATTTCTGAAATGGAACTACATGACAATATTGATTATAATTATCACAGGGGATAAGGGTTAGTGACCAAAGACATCCTTTCTAGTTCTCTGCTCCTATGAACCGATTTTTCTCGGATTAAGATTTTACTTTTCTAAGACTGTTTGACAGGCTCAATAGAGAAATTCTATTGAAAATACTTTGCATTAGTAAATTTTAAAAAAAGTATTAGAAATATATCCTGTTTCACCTATGTGCTTGTTGGTGATGATTTGCTCCTTGCTATCTCTATGTAAAGTTATTTCTGTTAAGGGGATTCTTAGTCTTTTACCTCTGCCTTCAATGCCACATTAAAAACTGAGGCCCCAAGGGGAATAATGTCATTCTGCTATGAAAAATATACTAAATAAGGATGGAAATATTCATGGAGATAACTCTCCTAAATGCAGATACCATGGAAATATCTCCTTTTAACATTTGTGTCAAATGTTTCAAAGTTGGAGCAGTGCAACTTCATGCCCATTTTTGTCATTTTGAATTATCATATTCGCTCTTTTGCTATATCTGTACTAATCTTTTCCTCCCCAGGTTGTCTGTGCCGGTTCAGAATCCGACCCCACACATTGCCAAAATGAGCCAACGTCAAGCCAGAGTTTGCACAAGGAAACAAGGTGGGTAGAGACATGTTGAAATTTTAACCTTTCATTTCTGGTACTTCCTCTAGAGGGAAAATAAAGTGGGGAAAAAATAAATGGGCAAAATGTTCAAATATGTAATTTTAGCATAGGTGGATTGGTGGATATTTTTAAGCAAAGAAGGCAAATTTAGTCCAAAGGTTTTTCACTGTGTGCACTGTCTCCATGATCGGCTTTTGCACATTGGTGCGTGCTAATCAGTGATTAGGGAATAGGGTGAGCATGACTGGTAAAAGATAACTGGAGAAAGCTCTTAAAAAATTCAAGGCCCCTTCCCATGTGTGATTTTTCCTAAATGACTTTGGCTTGCTCCTTCCTGAGGTGCATTGTAGGGGAAGAGTTTGAAGTTTCCTGAATTTGCATGTCTTTGCTGGTCAAAGTCAGAATTCTTTGTTTCCTGTACATTATGGGAGCACATAAAGAAAAAAAACCTTACCCACTCACACACAAAAAGTGGGCCTAGGGCACTTAATATTTTATTCTCACGAACGAGCTATATTAAAAAAAAAAAAAAGAAAAAGGAAAAAAGGAAAAAAAAAGCCACCCTGTGATGTGAACCAGTCAGTTTGCCAGTTTGAGCTGAGGAGCTGGAGTGACGGAGGCAAATTGGTTTCCAGCAGTTGCAGGAGAAACCTCAGGAGATGGCTGGCTCTGCACAAGCAAGCTAAGCTGTGCTTTACAGTCATGGCATTAAAGTCCAAACCTCACAGAAGTGAATGAGCATCTGAGGAAAGCTAATCAGAACTCCAGGTAAAGGACCTTAAATCTGCACTGCACAGACATTGACCCGGACTTTTCTCTGAAGATTTACTGAGTCTTGAATGTCCACAATGTATAGCAGAGTAAAATTCATTATACAATGGTAAAGGTAATCAGTAGAGCATCTGGTTAAATTGTTCCAGGCAGAAGAGTGAAGGTAAAATATAGAAGAGCATATTAGGATTTTATTTCATATTGCTCTGTGTAGGCTGAACATAACCTAAACTGCTTTTCCTCCTTAACTTTTTAATCTTAACTCTTTCAAACCAGTGTACAGTGACCGCATCTCTTACAGAATGATACAAGGTCAAACATGAATTGGTCACTACTGAATGTATAGAACTACCATTAAATGAGTAAACCTATCCCATTTATAAAATATGTGCATAGAAAAATCATTATTTTAACATTTAGTTTGATAGCAAATATTTATTTGAAAGAGCACTGTTATTAGCAGACTACTTTCAGCTGAGAATCTGTTTCCTTATACTGCTTTTTGAAGACTTAACATCATGGCTGTTACATAAGTCTCATCACATTTTTGGCATAAGTATTATTAGACCAGATGCAGTAAGGTTTCATTTGGGTAAATTGTCCTTCTAGTAAAAGACATAGTTTAAAAAAACCACAAAAAACCCCCATATTTGGGTTTCATCCCATCTTTCTCACTTTTAGAAAAGACAAAAAAAAGTAAATTTAATAATGAACAGTAATGGTGATATTTACAAAGATAATACTAATTTGTGCTGTGCGCTTGAGTGGTGGCATGAGGTGAACATTTGTCTTTTATAACTGAAGCAGAACCATTAAACCTATTTCACACAGGCTGTCAGCCATCCGTCCAGTGGTAAAGCCCTTTACTCACAATTAAGCAGGCTACTTTAAACTTTGTCATTTGTTTCACTTAAATTTAAAAAAAAAATCAAACTTTGCTTGCTAAAATGAATGTAAGTAAGAAAAATATTTTAGCTTGGGGTAATAAGTCAGCCTGCTTCAGCTCAAGGCAGAGTGAAAAAATTTGGAGAGGCAAGACCAGATCATTTGGGGAGCAGCATGAAAGCCCACTGCAGAACAATCCCCTTCCTGCGCAAGTTGTTGGGGCTTCCTGACGCCTTCTACAACGGGTGTGAGGCTCTGGAGCTAGGAGGCCAGACAACTCATGAGGTGGGTGAAGGTCCTGCTGACGTTGTGGGGTCTCCTGAAGCAACATCACCTGTACCCCACATCAGGACCTCATCTGCCAACAGCGAGGGAAGGGTGGCTGTAACAGGAGATTCCCTTCTGAGGGGAACAGAGGGCCCCATGTGTAGACTGGACCCAACTTGTAAGGAAGTCTGCTGTCTCCCAAGGGCTCGGATAAGGGACATCACTGGAAAACTCTTGAGTCCAGTAGGGCTCTCTAATTACTATCTGCTATTGGTTGTTCAAGCTGGCAGTGGCAAAATAACAAAGAGAAGTCTGAGACATATCAAAAGAGACTTCAAGGCCCTGGGGTGATTGGTAGAAGGATCAGGAGCACAGGTAGTGATTTCCTTGATTCTTCCAGTAACAGTGAGTATAATTGATATGAATAGGCAGATCCATCAGGTCAATGCACGACTGTAAGGTTGGTGTCAGTGGAAAAATTTTGTATTCGTTGACCATGGAATGATCTACTCAACATCTGATCTGTTGATACCTTATGGGACACTCTCAGAGGGGAAAAAGAACTCTGGCACGGGAGCTAGTGGGGCTTGTTGACCGAACTTTAAATTAGCTTGGAAGGGGGAAAGGAATAAAAACCAGGCTTGCCAGTGATAAGTGATGGGATGGTGAGACAAAACTTGAGGAAACAAGCACTAATGATATCCCTTAGCCCGCTTCACAAGGTGTTGGCTACACTGCACCACACCTGAAATGTATTTCTACACTAACAACCCAGCGTGAGGAGTAAACAAGAGGAGCTGGAGGCTTTGGCCCTGTCCTAGAGAAATTAGCTCATTGGCATAAGTGAAACCTGGTGGGATGAGTCCTGTGATTGGAGGAGGTGGGAGATTGGGGTGGGGGGGGTGGAGATGGCATTGTATTTAATGGAAGGGATGGACTGTATCGAGCTCACAGCTGTCAATGGCACAGTTGAGAGCCTCTAGGTAAGACTCAAAGCACAAGAAAATAATGTGGCTATCATTGTGGGAGTCTGCTATGGACCTCTGAGCCAGGGCCATAGCAGTGACAAACTTTTATTTGAGGAATTAAGGTACACTTCCATGTCAACAGCCCTTGTCCTTGCAGAGGACTTCATCTTGCCAGAAATTACCTGGGGAGCATTATACAGCTGGTACCATCCAGGCCCAAAGGTTCCTAAAAAATCTGGAGGACAACTTTATGAAATGGCTGTTAAGAGAACTGACTCAGAAATATGCCCTCCTCAATGTGCTTCTTGTCAACGTTCTCATGAGTGAAGTGGAGATTGGCAGCTGTTTTGGCCACAGCAATCACAAAGTTATCAAATTTAAAATCTCTGTTGGACGACAGGTAAAGTGCCAGCAAAACCTTAGCTCCGCAAATAAGGAGAGCAGATGCCAGGCTGCTCAGGGAATTAATAAGTAAGGTCTTATGGGAAAATATTTTTGCAGTTGTTGGGGTCCATCACTGCTGGTCACTTTTTAAATATCACCTCCTAAGGTGCACAGGAGCAGGCATTTCCCAAATGTCAGAAGTCAAGCAGGTGAGGCAAAAGGCCAGCTTGGCTGAACAGGATTCTTTTCTTGGAAATAAGGCTAAAAATGAAAGTATATGCCCCATGGAAGCAAGGTCAAGTGACATGAGAAGAAGTCTCTGTTCACCACTGTAGGGAGAAAATTCATGTGGTCAGAGCTTAATTGGAGTTGAAGCTGACTAGAAATGTGAGGTACAAGAAAAGGTTTTTTCAGATATATTAATGGCAATAGGCAGCGTAAAAATAACCTCAGCCTGCTACAGGATGAGGTTGGTCACGTCATAAACAGGAACATGGACAAGGCAGAGGTGTTTAACACATTCTTTACCTCTGTCTTCAACACAGATGACACAGGGGTCTGAGTGCCCTGAGCTGGAGGACTATGACTGTGAGAATGGTCAACTCCCAGTCAAGCCTGAAATGGTGTGAGATATGCTGATCCAGCAGATGAGACTGAGGGAAGACCCCATTACAAGCTACAGCAACCTTGTGAGGGAAAGAGAAGGGGCAGACACTGATCTCTTCTCTGTGGTGCCCAAGGGCATGAGGGAATGGCCTGAAGTTGTGTCAGGGGAGGTTTGGGTTGAATATTAGGGAAAGGTTTTCACCCAGAGGGTGCTTGGGCACTGGAACAGGCTCCCCAGAGAAGTGGTCACAGCACCAGCCTGACAGAGTTCAAGAAGTGCTTGGACAATTCTCTCAGGCACATGATGTGGGGATGATGCTGTGCAGGGCCAGGAGCTGGACTCAATGATCCTCATAGGTGCCTTCCAACTTGGCACGTTCTGTGATTCTGTGGCTTCTGACCCATATAACATCTCTGCCCTCCTTCCCACTTCCATATCATCATCACCAACCCCGTCAGAAGGGACACAGTCACCAGAGGGATGAGGATGCAGAGCTGGACACACTGTTCTGTGCTCAACTGAACAACAGCAGAAAAATTCCCATGCACCTGACTGAAGCAGCTCCCCAGCTTCTCTGTTCTGCCTGGCTTGCATAAACCCTCTTCCTGGAGAGGCAGTGGGGGAAGGAGGAAGCAGAAGAAATGAAAGGGACTCAGACACCCAGGCTAATGCAGAGGTTATTCTTGCCATGACTGTCATTTTATTGACAGTCTATCAGGTTTGGATGAAAAATTCAAAGATAATGCCAGTATCATGTTAATGGGAAGTTTTGTGGTATGTGTTAGAGGCATTGTAAGGATGCCAGAGCAAATCCTCTTTCAGTGGTGAATTGGGTAATCCTTTGCATTTTTAAAGGCCATTTGTCCTGAGAGTTTATGAATTTGTATTGCCTAAGGTCTTATTCCATCATTACAAAAGTGCTAGAATCCTCCTTAAAATTTGTTTTACCTGTAGTAGCACTGGGAATTTTGTCTCCTGCACTATATTTACTAACACTGGCATTTTGACATTTGAGAGTTATCTTTTGGTTTTACATGCCGCAGGAAAAAATTAGAGACACAACTTCTTTTAATAATGCAACTAGTGGTTCTACGTATTCAGTAGCCTCAAGCCACTGACACCTTTCTTTACTTCCTATACAATCATCTTCACATACAGAGGCCTACTGTTAAATGATTAAATCGGTGATCAAACTGTGATCTCTTTAACTTAGCTGAGATGTTTCTCATCCAAAGGGAAATGTCACTTTACACTTTCTCTTACAAGAATTTGTGTATGCTATATTCTGTTAGTAGAAGGAAATGTAAAGAGAAGGGTAAATGTAATTGTTGTACAGTACTACTGTGCGGTAGTCTAATATTTCAACCCAAAAATGCCATGTATCCCCAGTGTATCCCTTTTCAGCATAGATTCCCTTTTATTTACAGTCATTCTGAACCCTGACTTGGCAACTAACTCACTATTGTTTTGTGAATTCAATTTTGGAAGAATTTAAGAGCTGATGTAACCTTGCCGGCCCATTTTTCTCTTACATTTCCCTCTGCTATTCTGAGGAATTCTTTGTTGCCAAAAAGTTTGTGGAAAAAAAGTACCTTTTGAACAAAATGGAAGAAAATATTGTAAGGACTGAAGCCTAAGTACCCTTCAGATTTTTCTGGGAAAGGGCAGAAAGGACATGCCCCCAGGAAGGAACAAGCCCCAGCCATGGTGACTCACCGGTAGAAGTGATTTGCCACCAGGACTGATATTCTTGCGTGCTTATCACCAACCAACATTCTCTTCCTCAGCCTGTCTTCAGACAAAGGATCACTTCACATTTCTGTATTAACTCTAAACATTCCCAGTATTTCTGGCTGTGCTGGACCTTGTAAGCCATCTTCTGTAGGATCTGAGGGTGTCTACTGAAACACTGATAGTGCATAGCCGTATGTGTCTAGATATGAACATCCTGGGCCCTGAGTATTTAACAGAACATTATTTTAAGTAGCGCAGAGGAAGGACTCTGTGTGTTCTCGATTCTGCCAACTCTGCTGAGTTTTATTTTGTGTTTTCTTTCCCCCTGGACATTAGTTATTGGTTTATAGAAAATTATAGGAAATACATTTCATTTATTTTTAGAAGTAGCTATCTTGAGAAGGAAAATTCTAAGATATCCTAATCTATTAAAATCCTAATGAAAAAATATGTCTTCATGATCTTTTCAGAGACAATATAGCAGAGATTTTCTAGTAAATTCTGACCAACTGCCAAGGATGTCTTGCCATATGAAACAAACTTCTGTGAGATGAAGCTCTGTATGGATAGGAAGTGCTCCCATCTGGAGGAGTCCTTGATTTAAACATGAAAACCATGGTGGGGTCCTACAGAGGAAGGCTATGAATGTTCTGACCCCCAGGTGCTGCTTGTAATTCACATCTGACCTACCTGAGAATTAAAACTCGGTGCCTTCCATGCAGGCTGGAGAAAGAGATGCTCAGTGCTACAGAATTGATCTCCAGCATATGTCCAGTGCATCTCCAAAACATTCTTTGGCAAAACAATGTTTTACAAGTAGGGCAGGAAAGAATTTTTGTTGGAATTAAAGCATCTGGACAGCACCTCTGCAACTGCCATCTCAGCTAAAGACTCCTGAAAGTGTAGTCATTGAAGAATGAACTTCCTTGAGGCCTGCACAGGAAACATCTAGTTGTTCTCAAGGCTTCAATGAAGTTTGGGCCTAAACTGGGCACTATGAAGGTCTTTTAGCCATTACCTGGTACTACTGAAGGTGGAAGAAAAAACAATGCAGAAATACTTCAGATTATTTTGAATAGGATGTGAAACAGAGATTTGTCTAATAGAATAATAAAGAAAGCCAAGGAGCTACTGAAGAGGGTTCAGCAGAGGCTGCAAAGAGGATCAGGGGTCTGGAGCATCTCTGTTATGGGAGGAAGCTGGGCCTGTTCAGTCTAGAGAAGAGTTCTCATTAATGCTCATAAGTATCTCAAAGGTGCCTGTTAAGACAATGGTGCCAGACTGCTTTTGGTGGTGCCCAGTGACCAGATTAGGAGCAGTGGCCATAAACTAAATTGCAAGAAGCTTCCCCTTAAAATGAGTTAGAATTTCTTTATGTTGAGGCTGGCAGAGCACTGGAACAGGCTGCCCAGAGAGGTCATGGACTCTCCTTCTCTCTAGACATTCAAAACCCACCTGGATACATTCCTGTGTACCCTGCTCTAAGTGACACTGCCTCGGCAGGGGTTTGAACAAGGTGATCTCCAGAGATCCTCTCCAACTCAGCAATTTGGTGATTTTGTGATTCTGTAAAACAGGTGACAGAAAGACCATTAGATAGAAGTGAAAAAAAATAGTGTTCAGACAACCTACAATTATAACCTATCTGTGGCTCTGTTTAGCTCAGCTTTTTAAGAAGGAAGGCTTTTCTGAGAACTAAAACATCTTTTAGTATCTAGCTCTGCTTTATTTTTTAATTTATAACATTCTAGGGTCTGCAGAATGTATTGTGACAATGGGTGTATGTGATTTGCAAAATGCTGGGCTTTGTTGAAAAAAACGGTGCCTTTACAAGGGAATATTTACCAGGACTTGCACAGGATCTCATAGCACTTGTGTTTGATAACACATTAGAGGTGGGGACACACATAAAACCCCAGGTCTGTGAGATGTTGTAAGTCCTTCTGACGGTCAGGGAGTGTCAGTGACATGAGCCTGCTTCTCATCCTCTTAACACCAGATGGAAATGCCAGAAATAAACAAATATTTCAGTTCTGTGTAAAAGTCCTTGGGAAAGGCCAGAACAGATAAAACATTGGGGAGGGGGAAGAAGCACAATGGAGAATGGACCAAACAATAAATGTGACCATGTGCACTGTGAACCACCTGACTAAACCAGATGCCTCTGGAGAGGAAACGGCCAAATACCTCTATATCCCCTGGAGCCATCAAAGGAAGCCTGCAATACAGGGCATCAGCATTATCCTCCCAGGTTTAATATCTGATGTGCTTGCATCTGTGCTGGGGGAGCAAGGCAGAATTCCTGTTACAAAAGTACAATAGTTATAGCTCTCCTACACTCTATCGCTGCACAGGCCAGTATTGGGGCATATGCTGGACTCAGATGTGTCAGGAGAAGGCTTGAGACTTTTTTCCCTCATTGGAAAAAGCATTAAATGGAAGCAAACTAATACTCTGTATCTGCTGCACCTTGAGAGAAGAGTTTCAGCTTTGTCTGAGACTCATTGCTGTTCATAAACAATGCTGTTGGTTCAATTTTATTCCCTTTCTGGCTCATTGTTATTTTAATAACTCTTTTATTTGCAATATTATTTTAAGACAGTGGGACAGCCCATAAATAGCTTTACTGTATTCATTTAAGTTTTCTGGATGAAAAAATTTCTAATAACTCTGCCAATGGGTCAATGCATTCCCTAATCACAACAACCAGCAAAAAAGGACAGGAAACTCCCTCGAGGAATTTTCTACAGAGAGCTCCATCAGGAAGGCATTAAGTGTATATTTATCTCTTGCCTGCCCCTGTTCCTCTTGGAACAAGCAGAGCAGTTGGGATCTGGGAACCAGGATATCTCAAGAGATCTGCCAGAGGTCAGGCATTTCTGCCTGCAAACCCAGAGCCTGTGTGCTACCCATACTCCCTGCAGTTGTTTCTTAGTCCTGGCAGCGTAGCTCCAGAATATTGCCAAGGCATGTGAAGGACTTCACACAATGTATATTTACTTTGGGGTAGATTCTTGATTATTTCTGGATGAGAATTTCATGAAACATACCATGCCCCCTGGCCTGAATATGGAACACACCCTTTTTCCACAGAGTGGACAACTTCAGACTCAGGACCAGGCAGGGGGGAGCAGACCCTGCAGCCTCCTGTCATAGTTGGTTTCACAGGGTTTGTGAGGGGTACATGAACTAAACATGCAATACCTCTACCAGCTGTCCACAATTGTAAAGAATAAAAAAGGTATAAATGATACTGTTCTCCTGATATGTTCAATAACATTGATTTGACTGGAAATTAGTCAGGACTTACTCATGTCATTTGTCATTTTCTCTTTGTCAGCATCACTGAATAAATTTGCAAGCTGTTGACCCAGTTAAACATTGTATTTCTATGCCTTATATCACTGGGAAGAAGGTTTTTTGAAAGAAAGAGGCTCTGGAGAGGTACAAATGCTCCACAGTGTTTTGTAAACCTGGGGCATATGGAGAAATGAGTCAAAACAACAGTAAGGTAGCATGGTGGCTTAAATGTCAAGAGAAGTAGCGAGTTAACCTCTCATATGAGTTGCAAGTGGATGCTTGAATAAGGAGTACATGATTTGTCCCTTGGTTATGGTAAAGGCTGAGATTCCTCAGGAACCAAGAGCATGTGAATGAAAGGTTGTATCACCAGAGAAGAAAGGATATGGCAAACTGGTGAGGTGTTTTTGTTCTCTTCAAAGGCAGAGTTCTGTTTTCTGGAGGCCAGCCTGTCCCTCATTCAACTTCATTTTCTTTTCTCACAGTAAGAAGCTGTCACAGACGACAGGTATCTTATCATCATATGAAATGCAACAGAGAGTAGGGAAAAAAAGTTTGGGGATAAATAATTGATTGCTTTAGGAAATAGGATTGCTTTTCTGTAAATACAGTATATGTTAGAAAGGAAAAAGGCACTATTCTGTGAGGACAAGGACAAGAGAGAGATCCCAGCAGAGGGTGCTCTCACTTTTCAGAATTTTGCCTGAGGGGTAAGAAGTTTCTCCCCGTAGGTGTCCATAGGAAAAAAAGGTATTTTTGTTAGCTCTGTGATGCCTGGTTATAGGCTTGTCTTGCAGTTCTGGGATTGTAACCAGGAAATCACCACAGGGGGAGCATTCAGTCTTTCAGAGCAAGGAGGAGCTGGAGAAAATCCTCTTGCCACCCACTCCCTTGCAGTTCAGAAGACAGATGCACCTGCTGTCTGTGGGGCAAAGGATGAAAATTAGGGAAACAAAGGAAGAGCCAAGCTCAGGCAGCAGCAGAGCTTCATGGTGAGCACTCTGTGGGCAGACCTGGGTCCCTGGGACATGCTTGGCCATCAGCATCCTGGAATTGATTTCAAATGGGACCCAAGGAGGGCACTTGCTGTGTCTGGTCCAGTACCAGAAATCAGAAATTGAACTATTTCATTTTGTCTTGCATACAGATCAGCAATACCTGACAACTGGGACAGACTCTTAGCACTGAATTTGTAGAAAGTAAAGCAAGCTTCCTTAGCTATGGGGACATGGCAATCACTGGTGTTTATAATTCCTCTCTCCTAATCTGAATAATTTTTCTGGATGAAAAAATAAAAAAAACTACAGTGTGCATTATAATAAAAACACAATAAAAATTTTGGAAACAGGCAAATTCACTACTCACAGCTTAGCAGGGTTTTTACGTCAAGAAAAAAGGACAGAAATAGATATACAGAGCATTTTTCAGAGTAACCTAGTGATTAGCCCCATGCTACAGATTAAGAACATCTCCTTTAGTTTCATCCACTGGATTAAGAAAAAATGGAACATTGAGGGCTTTTTCTTGGAATAAAACAAATTAAATTTGAAAGGGAAAGAGGACGCTCTGCTGCCAGAATTAAAAATGCCTACAAGGATCTATTCAAGAGGAGACATTGCACACTTGAGTCTGAATCAACTTGTCCCTTGGTATGAGAAGGTAAGATCCCTGTCAGGCAGGAGGAGAAGGAAAGATCAGCATCTGACTTTTGTACCTGTGTGAGCCTTCTGGGACCCCTCCAATGAGTAACACTTGTACAGGCACAGAGCAGGGGAGGAAATGTCTCAGTTCGGGTCCATAGGTGCTGCATGGTGGGAGGTGGAAGTGCCCTGGCATGCCTGATGGGAAGGAGTGGGATGAGTCATTTTGCTAGCAGCAACCTGGGCACATTGTTTCTCTTTGTTTCTGCAGAGGTTTATGTTTTGTTTGTTGTTTCCTGATTTTTTTCTGTAGTCAGTCGTCAATGTGAAAGCAGCTGTTTTGATCTTGCTGGTTTGGACCTCTCATTAGGTGAAAGGAAACACATTTGGGCTATTCACATGGGTAGGGATTGCTTACCTGAGCTGAAGGAGAAGCCTGAATGGCTTAGGCTTGGATTCCCCAAGGAGAGGCTACTTGTCAAAATTAATGATAATGATACCTTTCAAATTAAGGCTACAGTCAATGAACATTCTCTGTTGTAGCAACTGTTTGCTATGTATGGGCTTTTTGGGGGCAAGTACCTTTGACTCATGTCTGTTCTTCTTTAATCCTTTAATATTGGAAATAGGAGAGTAGAATTCCTCTTGATTTTGCTAACCTCTGAAGAATACAAAGCCAAGACCAGAAAATCCCAGTACTGAAACATTTTTTTCCCCATGACCCTGTTTGCAAAGTGTTTGGTGTCTTCTAATTGCATTTCTCACTTCAAGTATTTGCATTATTGGCTGTAATAATGCTGTATCTGCTGAAAGTATTAAAAATCAATAAGACACAGTTGACATATAGACCATAAAAAGGTAGAATTGTTCTGGAGTGCAAAAAGAATATGAAAGCAGCTGAAATTCTTGCCTTCCCTTTTAGATAAAATAATGACCCAAAGATCTATTTATATTTTACACAATTATTGGCTTTTTCATTCTTAGATTAACATTCAAAATCAATTCACATTAAGGGTGGGATGATGCTGCTAGTGAATGTAGTAAAATATCTTCCAGAGAAAAAATTGCACCTCTCTCTTCTTTGAAAGTCATAGGTTAAAGGTGCTGATAGCAAAAGGGTCTTTGGCAAAGTGGAAATCTCAGCTGCAGATGGGAGGTTTATTGCCTTCCTTTGCATTTTATAGCATATTCTGTAAATCAGATGGGGAAAGCAATGGACATTTGCCAAAGCAGAACCCCATTTGTCTAATCACCAAGTATACCCACAAGCTCCACAAGAGAATATATCTGTGAAGCTCTTTACATGACTGTCTGGAGTGTAAAACAGAAGAAATGAGGGAGCACTAGAGTTACTGTAAATGCTTGAGTATTTCTGCAATTGTACTTTTTCATTTTTCCCTCAAACTTTTGTATGACACTCATACTGTTAAGATCTCTTTTTTTTTTTCCTCCAGATAAAATAAACCTCAGAAGATACTGGTGAAATGAAAAAAAAAAATGAGAAGATCTGTTTAAAGATATCTAACACTTACCTCCCTCTCCCTTCTTTTCCCTTCTTTCCCTTGTACCCCAGGAAACCTCATTGAATTTAGTGCTGGATCATTTTACTGGATGCAAAAACAGAACAGATTCTGCTCAGCACAACACATGCAGTGGCAGAAAGGCATCCTCCAAAAGCCCTGGACATCCTGAGCTGAAGAGACCTTCTCTAGGGGTGAAACAGTGCTTTGGTCTCGGTGCTAATTCAGCCCTTGTCCTCTCTGCTGTGACTGCCAGCAACCGTATCAATTAGTGGTACCAATTGTGATGGTGATTTCTGTGATGCGAACACCTGTCCTCTAGGAGCTGGGCGAAGGCGACCAAACAGTTGTCAGATGGTAAGTGTAATGCTAATTGATCCAATCCATAGATCTGTCTCTATATAATGCTTGGTGCCAGAAAGTTACACAGCCAGACATCTGGCAACTAGATGACCGTCTAACTCTCTATCAGTTTGACTTTGGCAGGCAACAAAGTTGGTCTAGTTGTGTATGCTGTGGGCAGCTTAAGGAAGTTAAAACGTTGTTTTATGCCTGTTGAAGGCCTCTCTGGCCTGCTCTTTATTAAAATTATAATGCTAAAGTGACCTCCGGTCAGTACCAACCTGTCTCAGATGTGAACTGACGACCTAAGAGTGAAAGGTTCCCTACCTAGTTAATCCAGTTGTGCTGTATCTGCTAAAACACTGAAAAATCAATGAAGTAGTGATAAAGCACAGACTGTTAAAAAAATCTGCTTCATTTTTGCCTTGAATACATTTTGCTACTTGTCATGATTATAAAGCAAATGGGGCAGTGATGAAACCTTCTGATTACAAAGGGAATACTAGATTAATATTCACAGTTAGTTTATTAGCAGTTGCACTTGCAGCTTAATGTTCATGACGCCTATATTTCGGAGCAAAGCATTCCTTACATTAAATACAATTAGAGTAGTAGTGCCTGCAGTATATTCAATGCCACATGTAGAAGGGGTGAGAGCATTGTTAGTGGAAAGATAAATATCATAATTTTTGCCATCTATTATTTCTTCCTAGCACTTCTGTGGAACGCTAGATGATAAAAATAAAGGTAGCTTCTATCCCAAGGAAGCTTGAAAGATCAGTAATAGCATATGAATTTGGAGCATTCTACATGAAAGACTAATATAACATTTTCTTTCATTCCTTCCTTTATGATGTTGAAACAGAGTGTGAATTGATATCAGTGAGTTTTGTAAACCTTAAAAAAGCAAAACCCGGTTATAGTTTGCACATGGAACATGCATCCTCTGCATTGACCAAAAGCATGAGAAGAAGCATAGGAATGAAGAAACAATATTGCAGGGCAACAAAATACGCAGATGGAGGCATTAAGAAAGGAAATAAGGATTGTAGTCCTGCATGGAGGAAAGCAGGCATGAAAAACTGGAATTTCTTGCGCTCACAGGTACCACGGAGAAATGTAACATAGTTTAAAAGAAGGCTAAAACAAGCTAATATTGGTGAATAGGTCTGAAGGAGGCGAACTGCATGCAGGCTGCAGAGAGAAAACAAAGCAAGGAGTGGCAGATATGAGAGATGTGGTTATTGAAAAGAACATTATCATAAAGAAAGTAACATAGTTTCTGGAGAGAGTGACAGAAAGTGCTTTTGAGAAGCTTGAAGCCTAGCAGAAATAAAAGAGAGGTTTTGGAAATGGCCTTGTTATGGCATGAACAGTAGTAGGGGGGCAGCAGAAAGAGGAAGGCAGAGGCAGGAAGAAAACCTAGAATAACTGGCTTTTATCAATATGTTTAATTTAATGACAATAATTTACCAGAAAGACAGGTACAAAGACCCACGGGGAAAACAGACAAATACATTTGTGAGCTGTCAGCACTGAGATAAATCTTTAAGACAGGCCAGGCTGAAGGCACACAGATGTGTATGCACATGCACAGGGTGCCCAGAGCAGGTGATGGGCCTCCCTGAGACTTTTGCCCAAATGATTGGCCCTGCATCACCAGCCCTCCTCAGCATGCACTGGAGCCATTTAAAGAGCCAGAGCAAGGGCCAGTGCTGCCTAGGGAGGGAAGACAGAGTTGACACCCTGCTCCATTCATAGCATCCAATCTCATTTCTGCTCTCCCCTGGCAAATGCCAGCTGACTGCTATCTTGCCTTCCAGAGGCACTGAGCTTAGTCTCTACCAGCTTGAACCATACCCTCAAAACGCAGCCCCAACGGCTGGAAATCACTTTTATTAGAGAGGGGATGATCCTCTTTGTTCTTTCTGCAAAACACAGATAATTTGAGGGGAGAAGTGAGTAATCTTTAATGTACTCATCCAAATCAAATATTTGTCTCTGTGGTTTTGGAGGCTATCTCTCCACACCATCTGATGAATAAGAGCTCAGCAAAGCTCACGCTGAAGGAGATGAGTAGTCCAGGGTAGGGGATTCCCCCTGGATTTGCAGCTTCATACTTCAGGGGTATTTTTGTTGTCTGTGGCACAAGGCTGTAGTGGGGTCAGCCTGTGCATCATACCCAAACAGGAGGGGAAAACACAGTTTTGTTTGCAGAAGGTTTGAAGGAGAAGAGATTTTTAAACAAGATCTCACAACACTGCTGTGATGCAGGAAGTGGCAGAGATGATTACCCTGAGTGTATAACTCTGCAAGTAATCTGACTTCCAAAAGCTCTTACACTGTAAGGAATCAATGACACCATAATGATTCTGCTCCATCATTGTTAAGTCCCACACAGGCAGAGTGTCATGAAAATAAGACATATTCAGACATGTTGAGGATAAGTTCTTGTATTTACCTCCAATATAAGAACAGGACATGAAACGACAGCATATCTATTCCTTACTTGGGCTTCAGGGCTGATAGATGGAAACATTCTGCAATTGCCCCACTGATACTCTTCAGCTTTAGTGCCATCAGTTCAGATTATGAGCAAAGTACCAGAAATGGGCTGGGCCAGCCTCTACCTGGGAAACAACTCAGACAGACCTAAACCACTACAAGATTAATGAGGTCAACGCTCTTTGCAATGCCTTGTGAACCACTCTGCCAAAGCATATTCTGCTTCTGATTTCCTGAGGTGTTGCTACAACGCTGTGACACATTTGATGAAAGGAAGATGTTAACTCCAATTCTCTGACTCCATCTCCATCTTTCATCTGCTCCAACCCATCTGTCCTACAGCCAAAATGAATTTTTAATGGTGGGGGGGGGTTGTTTATTTGTTTGTTTGTTTGTTTGTTTGTGGTGGTTTGCTTTTTTGGTGTTCTACCCTGAGTGCAGGGTTTATACTTAAAATGGCAGCCACCATTCTACATCACCAACTGCAATTGTCACAGGCCACTGAAAACCTCTCAGCTGACAATAATTTTCAGTTATTTCATTAGCCATTCAGGCTCAACTTCAGCCAATGACTTGGACGTGACAGGTTTTTCAATATCACACTAAATTCTGGAATCATCTAATTCCAGATATTTTGGAGGTGGGTTTTGTCAACCCAAAAATTAAAAATGTTGGACTTTCCCCCTCTTTGTGATGTATAAAGCACAGTTGGTGCATTTTTCTTGAAATTTTGAAATATGTTGCAATAGAATAAGTAATAATGTATTTGGTATCATCCAATTCTCTCAATTTTCTTTTCTGCTTATGAAAGTGCAAAGCCTTTCTCTCTTCAGTGTGGCTGAAGTTTAAATTTTGTTCAATATTTACAAATTGCATTGTTAATTTATGCTTAGTTTAATTTTAACAAACTTGCTGTGTTCCTTCTGTCTTCACATAGGTCAAGTATTTTAGCCTTAGAAGCAGTCACGTTGTAAGTCATATCATTAGTGAGATTAATTAGTCTGGAACACAGTGATAATTGTCACCTGCATTTTGCAGAGAGCCCTGGGGAAGCCCTCCTCAGAAAAAGTGCTTCTATTTAAGCCCTGGGGTCAGTGCCTGAAGCAGACTGGCCCCATTTTACCTCAGGGAGGGTGGAAGGCTGTGTTGTCCAGCAATCCTGGATGGCCATGTGTTTTTGTATCACTACCAAGTCCACCCTGGCAGTAGCAACTCTTTTTCGGGTTCATCTGGATAGCAGTGGTAACTCTGCATGTAAAGTGAACACAAAACCATTCCAGGAGTAAGTGAATGGGCAACCATTTATGGACTACACTGAGTTCTGTAAGCACCTCAGGAATGCCTGTGATGATGAGACCACTACTTCATAGGTGGTCTCATGATCACAGTCACAGCAAGATCAGTGTGTTTGCTTCTTTTTCCAGGGACTGGATGTTCTTTCCTCAGCCCAGAGCTGCTCCAGAGTCCTTTTGCCAGGTCTGGAGGCAGCCTGCAGGAGCAGGCTGACTCTTTTTCTCTCAGTCCCTTGGGTGCAGGAGTCCCACTGCACAGTGGCAAGGAGTGGAGAAAGAGCCATTGTCTGTCACAGCAGATGGGGGGATGTTCTAGGAAGGGGCATAACAAGAGGACAAAGCTACTTACCTGCACATCCCAGAATCGACCTCATTCTCTCACTTTATTACATTGGCTCTTCAAAAGCTGCAGGAAACAGCTTGGTTTTCTTCTTGACTCTCAGCTGTGCTTGGCCCAGCTCTGACTCAGGACTTCCTAGGCAGGGCTCCTTCCTTTCTGCTGGGAAGATAGACCAGCACCTCTCACTGCACACAGCATGTCCCAGACTCCAAAAGGTCTATTCATCTTGTGCATTAGGTTTCACCTACCAAGGTCACGTCTACATAACAGTTTAATTTTTTTTCTTTTAATTTCCCAGTGTTCCTAATTCTGGCTTAGCTCCACCAGCACTAGCAACATGAGGATCCCAGAGGTAAACCAGTTGCCAGCACAACTAATACCACATAATTTCATCCCACTCATAGCAGTTTAATCAATACAGCATTAAAAATTCTGGCAGCAGCCAGGATGCAGTAGGGCTCCCCATATTACTTATCTTGATGGAGACGAACTTGCAGAGAGCAGGAAATCTTCAGAGGGTCCTCTAAAGATAAACGAGGCCTGAGGGATAGCACTGGTTTGGCTGAGGGAGCGAGAGCTGGCTTGTAGGGGTCTTCTTATATTGTGTGTGATGTGTATCAACCCATCTTTAGCAGGTAGGACAGGGAGATCACAGTCATAACCCTGTCACAGAGGGGGCAGGATTAGAAATGTGCTATGTTCATGCTCCTTCAGCATTGTCTAGAATTTCTAAGCTAGAAAAAAAAGCACTTGTCTCCAAAATGCTGAAACTTGACCATCATAGAACTACATCTGTTAAGTGATAATAGAGTACCTTAAGTTCTAATTTACACCAAGAGGTTTTAGAAGAAAGAAAAAAACCCACACCAAAAAAAGACAAAGGAAAACATTTTGAGTGGGAAAAAGGACCCAAACAAACAAATGAAGCAACTCTAGAAAAAGTCCCTGTTGTTTTCTGTGTGTCTCAAACTTCACTAGCCCACAGATCATGTGTGATGGGCAAGCGAAAGAAGACCATCCCACACGCCAGCTATTCACAATAAAACTCCAACAGCAGTTTTTGTCTGAGAGCATTTATGTCCATTTTATTAGTATGAATAAAGGGAGTTCTTTCACATTTAGCTATATCCAGAAGGGCAATAGTCCATAAATCAATACATGGCATGGCTTTGCTTTTCCAGTCCATCAGTATAATTCTTTTGGCTGCCAGTGCTACTCTCAGGAGTCATCTCTTTTCCCATTTATTCAAATTATGTAGCGAGTTGGTGAATTCCAATACCAGCACTGCTGCAGCTTTGTCTAAATTGATTTCCAGAACTAACTCCATTTATCTAAGAACTTTGTTCCAGAAACTGGCTGTTCTATAGCTGTTTCACACCTAAAATATAAGAGTACTTTTGTCAGCACTGAATCTACAACTTTGAACACAGATTGAAGTCAATGAGTATGCACAGATCTTGTAAATGATTTTTCATGTTGGTCCCCACTGTTTCGGTCAGCAGAGTTCTTCTGAGAGGGGGATAACAAATTTATTCCAATCTGTTCATTTCCTCTCTGGCTTTTGGAAAATAGAGTTTGGTTGGAGTTTCTGATCCATACTAGGAGTCTGAATACAAGTAGCCAGGACAATGGGAGCTTGCTCAGTGCGCTTTATAGTAAAAGCACCGCTACACCTCTGTAGGGGAGTAACTAATTACGGTTGATCAGTTCTGGTGAGGACAATAAGAGTGCCACTGAGTAGAGATAATTTATTGTAATAGTCTGTCTAATCCACTTGCTGGCATATTTTATTAATATAGTCATTCACTGATCTGTAATTGTGGAGAACATACAACACAAGAATATATAAATGTATCTATAACATATTAGAAATGTGGGGGGTGGGGGTTTTATGACTGTTTGAGATTACTGCAACTTTAATTATTTTCTTTCAGATTTTATTCGGATTCAGAGATCTTCAAAAATAGCTCTGTGTGTAGCCATGTACCCATTGTTGTTCCTCTGTGGTAAGATTTCAGAAGCTAAATTCAAGAATAAGTCACATTGTAGACTATAGTAAACTAGCAAATATTTCAAAGAATTATTAAAAACTGGTATAATAATCTTTAATTTTGCTTGTAACTCTAAAACTAACGAAGGTGTGAGAGCTCCATTACAGAGCATATGATTCTGTGCAGGCTCATGCTTGGTTTCTCTGGCTTCTTGTACAGTAGGTGTTTGTCTAGTATTGTCATTGCAATTTTTATAGCACTGCATGATGTGTGCAGATGTGCTTCATCAACATCCCATGAGGAAAAGATGCTCTGCTCAGTATCTTTGCTCCCAGATGACATCTACCTTATAGAATAACTTTCTGGGCTACTTCCTCTGGGATCGGGTAACCATTTAAATTCTCTGGATTTTGGTGTTTTAACAAGGATTTAATTACAAAGGTAAGTGTATGCACCTGCTAAAGCAGTACTAATTATTTGATAATGGGGCAATCTTTCTCAATACAACCAGGTTTTGTGGTGGTAAGCTACACTAATGAAGCACGCTGAGAGAACAAATCCTCTCTATGTTAAAAGGCTTATTTAAATTAAAGAAATCTGTAAAGATTGAGAGGGGGTTTTTTTGTCATCACAGATATTGACAACTGTGGAGCTAATGTTCATGGAGTGCATCCATTACTGCTGGAGGGTGCTTACTTTTGACTTGTGTGACTTCATTAAGTAATATATGGCATCATCTTTTAATGCCTTTTTCTGACATTTTTATCTCATCTGTTGTTTTTGAAAGCTGGTTTATATCTAGAGCTACTCAGTTGGAACCAATCAGTAACATTTCAACAGTGCTACTGTATTTCCTCCATCCAGTACATCTGCTGCAGGCCTGTGTAGTATGCACGGGGTCAGTGGAGTGTTTTAGTTTTCAGAAACTCACACCTTATTGTGAGCCCTTTGCCAATTTACAATTGCAGAAGCCAGAAGCTAAACTACAGTGTTACAACTTTATAATCTCAAGCTAATAAAAAAAAAGTGGGGGCTCCATAAGCCAGATGGGTTCCAATGCCCCTGTCAAAAGCTATGTTGATCATATACCACTAGGTTTTTTTTTGTTTCTTAATAACCAAAAACATGTTAGCATTAAAAAAGCAAATGCACTTGACAGCATCAATTCCATTATAGTTCCCAGTCATCTGCTTTATTGGGTTTGAAGGAATTTAGCCAGAGCTCTCTATTTTCACTAGAATGTCATTAAAAACTTTGCAGCTTAGGCAAATGGTAAGCAATTTTGAGGGAAAACATTTTTTAACTCTCATTTTACAGAAGGGTTTTATTTTTTTATTTCTTTGTGAGATATATTTTGCCTATTTTTTTTTGTTTGTTCTTCTATTGCACAAAGAGACATCACTCTTAAAATCTTCAATGCTTTTCAGCAATGAAATGAAAAATATTGACATATTACAGATGATGAAACATGGCCAAATTTTATTCCATTTGCTGCTGAATGGTAGCCGTGACTGTGGAACGGATGAAAACAATTCAAAGTTCTAACCCTGAGGCAGACCCCAGATTATTGGAGGCCAAGCAGAAATTTCAGTATTTGGCCCATAAATATCAGAGCTGAAAAAATGAAATCAATTAATGGCACTGCTTAGAAACTGTGTACAAAATCCACAGGCTAACAATTCCATCTCTATTCCTGACTCTTCTTAGGCAATAAAGACTATGCAGTAAGTTCTTGTTTCTTCATCTGACCTCTTTTTGCCCATTTTAAAATAAGAAAGTGGTAAGAACCTCCCTCCCTGAAAAAAAAAAAAAGTAGACACACAGGGAAGAAAAGGAATTTGTCTTCCTCTGCAATCCATGCAGCAAAGTGAATCTTTTCAGCCAATTCCTCAGTGTCCTAGAGATCGCTGTTATTAATGTAGCTGGGGGTGCATGCTGCTGATAATTACTGTTAGCTGGAATAATTAATAAGAATAATTGCTTGGTATGGTAAGAGAAGGGGAAGCTCTGGGAAGGGGAAGGAATAGGCTGGAAGAGTGATAGACTCCCTGAGCGCATTTTTATAGACAGGAAGTTCAGCAGAAAGCATCCTGAGAATAGAAGAATTGTCTGGATGCCAAGGACAAAAGTTAAGACATATAAGGCTTAAATGAGATAGGGGCAGTCTGGAGTGCTACAGTAAGATCCTATCGTGGATGTGTAAGAAAAATGAATGGTTATAGGTTTTAAAGAGGTATATTAGTGATTGTAAGGCAGTCTAAAATTAGTAGTGTAGTCTTTATTTGTGGTATAGGATCACTTGAAACAGAAGTCAGGCAGAATAGAGAGAAGTGTTGCCTCTGAGAGAGATTTTCTGTAGTTTATCCCAACTAGAGAGAGGACAAACTAGTCATTAGAAACAAAATACAGGTGCCAGGGGTGTGGAGAATGACCACAATTTTGGTATAATAGGTTAAATTTCCTTCACATTTTGCACTTGGGGAATGGCAGACACAGCTCTCAGCGCTGTCAACAGGAGCAGCACTGGCAGTAGGGCTGGATGCAGCCCCCAGGGATGGGGAGGCTGCTTAGTGAAGCACTTTTTGCCCCACATGCCTCCTGCAGAGCTCTTTACTCCAGGTGATGCTGCTACTGGACCACCATCTCCTCTGGGGATGTATCCAAACACTCAGAGCCACGCTGACTGCAGCACTGGCTGCCCCAGCCCACCCCCAGCTGCCTGCTGATTTCTGCTCTAGCCCAGCCAGCTTAACTCTTCATGGAATCCTCAGTCCAGTGTTGAAGCACATGAGCTTCCATCCATAGCAGTTTGTTAGCCAGCCTGATGGCTGCATGAAGAAGGGCTGGGGAAAGATCATGTTGAGCTGGAGGGTTAGGAGAAGAGTGGAAGAGACACTATCCCCAGAGAAATGGTACCAAGGTGATAATCCTCTTTGCCCAGAAGAAAGACACTCCCTTTGAATTCTATCCTGACAGCAGAAGACACAGCCCAGTCTTCCAGGGGTTGAGGAAGTATCTCCATTTCCCAGCCTCCCAAACTCAGGAGCCAAAAAGGCAATCCTTTTCATTTTGGTTTTAGTCCTTGTAGACCTTTAAAAACAAAGATTTTCGCGGCTCTACTGTGGTTTGTGTGAAGCTGTATTCTCCTTTCATTAGCTTAAAGGCTGTGTTCTCCCTCTACTCCTCTGCTCTTTTCTGATGAGCTTGGTGCTGTCTGTACACATATCCTATGTATAACTACCTCCCTACCCATTATGCATTCAACAGCACATACCTGGAGAAATCGAAGCAAATATGGATAGAGAAATGTAAGTGGATACAGGATGTCAGAGGCTATCTAGCAATCAGAGCAGTGATAATGTCATAAAGAAGGAGCGTGCTCAGAGTGACTTTTAGTTTGGTGCTAGTCACAGAGATATTACTGTTTGCTAGAGAAAAAGTACAGCATTTAATTCTGTCACAGGAGAGAGGAAAATCTTGTATGGACAAAGTGTGACTGTGTATGATTTCACCTTCCTAATATAAATCTTTTAGGGAAGAGCAACTGAAACTGAAAAAGATAGATATAGTTAATTACTTCTGTCTGGCACAGGGTAAAATCCCATTACAAAGGCTTCAGTCTGGATCTTGTCTTCCCCCATGACGCATACTACATAAATTAATTAGGGTCACACGACAAGAGGAGATGCCAGCCTAGCAATGCAGAAGAGTGACACGTTATCTTTCCCGGAATAATGCTGAAATTGCTGCTGTCGCCATGGGCTTCATCCTGTTCCCATTCCTGCTTTAGTGGCTACTTCAGTCTGAGGTCAGTAGAAATTATTTTAAAGTAGTATTACCCATGCCTGTCCTCATTCCTAGCAGCCAACCTCCAAAAGAGGATAGAAATTGTTAACAGCTTTTCCTACAGTGATTGAAGGGAAGTGATTGTACAGCACCTGTGTGACTGGGCCTTGGTCCTGGCTACCGCCCCAGTAAGAATAAGGGATCTTATGACTGCTGCCGGCTGAGAGAATTCTTCCCTTAACCTAAAAAGACATATTTTCTATGTACAGTCTGACAGACAGAGAAGCCTAGAGAGAGGTAGGAATGAGACTGACATGGAACGGCCTTTATATGAAGAACTTTCAAATCTGTATCTGTGAGAAACTCCAAAACTGCTTGTGCCATGAAACACCCAATAATTTATATCAAGCCTATTCCATTTATTTAGGGATTATGTTTTCTTCATCTGTCCAGGCCTCAAAGAAAGCAGTGTCCTACGATTTAACTGGTTTGACAGAGCACACAAAACTGCCAGCCAGCTTATTCACATCCCCCAAGCCAACCTGACTAGAGCCAGATAGTTGAGCTGATATAGGAGCCTACTGTGTGCAATTTTGCAAACCTTCATTTTAAGAGGTTCACATCTGTCCAGAGAAGCCTTTCCCAGGTACTCAAATGCAGTTCTTTGCTCAGGTTAACTTCCAAGCACCAAGCTGCTACTAACAACCTAACTTCCCTGGTCAGTGCATGTCCTTTGGTGCCACAAAGTGGCTGCAGAGCTGATCAGTTCTCAGGCAGGTGGAAGCAGCCAGGAGAAATTTGTGATGGGGTAGTGCTGGCATACCAGTGTCTTGGGATAAAGGAGACTCAGCTCCTCTTTTGTCCCCTTTCTCTCAAGCAGTTGGAAAATGACTTTTCACTCTGCATGTACTGGGCAGAAGCTGTGGCAGGCAGCCATGCACCAAGTGCCTGGTGAGGGTGGGTCATCTTCTCACCTCTGAGCAGCAAAGAATATGGGCAGCTGAAAGAGGAAGCCTAGATGAATAAATATGTAAAGCAGACCAGGTTCTGACCCTGCAAGGTGCTGAATTCTGCCAGGTAAGGACTGAGCACACACAGGTCTCTCTGAAATCAGCAAGGGAAGACAATGGAGAAGCTGCATATCCTTGTGCAGACCCGCATGGCTGTCTCTGTATCACCTTTCCTGTTTCATCTGGTTTGGTTACCCTGTTGCTTGGCCCACACTTGGATCACTTAAATCGCAGACACCTCGGGGTCAAAAGGCACCACGTGCAAAGGCATGCATTATATTAAAATCAGGAACTGAAAAGACTCTCCCCTGGAAGCTCTGGGAGGACCCCAAGCCCGTGCTGGGATCCTCCCCTCCGCGCTGCAGTGCCTGTCTCCTGAGTGCAGCCGGGTAGCTGTGCAGGGCTGCTGGCAAAGGGGCTCCTGGGGGACCGTGCTCTGCAAGGCCAGCCAAACAAAGCACTTCATCATCTGCTTAACTTTAAGCACCTGACTAGCTCCATTGAGTTCAATACAACCGCTCACATGTCTGAAGTTAAGCACATGCTTAAAAGATTTGTTGGATTAGGGCCCAAAAGATTAGAGCTCTATAAAAGTAGCTGTGATCTTTAAAATGACAAAATGGCTTTTTCAATGGTAAAGAGAAAAATATTAACAACCTTGGAACAATCTGGTAAAAATAAAAGCCCTTTAAGCGTTTCACATGTATGTTATGTATCAAGAGGTAAGGAAAAGCTAATAACAAATTTTAAAGAGGTTACAGCACAGAAAAAAAAAGTAGGAGAACAAATATGAAGAGATTTTTCTTGTCATCTGCAAGACAGTGGAAATCAGTCAGGGAGAAAGTTAGAATACAATGGCACAGGAAATGAAAATGAAGAAGGTAGTGAAGGCTTTCCTTCACTCCCACCTCCCCCACCCTCTTTAAATGAGGTATTGACTGACTTCTTCAAACTGAATCTTAAAAAGGGGGACTAAGTTAAGTACAGGTCAACCTGTGTCAGGGTCACTAAGGCCAGTGGAGGAAATTACCTAAGGAGACCAAAATCTAGGACATATCCAGGACCTGGAGGAAATGATGCTAGATGTTAAAAGACATCTGGAAGGAAATCTTTGATTTATTGTCATAATTTAAGTGAGTTCTTAGAAAACAAGCAACCAGAGCATAAAATACAGGCAGGAGAAAACTAAGCCCTCAAGCCATCATTCTGCAGCCCTGTCTAAGACACAGTACAAGATATACTCCAAGGTTTTCCCCATTTGCCACTAGGGCAGGGCTGAAGGCAGGAAAACAGGGTAGTAAGAGAAGGAGAGGCTTCATCTCTAAGCTCCAAAACTTGTGAGCAGGTTGTGGTGCCTGGTGAAGGGGCATGGCTGCTGCAGCGCTCTGGACAGCCCATGATAAAGTGCCACGTGACAGTCTGCTACTGAAGCTAGAAGCAGCAGGAGCTCAGAACAGAAGAGAGGAGAAGATAAAACACAGCTGAAAAACAATGTCACGCTGCAGAGAAGTGTTGAGTGGGGCCCCTGCAGGGACCACTGCGTGGACCTTTAAGGATTTCATGTTTGCATGATTAACTAAGATGAAGAGGCCAGCTGCAAACTTTAATTTCCTGATGACACAAAGGGCGATGAACAATATATATATAGGGTTTGAATTTGTAGTGGCACTGGCCTATTACATAGCAAAGCCTATTCAGTGTAGACAAAAAAATGCTGTTCAGATTTATTGGTGCTTCATAACCAATCAGCAAGGTTTGTTCCCAGATAATTTTTCTCATGGACAATCCCAGGGAGACACAAACAAAACAAAAGAAAAATCCCAAAACAAACAAAAAAAAGTCCAAGAAAAAAAAATACCAACAAAACAAAACAAAAACCCACAAAGAAAAAAATAAACTAATCACCCCCCACTGCAAACCCCAAACAAACAAAAGTAGAAACAATGAAAAATAATAATCCTAAAATTAGAGGACAGTATGCAGTTACCAACAAATATTCTGTTATTATCAGTCCCAGGTAATGATTAAAAATTATAGGTACTTCTCAAAACTGATCAGGAACAGATGCTTGTAATTTGAGAGAAGTAAAGGCTGCTACAAGACAGTTTCCACATGTTGGTCCATGGAAAGAAGAAGCAGGATGAATGATTGTATCTGGCAGCTTTACATTTAGCTCATGCTGAAACATATTGGGGCAGATTCTAGACCTACTCTGGTGGTTCAGAGGTGCTGTAATGATGGGTTCGATGTATCTCTAGAACTGCAGCCTCCAAAGATCATGGCAGGTTCCAAGTCACTTAACCCATTAAATTAAAGTGGCATACAGGAATAAGAAACATATTTTTTTTATGACAAAGCAGATCTCAGACTGATAACCACCAATGCCGGGCACGGTTTGCTTTCTGTATTCTCTCTCCATATTCTGTTAGCACTCGGTATAGATGCATATACCTATTCTAAATAGCAAAGCTAGCGTGTTTTGGTATGACTCCATATTCAGACTCAAAGGTTAGGGAGTGTGCTGAGAGAATGATATTGGTAAAGACTATATCTCTGCCATATTTTATGAATTTCACTGTATAAGTTTCTTTAAAACCCCAGGGAAAAAGCAAACTCCATATTTTTGTACATAACCAGCTGCACATAATTTAATATTATGTGGGAGGTGACAAGAAACAATTAACCTATTTTGAGAAAATACAGGAATTTATAGGAGCAACATAACTCATGAAGCAATAATTTAAAACTGACCTTCTAATCCATTTCATGAACCCAGAGATAAACACTGTGGAATGTTTCAAATTATAAAAGAGCCTGCCTTGATCTAAGTGGGTTGAAGAGTCAGTCTAAAAGCATCTCACATAAATTCAAACCACAGCTACAAATATTCCTTCAGCAATACTGATACATGAGTAGAAAAGTTCTGGCTGGAAATTTTTAGAAGGAAAAATGTGAGTTGATAGAAAACAAACACTTTTGCAGCAGTGTGTTGATTTCAGTGAAATGTTGTTCGGAAAGAATAACTGAAACACTCCATTAAATTTTTTTGAATGGTGTGTTATTTTTTTATCTTTGGGGGTTTTTGTCAAAGCATTTTTTTGTCTGTCAGAAAATTTTCTTTAACAAAATGGCTCAAATCAGAACAGTGCATGTCCACTAAGCCAATTTGTCAATCATTGTTTTATATGAAACTTCAGCTCTTCTCATTTTCAGTGTGCACTGGAGCAGAAGTAGCCAATTCCTCCCTGAAGACAGCAAGCCCTGGGTTCCTCAGGTGCCCTGACAACAAGTATGGGGTTTCTGCTTGCACTGGTGGCATTTCCTGATCCCCTGAGAGTTCCTGAAGACTGCAGGTTGCTTAGCCATGTGCCAGTATGGTTTGCTTTTTCCTGCAAAGAAGGTCACTTGGAGATTAACGTACCCAAACAAGCTGGAAATATAGTGGTTACTAAACCAGTGGCAATCTGTGAAACAGAGCAGGTACCTCTTAAATATTCCTTGAATGGTCCTTGAAACCATCCATCAGGCCCTTCCTGAAATTAGGCAATGGGTGAGTGTGCTAAATGAGAAACAGAAGCTCATTGTCTACCGAAGCCTATCATAACATTTTAATTGCCACTTAAATCACCCTTAACCAAGTGCTGGGATTTGGGGCAGCAATCTCAGACTCTTAACCTATCCTCCTGACCAAATTGTGAGATGAAAAACATGAACTCTCAGATATTTCCCTAGAAAGTGTAAAGAATAAATAAAGGATACCAAGAAGGAGAGAAAATGCTATCTTTCTATCACAGATTAATAATTGGCTGAAGATGTTCGCCTGAGTTGTTGGTAATGATAGCCTCTGGCAGATCAATACAAGTGGAATACATGCTGTCTTGAAAGAAATACTGAAGGAACACCTTTTCTAGCTCACCCTGCCCCCCAGAAAAGAGTGACCTGATAGCAGGAGGCTGTTAAAGGTGAAGTGCATTCCTTGAGTCTTTTATTTTCGAGTGGACCAGCCTGAGTACTCCAAGCTTGGTGTTCAAACCCACCCTGTCAGTGTTATTTGGATGTTGCAGGTGTCAAACACCCAGATGTTCAGGAGGAGTGGAGCAGGATAGGAAGGGAACGCACTCTTACACATTTTATTTTCCCTGGACCCCTTTGCAGGGCTTTGCCACGGCGTGTTTCCTTTGTTTGGAGGGATATTCCCTGGCACGAGGCTTTCTGCCAAGGCACTTCTGAGTGAAGCTCAGAAGAAAATGGTCCATCAGGTCCTGAGTTCCTATCACTATCAATACCCTCCATATAATGGAAGTGACGGCAAGGCTCCTGGAGTAACAGATGCTCCATATGTATACACGAAATTGCATCAAAGAAACCGCACTGCTCCAGCTCTTCCTCGCATCCGTGGAGATTGAGCTAATTGACGGGAATGAAAATAGCTGAACTGTGAATGTGAGCCAAGGAAGTGTTGGGGGTCCAAGAAAAACTGCTCTTGGCTTATGTCACTAAACAGCTTAAGTTTCAATTTTGAAAATTACTTCAGTTTTACTTAAATAATTCTGTCTGCCAAGCAGCCAATTTGGGGAACTGATGAATGACAATGTCGCCCCATCTGCACTGAGTGCAATATCCATTTTATATGACCTGTAGCAAAAAAGGGAGGAAAGCATTATATTCCCAGCTTCTCCCTGGCACTCTCTATAAGACTAAATGGGGATAGGGTAGAGAATTAATAAAAGACTAGTTTGCTCACATGGGAGAGGAACAAAGGAAACGATTGCCTCCTGCACTGGAGCTGTGCTGAGTGCATCACTGCACAGTTTCTTTTATCTGCATGCTTTGGGACTGGCACAGCCATGTGAAACAAGTCTGATGCTTTTATTCTATATGGGTCTTATATAAAGCTGAAAAAACAGCAGATGAAGTATGAGAAGCCTCAAGAAACCAGTTGAAACTTCCAACTGAATGTGAGCTTGCACAAGCGGCCCAGACAATCCAGCAGCCAGTTATCACTACACCATCATGCCAAAACTCCAGGAGCTCAAATTAAAATTAAAATTTGTTCAAGCCAAATTTCTCAGATTCTGAAGTTGCTTCTTTTCAGGTACCAGGATAAAGCATAAGCCAGAATTCTCCAGTCCCAGAGGTTGAAAGTAAAATATAGATATCCAGCAAGCAAAGTGAGTAATTTTTACTTAATTTATGGATTACCTGGGCTGGGGTAAGGCTGCTAACCTTCCAGTCAACATTATGACCTAATTTTTTTCTTTCTAATTTTTTTTTTCCTCTTCCTGAAGGCATAAAAATTTCAACATCAGTCCACCACCTAGGAGTCCAGACAAAGGCTTATAAATCAATGCCTTTCATCCCAATCTCTACATGCGGCCACAGTGTGGGAAACACCAGAGCATTTCTTTTCTTCTAGTACGTGCCATTTTCCCAACCTTGGTTTTATTTTTTTTTCATTCTTCTTTCTTTTTCGTTAGAAGAGTAAGGGTCCCAGCATCTTCTCACATGTTGGTATGATAGTTGTTATGAGACACCTTGAAAATATTTTGGGTTATACCCCTGACATTAAAATTTTAATAGAAAAAAAAATTAAAACTCGTGCTGAGGTTTACAATGCAATAAATCTATCTACCCAAGGTCAGGGAAGACAGGCACCAGTTTTGGACCAGGGACTACTGAAATGTATTCTTATTATAACTTTATTTGAGTGCAATAAGCAATGAGTGGAGAACTAGCCACTATGAAAAAGCGAACCCCACGTGTAAATCAGATGACCGCATTAAAAAGATTAAAATGTCAATGGCTGCTGAAGTCCGAAAAAGGAGTCTTCTGAGACCTATAAAATTAGAACTAACAGAGGGAGGTGGCCCTTAAACTTTTAACCAGATATTCTACTGTATGAATGACCGCATTAGTTAATTTTTGTCATGACAATCTAATTTTTCTATTGATTATTTGGTTTTATTAGTTGAGTCTCCTAAGAGACTAATAAAGTCTGAAAAGGCCCTTTCCCCCCACCCTTGCAGTGTTCTTTTTGAGAACCAGAGACGGGACATTAAAGAAGCAGGTGATGGTCCTGGTTTTCACAGCGTCACGTGGGAATTATGTCGGTGAGGCAGCCTTGCACTGCTACGTCTCAAGGTTCTCACTCAGGCAACTGGGAGTTTTATGAGCAAGGATGGAGAGAGGACTTCAGGAATTGGCCCCCGGTGAAGAATCTTATACGACACGAGCATTGTGCTGCATGCACAGCCAAGGGCCCGCAGAGAGCTGTCTGAAACAGCAATAGACACAAGGATTTACGACAAGAAGCAGCAATTGCAATATCTGGCGCTAAACATTTAATCTATGGTTACAGTTTTTCCTTCGGATCAGAGCTGAAGTCAGCAGAATTAAATCTTCAAGTGTATTTCAGCAGCCCTAAATCCTTCTGATACTGTTAACAGTGGCAGACTTCCAAAGTGCATTCTGTTAATAAGACAGTAAAGTATAAAACCAAGTTATCTTCTACAAGAAAAGAGAAAAAAAAGAAGAAAAATAAGAAGAAAGGTTGTTATAAAACTACATTTGTGGTATCCTGGCCATTTTCTAGCTGAATTTCCTTCCCAATTATTTTTTTAACCCACTGCCCTTGGTGAATAAAAGAAATTCTACTAGGAGAGAAATTTTTCCCCCAAAGCTTCAAATTTTCCTCTTATTTTTACAGGTTAGAGGAGGTTAAGAAATCACCAATCAGCTGGTAACATGCAGTACCAATTCTCTGCAGGCCAGCAAAAGGGATTCAGCAGCTGTTACCTTCACTTTTGCACTTAACATAACTTTTTGTTCACCGGCAGCTAAAGATTTATGCAGAGCACACTGGGAGGTTGCTCAGCTCCCCAAGGCAACTCCATTAGCTTTCCCAGGAGCTATATTAAATGTGTATTAAACCATACAGACACACACACACACACACATACACACACAATCCCTTCAGCTAATGCACTAGTTCCATCTTTAAACTGACAAAAGTGAGGATACTCATAGAAAAGGCCCAGATGACATCCTTAAATCCCTGCTTTATGCCTCAAAAATACAGAATATAGGGTAAAGCCTTGGCTTCTCTGAGTTTCACTCAAATTCTTTGGTTCATCCAAAGCAGACTGCCAAGGACATTGCATTTTTAAGACACTGTGCTCTGTGTGTGTGTTTTTGTGTGAGAGGGCTTCTAAAAGGCAGATTAAAGAAAAAAAAAGGAAAGGATAACATCTCTCTCATTTGCACATAAGTGTTCACATGAGCCATTAAATTCATGTTGTGCTGAATGAATGGAGCTATGGTGTACCTTGAGAACACAGACCTGAGACTCTGAAGGCTGCATTATGGTCACATTAGCAAACACTCTGGAAGGGAAGCTGTGGGAATCAGTGCCCCAATGCCATTTGCTGGAGGCCTCCTGCCTGCAGAGGGCTCAGGTAGCAGAGCACAGCTGGAGGCACACATGGAGAAGGAGCGGCTGTAACCCTGGCCCAGTTCACCAGAGCCACAGCCCTGGTGGAGAAGTCCTTGAAAGAGTAAAGTGGGATTTAACAGTGAATGTTAATCTCACTTCTGCACCCTGCTAACTGGTAGAATGTTTTGCTGTTATACCCTGGGATGATTGTAAAATTTATCAGAATACACATCCTATTGAGCTTACTGCATTCTGAGGAGCTTTGGAGTAATTTTATGCGCATTTCAGTTTCTGAAGGACCCCACTCATTCCCTGAAAAAGCTGCTCTCAAATACAAGCCATCACTGAGGTTGCTGACTGATGTCATTGGCATGTTGTCACTTTCCTTCAGGCTCCAAGCATATGAATAGTCCCAGCATGACCTCTGCTTTCCAACAAGGTAAACCCATGCAGTGGTGTTTTGGTAAAGGAAAAGAAATGGGAAACCCTCTGTATTCCTATTCTCCCATGGAGCAACCACCAAGGTCAGTGAAAAGATGCATGCTATGCCAAAAATTGTATTTCAAGTGTCTTATCAAACTTGTAAAAGGTGCAGTGAAAAATCAGAGTGTGGGAGTCCATCCAACCTTATTTCTGCTACCACAGATGGGTGCTTGCATATGATACAGTTTTCAAATACCTGGTCAGGAAATTTTTTTCCCTACCAGCTCTCTCCTTCCCTTAATATGACCCTTCTGGCAAATTTTAGGTCTACTCCCCAGGGTACTGGTACACTATATTCAAACTGTATATACGCGTATTTTGCTCAAACATATTTCAGAAAAGGCCTAATTTCTTCTACATTAAAGTTGCCCTTAATATTTCATTTGGAAAAGGTAGCTACCATGGAAAATTTTGGTCTACAATGTTAGAGCTTGACAGATTTATGAAGAATTCAATATGGAATTTTACAAAGTGAAGTGTTGGCCATTTACCAGCCTTCTAATTTCTCTTAATAGAAACTTGTTTCCTGCAGAGAAATCGTCAGAATCATTGCAGTGCCTTATAGATTTTCATGCCAAACTTTTGATACTAAAGACTTTTGCTATGATGGTGATGGTCAGATCACACTGCAAAGTCTATTTGGATGCTAACTGAGTGATACCACCCAGATTAGCCAAGGCCCTTGGAGAATTGCTCTGGGTCAGTCATACTTTCTGCTTGCAGTGTTGCCTACTGACTCATGCAGCAGGAAATATGGGGCATGAGAAAGTGCTGCAGAGAAAAGGTAACTTGGGCAGATGTAAATGTCCATTCAAGATAGTTCCTGGCAGCTCCAAGTGTAGACCAGGGAGGCAGAGACAGTTTGATGATAATGCCTGTCTTGGCTGTGGACAACAAAGGTCTAGAAAATCTGCTCACTTGTTTGTTTGTAAAGACTTCCTGACTTAGGACATACCTTCATTAGAGAAAGGGCGCAGACAAAGTTTCATAACTTTAGTAGAGGAACATACTCAAGCCTTCACTCAGTTTTCTGCAAGTAATTAGATCTCAGTTTCCTGAATAAAAATCAGAGACATTCTTGCAGTGAGTCTTGTGATTAAATTCTGACCTGGGTTGCTCATTTCTAAGTCATAGTTAATTTAAGTAGATACAATTTTTTTGTTTTGTGGTTTGGACAGTGGCCTTTATAAGTTTGAAAAAAATTCCGCTAATATTTTTCTTCCTATTTTTCTATTTTTCTAGGGAAAAACTGTCAAAATTACAGGTTTTAAATAGATAATAGATTTCTGTTACAGGTGCAAAAGAGTAATAGGAGACGAATGCAACGTCTTGGTAGTTGTATCTGTGTGATCCTATTTCTGTTCAAATAGCAAAAGATCTGTACTGTAGGGCAACATGCATATGAAAAATAATTTCATGTGTGCTTATGAAGAAGGAGAACACAAGTAAGAGACCCTGGCCAAAAATCCAGAGCTGTTTTCCAAAATTGACTTAGAGCAAAGATTTTAGATCTGTTATCACCAAGACAGAAGGGGCAGATTTCTACAAGAAGGTCTCGTTAACAGTTTTCACTATTCATTTCAGCCTTTATCCTTGAAGTATTTTGTGTTTCAGCATTCCTGCCCTGAGCTTGGTTTTGGAATAGCAGCCCTGAACACTCTTAAATAGAGCTATGTTTGTGGGCATGGACATAATTCCTCCAGCTGTGCAAACAGTAAAACAAAGATAGCATCTCTTCTGTTGCAGCCCTGCAGATCGCTGAATGATAACAAGACTGAGGATTTACAGTGGATTCAAGGTGCTTCTCTGCTCTGGAATTCCTTCTGACAAAGAGATGACAAACAAGTCCCTCACTCCTGAGGTGTCGCACACAACTTCGAGGAGCATAAATATCCAGTTGCATTTCCTCTATAAACAGTTTGCTGTGGGGTGTATCACAGCCATGTGTGTGGCATATCATTCACTGCACCTTTCTCAGGCCTCTGGATAAGGTCCAGTTCACAGGTAAGGAAAGTTCTGGGATGTTCTTCCATATTCTGATGGACTTCAGTTGAAAATGAGCTTTTTTAATGAACCAAGTGAACCAAGTGAATAGAATCTAGCTCTGCATTATCTTTCTGATTTTTATTTCCATAAGGATTTCTGCAGATCTAGCCCTTTTCTCTTTTCGACAGTCATAAAACTCTCTTGAGTTAATAGGGTTACTCCTCAGTGCTGTCTCAACATTTTTAGTTTTCTGTATGTTACCAATTTTGTACTAAAAGGACCTCAGAGCATTGTTGGTGTTGGCAATGGAAAAATTAAGGTTTTGGCAGTTTTGTGAGGTAGCTGGGTCTTGGCCCACAGGAAGGTCTCATGATTTAGGACTGTTGAACAAGCACATTACTGAGAGTTTTCTATTACAGTTATAAGCACGTAGCTAATAGTGCTGACATTTGCATGGTATGTAACTGCTGAAATCCAAGCCAGAAAAAGATACTGACTTAGAGAGGGTCATAAAATAACACCTTCCATGGCTGGTGCTCCACATTTGTCTCCACAGAAGACGGTATGCAAAGTCTGTGTAAACCCCGTTGTGTTAACACCATGTTGGAAAGCACTGCAGGTGTGGTGATAGCGTAGTCCTGCTTGTAGTGGTTGTAGTGTACAGCTACAGAGGAATGATGAGTTTAGCTCTTAAGATACTGCTGGATGCAGAATGAAATGTGTGGGAATTGGCCAGTCCTCAGAGTGGTGGTGAAGGTGGGGGACAAATGTTGACTCACCTTGAATACAAATGTAGATGCTCACCAAAAATCTGCTAGATAAAAGTTGTCTCGTATTGTGCTGGAGATTTTATCTTACACTGTGTTTTATCTTATGCTATAGCTATGCTGTAGGTTTCTGATGAAGATTGAGCCACTAAGTTACAATTAAATAAACTTCAGCTTCCAATAAAATGTTTGATTTCTCTTTGCAGAGTCATAAATAGAAATTTGCTCTCTGCAAAAAAAACACTATTACCAAAATATGGCTTTCTAAACTCATATCACCATGAAGATCTTTGGTAGTTTGTAAATTAGGAGCAAAATATAGAACGTAAATGTTTAAAAAAACCCCAACCTATTGAAAGCATTCACTTCTATTAATCACGCTATATAATGGGCTGATTCAAGATGCTGTATTTATTTCACTCCAGAGGAAAGATCTCCATAACTCAATTGCATCTTTGCCGCTCATGAATTATCAAGTCTTGCTTCACTTGTGGGATAAATATATCTCAGTTATGTATGCTCTTCTTTCCTCTCAGTGTATCTATATATTTTTGGTGTCAATTTTTATTTATATGCATATACCTGCAACGCTCACAGTGGAGATTGTTACTTTGCAATAAGTCGAAGCAAATCAATTTGGTCTACAGACACAATTTATTTTCCTACTGCAGCATTCTCCAGTATCATTGCAGGAGATGCCTCCACAGCCTTCACTTTAACTGTTGAAGTGGGTCACATGGCAAAAGATGTGAGGGGGTCTAGCATTTGATCAAGTTGACAGGAGTGTCAGGTTCCTGCTGTCAGCTGCAATGCCAGCACGATGACACGTATTTGATGTCGTTTCAATGCAGATTCTGACACCGGCCAATTTATGGTCCAATTTATGTCTTGACTCTCATACCAAGGCCAAGCAAGCTATAAAATGTAATAAGAATTTCTTCAATCAATGTCCAGAGGAAAAACAAATCACTTGGTTACTGACACAATATTGCATCAACACTCTGGTAAAGTTCTCACAAGTGTGTGACATGCCCCTAAGCTACAGCGAACATGTGGAATAAAAGGCTGGGCATGACAACCTCACATCTCTGAAATGGGACCCCCTCAACTTAAGAGCCGTTTCCATGTCAGTTCTTCATCTTTGTAGCTTTCTAGTTTGTTAAGAATAAAATCCTTCTCTCTTTGCTTCCCCTTCTCTTCCCAGCTTCAGCCTTTCCTCTCTACAACTTTTTTTTTTTTTTTTTTCTGTCTTGCAAACTCTATCTAGTTATCAAAAAATCTCAGCACAAGGCCCAGACAAGGTTATGATGGGCAGATGATCACCTGTCAGTGAGCGTCTTAAAGGCTTGTATATTTGCACTTTCAGATGCTCTCAAATCAGATAGAAATCTCTACCTTACTCTTCAGCTCTTCATAATCAAGACAATAGCCCTATCTCAGCCAGCTGTTAGAAGACATTGTCAATGGCAAATAGGCATGTACAGCACATATTTTTAATTTGGATATAGGGTAGGGGATGATGTGGTTTTTTTCAAAAGTAGTGGTACTGCCTCTGTAATGTGGAACAAATGGTTTTGCCCTGTAGACAACATAAAGGCATGAGAAAATGTATGTGTGGTCTACACTGTATAACTTCATTCCATTATTCCTCTGGTTCTGTACATTTAGGGATGTAAGTATGAGTATTCTTGGTTTTCTGTAAACCAAAACAGCTGACAGGGGACTTATTTTATTTGGTAGGGTCTTTGCCCTGGTAATTTCAGTAAAGTTGCTGTGCAGATGCAGCTGGCGCTTTAGATGGCTGTGAAAATTAAATCAAGGTGAAGGGAAAGTGCTCTACATCTGAACATTTCTCTGCACACATCAAGAAAATTGCTCTCTGAAGTATACCACAGGTACCCCTGCCCTGTATTTACACTGCCAACAGGATGGCAATGGGTGTGCTGTGCTAAAAATGTGCTCTGACCTGGCCAAGGGCAGGGTGTTCACTGTCATATGGGTTGTCCTGTTGAATTTCAAAACCTTTGTGAGGCAGGGGCTGGGGCTCATCCTTAGCTGGATGAGCTGCAAGACCCCAAACGACTCCTGCTGCCACTGTGGTCCTGGCAGCCAGAAAGCAAAGTGGTTTGCAGAGATCTTATACTTAGGCATGGAAGTTTGCTGGGGTCCCTGCCCTAAATCCCGGCTGGAAAAATGGGCAGCACGGTTCCAGCAGTCCAAGGGGTGACTAGCGGCAGCAGCGGGCAATAGCTCCGGTATGGAGTCGAGCCTGGCAGGCTAGCCACCTGAGGATGTGACCCCCGCGTCAGGGCGGTAGGCTTCACACCTCGACCCTCGGATGAGGGATAGAGAAGGCCGCCAACGAAGCCAGTGAGTGGGTAGAAAGGAGGCAGCAAACCACCTCAGCAGAACAGGGTAGGTTTATTAACCAACGGAACGGGGAGGTGAACGGGGGAGCGGCTGAGGAAGTTTGCCAATGGAGATACAGTGCACAGAGTTTAAGTACAGAGTAGGAAGGCCCAAGCTAGGTGAAGGTGATTGGGCACACGGGGAGAGTGGCAGAGCATGAGGCAAATGAGACAGGCTGAGAGGAGGTACAAGGGTGTGGCCAGGGGTCATGAGCCAACCACGACTCAGTCAGGAAAGAAGCTTCTGGACCCTGGGCCGGGTTGGGAGATGACAGACACACAGGGGGAGGGGCGGGCACTCGAGACAGGCAGGCGAAGTAACGCACAGATTGGACGATACAGGGGAGAGAGAGCATGAGTGATGGGAGGCAGCTTGCTCAACCATGAGGGGGCTGGCGGGGCTGAACCAACTTTGAAACAGTATTAAAAACAGGGGGGGAGGAGAGAGGAGGGAAGGGGAGTGGTACAGACCATTGAACAATACATAAAACTGAACCCGTACAACAATCAAAACTAAGAAAAACGCACGCACCGCAACATCTCCCCCTTCTTTACATAAAAAGGAAGGGGAAGGGGGGATGTGGGTGCACTTGAAAAACAATCAAAAAAGAGTCTCTTGAAAGTCTCTTAGATTTCACTCTAGTTCGGCTTGCAGTTGATTTTCTGGGGTAGCAAAGAATGGTGGCGGTGGAAGCCCCTGAAATGGTAAGTCCACAGGGAACAGCAAGTCCGCATTCGGCGGGGGAAGCAGTTCCATCTCAACATATTCGGCGGTTTCCGTACTTGGGTCTGCGGCGGTGGGGACGACATCTACTGGATTCGCAGACGGGGCTGAAGCTGAAGCTAGAGACTTAGAAATCATATTTTTAACTAAAGACCATAAGGCACAGAGAGCAGCAAATATAAGTACGAACACAAAAACATCTTTCAGAAGAGAACTCGCCCACCCTGAGAGGCCCAGATACTTCATGGCCCCCCCGAACCAATCTTCTGTGTCAACTTTCACCCCATGCACCATATCAGACAGCTTACGTATGGAGATTCTCGCGTCTTCGGCTCTGGACGTCAGGTTGAAGCAGCATAGCCCTTCAAATTCCTCACATGTGTGATGGTGTAATAAGAGGAGGAAATCAATCGCTGCTCTATTTTGCAGCGTGGCGCGCCTTGTTGTTTCCTCGTCTGCGAGGAGGTCCGCTAGGGTAGCTGACGTAAAATTGGCTTGTTTCAACACCCAGCACTCGAGCTGGCCCAATTCCCCGAGCGCTTTGGCTATGCCTGCCCAAGGGAGCAGGATCGTAGTAGCCAGAGAGCGGGAAGATCCCCAATGGGTGATGTCCGAATCGCAATCCGGGCCTAGTTCCTTCTAGGCCTCTCTTTTGGCGAGCCAATCCAGTGCTATCATTCTTTTTGATCCAATCTAAAATTTGGGGCTTGGTGGGTGAGAACAAGCTCAGCTGCCCAAAAGTACAGGGCCCTCCTACGAAACGAGGGGGGATGCCTACCCACGCTCGGTCCCCACAAATGAAAAAGATACCACGAGGGAGCTGGAAAGCGGTCTGGTCAAGGGAGGTAGGGGAGGTAATAAGGATTGTGGCAAGGCACCACTGCTTGGCCATGAATTGTGTCTTGTGCTGTCGAAAGACGTTAAAAGAGCCATTAGCTGGGTCAACTTGCCACGGGGGGAAAAATGAAAACAAAGTGAAGCTGGATGGGAACCGAGCAGGCCAAGCTCTTGAGGGTCGTCTTTTAGGTGTGGAAGACTGGCGACCCCTGATGTCCAAGCACTCCTGGGATACTGGCCATGACTTACCCTGCCGTGAGGCGGAAGGAGGGGTACAAAAGCAGATCCCAGGGGCTCGGGCAATTTTTCTGGCAACAAAGGGATCCCCACAAGGCACGCCGAAAGGGGGCTATCTGCTGAATTGCCGTCGAGGCAAATGTGATCTTGGCCCATTGAAGACGCGAGAATCTGCCACACATTTGCCCCCGGCTGAGAAATGACCCACTGCTGGCTTTGTGGGACGAGGACTCCTACTGGTGGCAAGGGTCCAAATCCAGAGGGCCGGTGCTGGAGGTCCGGGTCTCAGGGTGGTCATAACTGAAAAACGTAAATTCAAAATAAGTCAAAAAACTTCAACAGTTCTGTTCCTTAGGACAGGTCTAAATCGAGGTCAAGGGAAAAGGGTCCCTTTTTCCGCCGCCGCCAGTTTGCTACTGCTACCTGGGGGGGCGCTTGATGTTTTAGCGCCTCGCGGGAGGAAGGGGCGCACAAACTTTGCTGGAACCCACTTGAGACCTGAAGGAGTGGACACGCAAGCGTATCCCCTCCCCCAGGTCACAAGTTCGTATGGGCCCTCAATCCTCCATGTTTCGGGGTCCCGGATCAAGGACGGGGGGTTTCTTTTTCAACTTTAAGTCTTCATGATAACCAAAGTGCCGAATAATGGGGGGATCTAAATACTCAAAGGAACAGTTTAGGAAATTTAACGTAAAAAGTGCTCGCGCCAACCTGGACTGCGGAGACTCCACCTTCATTGCCGATTTCTGGTGTTCGAGAATCTTTTTCAGGCTCTGGTGGGTCCGCTCCACGATTGCCTGCCCCGTGGGGGAGTGGGGGATGCCGGTGGTGTGTTCCACTCCCCATTGCTGCAGGAACTCCCTGAGCTCCTTGGAGCGGTACGCCGGCCCATTGTCGGTTTTGATTGCCTTGGGGATGCCCAACACCGAGAAGGCCTGGATGAGGTGTTTTCTGACATCCGAGGCTCTCTCGCCTGTGTGGGCCGAGGCATAGGCAGCACTGGAGAAAGTGTCGACGGACACATGCACGTACTTGAGACGACCAAATTGCGTGACATGTGTCACGTCGACTTGCCACAACTCACAGCTGGCGAGTCCCCTTGGGTTGACTCCTGCAGGTAGGGAGGGTAATTGGTCCCGTTGACATTGGGGACATGTCGCCACAATCGCCCTGGCTTGCTCCCGAGTGATGGAAAACTGGCGAACAAGACCTGGGGCGTTCTGATGGTGGAGTTGATGGCTGATCTTAGCCTGGCGGAACACATCTGGGAGCGGCGCTACCTGTACTGGGGCCGCAAGGGCATCTGCCCGGCGATTCCCCTCGGCAATAAAACCGGGCAGGTCGGTGTGGGACCTCACGTGCATCACGTAGAATGGTTGCTCCCGGTGGGAGATCAGCTGGACTAATTTCGAGAGCAACCTAAACAAGGCCAAATTACGAACTTCTTGGAGAACTGCATGTTCAGCTCTCGACACCACCCCTGCTACATATGCCGAATCTGTGATCAAATTAAAAGGTGTATCACAGAACCTCTCGAAGGCTCTAACGACTGCATCTAACTCTGCAATTTGAGGCGAACCTTCAACCTCACTAACATCTGACTCCCACTGCAGAGTCTGAGGATCCTTCCAAGTCACCACGGACTTGTGAGATCCACCAGATGCGTCAGTAAAAACTGTTAGAGCCTTTAGAGGGGTCATGCTTTGGGTTCTTTTTAGTGATAATTTGAACTGGACGGTCTTGTTAAACAGAGGATGGGGGGGATGTCCCACCTCTACCTGTCCAGTGTAGCTGTCGAGAGCGAACTGAAGGCTCTCGTTGGTTCTCAGAAGTTCGTTGAATACTTTAATTTGGAATTTCCCGTCGATAGTGTCGACGGGAATGTGAATGCACGTAAAGTCCACACCCGCTAGCTCCCTGATCCGTGATCGAGCTTTCCGGATCAGTTCCGCTATCAACTCTTGTGGCGATGTGATTCTTTTGGACCTGTGGTGGCTGAGGAACACCCACTCTATTATTAAGAGGGGGTCACTCAAGCCTCGGTCCCTTTTCCCTCTGCCTCCTGGTATCTTGGGGGCTGTCGACTTGTCCCATTGGAAGATCAGGCCATGGAGATGTGGCAACTTGCCCAAGATAATAAATCGGAAGGGCAAGTCAGGGCGGCAACGGTGAGCTTGCCGTGATGTTAACAAGCCCTGAATTTTCTCCAGCGCGGTCTCGGCCTCGGGGGTGAGCACCTTAGGAGAACTAAGCTCCTCTCCCCCTTCCAATAATTTGAAAAGGGGGGCCAGGTCTTCGGTGGAAATACCCAGCCAAGGCCTCACCCAATTCAAAGCCCCACACAGTTGGTGGACATCGGCCAAGGTCTTAATTTGGGGTTTAATAGCCAATTTTTGCGGAACAATGGTCCGCTTACCGATCTCAAGGCCGAGATACTTCCAAGGCGGCATCCGTTGAATTTTGTCGCCCTGGAGTTCAAATCCTGCTGCAATTAAACAATCTGTTACACGTGCAAGCACGTGGTTCAGGAGGTCATCACTGGGGGCACACACCAGCACGTCATCCATATAATGATAGATGTACACATTCGGATGACTGTCTCGCACGGGAGACAGCAAGGAAGAGACATACCATTGGCAAATTGTTGGACTATTTTTCATTCCTTGGGGAAGAACTGTCCAATGGTATCCCTTCCTTGGGGCTTCACGGTTCAAGGTGGGCACCGTGAAGGCAAAGCGCGGGGCATCGTCGGGGTGCAGAGGAATTTGAAAGAAACAGTCTTTGATATCCAAGACAGCCAAATTCCAATTTTGGGGAGCATGAGGGGGCATCCCTGGTTGAAGAGACCCCATGTCTTCTATAATTTCATTAATTTTTCGGAGGTCGTGAAGGAGTCTCCACTTGTCTTTGTTGGGCTTTTTAATGACAAAGACTGGAGAGTTCCAACAAGAAATGGACTCCACGAGATGGCCTTTGCGGAGTTGCTCCTCCACGAGCTCGTTGAGCGCCTTCAATTTTTGTTTATTGAGCGGCCACTGTTCCACCCATACTGGTTTATCCGAGCGCCAATTCAGTTTTTGGGTGGGGCGCTCTTCAGTGGCTGCTACTGAAAAACCTGAGGGGCCGGGAAGTCAATTTTGGCCCCCCACTGTTCTAGGGTGTCTCTTCCCCACAGAGGCTCCGTGTAGTCTAAAACGAATGGGCGTACTTGCGCTAATTGCCCATTCGGCCCCATAATTTGTACAACGCTCTTTGATTGCTGTGCCAATTGAACGCCCCCTACACCTCGTACGTGTCCAGGCGCGCTTTGCAGCTCCCAATGTGACGGCCACTCCCGAGTGGGAATGATCTTCACATCTGCTCCCGTGTCGAGAAGGCCCCTGACCCGCACTCGATCGCTACCTTTTTTCATCAAGCATGTTAGCTGTGGTTTGGTCTTTCCTATACTCTCAACCCAGTTAATAGAGCGTACATCATTTTCGCCACCCAAGCTAGCCCTCCTGCGGAAGGAAGGGAGCCCTGAACGCTCTTCAGGATCGTCCGGGTCCCATTCCCCCATTTTGATGTAATCTATGAGATCAACTGGGATAGCTTGAGCAACAATTGTCCCCTCTGGGAGGACCATGGGTGGGTTGATACAGCGAATCTCCATGTAAAAGTGCTGTGGGTCAGAGGCTGAAAGTGCTGGCCAGACGTGTATATCGAGTGGTGTGTACTTGGTGTCCCCAATGATGAGGTACCTGTTGTCCAGGAGGTCCCAGGTGTTCGGAGCCTCAGGCGAGCGCGATAAACAAACAGGCTCTGCATCTCGCAGGTGTAACTCTTGCGATAGCTGGAGCCTAAAAGGTGAACATAGAGAAAATGTCAGCAAAATCGGTAAATGAGGTCTAGCAATGATAAATGTCCTGTCCGGGAAAGTGTCATAATTAGTAACAGTAGCAATGGAACTAATTTCAGCCACAGATGGAACTGGCTGTACTGGCGGCGGGTCCCCTATTTCCCCCTCCCTGCTCTTTGGTGTCGTATTTTTGTCCCCGCCACATTTCTGTCGTCGCACAGGAAGGGGCCTGCGCTGGCGATCTAGTTTTTTTGTGGCTCGGGCTTAGCCCGACTCTCTCCCTGCCTCTTGCTCCTTTTAAATTCCTGGAATTCCGCCCGCCAGGGACAATCGGGCATCCAGTGTCCAGTCTTCCCGCAAAGGTGGCATGGCGGGATGTCTCTCCTTCCTGGCCCGGGTGTTGCTGGGTAGACGGCGGCTTCGCTTAGCTCTTCTTCATCGTGAGACTGCTGCTCTAAAGCTGCGACTTTTTTGACAGTGGGTCTCACTGCAGGTCCTGCTCCAGCAGCGATAAGAGGCGCCTTGACTTCACACGCGTCTAGCATGTCTTGAAGGGATGGTGGTGGATGAACAGGCAAGCTGAGAAGCACAGACTTACAAATGGTGTTAGATCTGGTCAAGACTATTTCTCTTACTAAAGGGGCCCTGGCTGGTTCTTCGAGAACCTGCTGCTCCACCGCTCTGCGCACACGCTCTACAAACAACGAGAAAGGCTCATTGTCATGCTGGAATATCTGCGTGTACGAGGCTAGCGGAACTGCAGGCCTCAGGCCCAAAAACGCTGCTTCTGCCGCCCGCGCAGATCTCTTAAGATTTTCAAAAGAGATCTCGGCGGCGGCAACGTGCCCATCTGCCCACCGGCCCCTTCCCATGAGGTGGTCTTTGGAGATGGTCTCCCCCTCGCTATCAGTAGCGAGCATGGGGTCAGACCAAATAGATGGCAGCAACTCCGTTACTCTCTTCTCCCACCCCCTCTCCCACACAGAAAAATCGGTGGGGTTGAGGAGGCAGGAAAAAAGGGAACGAAGGTCCGTAGGAGTTACAACGGATTCAACTACCGTAGCTCACAGCAGACCCCGAAAATATTCATTTTCCTGTCCAAACTCTTTTTGTGCTTTGCACAGTTCGCGAACTACATTGTGCGGGATGGGATTCCACTGGGTAGTTGTGCCGCCATCTAAACTGGGATAATAGGAAACAGGCGCAGCCGTGATGGTGATGGCCCGCTTGCGTTCCTGTTCCCTTTCGCTCCCACTCCGGGCTCCCTACTGTTCAGGGGGAGCTGCTTCACCACTGATTCCCAATGAGGGACCGTGGGAAAACATGGCGGCTCCGTGGGAACCGGATGTGGGAGCGTGGGAAACAGGAACTTCAGGGGCGGGGCTTTTGGTGGCCTGGGTAACGGGGGCAGGACTTTCTGAGGAACACTGTTCCGCCCCTCTAGGCGGATCAGGGGGCGGGCACGGGCAGGAAGGCGGGTTCGGAGGAGGGGCTGAGTAGGAGGGAGGAGCTGTAGGTGGTGCCAGAGGGGAGGGGACAGAAGCAACGGGAGGGGCCGGACGACCAGGGGCCGGGTCGGGGGACCGAAAAGGATTGGTGACAGGGAGGAAAGGGTTCTGGGACGAAGAAACGGGGGGAGGCTGAGGAATTTGGCGCCACTCCGCCACGCGGTCCCCACCATCTTGGCTCTGAGAGCCATTTTGCGATGTAAAGCAGGCGCCATTTTGAATGGTGGGGGACTGAACTTGCCAACTGGGACTTGCAGCCGGGAAAGAGGGTGACAGGGGAAAGGGGCTCAGGGGAGAACTCGCAGCAGTCCGGGCCCATGGACTGTTGCGGGTGAGGGGTCCCGTACTCTGAGAGGAGCCAGGGGACGTATGGACTCCCTGCCCGGTGCTGACGGGGGCTGCTGTTCTCAGAGGCTGGGAGACTGAAGGGGCAGCAGGAAAGGGTTTGAGCTTAGGATCTCGTGGGACGGGATAACTGGGGAGGCACTGTCTAGCGGGCGGACCTTTTCGTTTCTCTTTCTCTTCTTTTTTCTCTAACGCGAGTCTAATTTGATTGGCCCAAAACAACATCTTTGCACTCGAGGCTTCTCCCGCTTTTACTGCACTCTCCAATTTTGCTATCACTCCCTGCCAAAACTTAAGGCTTTGGAAGCTTTCTGGAGAAGCTTCGGAGAAATGCGAAAAGATCCACCGCACTAGCAGCTTTAATTCCTTCTTATTGAAGGACAAATCGGCACTAACTAAATAACTGATAACTTTATAAACAGCCTCCTTTTGGGCCATGGAGAGACGCGCACCCATCTCGATAACGCAACACGACCCACTCCACAGAAAACCGACCGCAACCGAAAAGGAAAACTCAAAAGCACAACACCAAAGCTCAGAAAATCCCCGTCAACGAGGAGTGCCGCGGACACCCGAAAGAGAAGCCACTCCGGGGCTGGAACACCGCACACCGGAGAGCTGGGAGATCTCACAGAGGAGCTAAAAACCGACGGGGGGGTAAAGGAACCGCTGCCACCGCTGCCACCGACAACCAACCACCCAACCCACTAGGAGGAGGGGAGGGAGCGCGGGAGGAAGGGGGAAGCGGGTACTTCACCAATTCCGGAGCTCTGGAACGCAAAGACGGCTGGAGATCGGTTTCGCTGGCAGAAATCCACTCCTGGGTGCAAGGAGCTGGAAATCCAAGTCCCCGGAGCGAAATCTCGACGATCCGAGATCCGCTACCACGGGGTGGGCGAACGGCCAATGGGCTCCTTCGAGCCCGTCCGGGGGTCCGAAACAGTCCAAAGCACCAAGTCTTTGGGCTCTTCAGGCCCCACGTTGGGCGCCACGCCCTGCTGGGGTCCCTGCCCTAAATCCCGGCTGGAAAAATGGGCAGCACGGTTCCAGCAGTCCAAGGGGTGACTAGCGGCAGCAGCGGGCAATAGCTCCGGTATGGAGTCGAGCCTGGCAGGCTAGCCACCTGAGGATGTGACCCCCGCGTCAGGGCGGTAGGCTTCACACCTCGACCCTCGGATGAGGGATAGAGAAGGCCGCCAACGAAGCCAGTGAGTGGGTAGAAAGGAGGCAGCAAACCACCTCAGCAGAACAGGGTAGGTTTATTAACCAACGGAACGGGGAGGTGAACGGGGGAGCGGCTGAGGAAGTTTGCCAATGGAGATACAGTGCACAGAGTTTAAGTACAGAGTAGGAAGGCCCAAGCTAGGTGAAGGTGATTGGGCACACGGGGAGAGTGGCAGAGCATGAGGCAAATGAGACAGGCTGAGAGGAGGTACAAGGGTGTGGCCAGGGGTCATGAGCCAACCACGACTCAGTCAGGAAAGAAGCTTCTGGACCCTGGGCCGGGTTGGGAGATGACAGACACACAGGGGGAGGGGCGGGCACTCGAGACAGGCAGGCGAAGTAACGCACAGATTGGACGATACAGGGGAGAGAGAGCATGAGTGATGGGAGGCAGCTTGCTCAACCATGAGGGGGCTGGCGGGGCTGAACCAACTTTGAAACAGTATTAAAAACAGGGGGGGAGGAGAGAGGAGGGAAGGGGAGTGGTACAGACCATTGAACAATACATAAAACTGAACCCGTACAACAATCAAAACTAAGAAAAACGCACGCACCGCAACAGAAGTTCTGCCAAACTCAGCTCTCAGCACAGTCCTGGAAAGCTGTTTTTCTTCCACATGGCTTAAGCACGTCATACTATGACTGTTCACATCTCCTTAGGTTTGGTCATCTGGATATCTACGAAGGTTTTCTCTGATATTTCCCTGGTACTGCTACTAAAACCTCTTTGGCCATAATTAAAGGTATTTTGTCCTTCTATTAGCATCTCTTTGGTCTCAAATTTAGCTCTTTCTTCTTGTTCTTACATTTTCCTCCTTTCCCTGCTACTTTCTTTATGAACTTTCTTGTTCTGACTTCATTGCCTTCGTTTGTCAATATAGCACCTCCCAGAAGTGCAGTAAACAGCGACCAGTGTCTGTCAAATAGGAGTCAGTTTTTCTCCACTTCTCCAAAGGAACAGGACCATAAATGAGAAATTTTGTTTTAGTGGAGTGAAACTTTGTTTGTGTTTGTTCTGGGTTTGGGGTGGGTTTTTTTTGTTTTGTTGTTGTTTTTGTGGTGGTGGTTTTGTTTGTTTGGTTTGAGTTTTGTTTGGTTATTTTGGGGTTTTTTTAGAAATATTCATATTGTTTAGCATTTTTATAAAGGGCAAGCAAGTGTGTTATACTGGAAGCAAAAAAATAAAGGACTGTGAAAAGAGCAGATATTTCTTTTTCCCTAGGATAGCAAATTGTTGATATTTGATTTTCCAATCTCAGAAGAGCCTTTGAGTTCCAAAATTCCTTTCAAATGAAGATGGTTTGCTTTCAAAAGAAAAATTGAAATGAAAGTTGTTCTAATGATTGCAAATGGGTAATACTTTTTTTTTTAATTAAAAGTATCTTCTTGAGAAAGATTGAACCAAACATTCATTTTGTTGGTAGAAATCTCAATTTTCTCGTTCTCTAATATAAATCCAAATGCTGGTGAAATTTTGAGTATCTTAAGCTGTGTTTTGTTTGAAACAGGATTGCCAAACAAGATTACAGAGAAACTTCTCATTGACTCTAGGATCCCTGAAAACGGAGATGGCTCCTAGGCCAGAGCCTGGACTGAATTCTCTCTCCTTGAATCCTGTGCAAGTAAGCCTTCTGCCGTCCTTGTTGCTGGCTCTGGTAGCAAAAAGGTTTTGCTTTGATTCATCACCCATCCCCTTGCTACTGCTGGTGGCCATTGTATTGATATGTGACACCTTACATTAGTCTGCACATTTTTTGGAGAAGTGTTGGGCCACGTTCAGACTCTCTGCTGTGGCCCCAAAATCTAAAAACCAAAAGACAACTGGGACCAATTCAGATTCCCTAAAGAGAGCTAGAAAATGTTTGTTTGACCCAAAGTGGTTCCTTTGGACTTAAGCAATGTGAGCACCTGTAAGCACCTGAGACAACAGTGCTTCATGTGTCTTTTGAATATGTCTCCTTGTGCTTTTATATGTTTGTGTAATTAGCCTGTCACTGTCAAGGTCTCCCACAGTACATTTCAGTCACGGTACAAATAATGTACGATGGCAAAAATAGGCATTTTTACATAATACAGTCAATCTTACTGTACCCTTGGCTAAAAAAACCACCAGAGCATGTGCAGTTCAGTTCAGTGTTACACCTGATGTCATTGCAAGCACCCATGTGAGCAGGGGAGCACAGAAAACTCTTGCTACAAAGACCTTATTTCTTTTCTTCTTGTTGCATTTTCTAGTATCATTATCCTCTCATAGTTCTAAAAATCACATCTAAAGTGTTGTACTGTGTCTATATTTTCAATGCTTGATATCAAAGTGATTCTCCACCCACAGCAGATATCACTGTGAGCACTTGGTGACTGAGGTGATTTTGTAATTGGCCCTTTTCTCTTCCCATCATTCAGTGCCAACTTAGAGGGCTCACCTGCATACACTAATAATAGGGATGTGCCACAGATACATTGAGCAATATTTGATCCTGTGTGAATTCCAAGGAGGAACTGCCCTTGAAATTAAGTTCTTCTGTCGGTAGTATCCTTGCATGCTCAGTGAGTGGATTATTGCAGCCAGCCTCCCTTAAAAGCTGAAACTAGCCCAAAACAATCAAACACCCCAAATCTACCTAAGAAAATCAGACAAAACTAAACCCAAGAAGTTGTTTTTATGGCTCTGTTTATAGCCCCTTTTTTATGCAGAGACAGGTCAGCTGAATTTAAATCTTTAAACCCTTAAGTACAGTGTTAGCTTGCACAAAAAAAAAAGTGCAACAAAAAGCATGATCAAGACTTGTTACACTTTCCCTTCCAAGCACGCGGCTCAAACATATTTTAAAGCACACATAATTGATATCCACTTCTATTAAAAATATAAATTAGTTTCCTCTCTCTCTCTAGTGCACTGCCACTCTGAATACTTCCATCAGAGAGTGGTAAACCAGCAGCTTGCTGTGTTTGCACAAAATAACTGCTGCAGTGTGCTGAAAAACATCCAACCTGCACTTCTGCTCCGAGTATGTTGTTTCATGCTGTATGGTCAATAAGTGTAAGGATAATCAGGAAACTTAGCCCTCCTGTTACCCAGAGCTGTTTCTTCCTGAACCAAGAAGCCTCTGTATGAAAACATGATTTTATACCAATGAAGAAATCACAGTATGAACTGACATAATGGGAAGGACTTTCCCACCTGGGATTAGATGAAAATTTTTCATGATATAAGGGATGACACTATCAAGCAACATAAAGATGTAAGTATAAAACATATTAACTATGTGCAGTGAAAATTCTGTGACCTCTTGTTTCCTTCATTGAAGGAGAAGTACAGAGGGTTTCAAAGACAGTTATAGCTCCCTGTCAGGTCAGGGTGGAGTTTATATGAAGACTGCCTTTTCTAAACACAAAAAGGAAAGGAAATAAATTGAACTAGTGGGGAAGTAAATTGCAAAATATGTGCTGTGCATTGTTATAGAGTCTCTCTGAAGGGTGGTGTGATAAACCAAAGATTTGCTGACACTTAGGGAGCAGCACTGACAAGATAATATTGGTCTTCCTACCCCAAAAGTAGCAACCTGACCAGCTGGATGTTAATTTATCAGAGCTGGCAGAAAAGCACTGGGGAAGATAGTAAGAAGGGAGAAGCACCTTAGTAGAGCAATCACTATAAAGAAAGCCAGACTTGTATTCTTTGCAACCATTGGGGCAGTATGCTGGGAAAAAAAAAACCAAAACAAAGACAGGTTGTTTGGGGAGTCTTATCTTTTCAGAAGCATCTTTAAATTGTTTTCTGTATGATTATATTTGAATCTATCTCCCTTCTCCTTGAATGATTCCTTGTAGCGAGGCTAAAGATTTTCCTCACATAGTAACACCTTTTGAAAATTTTTCTTATATTAAATTTGTTCAGGTAGATGAATAGGATGGATACAATTTTCTCCTATTTCTTTTTACTAATTGGGTGATCTTTGAACTCAGCCCTGGCTGGGAAGGAACTGAACTAACAAGGGGAGAACTGAGGAAAATCAGGGTGTCTTCAAATCACTCTGAGACACAGGAACATAATGTCATGGCAACAGTAACAAACTTATTTTGCGCATACAGTCTCCTAAAAATTGCCTGGTACATTTTTCTTCTCTGCTTAAGAGTACAGTTTGGAAACCCTTCCAAACTGTTCTGAGTTGCTCCCCAGCAGAGCCACTAACTTCCTTGGTTTTTCCTGAGATGATGTGGAATAATCTCAGTATCTTGCCATGCTAACTAGACATCACAGGGCTTTGCTAAAATGTGTATGCCAACTGGGCCTGATTTTGTGGGGTTAGCTTGACCTGTAACTCTGAGCTTTTGACTCCTTTTGTTTTACGTGCTGAGCTGGACTCTGTGCCCTCCCTTTGCTTGCTCATGCTGTAGGTGAAACCACAGCCAAACCAAGTGGAGCTGTTCCCATCAGATCTGCAGGTTTGCTGTGTGCATCCACTCAGGAAGCCAAAGGGGGCCTGGGCTGTGACCACGTGTGCAGGTTCCTGGTGGGGTTTGTGTGCTTCCTTCTCATGTGGACAAAAGTACAATCTAATAAAATACTAGCAGGAAACTTAGGAGTCTTCAGTGTTGGATTTGAAACGGCTTGGGGGAGCCTGCATCCTCAGGACCACTGTGTCAGGCTCTGTTGACTCAGAAAGACAGTTCACATTTCAGGGTTGTCTGCAGCCCCTTTTACCTAGCGAAGAGATTTTGGAGTGAAAAGATAAGTTAAAAATATACAGATTAATTGCATGTGATTCTTAGGAGTTTATTGTGCAGCTGAACATGGCAGTCTGGAACAAGGACCCCTGTGTTTTACATTTTGTATAGGAAATTGCTGCTGGTGCAAAAAGGATAATACACAACATGAGGCATATAGGTAGCTGTGCAATGATCCACTGATTCAGAGTGCTCAGGATCTGAGTCTCCCTTGGATTACACTCACATCTATTGCATGGAAGTTCATGGAGCCATGCCAGTGTAAAATTAGTCTGGGATCATCATCAGGCAGGGAGACTTTAATCAAGTCACATTCCGAATCAGAAGTGAAATATCTGTAACATGAAAATACTTTTCTGCAAAACCATTTCTCCATGTTAACACATATATCCCTTCCCATCGGTTTCTTCTGATATTCAGTTTGGCTTATATACTGTGTGAATCATTGTGTACTGCAGCCATCCTACACAGTCTGTACAGTCTCACCTTCTCATGCTAAGGAGACAGGATGAGGACTGTTTATCCTTCTCTGAGCAGGTTGTGACTGGCAAACTATTGGTATACAAGGGATGTTTGCTCCAATCCTTGACAAGCACCAGTTTTCTTGCTCCTTTCAGGTGAAGATCTGTGTTTTGACTGGAAAATCTTCATGCAACAAATATTGATTAATTGTTAATATTTGATTTTAAAAGGTATTGAAACCTGGGGCTATGTTTTAATACTATTATTTATGAGGGGAAGGGGGATTCAGCTATGGAATTTAAAAGGTGGGTAATTTCTCTGGTACAGTTCATAGTTTTCTGCCAGGATGTATGAAAAATAGCACAACTTGGAGGAGAAGCAGGAAATGGTGGCTGGAGCAAAGGGTGTAGGTTAAGCTATTATTGATGTCCAGCATTTTACACTGTGAAACCACAGCCTGAGACTCCTCTTCAAAGACATGGAACTCTTGGGCAAAAAAAGCCAAGAAGACAAGTTTTCAAACTCCAAAACTATCTCAGGGAAAAATAAAAGGAGTAAGACAGTTTTCTATGACTGAAAAAGTAACTCATTCAAAAGAAATTGGAAGAAATTGGTCTTAAAAACCATCTAGCCCAGGTTGGAAAGATACACAGAGACCATAGGTGTTATTTGTTTCATTAGAACTGAACATTTCTTGTATCAGTCAAATTAAATGGCAATTGGTTTGTGAAACCTTTGGCAAAGTCTGTGCAATTCTACTATAAATTGAAGACGTTAATTTGAAATTCAGAATCCCCCAAAACAAGTTCTGGAAAAGAAGCATTTAGGGTATGGAAATTCAAAGTAGCACTTCTATGGCTGAGACATAAATGGTGAAGTCCTTTTTTTGTTTGTTTGTTTGTTTGTTGGTGGTTTTTTTGGTTTTTTTTGTTGTTTCTTTTTGTTGAGAAGATATAGAAAGTTATTCTAGGTATATGATGGGCTGCAGATTAGTTTAAAAAGAAGCAGCTCCTCAAACCACCATTCACAAAGTAAGCAAGTGTCAGGGAGATTCAGCATGGAGACAAGGCGCAGGTTCCTTTACATAATTTTCTGAAAGCTACAGAACGGAGCAGCATTAATAAGAGAAAAACTGACAGGTGGAGGGTGAAGAACAAAATTCAGTAACCCAGAATGTTACCAGCAGCTCAAGCATCTGCTGTTGTATGAAGATTACTTCATTCAATTTTCTTCAAATAATACCCATTCCTTTGCATATCTCCTGAATCATTGGAAGAACTGTTTTTCACCAAAGAGCTTGAGAGAAACTAGCATCAGTTGTGGCCATTAATTTTATGAATGATTTGTTGGAAACTGCATTTAATGACAACATCAGCCCACAAATGAGCTTTGAAATGTTCTTATTCCAAGCCTGTGCAGATGGGCAATTTGCTGTGTAATCAGTTTTCATAGCCACCCTTTCAATCAGGGTCACTTATCTTATAACCATGTTCTTGTTTTGCAGGTTTGTATTTCACACCATCTCAGAAATGCTGCACGTACAAGTCCAGTGACCAAAAAATAAGTAACTCAGAAAATACAGCAAGGTTATGTCCAAAAGCACTTTGAACAGGGCTCTCAACAAATATAATACTCTGGGAGTGTCAGTAAAAGAGACAGACACAGCTGAAGAGGATCTATCTAGCAACCAGTAAGGGATAGAACCTTAGACTATTATTCCAGCTATTCTGTGAAACTATACATGTGTGTTGTGGCCCAAGTAAATTACAGCAGTGGTATTTTTCTTGTGTGCAATTAAAAAGAAGTCTCATTGAAAGTAGAAGAGTGATATGGCAGCTATGTAAATTTAGGACCATGCCACTCAAAACACTTTATGGCTCTCCTATCACTTAGACACTGCACTGGAGAACATACAGATATTAACCACCAAAGTGATACCAAGATCAGAGTATAAAACATATGGGAAAATATCAGAGGAACTGAATTTATACAGAGATCACTCACTGGGGACATTACCAATATGTAGAAGTGTCTTTAATGAAGTAAGGGAATTCTTCACATTAGTACAAGAAGGTAGAACAAGAAGCAGCAGCCTCAAACAAAGGAAGAAAAAGTTTAGGTTAGATACCATGATTTTTTCCTTAAACAGGCAAGCTGGGTATTGAAATAGGCTGCCCACAGAGAGGCTATCTCCTTAAGATATGAATTAGAGTAGATAAAACTCCACATGAGAGGCAATGACACAGCCATGAAAGGTGGAGGTGTCCATTTGAGCCCTGCTAACTCTCCTAAACCAAGAAGTCACCTCTGGAAGTGGCGGGGAGGGGTGGCACATTTGCAGTGACCCTCAAGCACCCATAGTGTGAGGAAACTCTGGTGGTTGTTGACAGGAGAGGAGTAACACTGCCACACCAGCTGCTCCTACAGCCTCCACAGCGATCAGGGGAGGCAGCCCCATGCATTTCTGAGGATCTGGATGATTCAGGAGTTTTCTTCCAGTCCTTTCTCCTTGGTTCCAAATGGACTGTAAATTACATATCTTAGTGTGCAAAGACTATTAATGCACTCAGTGATGCAATAAAGCAATGAAAGACAAGGCGGAACAGACAGAATAATTCCAGTGAAATGAAGACTTTCATGTGGCACCTGTATTGCATTTTCTCATGTAGGAATTTCAAAGTACCTTAAAATAGCTTAGGAAAGTCATGAGAGACTGGGTTTGAGGGGGTTTTCACTGTGAGTTGAGAATGGCTGGATTTGTTCCAAGTAGTGAAAATACATGTACATAATCTCAAGAAGAGATGCAGATTTTTTCCAACTGCTCTGCACCACTTTTTGGTTCCCTACACACAAAACCTGAAGGGGTCTTGTATATTTTGTGTGCTTGTATATTGGCATATATTCCCTTAGAAAGGGCCTTTCCCTTTTTTTTTCACAAGCCAAGGTAAACAGAACTCAAAAGACTGAATAAATAAAACTTCTGCTGTTACAGAAACCTCTAGAAAGAAAAACCCAGATCATATTAATATCTGATACCTTAGAGGTCAAAGCTCGACTGTGCCCCATTAGAAATATTCCATTTGCAGGACACCTTTCTATCCCTGTTAGCTTGTAAAATACTGGACCATAAATGAGTCATTCTGCACATGCTTTCTGTCCCAGGACATGAGTTTGGTGTATTTTTTTCTGGAGAAGGCGATGAGGAAAAAGGTACTGTTACTCTGCTGGTTGTTTTTTTCCCAGTTGTTTTTAAGGCAACCCTTTTGAAACCATTCTCAGAGGTTCAGAACACTAGAAAAAATCCAGCCAGAGAGATTAATAGGTAGGATAGTGCAGGTGGGGCACTGAAAGGCACAGGATAATACAATTTACTACATGAATTTCACCAGAGCTGGAGGGTATCTCTCTGCCAAGTGTGATTTGATTTGTGTGGACACATACACATGTATGTGTGCACGCAGAGACGTGAGCGTACGCGCGTGTGTGCGACAGAAATTTCTGCTGTGCTTCATACTGAGGGTATCCGCTGGAAACGATGTATGAAATGAAATCCCCATGCTCACGGCACGCAGGGAATATCAGACAGAACTCCACAATCACTGCAGAGATGGGCTTTGCTATTGGCAGATCAAACGCAGCCAGAAGAGCAAACCAACCTGAAAGACTCTGGGGAAAACAAATATTTTTTTTAAGTTATAAAATAATGTTCCCACCCTTTTAATATCATTTCTCCCATTTTCTCTCCCTCTGGCATTCCCCTGGGCAGCCAGCTACATTAGCTGGAGCCTTAGAGAGATAAGAGCCCTCCCCACATGTATTTCCCCTTAAAAGCCCTTCACAATGTGTTAAAATTACATTTTGAATAACACTTCCTAGCCTTTTTTATTAATTTTTTAACGTGTTTTTACCATCTGAGGTTTCTTCTTAGCAATAGTATTGGGCAGCCATATGGGAAAGATGGGGTTGTCCTCTTTTCTCTCTCACACTCACCAGCACCATGCATTTGATGTTGTCTCTTTGAAACCCAATATAAATAAAACCATGTCCCTGCTATGCCACGAGTACTAAGGGGAATCTATGACAAAAGGAGTGGCTTTTCCAGGCCTGCCTATTGGCAATTCTTGAGCCATGGGGAAATCTTCCATCGAAAGGAGGAGGTATGGACATAGCCTCTTCTGGGGTGGCGGGGTTTCCCTCCACCCATGGCCAGTGCTCAAGCACATCTTAGCATTTCCAGACTGCTCTGTGCGGGGTGGGATCGTTTCAGCTTGGCCATACATTGCTGAAGAAGGACGTTTATTTATAATACGTGGTGTAGGAAATTAGGCCATTGTACTTCTGCACAGGGGAAAGATTCATAAAAAGTCACACAGAATTATTCTTATATAAGTGACAATGACATCGTTGTAAGGAGGAAGCAGAACTTTATTTGTCTTACTTAAAATGATATATAGAGCACTTGTCTGTTTATTCCACTGCAAACAGCTTCTGCAAAAACAGCGGTAATTCCCTAGGGGGTTCTGCTGATAGTTATAAGTTACTTGAGCAAAATCTCTCAAGTGAGCTACTGCCTTACAGGTAGCCATTATTCTAGATTCAAAGGGCTTTTTGTTGTGTTTGTTTGTTTGTTTGTTTGTTTGTTAAAATTATGTCCTGTGTAATGCTGCTTTTTAAAATATAAATTGTGTCATAACATTGCTGCTTTTCAAGCGGGTAAGTATCTGTATCTAAATCAAAGGATGCACTGCCAAAGGAGAAACCAGTCAATAAATTGGCCTCACAATCAAATCTGGCTCAGGTTAAAGCGAAGTTAGTTTGATGGATTCAGCCAAAACCAAGTAAATAGCAGCCTACATAATTAAGCTGCTCTACCTTCATGCAGTCTCCCTGGAAGCTTATGGGCATCTCTAAGGCACAGGAGTGACAATCAGTAGCTAAGCCGAGGAAATGAACAGGCAATATTGCCCACCCAGACATCATTCCTTACCCCCCATTACCATTGTCTCACCTCTCAGAAGGATTAGCAAAATTTGTCTTCGATTCTTTGACGGGACTGCAACATCCTTCTCTAATTTAAGGATGGATTCTGGGTCTGAAAATCAAATAACTGATATTATTCAGTGGGCAAAAAAATCAACACTGAAACTTGGTCTTGCTCTCTCTCATTTATGCAAGCTTATGAGCCTATTGTCTATGAAGTCTCAGCTTTCTGCAGCACATTTGGAGGGTGTTTTTAAACAGATGACAGAAAGAAAGAAAATGGGAAAATGGGGTAAAATGAAGTCTTGTAGTCCTCACAAACACATTGCAATTTTTTTCCAGGGGGTAGGAAAGAGAGTAATGAATTCTTTGATGAGGCCTAAAGAAATGGGAATTGACACTGAGGCTGGCATGGGTGTGTACCATATTCTTATTATTAATTAATTGCAATCATCAAATTATTTCTCAAAGTAACTCAGCTTTCCATAGCTCATTTTCATTCTTGACTGATATTTTTCTGGTTGCTCAGCAAGAATGAAAAGTGCAAGATTTGAGTTTCTTTTTAGTACTTTAGTCCCAAAAAAGAAGTTTTCAAAAGTTGAAAATGTATGAAGATTGGCTTAATTTATTCGTTAGGAAAAAGCCCAAAACTAAATTAATTTCCAGGAAATTAATGCAAAGTTTCTAATTTACTTTGAGAAGTCATCATCATTTCTTGATTATTTTTGGTTCTTTGGTGACCCAGGGAAATTCTCTTTCACTATGACAAAGCTTCTTTTTCTGTAAAAAATGGTAATAATAATTACCTGCTTCACAGCAGTGTGGTAAGATTTACTTAATTAGTGTTTTCAAAGTGCTTTGAGATCCTAGGATAGAAGATGCAATAGAAATGCAAAGTATTATTATTATTCAGAGTTAACAACCAAATTTCAACCATTTGCACTTATCCATCTTAACAGCATGTACTCAAGGGAAGAAAACACATAACTTGTCAGCAGACAGTCCTCTTAATGTGGGTTATAAAACCACCTTCTTGATTACCATCTGGAGTAACATTCACAAGTGAGGGATAGCAGATGTGCGCGCATGGAGAGATGCATCCCCCTTCCCCAATCCATCGGACACATCACTGTTGCCATACTGTACCCACCCAGCCCAGTATTACGCCTCTGGAGCCAGCCCAGCCAGTTCTTGGTGCAGAAGGGCAAACAAAAGATCCACTCTTGCCTTTCCCTCCATCTCTTCAGAAAAAAAAAAAAAAAAAAAAGAAGCAACAAACAACACAAGCAAACTCCCTTTTCTTTCTTTCACTTCCCTCTTTCATAATAACAATGCAGCAGCCAACTGTGCAAAGCTCAACAGTGGATGAAAATGTCTTCCTGACCCCTGTGTGCAATTAGTTTCCTCCCAGGAGCATGAGATTTGATTATTTTTGCCGTTATCTTCGCTTGTACAGCCACAAGTGTTATTATCTCTTCTCCATTTTTCAGAGATGCTTTTTTTTTCCCCCTTGAAGATTAGCCTGAACCTTCCAGAGTCCTTGCGGCGAGGTGCCCTGCGGTGCCCTGCAGAGATGTGCAGCACCAGTCTGCAGTTGGCTTTTGCATCCCTTCAGGCCCTTCAGACCTCTCCAGAGGCCTGCAGGGCATGGGTGGGAATCCCTACAAGGATGTGGAGGCAGAGAAGCTTTGTGAATGATGTGCAGTAGAGAAATGTACTGGGATTTAATGTTAAGAAGTGGGTGGCTTGACTTAATTTAATTCTGCTCAGATTCTGCTGCCATCCTGCCCCTTTTTAGAGGATGAGGTTGTGGGCATGCAAAAAGAACAGCTCTGCAACTCTCACCTGTGTAAAGCCAGCACTGAGCATGTGTGGTTTAGTGGAATACAAAGTGCATGGTCCTGGTGTAATTTTATTTGCATGCCTTGGGTGGGAATAAATTGAAAGCAATCCTGCCCTCAGGACAGAAACATCAGCCCTCCCAAGCACCACACAGCATGCTTAAGGATCCACCCAAAAAAGCAGCCTGGGTGGAGAGCAGGCACATAGGGCTGCTAAGGATGGTATGGCTGTGCCGTCAGAAAGGCTTGTGCAATATTATCCAAAAGTTCAGGTCCAGCACAGAAATTCCCAGAGGTGCTGGGCCCAAGATGCCATCCTCTTCATGGCTGCTCTCTCCGCCACTCTGTGTTTAATGGGCAGGTGGAGCCAATAAAACACCTCCCACTTTTTTAGGGAATGACTTTCTGCTGACACCGGTGGGCTCCAGATCAGGCCCCTTCTCTAAGTCAGGTGGTGACATTTTCAAACTAAGGGGTGGGAGTGCTGGAATACTTAGCTGAGTGCCAAAGAACTGCTGTAAGAAATGCACTAACAAAATATTTATTAAATGAGCCGCTTCCTTATTTTACTTTCAAATTGCATTAAAGAGGAAAAGATTTATAGGTGACAGAAAACAATATTAAAGTCAGTTAAATGCACAGAAGCGCCTGGATCCCCAGGATGCCACTCAGGGTAGTGACAGGCTATTTTAAGCCAGCGAACCTGCTTTGTTGCAGTGATCTCAAAAAGCAGGAGAAAAGCCTGTTTTGGCTGAGCAAGTCTCTTTGTGCTGCCATGTGGCTTTTTCAGTGCTGAGCCAGGGTTCAAAGGAGTGTGGTGTATCTATCACTGCCATAGTTAATCCTATCATTAGAAGGTATAAACAGCCTTCTACCACATTAGCAATGTTTACCTCATATTGCTCTAGCATTCATTTTCGCTAATATGGTACAAAAGTGTAATGATGTATAAGTGTTTTTTAATGTTAAGTAAGTGAATACAGGTGGGTAATTTATCACTGGCTCTATATAGATTGGAGCTGGCATTTCAGAAGGAAGACTCTGGACTCTTTCTTCTGTGATTTTAATATATAATTTTTATTTTTGCAGTGTCTGCTGCTACTGTACATAGCTTATGCCACTAAGTCAAAGCTATAAGTGCCAGTTATTTTGGAGCCAGCAGAATGAAATGTTTATTTAGAAAGATTTTAATTAGCCATGGAATGAGTAGGTTTGATGTGGAAGCATTTATTCTTTACTTGTATCTGTGTTAAGAAGGAATAATTTGATTTCTGTAAATTACCTAAGAACTAGTGTGTGCTCCTGGAGCACGATCACTCTTGGAAGAATAAACCCTAAAATGGACCAGCAGTTTCTGTTTTGTAAGATGCACAGGTTTCACACCAAATTAATCAGTTATCCCATTTTTACTTTCAATGTAGAGTACATTCTTGCTCATTCATTCCTGTTAATATACTAATGCCCAGAAACTCAAATGAAAAATTCACTTAATGGAAAAAAATTTAAAATTAAAACACGGACAGAGAGAGTTTGGATCAGCAACCCAACCATCCACATGTGGATGGTTCCCTACATAACGAATGGACAGGGGCTCAGGAAGCAGTGAAGCCAACAGGCTTTGTGGGGTCGCACAGGTCAGACCCCACAGGGAGACCCGCGTCTGTGCAGCTTCTCACGTGCAGGATTGGTCTTCATTTCCACTTCAAGGGAGTTCTGACTCCCAAGCTAGTGTTGCAAGACTATTTTCTTTTTGTCTCAGTTCCTTTTTTTAGAATACCTTTCTTTGAAACATTTTCCTCAGTAGTAATTGCTGCTAAAATTTCACAGAACACTTGAAAAAGTGACAGGCTAATTCTAGAAAATTTCAAACATTTAAAAGGCATTTGTACAGAATTTTGGTGCTGAAAACTTGGTTGGTGAAGTTTTGCTCACTGAAGTTAGCTAGGCAATTTTTGCAAATCAGAGGACTTAAAGTTGAGTACGCTCTGCTTCCATGCATTTTCTTGCTATATTTGGCATAACTGGAGGAAAAACTGTATATCAGAGATTCTGTTTCAAGGCATCATATGGGGATTTCAAAGACCTTAGAAACAGCGTTGAAAGTATTTACTTAAGATTAAGAAATTTCCAGTGAAACCCCTATTAAGAAAAGTATCTGGTAGCTTAAAACATTTTTTCACGTTTGCTTTTGCACTGAATCAGGGTGCTAATTAGCTCTTCGTGTGGCAAAAAAATGATGTCATTTTACACAGTCTCCCTGTTTTGTATTTGAAAGAGACCTAGATGTTTCCAGGTGGGCTTCTTCTCCATGGGGATCAGAGGAGTCCACCCTTGAGGGGCTTCATGCAGCCTTCTCCAGGGAAGCCCATGTGCCCACAGCAACTGTGAGCACATCTGCTCCGGAGAGCTCACCAGCAAAAAGACCAACAAAACCTGCCGTGCATGAACATAACCATCAAAGCATCCCTCCTTCTGGGATAGAGAAAAGGATGCACAGCTCCATGAAGCTGGTGGAGACTACAGATCTTCACTAGCTGGTAATCCTGTGCATGGAGCTATCCAGGGATGAGGACCGCCGTCCTCACTCCCAGCCCAGCTAAAGCTCCATTCCATTCCCAGCCCTCTCCTTCCTTTCCTTCGGGCTGTAGCCTTTCTTTGTTATTTTCCTTTGGGGCTGCAATTTTCCCCGGCTAGCCACAGACAGTATATAAAACACATTTTACTAAAGTTCTTCCAACAAAAACTTCATTGAAACAACTTTTAAAGTTGTGAAAAAAATAACAGGAAATTCACACTTAGGCCCTTGAGGATGAAACATGACATATGTCTTCCAACACATAGGCACAATGGGGTGCACTATAAAAGTAAATAAGGATCACACCATGGTGCCTAGCTGTTGGAGGACATGCCTTTTGCCATTAAGTTATCATTTCCTTACTTTTTTTTGTCCAAACTCCCATGTACTTTTAATTGTTGACTCCAGCGACCAAATTAATCTTCTTTCTTTTATTTTAATAAAGCAATGTGTGACCTGCCTTAAGGTTAGAGACTGAAAATTAGCACAAGCATTAACATTTAATATACCAACCAAAATGAAGATTTACATTGCAAACGGATAGGCAGTCTAAATTTAGGCTGCTCACAAAATGAGGCTATACACAAATGTATTTCATTAATTATATATGTCTAGGAGAACTTAAATACAGCCAACATTTATGCACACTGAGTATATGTGCCAAAAATGTTATAGTCTTGCAGTGGTGAATGCAGTTTTAATTTGCATGTGCAATGTGTTTTTTCAATAAAAAGGGGAAAATTCCCTATAATCTGCCCATGCTTTCATTTTCCATTTAAAATATTGGCAAAAATGTCTTGGTAGTAATGATCATAGACTTCCCTATTAATATCCAGGATACATTTCATTCATTTGAAAGCCTCCCTTGTGAAGTATTAGCACCCATTTGGAATCTTTTCATTCTCCAAAATGATCAGCTCTGGGGATTTCCTTCCCTTTGGGAGTTCTGGTATATTTTTAAGGCCAAGTCATTCCTCAGAACATGATAGAGAGGTAGAAACACCATTAACTATCATTGGGCTGCTCTCCCACATGACAATATCACATTACTTATTACTGGAATGCACTTGTGAATTCTGTTTTAAGAGGCCCATTTACAGATGAAAGTGTGCACCCCAAGAGCCTCAGGCTTCTGCAGGAGAGCCAGCCTTGGTGTAACAAGAGATCTCCTCCTGGCTCTGCAGAGATTTGCTGCATCTTGCCATTCCTGCATAACACAAATCCTTAAGTGCCCCATATTTTTCCCCAGTAGTGGAACAGCAACTTACCCTTGAGCCAAACAGAGGATGACCATCGCTCTCAGTGGATGGTTTCTTCACATTCCTACCTGACAATGCCAACTTCATGTTGGAAGGGGTTGGCTGCTGAGCCAGCAATCTGTTGCTAGTTCTGGGTTACTTATGCTGTGTACTGGGCTGGGGGTGGGTGTGCTGCATTTGTAACCCAGCTGACTTCCATGCATGGGTCCGACTGTAGAGGGGCATACCCTTCCACTCAGCTGGGAATTCAGAAAGGAGGGTAACCAACAGCCCCAGCCAAAGGGGAACATAAATATACCTGTAAATTGTGGAGTAAACAGCTGCTGAGTGATTAAAAACTAAGTAAAGCTGAACCATTTATCCTGTTTTTAAAGCTGTTTGCTGCGAGCATCCTGCAAAGTGACAGATTTTTTCTGCTACATAAAAAAACATAAAGTGAAAGGAGCCTTTCTTACTTCATGACAGCTTAAAAGTGCTGTGTTGTCTTTTTTTCCCCTCATACTCTGAAAGTACTTGGAATAATTTTTCGTACTTCATGACAGATTAAAAGTGCTGTGCTGTCTTTTTTTCCCCTCATACTCTGGAGGTACTCAGAGTACATATATATACATACATACACACATATATATTTATATATTTTTTTTGGTTTTGTTTTTTTACTAGAGTACTCAGGTACTTTTTTTCCTCATACTGTGGTGCCACTTCAGACGAATAGCTGTACCAGGAAAGACCAGCGTGTGAGAGGGGCCCATCTCCTCTTGCATGGCACACAGTACTGCAGAGATGAGACTGACCCTTCAGCAAAGGAAACTGGAAGTTAAATACTGACAACGAAAAATTCTCAGGGTCAGGTCTCTTACTGAATAGCATGTGTTGCAAGGGTGTCCTGGGGATCCCAAAATGAGGAATGCCCAGGACAACATGGGCAAACTGTGCTTCCAGTGATGAACACAAACTCCTGAAAGCCACCCCACACCTCAATACTGCCCCTGGGGCACTGTCTGCTATAAGCAGCAGATCACAGTCCAGCCCCAAATGGCAATTGTAAATACACTTCCTGCATTACCAAGGAAAATCCTAACACCCTTTCTAGCTTATGTACTATATACAGAGGAACCAGAGCCCTCACCAATGAAATTTTATGGGTCAGAAGAAAGTTGCCCATAAACATTGAGAAATACGAGACACAATCTTTACCACAGAGAGTCTGAGAGATGTTTATCTATATCTACCCTTCTTTCTATTGAAAGCTCTTTCTATCCATTGCTCAGAAATTATGTGAGAAGAAAAGACTTACAGACCTGGTCTTCACCTCTCAGGTTAGTGCAAAACACTGTCCACCAAGGCAGCAAGAGCCATCTTCTGTCTTTGGAGGATGGAAGCACTTCCTCACAGGAAAAGAATGAGGCACTGCCTTATACTCAGGCTGTCAGAAGAAAGCAAGGGCCATCAGATAAGGAAGGAAACTTTCCTCTCCACCCTGCAAGAGCGACGCAGATCTAGACACCAGGGCTGAGCAGCATCTGCTTATCATTTTGGCCAACTCCATAGGAGTTCTCATGTGATATCTGCAAAGGAAATGAGTTTGTCTAGTGAAGTGACTAGACTGCTAAAGAGGAGCCTGTTCTTATGTGAGGCTTTTACTTGGGAAAGAGATAAGCAGAGCAGATGAAACTTCAGAAGGGGAATCATGGGACGTGAAGGGTCCTTTCTGAAACTACTTGGAAGCCAAGACACTGGGATCTAATTTTTGACATTTCTGTCTTACTGCTAGCAGATGAACAGCAGAACTTGGTTTGACAAAGGGATGGGCATGAGGTAAAGTAATGGGAAACTGTCCAAATGAATTTGAAGAGGCGTTTGGAGCTGGAGTGACATGACACTTCCTATTTACAAGGAGTTTTGATCAGAATCCTATCTGAATCAGACTTCAGGGCTGCTGTTTGAAGAAGTTTGGACTTCCACTTTAAAGTTTTGATTCAAATCAGCTCCAGGTCGGAACAAGAACACATCACAGACTTTTACTCAGATAAACTGATTAGTTTCATGTAGAATCTGCAATGCTGCACACTTCCAACATTTATTACTCATAATGAATGAATATGATTAATTTCTTATTTTCTTATGTATCATACCATCTCTTAAACTTGGGGCAGCCTTCTAATTGATAGATGAAGCTTCTACCCTCCCCTTCAAGTTTCTCCTTAAGACAAACTTCCACTTACACTGAGTTAAGCAATAGCAAGTTGGGAAAATAGGTAGGCAAGGGGAATAGTCAATATATATAACTGGACCTCCTACAAAGCTTCTGGCAAGTTCTGTTCTCCACATCTGAAAACTAATACACTGTATACTTGTCTCACAGACTTTCATACATTTACTCATCTGCTTAAATTGTTAGCAGCTAACTCGGTGACTCAGAGATTTCTGCTGTTCTGTAACACCTGGGTATGAGGACTGTACAAGAAGCGCAGCTCTTGCACAGCACAGCAGCCTGTCAGAGCTGACTCAAAGTAGATGGGGTCTAGACCTCACAGTCCCACTGAATGAAAGAGCTGGGTCCCTGAGAGGATGGGAAGAAGTTGTCTTTGACAGTTCATCCTTTGGGAATAGCATGAAGAGCTTCTGGGGCAGAATAAGCTTCTACTCCTTTTCTTGCAGGTGTGGCATCCAAAGGACTTTATTGCAATGACAGCCCATAGACTTCCCAAAGTCAGCTGCTTCACAATCCCTGCTCACTCAGCCTCTGCCTGAATTGTTTTTGCCAGGAGAAGAGGATGAGTCTCCCTATTTTTATCCCCTTCTTATGCTCCTGTGGCACTGGGGTGCCTTCTTCGTGCCCTTGCTTGAGCCGCAGCTGGGTCTCTGCTGGGTGCTTTCTCAGAGCTGATCAGTCACTCCACTCCACTGGCTTCTCCTTTCCACCCCTCTGCCTGGCTTCATAGCTGTCTATCAGGCAGCTTCTGCCTCTGTGCTGTTCACAGACTCTCTTTCTCTCTTCTCAGTATTTTATCTCTTTCTGTGGGAGGCAGCTGGTTATGAAGAGCCCCTGATGCTCTTTTCTACCCCAGAGCTGGATTTTCTAGGGCACATCTCTGATCTCAACTTGTTTATGGGTGAAAGAATTGGTCATGCTGGATATTTGGCTTCTCTCCCAAGAAGACATACCTTCCCTGGGATATTTTGCTAAAGAATTAGCAGTTTTTACACCAACCTACTGGTCTTACATTCTGAATCATTGACCAGCTGCCCAGAGGACCTGTTGTTCTTCAGGCAGAGTGGGATGAGCACAGCAGCCCCAGCCACTCTGACCGCATCCCAGGCATGGTAAGACAGCATTATGTCTACTTCTTGAAACTGCAAAGGAAATAAGGAATAGGGAAATGATATTGACCTCACAGTCAATGTCCCTTTCAGGAACTGCATCTCTTGGTTTATAACTCTGTGCACAGGTCGTCGCTATAAATATCTCAGAGATCCAGTACGAAAACAACGTACATAAAGAGATGTGAGGAGTTTGTCTTCATTGTAGCTCACCAAGAAAGTGTGATTTACAGCGAGACCAGCATTGTTATACATTTAAAGCAGGCAGTCCTTGTAGTCAGCAACCTGTGATGGTAAAATATGAGTGCTGCCTCAATATTCTCTTTAGTACCAGCGTGCAGGCTGCAGCCTGCATGCAGCACATGCAGCAGGGACAGGGAGCACAAGAGGAAGGGAAGCAGCACAGGATTGCCATGTCTGTCCTCAGACAGTGTTCCCAATGCCTTTTGTGGTGTATTCTTCAGTCCCTGAGAGTTGCATGAGGTTTTAGGAGGGAGGGATTGATATGGCTGCAATGACAGCTGTGCTTGTTGGGTATTAAAGCACTTGTTATCATAGATACTTCAGGTTTTGTTGCTACCATAAATGCACCTTCAGAAAGAGTTATTGATGTTTACAGACAAGGCCTTGCATATAGAATTTTAGGTCACTGATGATCTATATTAGAAGACATAAAGGACAACTTTGAATAATTACAAAATATAACACTTTTATTCCACTTTCAGGTCTGCTAATTGTCTATAATGTGGTAAAATTCTCTGATTATAGTCTTTCAATCGCTTAAAGATATTCTTTCTGGTTTTTGGGAGCTGCTCAATGAAAAGGTCTGTCTTCATGGACACCTTTGGAGAAGCCTTGTAACTTCACTGTTGCCTTAATTTGTATTTGGACATCAAGCTAAGATTAAACTATGCAGTGACTGCAACTATGCACACATTTAAGGGTGGAAAAATAATCACTGACTCATAAAAAAACTTAATTCAACTCCATGAAGAGTAGAACTGGAGTGTATTGTTTCTTTCTAGAGCTCCTTTCTGAGCTCCCATGCAGATAAAGCAATTGGCTCTCACACTGGAGGACAGGTGAAAATTTGTTCTTGCCTGTAGCAGCTGGATGTGAGCTCTGTATTAGGAGGTCTGTATTAAAAATGCTCACACAGCAGTGCTAATCTTTGGGGGAGGTTTCAGATAGGGTTGGGCAGACAAACTGCAGAAAAGTAATATAAAGGGAAGAGCAGTCACCTAGAAATTTCTGTTTAACACTTTCAGAGCACTGGATAGCCATAAAGGTCACATCCTAAAGGAGGAACCTTCCCTGGAGAGAAGACATAATCTCCCAGGGTAAAGACACTGGGAGCTGCACAGTCATGCACCCAGAGGGAGCCTGGGGCAGGACAGGAGGCCAAGGGAAACGTGTCTCTCCCAGCAAGGACACTGGAGCACTGGGCAGCTGATTCACTTTTACCTAACAAGGTCTGATGTACTAATGCCAACAGTGGCATTTGAAGCACTGTCTCTTCAAACACTCCCTTTTGTTATCTTTTCCTCTGGACCATTTTTATTTAGAACTATTGAGAAAGATGGAGAAAAAGCATCAAACACTTAAAACTTGCTGAGTTGTGGAGGAAAATACCATCACTCAATCACATATTCCTTTTTTCTCTCACCTGTGTTTGCCTTGCCTAGTTTGACTGTAGGCATCTTTGCAGCAGGTCCCATCTGCTAATCTGTGTTCACATTTCCTTTTAAAACCATCCTTTTGTCCACTGAAACTTAGACATTTTCTTTACTATACACAGCTAGGAATGAAAAAGAGAAAGATGTGTTCACACAACTTTTTGTCTTGTTAGCATCACACAGAAATTTTGCCAGATCATAGAAAATTCAATCTTCTTCCTTCAATTTTTCAGTCTGTTTCAGTACAGATGCTGCAATGTGAGCAGACATCAGTGGAACACAGTGGGGACTTAAAGATGAGAGGCTAGAAAGAGTAATTCTATCTTGACAGAGGAGGTCTGAGGGAGTCTTTATACCCTCAGATATTCCAGGAAAAGTGTGATTCATCCCACCTGACTGTCAGCACTTATGTTTTAGACACTCACCTCTCTCTATGTGGACACCCTTTGGAGATAAAGGAAGGAAGTAGGCTTTTTCTCCTAAGATTTAGATTAGATGTTTGGAGGAAATCATTTACTTGGAGGGTGGTGAGGCACCAGAACAGTTGTCAAGAGAAGTGGATACCCTGTTCCTGGAAGTGTTCAAGGCCTGGATGGAGTGGGACCTGGCCAACCTGGTCTAGTGGGTGGCATCCCTGCCCACAGCAGGGGGATTGGAACTAGATGATCTTTAAGATGTCTTCCAGCCCAATCCATTCAATGATTTTATGACTTCAACAGTGCAGCTCACCCTCTCTGGTTTTGACACTACTTTAGGAACAGCAATGGAGATTATTTATTTTCCTCCTTCTCGCAAGAAGCCTTTCAAATCTAGATATTGAGTCTGGAAATATCTAAAGTGAACAGGGAAGCCTCACTTCAATAATGTATGTACCAGTTCCTATATAGTTTGGAAAAACATGTGTTGTGGGAGGTGAGGCTTTGGAAGATAAACCATTATATCAATTTATATGTCCACTGTGAGGATGCTACAGATGTGACTGTGCAATCAGTGATCCTGTTAATAAAGAGAAGGTTTATTCCTACTGACATGGAATCCATATGGTGCATGAGTATGATGCCAGTGAAATCCACAGGACACAAGGAAATGTGATTAACTGCTAAACACAATAGCCTGGAAGAGAAGCAAAAGAGCTTCACAATCCATTCTCTAGAATTATCTCAGCATTGTTCATCAGAACAATGACCCCTCAATGTTGCACAGACCTCTATGACACCCATAATCTCTTGTTCTGTTCCTCATTCCACAGCAAGTTACAGTTGTTGGATTTCTGCTATGATATCTATAATCTGCTGCAAGGTGGTGAAAAAAACTCTATAGGCCTGAGTGAAGCAGATGTTCTGTTGATCCTTCTGGATGAGCTGCTGATTGCAGGGGTGAGTGCCTGCTCTTGGAAAAGGCTGGACAAAATGCCACTGTTAATTCCTTTGATGTTCGTTCCTGATGTTCCTAGCTACTGGAAGAGAGGACAGATACCAACCCAATATTGCCTTCATGGTCCAGCACAAACATTGTGACAGGCAGTGCTCACACCAGGAAAAAGCCTCAGGCTATGAACAGCAGGAAAGGCATAAATAATCATGCAATGTCTGAATGTGTCAACTCCCAGAAGGGGAAGAAAATAGCAATGATTGCAGAGTCTAAGGGCATGGAGCTGCCCAGTGGAGAGAAGGCTGTCTACCAACAGGCTGTTGACAGATTTGGAGGCTTAATTACCACACATGGCAGAAGAAAGAAACTAGACATTTGCAGCTATGCTATTAGACTGATGCCCAATTATATCCCAGCTGGATTGTTTAACAGCTGGAAGATATTTCCAACAACACTGATAAGTCATGATATTAGGTAGAAGAAGTATGACCAAGTGCTGGCAATGTGCAGTCTAAACTATTCTGACATCAGTGGAAAATACACATTGCTGAAGAGAAACCAATAAACATGAGCCATTATCACTTGACTATTTTTATACAATATGCTGGGGGAAAGGGCAAGGAGGTCACCTACTGCTGGGTCACTGGTAGAGCAGTGGTTTAATCACAGCATAACACCAAAATGCAATTGAGAGAGAAGGCATGGTCCAAGCTAGCATACTAGCAGCTGATAGGGACGTATTTATCAGATCACAGCAGCTTGAGGGCAACATGAAATTAGATCCTCAAGGGAAGCCCTTGCAAAAACACAAGTCATTGGCTGTGGTTTAGCTACTGTAGAAAGAAGCAGCAACACCACAAAGATGCTTCTGTAGAGCCACTAAGATTAGTAGAGCACAAATCATCAGCCCTGGGGTGATGCAGATGAAAAGGAAGAAGTTACTGGGGAAGAGGTCCCTCTCCACTACCTTCTGTTGATAATAATGTCTGAGATATCAAAGGTGAAAGTCTTACCATTGGTGCAGTTAGAAGCCAGCTCTGGCACACTCTTGAGGAAAGGAAACGTTATCCATTCACCTACCTGACCGACTTTTGTTCACGTTTTGGCAAGAGGCAAATGGATCTAGAGCATTTCCAATAGGAACTGCACAGAAGAGGTTGTAAGTGAGCTGAGTTTGAAGGAGGCCCCAGGAAATCAGTGAATGTCCATGTGACTGTAATGTTAACAGAAATTTCTTTGTGTTCATTTTAGATGTCTTAGCCATAAATCTACTTCAAATACAAATCAGGCAAATGTGAATGTTTTATGTGGTGTTAGCAACAGGCAATACAAGGGACAGGCTAACCTAAGAGGTTATATGTTCTATGGATGTAAACATTTTTCTGACTTCCAATACGCACGTTACCAAAGTGCAGTGTGTGGTTGAGATAACAGGTTACACGTTATTGGCTCTCTCCCTTTTTCTCAGCTGCTGAATTTCATTAAAAGATGGCTAAAATGCATTAATTACTTCCTTAATATTCCTGTAATTGCTATTGCTTTGCCACAGGGAGGATACATGATAGGAAGTAGAAGAGGAGGTGATCTTTTTAGATGGAAGAATAGGAAGGGTTCATCAGTCAGTCCTATTAAGATGTGATCCCAGATGATAAAGGAGTTTAAGGACCCCTGCTGCTTTAGCACATCTCTGTGTTTTCATTATTGTAGCTAGAGACTGAACTGTCAGGCTCGCAGAGAGACTGCTTTCTCGCTGAGCTAGTCCCTTGATTTGACGAGTTCTACAGCTTTGTAACATTGCTGATTTCAGGAGAACTGTCCTTACTTGCCACCAGTATAAAGGAAGGGGGACTTTGTCACCCTGCTTTTGTGTAAACTGAGGCCCAGTAATATCTTTCAAGGCTGATTTTTTTTCCCAGAAGGTGAAGACATAAAGCCATCGTAACACAGGAGGCAGCAACCTTCCTGTGACATCAGCTGTCAACAGCAAATGTTCTGTCTGTCCTTACAATTTTGTACTTCTCCAGTCGTTCCAGGGAGTTACCTTGCTCCTGACTAGGAGCAGGGCTGGGCTGTATAGGCACCTATCAGAGAGCTCAGTGTGTGCTGCTCACACCAGTGTCTCCTGACCTTCGCACTAGTGATGCAGCCTTCTCGCTCAGCGTATCATGCTGCAGGTGGGTTGCAGAAGCTGCAGTCCTGAGGTGAGTCTTTTCCAAATTCATCCTTGGCCTTGTGTCTTGAAGTAGGACTTGGATGAACCAGTTCACAAAAGTCTGAAAGGTTCTCCTGTTGGCTCACAGGTGATCATTATTATAGTTATAAGGTGCTTTAGCTGAAAGAATTTTACTAAACATTGACAGAAGGAAAAAAACTCTGTCAATTTGGACACCATTTATTAAATATACATATAAGCAATTTTTTAAGCTTTTCCCCATTTTTCAGTACATTCATATTTGATAACAATGCTGAGTTCTGAAGGTGATAAAAATATAGCTGATTGTAGCTACAATCCTGCATGCGTACAAAGTGTAGCGGTTCTGAATCTGCTCCTTCCACTTCTTTCACCAGACTGCTACATCTCCATGTGTGGTGAGCTCTTTGGAACAGAAGCTCTCTCTGTAGTTACAACTGTTCTTCGCTTATTTAAAAAACAAATCATTAGGTAGCACAAATTTTGATAGAATAGCAAATAATAAGGACAGGCTTTGGAGACCCTGCACCTCCAGGGCTTTCCTCTCAACCCGTGTTCAGCTCATGTTGTTAAATTGTCTGGGCCCTCACCTATTGCCAAAACACTCAGACAAAGCCTAATTACTCATAAATTGATGCATAGATGACAGATGTTTCAGAGAGACTACCAAAACTGCTCAAGAATTTAGACATATCTCAGAACCAGGGCAGTTTTGAAAATTCTGCCTCATTGTTGTTTTTTTGTTTGTTTGTACTTCTTTCAATACTGTTATTTACCAACATTGCACACCATTCAGGGCACATTATTCTCACTATATGTGTAATGGGCTCTCTTCTTGTTGAGAAATACTGGGCACAACTTAGCAAACAATAAACCTAAGGCAAATAGTAATACTAGTAAGTGCATGCCCACAATGAGATAATTCTTTGTAGTTTTGGAGTTTTTTTGTAATCAATTAGGTTGGAAAAGATCTCTGAGATCATTAAGTCCATACTATGATGCAATACCACCATGTCAACAAGACTGTGGCATTGAGTGCTATATCCAGTGTTCCCTTAAATATTTCCAGGGGTGGTGACTCCACCGCCTCCCTGGGCAGTCCATTCCAATGTCCAATTTGTGAAGATGTTCCTCCTAATTCCTCCTAAACCTTCCCTGACACAATTTAAGACTATAATTTGGTTCCACTTGTGAGCCTTAGCTGCAGCTCAGACACTGGATTTTATGCTGTGGCTTCAGAAGAATCAGGGAAAGGCTTTTAGTGCACAAGACTGAGCCCAAGGACCAGGCATCTCTTCCTGATGTCAAGGTTTGGGAAGGAAGGCAGTGACCTTGAAGAGGATCCCAAGCTGCCACCTGATTCTCACAAGTGAAAATAGGATACCTTTTGAAGATTTTAATATCTAGGTATGGTTTGATTCACTTCCAAATCAAACAGCATAGTAATATTCTCGAAATTAATAAATGTGAGAGTGAAGGATGTTTCTTGGCAAAATCCTATGCATACCTATTGCATGGCATAAATAATACATGGTGATAATTAATAATGATAAATAATAAATAATGCAGTCAGTTGCAGCACTGGGGACTATGAATAGACCTACATTTATAAAAGTTGAAATTCTAAGCTAAAAGGATAATGTTCCAAGCACTAAGCTGCAGCATTTTTGTATTATTGTACTACTCAGATAATTTTAGCATTAAGTAAAAATATTAGACCACCTATCTTGTTTTTAAGCACATAATACCAAACAACACAGCTCATACCTACTGCAGAACTTTGAGTATCAGGTTTACATGTCTGCAAATCAACTCCAGTGGCCTAAACTGCTCACACAAAGCAGGAATGGGCTTACAATTGCACCAACAGCTGTGTGTGCCCTTACAGCTAGGGGCACAAAAAGGGAGGACTGATGTAGCTCAAAAGTAGCCGCAGAGCATTTCAAAATTCGTCTTTCCATAAAACATACTTAATATTTACTGTCCTATACTATTCATAAAGGCATTGTATTGCCTCTCCTCTTTTGCTGAACTCACACGTCGGTCCTGCATATTATCCCCTGCTCTAATAGGGAATGAGAGAGTTGATTGACAGTTCATTGAACCAGATACTTCTTAAGGGAAAAATTGAAGAGGTTAATTATAATATCTCTTACTGCTTTAGTATTTCAGTGAGCCACAGTGTAAATATAACATAAGCCTAGAATGGAAACCAATATTTTCCTGACACCTCCCCAAGCAGGCACTCTAGGTTTTATGATGCTGAAGAGTCAGAGAATTCCAAGCCTATTCCTCTGTATAGCAAAACAGGGACTTTCAAACAGAAAAATAAATTTGTTGGCTTTAACAATATATATTTTTGGTTAACTTAGCAGTTTCAAAAGTCCCTGCTTCCCCATGAATTCAAATGGGAGCTGCATTCACTGAGTTCTGCTCTGCTGCAGACTGTCATGCTGGCAATCTGTAAGTCATTTATTTATTATTTTTCACTGTAAGTGCAGCACCTTTTTCAGTGATTTGATTTTTTTATTCAATTATATATAGTGGTTAGAATGGCTGTTGTATTGCACTGCTACTTCATTTAAAGATACATTGCTTGGGCCTCCATTCAGCCAAGTACTTAGGCAGGTACCCAACTTAAAGTGCAGCACCATCAACGCTGAGTCATCTGTTTTAAATTAGGGACTCTAGTTGAACCAGGACCTTAATTAGGCAAGCACAGTTTTAAGGACTCCTTTGCTTTTTGAGGCATAACCCACTGTCATCAATGGAAAATTTGCTTGACTGCAGACTTTGTTTCTGTATTTCCAAGGCATAGACTTCCCCAGTGATGGTGTTTTACCACGTGTTTTTATCACTCCATCCCTAATGTCCTTCACTGCACAAGAAGGAAAGAAATGAAAAGAAAAAGGCAGAGATGGGAAGGTGGCAATTTAGGGACTCTGTGTCTGTGTGACAGGCATCCTAAAGGAGAAGAAAGAAAAACATTTAGGAACTTCTGTGTAGCCACTGCTCAAATCCAAGACCACTCCACTGCAGGTAAGAAATGAGAAATTTTGAGGGCTACTGAGCACTGACTCTTCACAGTGGATCAACATTCAAAGTTATTTAGCACAGGTGTTGCTGTAATAGTGGCACACTGATAAAATTCTGTGTTTACTGGCCCTCAAGCACCTCTCTCCCACCTGTGCAGTGGTCTGGTATTAGTATGCTGAGGCTGTAATGAAAGCCTTATCATCAGCTGGGCTGTGTCAAATCCTGCTTTTTCCTCATGTTGTGCATGCTTCTCTCCTCCTCTGGGCATTGGTCTGTGCATTTGCAGCTTATACACACGTTTTGAAGGGATTCAGATGGCTGTTGTTGTTGATCATTGTGTGTGTAGTACCTCTACAGAGCTAGGAAGTTCTTTTTTCTACATTTGTATGGTATGAACTCCTCTTTTCCATGCCAGCTCCAAGGATTCCAGGTGAGGAGGTAGCAGATGCATGTTGTAGAGGAGAGAAACAGGAGGAACTGATGCTCTGGGCAGATTTCTGTACAGGCTGAGAACCTGGGCTGTTTGCAGAGAAGGGAAGCTCAAATTTCTTTTCCTTTCATGTGGCAGTTGACACAGCATTCCTTGGTCTTTAACCCAAGGTCTCTGATATCCCTTTACACAGACATAAGATAGGGGTGGGGTGGAGTGGGAAAGGAGCAGATAAATTGAGAGATGGGAAGGAAAGAAAGAAAAGAAAGCAAACAAGAAAGAAAGGATCAAATATGTGAGATTTTTAAGGGAAGGTAATAATTTTATGATACCTACTGATTCATTTAAAAAAGCCTACAAGTGACAGGTTGCTTCACATCCAGCAAAGTTCAAATTAAACACACACAGGGAACATTTGCCCGAGTTTCATTTCAGTATATTAATCAATTAGACATGCTGAGAGAAAATGGTGGTTGGCACTAGCATCACCAAGTGGACTTTCCCAGGGATTAAAGGTTTCTTGCTCATGTTCTAGCCTTCATGAGAGGTCAGTGACTATCCCATGGATAGATGGACAGAGGGACAGACACTACATGTCCTCTAATGGAAAGGTGGCTTGTCAAAAATTGTATCAGACTCCTCACCCCAAAAAGGGTGTTCCCAGAGGGAAAAGGACAGAGCCACTCAAGAAAGTTATGCAGGAGGCACCTCTGCTTTGACAGCAGCAGCGTAGCATGTGGACAGCCCTTGACTTGGCTGGACCCTGCCTGGCCCTGCTGCTGCGTGTTGAGGTCTCCCAGCCCCATTCCCCAGTGGCCCTGGCTCTGCTCTTACTGCATGCAGCACCACACTGGATGTCCTACAAGCCCAGCACAGTTAATCTGCCACCAGATTCATTGCTATATGGATACCCAAGAGCTGACCGTAATATAATAGCACTTGTATAAAACAGGATTTTATCACTTTTTCCTTTTTATGGTATGGGAGTGACATATTTGTTCCATTTCTCTTAGGTATAGGATACTTAGCCTGCTGCACTCAAGTTTCTAATTCTTTCCCCATCCCTACCTATGAATCACAGGGTTTTTCACCTCTTGTTCCACTGACGCACAGCGTGCAGCTGGGATCCTTCTTCATTTACGCTGTTTTGTGCTTGAAGAAGTGCTGCCAGTGCTACCAAGCCAACACACATGTCCCACACAGATGTTAGAGCTCTTAAGACCCAAAGAGAATGTGGCTGAGAAAATTCAAGAGTGGGACATGGGAAGAGGCAATCTCTCTTCCCATCAGTCCTAAGGACAATAACACCAAGTACAGCAACGTAAAATTAAAACCAAAGGCAACATGCATGGAAAAAAGAAGGTACCTAGCATTTGACAGATTGGCAGGACTGACAAATAGAAAGGCTAGACATGGTTAAAGTATAGAAAGCATTTGAATAAATAATATTTATTCTAACGTTTCATCATCAACATATCAGACACTTTGTTGGTGGGGAGAAGAGAAAAATAAAATTTATCTTGCCATTTTTGCTTTACTAGGGAATATGTAACAGTTGGCAGTGTAATACACTTTTTATTTTCATGAGTTATGGATGTGCATGGCCATCCCTAAAAAATTGAAATAAAAACTGTATTACACCGCCAAGTCTCATATACTATATTTATACCATACCAGAGGAGGTGTCTGCAGAGCAACTATAGATATAAACTTTTATTATATCTATAGTTTCTCATGTTATTAGTATAGTTGTGAAAATAATAGGATTTACTGAAGGTTGTTATTCCCTCTAGCATCACTGATGTGATATGAACAATATATTGACCTTTTGGAAATTTTTGAACCATTGTAATGGATTTGAAAATGTGGTCACCTGACATGAACAACCAGAGTCCTTGTGCCCAGCCTAACACAATGGGCTCATGGTGTCTTTGTGAGGCACTATTCAGATCAGCCCCACAAAGTACACCCCAGTACTACCAACAGTGCTTCCCTTTTATTCTTCTTAGTGTGCAGGGAACACTAACCAAACTCAGCCCTTTAAATAATTGCAGAGAGGGCATGAAAGCCCCAGACTGCAGCAGACTGCAGGATGGGGTGGTGCTCCATCATCATGCTTAGGTTCCTACGGCAGAATGACTCAGAAATTTGCCGCTGAAATGGGTAAAGCCCATAGACCTTGTTAAGCTAGATGACTGCAGGTTTTCTAGGTGGTATTCACACTTCCTGACTAATTTCTCAGCTTCTCCCCAAAGGCAAACCCCTTGCCCTGTGAGGATACCTTGGCTGCCCCACTTTTCCTCAGCCCTACTGATTCTAGCAGGAGAGCAGGCAGGAGCAAGGGCCTATTGAGTCCTGCCAGGGAGATCCTGTGGTGTTTGACCCTGCAAAGGATCCACACAGGAGGAGCCTCTGGGCACTGCTCAGCCCTGCTGATGGGCATGAAGATGTTAGGGAAAAACATGAAGGAAGGAAGCTGCCACAGGTGCTCACTGTAATGCAGCCTTGCTCTGCGGTCCTGCACACTCTGTGGGAATACAGCTGATATTCTCTGAAGCAAAGGGAACACTCCCACTGACAAGTTGCCTTTGCTTCCTGTAGGTGCACAAAGGTACTTGCTCGAGTTTTTTGAGCTGGGAGGCACAGGGAAGCCAGGAGCACCTGTTTACTGATGGGAAATGCCAATAGAAATGGGTCTGGAAGAGCAGCATATTTATAGCCTCACACAGCACCATATGGTGCTTGGTAGCAGAAATCATCAATTGAGACAGATGAGCAAATTTAAATTTCAGCTTAGATTTGATTTTCTTTTTTTTTTTTTAGCAATCATTTTATTTAATTTGCTCTCTTTGTCTCTGAGTGCTCAAGCTGACTTGGCTGTGTCTTGCCCCTTGCTTTCTGGAGAAGGCTGTAGGGGCATGCAGCCTTAATTGTTTAAATAACTCTATATCTACTGGAAGAAGGGGAAGGGGAGCCACGGAACAAAAGATATGCCTGGGGATGACGGGCTGAGAAGCTGAAGTCAAAAGGACACATAGCTCAGGCCCTTAGGATTGGAAAAGCAGCCCTTAGAAATCTGAGGTCAGTCAGGCCAGAGGCAAAACTGATTTCTTTTTAATCAAGCTTAATTGTTTATATTAATACATGAATTTGCTCACAATGATTCAACTCAGCCTTTTAGCAGATCTCTGAAGAAAAATTTGCAAACCTCTTTTTTTTTTGGCAAGAGTATCTCTGAGCCTATGTCTGTAAATTACCTTTGGGTTTATAAAGGGCTGCTGTAGTCCTTTGAAAATGCAGCAGTTTCCTTGGCGTTAGTGCACATCCAGCTCAAAATGAAAGATTCTTGATTTCTGACCCTATTACCCTATCCCTGTTCATCAATTTAAAACCAGTGTAGCTCAGCTCCAGCTCTTCAATATAAGCAGCCATCCAACTCAGTCTTCTCAGAAGTGACTATGGGGCAGCAACCATGGGACAGCAGCCATGGGACACTGCCTTTTGTGCTGGATTGTACCATCCCTGGCTGGCACACCTCTGTGCCACCATAATACGAGTATTTGATAAGTCCTCTCTACACAATGTCCTTTAAATATGCAGTCTGGGTAATCTTGCATCAGTCTTTACCACCCTTCTTTGCACCTCAGCTCAAGACATACAAGATGGAAGATAAGCTTGCATCCTCTGTGGAGCTGTACCTCTGGATCAGGACAGAAGTGTCTGAGGATGTCACTGCAATGATGCCTGCAATGGTCCAGGGCTTCCTTGGTGAGCAAATAGTATCCTCCAAAATCCAGGGTGCTCAATCTGCTGCACACCCCTCCCAAGCCACATGCCTAAATGCAAAGGGCACACTTTTGTTCATCTGCTAAGGTAACTGATGGCTCACCAGGAGGCCCATGTAATGATTGTAGTTTTGCTGATTTATTAAGTGCCAATGGTGTTTTAATATTGTTTGTGTTTCAGAAATAAAGATAGTCATTGCCCTGAAGGCTTACAGTCTGAAAGACAGATACACACAATACACAACTCCCTATGGATACTCAGAAGAAAGATTTTTTTTTATTAAGGAGCTATTCTGATTTAATTTGGTTCTTTAATGTGATATTGGAGCAGTGCGGGGTTGAGTGTCAGCCAGCTGAAAGCACTCCTCTGCTGGGCTATAAAGACTACAAGACGAGTATCAGCATGTGGAGGGAGGGGACATGCAGCCCCTGTCTGACTCAATCAGAGCTTCAGAACATGAATTCCCAGTGATTTGTTCCTTGACCAGCAACCTCCATCAACCTGCTGCTTATCGGGGGCTCTCATTCATTGCCCAAGCCAGGAAAGTTAAGCTACAGGGAATGTGCTAAACTAAAACTTGGTGTTAAAGGACACGACAGAGAGGTGATGTGAATTTCTGCCTGTTTCACAGTGGAGTTGAAGCAAGCAGTCTATGTGGCATGAGTAGGCAGAAGGGCTTAAGGTTTTATAGGCCCCTCATGGATTATGAATTTGGCACCCACCTAGAGTTTCTATTTGCTGTGTAGTTGGGATTGCCAGGGTGGATGAGGTCAGTGGAAATGGACCAACATTCACCCAGCCCCTGTGGCCCAGAGAGTGCTTACAGGCTGCCAGAGAGCAGTAATTCGGGAGGCAAAGGGCGAGGGTGGTACCTCCAAGAGGTTCTGCGTGTGCATCTGGATGCATGCACAGACACAGGAGCCTTTGTCAGTGTAAAATGGCTGGGAGACTCACAGTTTTAAGGGGCTGGCAGAAACTCCTGTGGCGTTGTGCAGTCAGCACTGGTGAAAGGTGCATTCAGGTGGGTGTCATTCCCCAGCTTTTCAGGAGGCTGACAAAATTGCTTTCTGTGGACCATGCACGGCTTCCTCCAGTGCCATGGCCAGAAGGACTCTACCACTCATTTCCTGCAATTCCACTCCAGGCCCTGACCTCCCACACAGAGCGAGCTGCGGGGGAAATGTTAGTCCTTATTCTTTCTCTTAAATCAGTGCCAAAATCAATCTTGAAAAATCGTCTCAAAGTTGCTTTCAACTCCATCTGGGTGTTTCTTTACTGCTAGAATATCACCCCATACACTGGAATCGTTATTACATCACACTAATCTAATTTAAATGCATTTTTACTGTACTTGGTTTAATGAATGTGGAATGTGTCACTATGAAATTGCGCCATTAATTTGATAAATAGGACTTGAAGGTATAATTTTTTCCAGCATTGCAGACTAATGAAGCTAAAATACATATATAATAAGAAGTGTAAATAATAAATTATTCTTAGGAGCAAAAAAATTAATTAGATCTTACCACAAATTGCATCTCAATGTCAAAGTTTTTTTACACTACTGACTTTCAAACTAGTTGGAACATGACTGTGATCCTTGGAAAGTTTCTCAAGTAATTGCTGTGTGTATACATATTTGGGAATATACCTCAAGAAGCTACCTGAGTTCCTACTGATCTCTCACATGCAGCTTTCTCATGCTCCCTGCCATCACACCTGAATCTTAACAGCATTCAGAACAATTCCTGTTATTATTTGTTCTAAATTTCAGCATGCTCTTTATTCTTGAAGACCCGAGGAAACTTTTTTTAAGATTTCTGACACTGAAGAGAGAGCAAAATTAGGACACACCGCATGCAAATTCTCTGCAGAGGCGACCGTGCCCCCACTGCAGCTCGCTGCCTCTGCTGCTGAAATCAATGGGAGTTTTTGCACCGACTTCAATAGCAGAAGAGACTCCTGTACAAAGCACACTACTTTTCACCAGTAATGGAAATGTCACAGCGGTGCCATTCAGGAAGGAAACCAAGTGGAGGGAAATTAAAGAGGAAACTCCAGTCTTGTGCAGTTTAGTTGCTGATAGCTCATCTTGCTCAGCCTGCTGCACCCTCAGCCGGTTACACAGTGCTGCCTGGTTTAGCATTCTTTGTCTCTTTGTCATTTCTTATTGAGCCCACAAAGAAAGGTTTTATCTCACTCCTCTGGAAAAGAAAGCGCCTAGAGATTGAAGAGATCAGGTGGCATTTCACCTCTAGTTTTCTTCATTCCCAGCTGGAGAGCTTTGAATGCTCTGCACAGCCAACTATTCTCTGACTATTCTATAGCTAGATGAAGGACCATTGGCCAAAATGTCATCCTTAACCTTATTTTCTATTCCTAGTTTCTAGTTTAATAACCAACATTTTTACTTCCCGTTGTTTGATTTGCAGCCAAAATTCTGACGCGTTATCAGTTTTGTTGCCAGATAGCACATTAAGCCTTACTAAGGGGTAAACATAATGATCTTCATTAAACCTTCTAAATGAACCCACCTCCTGCTTCTTCAGGTGGAGGAAGGCATTGACAAGAAACACTGTTGAACTGTCTTACAGCTATCTTTCCCTTGCAAGCAGAAGGAGGGAGAGAAGAGTGGCAGCTTTTAAAGAAGGAAAAAAAGTTAGATAAACATGAAAGGGTTTGTGAGATTTCCTTTCTTAATGGCAAAGTTTTCCAGTAATAAATCACAATTCAGTCCATGCCATTAGTTTTGGGGGCATTATATCCCCTCATTAAAGTGCATAAACAATTATATTTATTGAAGGTAATGTACTGTGTAGTGCATTATAACGACACTCATTAACATATGTAATCATCATTTGAATGGGCTTTTCTACAATGTAAACTGATAATGGCATGATTACCCACTGGGTTATTAACTTTTCAGTCCTAAGATAATAAAAGGTGATACAAGAAACAAAAAGCACATGTGCATTGCCCTTCACATGTGATTTATGTGCTTCACTGTGGAGCTATGAACACAGGTACCCATCATTGGGGAGACTGGCTCTTTATTGCACATTGTATTTGACAGAATAATAAATGTAGCTGAATGGTTCTTGGGTGGGCATCTGGGGAAAAAAAAGTCCTGTGAATAAGGCAGGCACTACTTCAAACTGCAAGACCCAGCAAAGGAAATAATTTTGTCTCTCTCTGTCTCTCACTAGCACTCTGTGGCTTACAGATCTTCAGATGCTCTGTCAGACTCACAGAGATTAAGGAAAAAAAATCCATCTTCTTTATACGTTTCTCCTCCTCCTTCTTCAGCCCACCATGTGCTCCTCTCTGCCTGGGCTATAATTGCTGTTTATGAGAAAATGAAGGGATGCACTATGCTAAGGTACCTGTGTGCTAAGGTATTCATATTATGCTAAGTGTATGCTTGTATCAAACAGATGGTTTCAGGTATTGAGATGCAGCTTAGCTGCAGTATCAGAGAATAGATTTATCAGTTTGCCTGAGCTTCTCTTCTATAAAATGCCTATTTGGAGGCATCAGAGGTATTATAAATACAGCTTATTTGTGTAATTTATCAGCCCTCTCTGGGGTTTGTCTCTGTGGAATCTTAGTGCCTTAATTTTAATGAATGAATCTGAGTTTGTTTTAGGAGGGGATGAGTTAAGAAATATTAAAATAAAACAGACTCACGAGCAGCCATTCAAAAAAGCACCAGTTATCAATAGACAGGGCCTCTCCAACACTAAGTGGCATATATATGCTAAAGTGAAAAATGATGTGTAAATCTGCAGTGCCTGCAGGGAATTGAAATACGTCAGCCATTGTGGTGCTAGCAAGACATGTTTCTCCACTATACTTTGACTTGCAGACAAGGGGCAGGTATGTCAATAGCTGATACAAGTTTGCCCTGACACAGTGCCAGGGCAGAAGCATGTGGAGCCAGACACTGCAGTTCCCAATTGGCAGAGGAACCAATCCAACAGGTCCGAGCCAAACTCCTCACTGCTTATAGCATAGAGGGTGCGACAAGGACAAGAACAGTGGTGGTCAGAGCCACATCTGGGCCCAGCTGCTTTATCCACCTTCAGGACCATGTGCAACAGGGTGCACAACCTCGCAACGGTGCCAGTCAAATTTAGCTGCCAAACAGACCTAACTGTGAAGGGGTAACATTAAAAACCTCCATGCCCAGAAAAAAACCCAAACAATCAGGCCAGAACCTTGAGTTTTATGGCAGATAGGAGCATCACTGAAGAAGAGTTGATGTTGTCATTAAATAATATTCAGGTTAATATAGTCATCTCTTACTTTAGAAGTCCTTTGAAACTAAATTGTTTGGAACTTCTATTAGCTTGGCATTCCTTTAAGGAGTCTTCTGTCAGTCCATGGCCCTTGAAGAGGCTAAATATCTGCACTTTCAGCTCTCCGTGGAGTTTTAGAAAGCTCTGGGATGGTTTATGGTTTTCCATTAGCCAAGGGTCTAATAGAGACCTGAGATCCGTTAAGTGGGAAATTCTTCTCATGGAAAGCAATATACCGTAATTCTTTGCTAAAATCTGAGCCCACACAAGAAATCTGAGCTTGTGGTAAAGACCAGGGTGCAGTAAGTTTGTGCAGGAAATTACTTCATGCTGTTTGTTGTTGGACTATTTATCCACGACTTTTTAGACAACAGACACGATGGACTTGATTCGCTCCTGAACCAAGTAGGGCAGATGCCCATTAGATGACCGATCCTGTGGACAGGAGCTTTAAATCACATCCTGGTACTGCAAACATCTTGTTAGTGATTTGGAAACTGCTGAGGGGCTAAGGAGAATGAGAACACCCCTCTCTGCTCCGCTGACAGCATTTTTCCAGATCAGCTGTACTCATTTAGGGAGTCACCAAGGGCTGTGAACCTCACACCACTCTGACCTCCCCCCCGGCTTGGACAGACTTTCTGCCACAGTAGTGCCAGTAGCAGCATAAGTGAATCAAACCTATTGTTCTTTTCTGGCCATGATAACTTGACTTACTCTTTTGATTGAACTGTTACAACAGTGTATGAAAACTCACAGTGAAAAACACAAAATAAATGTAGTATGTGAAAATACCTTGGACTACCTGAAAACTCAAAGAGTCAGTGGTTGCTTTTGTTATTGCCAGTTCCAGCTGATAGCATCAGTGCTCATTCCCACAATCTTTCTTTTCTTATTTCCATCTGTTCAAGTTTATGTTTTAGTTGGAGGAAGATTTGAGATAAAAATAGGTTCTTTGGTAGCATTTACAACAACTTGGAAGTTTAAAGGTCTCTGTGTTTCCTTCAAAGCATCACTCTGTATCATGGATTTTCAGATACTTCACTATTCAATAGCTGCTACATAAAAACAATATGTGATTTAATAGCAGAACCTTAAAATGAGAAAAGTAGGGAGAATTAGCATATGCCATCCAGAAGTTTGTCTGCTGTTAAGCCTTACAGTCTGTCTGGCAGTGCTGGAAAGTCAACTGATTTCAAAGGTTTGACCCTCCCCAGGGCAGAGCACTCAGCCCCCTTGGGGAGGAGGAAATACTTGGCATTTCTCTGGAGCAATTCCTGCTGCTTCCTCTTCACAACAGCACTGATAGCTCTGGGGACAGGGGGAACAAATTGCCCAGGAGCTACTGCAGAAGTTGTGCTGAGGTTTTCGGAATGGGTAGAGGGAATCAAGAGACTCATACCTATGGTGGCACTCATGGCACTCCCCAGATTTCAGAGCAGTACAAATACCATATTTACTTGGCTCACCAAAGCAAATTGTGAGCAAGCATTTACTGATGAGGAGGAGGTGCAAAACCTGCCTCAGACTCCATCTGCTCTTTGCCCTCAGACTGTTTTGTAGTACTTTGTCACAGGGAACAGACATTGAGGAACCTGAGGATTGTGGTTAATCCAGGGAAGACTGGAAAATGAGGGAAGGGAGGACCTCATGATAGTTTTCACTCTAAGGAGATATTTTCTTTCCCCTTGTGCTATTGTTCATCTTGTTTTCAAAGTCTCAACACAAATCTAAGAGCTCTGCATGAAAGGTACAGTAGTCTGGGTATAATTACCACAGCTGCCACAGATGGCTCATTTTAACAAGAGACCCTAGGTAAACCTAGTTGTTTAGCCTGCAGCGTAAACAACAAAATATTCTACTTAAACAAGTGGATCTGGGTCTGCAGAGGTGAAGCTCAATTCTGCCTTACTAATCTCTGTCATTAAAGAAGTGCAAAAGCTGTTGGCGGGACAGAGGCCAGCTCAGGGCTCAGTTTTGGTGTGTACCTGTGTAATCTCCAAGGAGGAGGATGTCTGGGTGTTGGAATGCACTTTACCCTTTAGGTGGGATACCCTGAGCACTGCATTTGAAATGCAGGACATCATCCATTCCCTGGGAAAGGAAGAATAGGAAAAGGAAGGGAAATCTTAACACATGAAATTTTCCAGTGTCATCTACTTAGTCCCTCTAACAAATCTTGTTGCAGGACAGATACTCCAAAGATCACATCCTGTTGTACTCTACTAGTTGCCCACTGTTAGGATAGAGGTTGGTATGTTTTGTGAATGAGGAACTAGAAAGACTCTCCCTGCTTAACAAAAAAAGCAGTACTTCAAATCAGGTCAAAGAAGATGGATAGGCAGGAGACTCAGAAGAGAGGACATTAACACCTAAAACTGCTTTCCTCATGGGAGAAAACAAGAGAGGAGAAATGATTTTTAGGTTTCTGTATCTGTTCACATTTGTGAAGTGGAACTCCAAATCAATGCACATATTCCTTCTGAAAACTCACAAATTGGTATCTGCAGGATGCCTTTATTCCTTCCAGCCCTGTATCTCCACCTGCATCAGCAAACTCTCCTCACAGAGGTCCTGCTGGCACCAGCTCATTAGCACCGAGCTACTAATCTTCCTTTGCCAAAACCTCCCACTTCTCCTCTGCCTGATCATAATGATCAAAACCTTTCAGTCATGTAGACCCATGTTGGAGTGGCCATTTTTATTTTCTCCTCCAGAAACTGTTGCCTGGGACATTTCCTAGGTACCACACTTGGCCAACTCCATGCTGTTGACCACAGCAGCTTTTCCCCTCTGTCCTTCAGTGTTGCTGTCACATGTGCCTGCCCCAACTCCATGCCTGTCATTTTACCCACTGCTTTGGTTTCCTTATGGATTATTAAAATACATTTCCTCAGTGATCTACAAACATAAAAATGGGCATTTCTGGCCTTAACACCAAGGTCCATAATCTCACATCTCACTTTTCCCATAGGACTGCAAGTACCAACCTAACATCTCTCAGCCTGTTTATTCCACAAGCACCTTTACCATACAGGTCCCCACAGAAATAGATATCCCCATGCCATCTCCTCCTCTAGATCCCATCTTATGGCATGTGTTAACATTATAACACCAGCATTAAGCTCACCTTGATACCTCTGTAGGAAGTCTACAAACAGGTAATGACAGCCTGCAAAGATGAGGAACAAGAAGTCTGTGTTATAGCAAGGAATATTTGAGCTCATGTTAAAGGCAAGGGAAGGCTATGGGCTAAGAGGAAGGTGAGTCAGAAGGCTGAAAAATCTCCATCAGTAGAAATCGTTAGGAACAAGATACATACATAGATGTATATTAGTGATTAAATAGCTAGAAGGGAGCCTGCTGTAGGAGAGAGAGATGTATGGGATAACATCACAGGTCCCTTTCAATCCCATGACTTAATCACGTCTTTGAAATCTATGCAATCATGTGAATGTTTATCTATCCCTCTCTTTTTCTCCCTACTCTTCCTTAAGCATGCTTTTACCATTTCCTGTTCCCTGGCTTTCTTTCAATAACCTTACTACTTATTTCACCAACCCCAAGAGAAGCCTTGGTCCCTCTTGAGACTTCTGGGCATTACTCTAGCAGAACCACAAAGATGTAATAACATTAAACCTTTGATTCATTCCATATCCTAAGCTGTTGTGCTAGCGCTGCTCTGTGCCAAGCAAGAAGCTGCATTTTTTCTTTCCTTGGTGAAGGGATTCCTGCATACACAAATTTTGGAAAACATTTGGGCAGTCCTTTGGGAAGAACAGCATTTAATAAATGTAAATTATTATTATTATTATTATTATTTCACCAACAGGAGTTGCAGAATCTTCAACTGGTCTCTCTGTTTTAAGAAAATATCCAAGTGGGAAATTAGTGGGAGGTGGTCACACTGGGCCATGTGAAAATTAAATTCTAGCAAAATGAACTGAAATGAGATTGATCACTGTTTGCTAAGGCACCACAGCCCTGCCATAGTGTAGCTGTCAGCAGTAAGAGAGGAGAACTCTCTCTGACTTCAACTACTCCTGGTAACAGTAAAGGCAACAAAAAGCTCATTCAGCCCGATTCACTGGAGACCTCCTGAGAAATCAGCTACAGAGATCAGCCACGATCTGAGTAATTTCTTTGTGTTTTTCTTTATACAACTGTTTTCTGAACTTTGCATAGCTAACCCTCATGTGACATCTGAGGCTGGAGTCTGGTCTTACACAGAACTGAATGGCAAGAAGAAAAGCTCTGGTTATTTAGGTGTTCTCAGAGATCTTCATGGACCTGGACTCCCTGAGAGTGTGGTACCTCTGCAAGGAGCTCTGGCATAGCTTTTGGAAGAAGCCCTGGGCATGGTTTCTAGGGCTTTGGATCACAGGCAGTCCTCTCTGGGCACACCACTGGGACTGGTGGGCAAGAAAGGGTCAGAGCATAGAGCCTGACACTGGGTCCTGCACCACTGGGGCTGTTCAGAGTGAGGGACAGACCGTGGGATGAGCATCACACCTCCTTGTGCTCCCCAAGAAAGAAAAATGCCTTAGACCTGTTAGGGAGGTAGGGAATAGGATGAGTTGAGGAGCCCTGAGTAGAGTCAGCTGTTGGACTGAAGCTCCTCTGCAAGATGTAGATAGAAAACACGCAAAAATATACTCAGGTTTCTCAACAGCCACTGCCCCTGGGTGGGGGATAGGATGTTCCCAGCCCCACAAGTAGTGGGGGAGAATGGCTACCCTGGCACAGAGCTCTCTGCGTCTGCAGTGAGAGCCACCTAGGTGTGGCTGTACTGGGAATCTGTGCACAGCACACAGGGAACATGGCGCCGTGTGTCTTGGGATGGCTGCTCTGGGATCTGCAGAAATCCATCTAGAGGGGTTGTAAGAGAAGCATGAAAGAGGAACGGGTTAAGCTGGTGTGCCAACAGGCCTCTTATCTGAGAAGGCTTTTCCTCTTTCTTTCTTTTTCTGTTCCTGTACTTTATTCACAAAGATCCACAATGTATAATATGTATATACATGTATATGGAAATATTAGATTTGGATAGGAAAATATGGGCTGCAGGAGCCTGTGGACAATGTTCCCTTTTTAGTTGTTATAAAAAAGAAAATAATTGTGAAAGCAGAGAGAAATCTGCAGCTGCTCCGGGCTATTCATACCATAAGAGATCCCATCAGGCTTTCTTTATTGTTGCAGTTTTGGCAAATTATTTTCTTATCACACACAACCTATTCACTTCTGTTCCTGGATAAGCACTTAGGCTCATAAAGCAGTGGGTCAGCAACAGTTTAGCATAGAGCACATGGAACTGCTGACCTTGGGGACTGCTGGTGCCTGCCCCTCCAAAAAGCAGCAACTGGAGTCAATAAAAAACTGGCCAGGCCAGTCCATTAGTGAGCCCAGCTCTGTCACTGCTCGCATGGCTTACCCGATGGCTGTGCAGCCCACTTCTCCTCCTCCTGCCATTGTGTCTCACCTTACTGAATGCAATCATGGCTCCTGCCCCAGGAGAGTGGGATGTGTAGCTGGCTGCCTCCCTGATGAGGCGCATTTTCCCAGGGGAGGCACAAGTACCTACCCGTGTGCATATTCTCCTATATGCACTGGTGGGCATGATTGTGCCCAAGGAATGTGTGATATAGATTAGATCAGCAGCAGTGCTGCACTGTCTCCAGGCCAGGCAACGAGTTTATTGTGCCCAACACACATGTGCACTGGACAAATGCTCTGGCATCTTCAGCGTGGGCAGAGAGCATGCTGCTCCTATTATACTAGCCCATTAGGGAAGCAATTTGAAGAAAAATATTTAGCAATTTGGAAAGAAGCATGGTTCCAAAATGGCTTGTTTCTGTGTGACAGCCTGCCATGTACAGATGAAAGGGAAGGCTTGTAACAAATTTTCATTACCCGCAAATAAAAAAAAAAGCAACAGCAAGGCAGAGCAAGTGCTTTCAGCCTGAGAGGTGTGGCCAGAAATCCCCCCAGGAGACCACAAAGGAGCCTCAGCAAAATAAATCAATCAATCTATCAATCACTTACACTTGCATAGCGCCCTTTATGAAAATGGCAATCAGTGCCTGACAGCCTGTCAGACTTTGGCCTTCAAGTCTTTGCCTCAAAACTAGTCATTAAGTTCACCAAAATACAAGCTACAGCTCCCTGCTCTCACTCGGCATCCTTGCTCACCTTCCTTCCCTAAGCTGCTGTGATTTCTCCATAGAAAACATTCTGTGCTCGAAGCAGCTGTGACCAGGGTTTGTTTCACTGTGCAGCAGAGGAGGGTCTGTAAACAACACACACGTTTCAGACTTGCTTTGTTCCCGTTCTCTGCTGCCAATTTGGGCCCAGCATTTGGCACGGGAGCTTGTCCTGCAACAAGCAGAGCTGTTGGAAGCGGAGCACATCGTTCCACTGCACGCCGTGTGTCACACCACTCACCTTTGCTTGCAAATTTCTCTTCCAAGCAGAGTTCAGAGAGCAAATAAAGTACTTTGGTGGAAAGAGCTGTCCACTAACAGACCATTTCTCCTCAGAATCACAGGGAAGCCTGCCTGCTGTGAGCGTGTAGATGGAGGCAGCCCCCTAGATACAACTTCTAGGTATGTCAGTCACTTTGCTCTCTCACGCTGAAGTGTGGCGCTAACCCTTCCTCTGCTAGTCTACAGCTTCCCTCCCAAAAGAGCTAACTGAAGTCTCTTGACTAAATCCCCACACAAATAAAATTTTCCAAGTGAGGATATTTGTTTTTAGAAGCAGCACTAGAACATAAGGCTGAGGCTTTCTTTTCACTGATAAAAACAGCGTTCAGGTATAGACTCTGGTTTAGAAGGCCTCCAATCTGGGAAGCTGTGGGTTTATGCTGTATAGCCTTCCATAGGTGTTTCTTCTGTGAGTTTATCTTATTATGTTTGGGACCCACATATAGTTTCAGCCTTTAGATTCCTTGAGGTTCTTACTTTCGTTTCTTTTATGTTTACTACCCAATATTTTCATTTGAAAAGCCTTTTTTTCTTCCTTTTGTGGAAGCAATGGTCAGCATCCTCCATTTCACCATTTGACTTCTCTTTGCTTTTATAGACTTTTACCTTATCCCTCCTTGATCATCCTTTTTCCAGGCTAAAATGTCCAGCTCTGTTTAATCTTTTCCACATTTGGAGCTGCTCCACATCTTTGATCAATTTATTTGCCTTCTTTTGCCAGTTTTATGGCTTGATTACATGTCCTTTGAGATAAAAGGACAGAAAAGTGTATTTACCACTTGCTTTCTATTAATTTCCCACTAATACCTAAAATTCAGGGTTGTTTTCTCTTTTTCTGCTACAGCTAAACACTTTGAGCTAACATTTTCATAAAGCAAATCACACTGGCATTACAGCATCTTTTTGAAAATACCAACATCCAGTTTTGATCCCAACACCTTGCCAGTAATCTTAGTATTTTTCTCTATATAATAGTTTGCATTTATGAGCATTGCATGTGTCCTGCCATTCTATTACTTAGTTGTGCCATGATCAGTGTCCTGAAGCTCTTCCATATCTCATTGCAGTCAGGTTTGGGTTTTACTACTGAACATAATATTGCAATACCAGTGAATAGCATCATACTGATTTTCATTCTCTGTTTTATGAATATGATGTAATACAGAGTCTTGTCAGCCTGTCCTTCCAACTCCACAAGGAACAGGTTGCCCAGGGAAGTTGTGGATGCCCCATCCCTGGAGGTGCTCAAGCCCAGGCTGGATGGGGCTTCAAGCAGCCTGGTCTAGTGGGAGGTGTCCCTGCCGATGGCAGTGGGTTTGGAACTAGATGATCTTCAAGGTCCCCTTCCAACCCAAACCATTGATAATCACTTTTGTGCTCAGAAAAAGAGCAACTGTAATACTAATTTAAAAAATTATATCTAATTCCTAAATACATATTTTCACAGTTTTGTGTGACACTGGACCATTTCCAGCAGCTCTCCCGTCCCCTGCAATGCCTCAACCTGACTGAGGAGCACTACAGACCACAAAGAATCTGTATTTGGGAAAGGGGTGAAAAAAAAAAACCACAGAGGGAGCCATGAATATAAGCCAGAGCTTTCAATTTTTTTTTGTCCATTTCTGCAGGGTTTTGTGATTAGTGTCTTGTGCAATCTGATTTCCACTACTGCACAGAAATGCTTCTACTTTGCTGGTCCCTTTCTCAAAAAAGAAGGCCAAGTGAGGATAATACGTAATGTGAGCAGCATGAGACAGAATTAGGGTCCCCAAGATAAGCCTTTGCATTTAACACCTCCATTCATTTTCTCTCTCTGGAGATTTTGGAAACCTCCACTAATGACTGAAAATTTTATTGGGATGGATTTTTTAAAAATCTTCTTTAAGTGAAGAGATAGAAGTCACTGCTTCTTTGTAGCTATCAATTAAATCGGAATCTTTCTTCTTTTCCACTTAGATAATATTTTCTGATTATATTAATTCTTTTTTCTTTCTTGCCTCTTTTGGCCAATGGGATTCAACATCCTTTTAAGGACTTGCAGAAATTGAAATTATATAAACATTTAAACAATGTGGAAAATTAAAGCTGTTAAATAAAAGCTTTCCTCATATTTCTTACCTGCACTCCTGTTTGTCTTGCCAAATTTTATTTGGAATAATATTATAAAGTTAAGGAGATAATCCACTGGACATACAAAAATGAATACCATGTAAAGAACCAGTTTTCATGTGTGTGTGTATTTGTGGTAGGTACAATGCATAGGTAGACAGTTTGGTAGGTAAAGAAAGAAAATGAAAGAGGAAAGACACAGAAAAAAGAAAAAGGTGCAAAATAACTTCAGACCAAGTGACATAATATTTTTTTTTTATCATTTACTTGCAATTGCATTTGAAATCGCGGAGTTGCTAGAATTTAATCACCCATGTTCTCAAAATAACTGCAGGTATTTAAAGCTCTTGCTTTTCAGAGGAAGCTGACCCCTGCTTTTATCAACTATTAAATGAGCTATTTTTAAAATAGGTAAATTGAACTATAAAGTAGCTCTGTTGGATTTCAAGCCCTTCATAATGTAGATGGTAACTACATTCAGCTCTGCCTCACTTATACTGAAGCCTGCACCATGTTTTACGTGGTAGATTCCTGATCAATGTTGTGGGTGTAAATACTATTGCAACGTGAATCTTGTATGCATCTGTGTGTACTAAAGCAACTTTTTTTTTTAACTTGAAAAGCCACATTGTCAGAGCTTTGTTTATACTACATCCTCTGTACTTAAAAAACCATCTGACAATACATGCAAAAATTGCTGGGCTGTGTTAAGGGGTGAGCCAATGCACTCTGTTCTGCTCACTATGCATAAAGCATGCCTCTGGATGATGAGGAGGAAAGAAGAAAAGTATTCCTGCTAAGTCTTGGAAAAGCAGGAAGGCTTCATTACAGAGAATTTTTGTTCCTGGCCCAGGAGCTCTACCCCTGTGTGCTATGAGGAAAGGGATGCAGTAGCCTAGAAAAGGATTGTCATTGTCTTTGTTTTTCCACCTACCGCCGTTGCACGCATTCCATGGCGGTGAGCATGCCATGCTCAACATGCATGCAATATATATAACGTGTAAATACATATATGTACACATACTTACACAGGTCTAAACACATAAATATCAATTCAAAATACAGATACTTACGTGTGCACACATACACATTCACATTGTCACGTGTTGTCTGGACCAATACTGATGCACTCTCATGTATGAGAGTCACTGTTAAAAATATAAGACTATTTTTGATATTGACATTGTGTCTAGGAATAAGGTTTTGGTCCAGCAAACAGAAAGATGCTTCATCCTCAAAACATTTGCAGCCTGAATGTTACCAATTTGTTCTCAGCGAGTTAATTCCAGGTGTCAGTCCATGAAAGGAAAATATGTGTTATTAGTATGATATCCACATCACTAGGAGATGCTGAGTTTTAAATATGCCTGGCTGCAGAGAGTAGGGGAAAATTTTCCAGGGGAGGAAGAACATTGCCTATTTTTAACTTCTGTATTCTCTTAATGCCTTGTCCAATTTGTCTTACAACTTCATGGAAAAAATAATTTTGCTTTAAGTTTTCAGCAATGTTGAAATTTCATTTCACTGATGAGTAGAAAGCAGTGGACAAAAGAAAATAAAAGTCTGGTTTCTTTTCAAAGGTTCATGTCATGCCAAACTGGTGGAGAGACTCTTGTCTTTCCACAGTATGTTTAATATTAAAGGACCAGGGAAATTACTGATTTTTCTTCCTTTTTTTTTCCAGTTTTGAATTTAAATTTACAGTTTTAACCAGTTTTAACCAGTTTTACGACAGGTGCTTTTTTGCTTAAGAATTCTGGTAGCTGAGCAAAACAGAGAAATCATCTTCTGACAGATGAAAATGGGAAGTTGTTGCTGGAACCACTGGAGTTTTCTCAAATTTTTGGAAAAAATAGACTACAAACCTGCATATTTTGTTACCATTTTCAGCTGTTTCATCTATTCAAATGATAAACTGCACTTCCTATGTCTGTATTTACATCAGATGTTGATATGCCACCTTCCTACAAGATTTTTAATTATTTTTTATTATATTTTCAGCCATTTTCTCTGTAATTTTATGTTTTATGTTATACTTTAGCTTCAATGAACTGCCTATTAGCTTACTGCTCTATATGGAAGCTGATGCATTGAAAGATCTCCTTCGGGTCCTCCATATAGCTCTGTTCCACTGGTGGTGTTTTTATTTTATTTTTTTTATAATGACTTTTGATTCATTCTGTACATCTAATTTTTCCCACATAACATCAGTAAAAGAGAATATAGGAGGGGGATGGTTTCCTCCAAACAGGGGGTCTCCCTCTTGGCTTTGATTTGCTTGGCAATCAGAGATTTTGTGTACAATCTTGCGCAGCAAAAGGTGAGAAATGCAGAAGCACTGGTTTTTAACAAAAATACAGACAGCAGCAGGAAGTCTTCTCTGCCCAATTACAAGGTGATCCCAGTTCATTTTTATGGTTTGATTTTTTTTATCACATATGTTTCCAAACACAGCCCTGATATCCTGTGGGGATGCTTTTGTAAAGAGCCAGAGCTTCTGATTTAAGGAGCTTCAAAAATAGCTCTCTGCCTCTTCTGTCTGGAAAAGAGAAGTCATGTAACAACACCTTTATTCTCTTTGAAAAATAGAAGGATGTCAAAAGAAAAGTTCACAGTGAAATTAGGCTGATTTGTTTTGTGGTCCTGTGATTTTGGCTTCAGATGTAGGAGGGAAAAAACAACAGTTTGTTTAATAGAAAAAAAATTACTATTAAAACAAATTTTATGCTCAGAAAATTTCTTTGCCAAATAGGCACTGTCATCAATTATACAAGACCCCTGGAAAAATACAAATAAAAAGGCAAGCTAGATATCCAGGGATGGACTTTTTTTCCCCTGTAGTCAGCATACATCTCAGCCCTCACATTCAGAGAGGGAAAATCTCATTAATTTTGATATAAATGATCAGCATTTCCCACAGATTTCCTCTCTGTTGTGATGGATGCTAACTGGGAGTCTTCTAGTATCTCCCTCGCCTAGCGACAGTGGCTTCCGCTGATGCCAGTCGGGAGGAGCTGCCATTTGGGACACAGCGAGAAGTCATCAAGGCATTCCTAGGTGTGATTTTTTTCCAGGCAGGACCACCCAGAAAAGCACTGCTCAGAGTACCAGCAGAGCTCACTCTGTAAATTTTATGCAGCTTCCTCCCACTGCATCATCTGAATAATTGCACCCTGCATATCTGCATTAATGAATTCACTCTCTAAGAAACTCACGGAGTAAATTATCCAGATGGTAAAAGAGAGTGGCATGGCCATCTTCCTCCTCAGTGTGCTAAGTCAGCCCAACATGCACATAATGATGCTAACACAGGTGGGAGGTGGACACCCAGACAGCACGTGGTTCATCTTCAGCATTTCCACTCGTGTGGCAAGTATGATTGTATGTCCCCTGGAGACTTATTTCAGGCTCACAGGGATGCACTGCCTAGTGCTTAATGATAGACAACTTTCTCCTAATGATGTGGCTTACACCAATTTGTGTTTATCCAGCAACATTTCCCTTTTAAGCAGACTGGACTCCTCTGTCCCTAGGTAGCACACCATTCCCTGTCTCCCTCTCTCTCCTGCACACAATGTCTCAAACCACACATGAGAAATAAAATACAGACCAAACCAAAAACAGAAAGCAGTTTTTATGGTCCTGTCTGTTGAAACTGAGACCCGGCCCAGAATTACAGAGTCTGCTGTGCCCAGATGCCTGAAGGGAAGCCCCCTGTATTCTCAAGTGCAGTGAGGAACAGGTCATTGTGGGAGCATCAGTACTCTGCAACCTCTAGAATGGGGTCAAAGGTAAGGAAATCAGAGTTCTGGTACATGCTCCACTAACAAAATTCCTCCATAATTTTTGAAAGGCATCCACAATTTCATGTCATGCCTAGCAGTGGCAGGGTCAAAATTCCTACTAGCTTTAGGGTCAAGCCTATAATTTCTCCAGGTTTCATCCAGGCTGCCTGTGCAATGGACATCCTAACACCATAGATAGTGTTACCATTCCACTTACCTTCTGGAAGCCTGTCTCCATTTCAGATTCCCCAACAGAAGCCAATAGGAAAATTCTAAGCATTAGCAGTGATTTTTGATGGTGCTGAAGTCTTCTTAAAATGTGAAAACAAACCTAAAAGTCCACTCCCACGGACTGTTGTTTTCCTTGAGCTTACTGATTTCTTCAAAGGGCATGTCCAAGAGAACACCACAAATATCTCCATAAATAATCAATGACTCATCATATAAATAGCTCCAGAACATAAGAAAAAGCCATACAGAGCATAACCATTTACAATGAAGACTTAGTGCATTTGATAATATCGTGCTGAATTCTTAAATTTTACAACTAGTGAGAAATTTAGCAACCAAGCTTAATAGAAAAATACCAATTCCTTGTAAGAGTTCTTAATGAAAAAACAAAACAAAGAACCTCTGAAATGTCACCTCAAAACATGGACAGTTATGCCAAAAGCCATGAAAAAGCATGTGGCTAGGCAGCAATAAGCATCTAGAAAAGCTGTACCAAATTTGGGGAAAAGAAAATTGCTACTTGGGAAATGAGAAAGGATGAAAAACAATCCAGTACTTCAACCAGGAATTGAATGGTGCAGTGTTGGGCGACATTTTTACATGTGCTGTACTCCCCATTTCAGTCACGAGGTGGGGTGTGAGGAGCTTGTGTGGGAAATGCTATGAGTTGTTCATCGAAGGAAATGTGGAAGTGAGAAGGGCTCTGCTGCAAAGAAGTGCTGGGGATAATGCACTGGAATCTGTCATGGTTTTGAAACATACTTGTTCAGACAGCAAAGTAAACAAATTAATTTATGCATCTATGAAGGGAGGATGGGAGCTTCAGTGCTTCAGGTGTGCTGCATATATGAAAGGCCCATTGATTACTATTACCAAAAGAGAGGACATGGAAAATATGGCTTTCTACAATCAAGATTTGCACTTCTTTTTGTTCTTATTGTTATGACATTAAATGCAATACATAGCTACACCTAAGAACTCCTGCAGTTACATCTTATGTTGCTCAAATTCCATAAAGTAGATGATATCTACTCAAAAATTGAGAGATGGTGGAGAGGAAGATCTTTGTGAGGAAGGGAACGTTTTTGCCTGTGTCCTGGACAACTGATCACACACTATCTCCCTTGAATGCCCAAGCAATAACATCATGTTCCCAAACCCTTATTTAGGAAAGGAAACTAAAGTAGAATGATTGTAAGAAAAATCAGAGAAGCAAAATCAGGGCAACCATGTAGAAGGGCATCATGTGTAACACATTGAAATAATGTGTGATTGTGATTCTAAATTATGTGAAAGGATTTGGGTTTTGTTCATGGTGGATATGCCATTATCTCCCATATGATTTAATGACCCGATAATCCTGCCTCTTGCTGGGAGGGTGGTGTCTCAGTTGAATGAGAGTAATTTTTTTCTAGCTGTTACTTGGTGCAAGATTACAATATACAGTCATCTCCACTGGGAGGTCAGCATAATCCAGACAGGAGAAGCAGTGATGATGGAAGTGTGTAGCATATAGCAGCAATATATGCCAGGACTGCATGGTATGTTATAAAAGCCCTGTTTGATATCTTTGTGATTTTTGGATTTACATGTGCCATACTGTGTCACTGATCTGGTTGGAGATAGGTAAATTCCAAGTGAAATGACCTTTGTGAAACCACTCTGAACTTTCTATATATTTATACCCTCACTTGTTTAATATATGTTGCATAGCAAAATGTTAACATTTCTGATTTGGGCACCACTCCAGATTGTGCCAAAGTCTGTGGAAAATTTCAGATTTCAGGATCAATTTCACAAGCTTTTGTTATCTGGTACCAAGTCTTTATACATCACTTCAGCTAAACTTCCACAGATGTTGGAAATCAGAGGTCCTCCATGCCAAAGTAATTCACTGTAATGCCTAATACTGGTGTGGATTTCACCTTCATCTTTACTCCTGTGAAGAAATTGTGTGAGTGCTGTTAATCCGTATGCAGCTAAAGATAAAATATGAAACCTCCTTTCAGCTGCAGTCACCAAAATTCTCCTACTAAAGGCAAGTCTCTTATAGGTTAGAATTACAATACAAAGTGAATAATAACACTTAGCACCGATACAGACCTTTTTATTCTCAAGGAGCCTTAGAAACATTAACTGGCCTTTCCAGGCTCCCCAGTGAACTAGGTCAGTATCATTATTCCTGTTTTACACAGGCACCAAGTGGGACAGAGAACCATGCCACTGGTCTGCATTGCCCTTTCCCAGTGAAATATGCAGGCACAGACAGACTCAGCAGAGCAACCACCTGCATCTGTATTGCTTCTCTGCATCTCTCCTCAGTAACTCTACCACCATGGCTTCCAGAAATAAAGTGTCCTCTCTATATCTGAGCAGTGAGAAGAAATGATGGTGTGAGCCCAGGGACAGCCTGAGCCTGGCCAGAGTCCCTGTGAGAGCCCTGGGAGGGTGTGAGCTAGCACAACAAGTGATGGTGTGATGGTAGTAGGAGCAGACATGGACATTTTAGCTTCCCTGTGGTCACTTCATGCAGCAATAACAGAAACATTACAATGGCACAAGAGCTGGTGTGGGACTCACTGCCTGGGTTAGTGGCCATTGGTGCTGTTTCTTCTCGCCCACATGTGCCCCACTCCTACCTCCACAGTGCTGTGCAGAGATGTGCTCCACAGCTGAGCTGGGACACAGCTCAGTCATGCACTCACCAGTCTGTTTACCCTCAGCTGGCGAAAGAAAACTTACCCCCAAATCATCCAGCTCTCTTCACTCTACTAGGGCTTTGCACAGCTGATTCTAAATGATGCAACTATTGACACTTACTTAGATCATGGGAAGTTTTCCCAGACTCTCAGGAATCTTCTTGGTGGGAAATTTTCTGTGCTCATCTTTTTGCCAAGGCACTCTTCAAAATTTTTCCACAGTTTTAGCTCTCTCTACGTAGAATCATAGAATTATAGAATGGTTTGGGTTAGAAGAACCTTAAAGATCATCTGGTTCCAACCTTCTGACTATGGACAGGGATATCTTTGACTAGACCAGGTTGCTCAAAGCCCCATCCAACCTGGCCTTGAATACTTCCAGGGATAGGAGATTCTCAACTTCTCTGGACAGCTGGTTCCAGCTTGTCTCACCACTTTCATAGTAAAGAGTTTCTTCCTAACATCCAATCTAGACCTACTCTCTTTCAGTTTAAATCCATTCCTCCTTGCCCTGTCACTATATGTTCAATAAGTTTTTCTCCTTTCTTGTAGGTTCCCTTCAGGTACTGGAAGGCTGCAATTAGGTTGTCCCAAAACCTTTCTCTTGTCCAGGCTGAACAGGCCCAATTCTCTTAACCTTTCCTTGCAGGTGAGGTGCCCCAGCCCTCTGATCACCCTGGGCGCCCACAAGCCATTCCTTATCTTATTTAACAAAGCTGGAGAAGTGAGTTCTTTCCCCTTCATCATCTTTCTGTAGCATATCTGTACCTGAGTGCTCAGTACAGGTTTTATGCATATACACCAAACAACCCGCTGCAAACAAGCACCAGCAGAACTAAGAAAGCAGACCACTAATCTGCAATGGTCTGCACCTGTCTCAAATCCTTGATGCCACAGAACCAGGGCTAGGCTTCAAAGTAATCCAAATTCAGTTTCCTGACGTGGGGCTCTGCAATGCGTGTTGTGGGATTATTCCTGCTGCTGTTGTGAGACAGTGCCTGGCAGGTGATGCTTTTCTTCCCCCAGATTCTTTCTGGCAGTGGACATCCATGGTCCTGGTCACCCATGCAGCATTAAGCAGCCATTAAGGAGATATTACACATCTGAAGTGAGTAAAAGCAGACACCAGACTTCAGGATATTAAAAGTTATTTTCTGCAAGGCTGTGCAGAGCTCACTTCAAAGCTTAATGACAGAAAATCTCCTGGGGAGCTCTTACCTGTACGAGCACAGACTGAGGTAACAAGCTGGGGGATAAAATGCTGAGGTTATAGAGAGGAGGCTGCACCCTGCTAGCCAGAAGGTGCTGTTGGCTGGCCAATACAAAGAAAGTTGAGGCTCCTAGGCTGTGCCAATACACTGAGGTGTATTGAGGTGTATACATCTGTTTTCTGCCCCCTTGTATAATTCATAAACAATTCATGTCACAATGAATGTTTTGTCATGATGCTTCAAAGGCTTTCTAGATCACCATGCATCCCACCATTATGTATGGTGTCTTTCTACTGGTAGCCTAGGAAGGCTGGCAATATTGGCCCATGGAAGAGCAATAGGCTTTTTCCCTCCAGAGACAACCATGGAAATCTTTATTCCCAGTATTTTTGGATACATCTCCCTTTTTCCCTCTGCTACTCCAGTTTATGGACTCTAGTTGTGGGACAGAAGGTCAGAAATGTTTCTTAGAAGTTGCAGATTACATTTGCAGTATGATGGTGAAATAGGCACTTGGGAAGCTGACAGACAGAGGAGGGAGGTGAACATCATACCAGGAGGATGATGAGCACTATCAGCCCCCCAAGACTGCATGCCCAGCCTCTCATGGCCTTTGTGAGGCTGGGAGAGGGAACCTGGAACACACCTGCTAGGAGTGGTTTGTGAACTGGGGAACATTTTGCACGGCCAAGAAGGAGTCCTCGATGAGGGGTTACAGCTGTGCATAATCAGAGGGACAGGGTGCACTGTATTCCCCCTTTGAATTTTATGTTGCCTCTGTAGACAGCTTGTGTTTTTATATAAGGCTTCATCCAGGATTACCACACATCTCTAATTCATGTGAATGTGCAGCGTAGCGATACACGGACTTTATCAAGATTCATATGTCCATTTTATGATATTTTTTGTGGGGATTTTTACTGTACTGCATAGCTGGATTTTATTACCTTCAGTGTGTGTGTTTTATGGCAGTGATGCCAAGCATTTCAATGAATTGTGCAAGACTCAGACCCATGAATGCAAAGACATCTTCAGTGATTTCATAAATAACAATAAATACACTAAACTGAATGTTGTGGAAAATCATTGTCTTTTACTGAGTACACATAGTACTATGCAAAATTAATAGTTATTAAAATCCCCTGTAGTAAGACAAACAGTTGTACACCAGCAGTCATTTTTTCCAGGGCCTAGGTGCAGCTGCAATATGGCTATTTATCTGTCCATTATCAGCAGCTTTGACACAGATGTCATTTTCTCAGACATATCTTGTCTCCTTTATTCATCAGGTTGGTGCTACAGAGGAGGAAAAGGTGAAAGTGAGGGAGACTAAAAAAAAGCACTGAAATAAGGAGAAACAAATAACATTTTCCGAATTATTTTCTCAAAACAGTATAATGATGCTTTCATACCTGTTCTGGGGTTTCATTCCCATGGGTTTACCACCCTTGTATGGGTGTGGGACAGCATTAATTGCCCTGGGCTTCTGTGATCCTGCCCATCCCAGCAGTATGCTTCCACTGTTTTTCTCCCTGTGCCAGCACTAACCCTCATGGCTCATGCACACAACGCATCCATGGAGGAAGCCTGCAGATTTGGTTGAAAGCCAGTCACAGATTTCTGGTGGGATGAGGAACAGGTGAGGTGTTTATTTACCCAGCCCTCCATGTGGGATCTCCAGGCTTGCAGGGCTGGACAGTGACTCACCATCAGGGATTGCCGGGGCAGTCTGGGGAGAGGATGAGTAAGTGCCTGTGAACTGGAGCTGCTGCTGCTCACCAAAACATGCCTTACTGGGAGCTGATAGGAACACAGAGCCCGTTCCCACAAAGCTGCTCTCTTGGGGTGATCTCTGAGCCAAAGAAGAGTATCATCTTTGCCTGAAAGTCCCATCTGCAGTGCAATGAACTGCAAAGGAAACTGCTCTGCAGTGGGATCCTGGAGCAGGGGCTGGGGGGGAGGGGGTGGGTGGAGGGTTTAACATCTTTTTATTGTTTGTTTTAAACTGAGTCCTTGTGGAGTGTGGGCCAGGTGATTTACCTTGTGGTTGGCTCCCAATGAGGAGTGCTAATGGCACAACATGCCAGATTCCATTTTCTGTCTCTGGCCTGCCAATAAAAAGTGTCACCAGTTGAAAACATCTCCCATGAAGCCATTTGGCTCTCCTGTCTTGGGTGGAGGTAGACCTTGGCCAGCTGGCAGAAAAGGCAGCTGTAAGCAGCACAGGAGGGACAGCACAAGAGCTCTGAGTGGGATGCACAACCACACAGCACATTGGGACCTGCTGGGCTGTTGGGCTGTTTAGAGAAGAAAAACAGAGCACAAAAATTTGTAAACCCTCTAGTAGGAATGCCGTTTTGACAAATATATCAGCAAGGGCGTCAAAAAGTAAAAACGGATGCACAAACTAATGGAAAGCAGATTTTATTCCTGCAGCAGATTTGGCTTCAGTGAAGAGAGGGAGAGTACATGTGACAGGATTAAATTCACATGGTAGGATTGTGGACTAGGAGAAGTACATTCCCTGTCTCTGGGCAAGACTATGAGTTCTGCTATACCTCTCTATGTCCATCTCTGCTTGCTGTACAACGGGCAGAAGCACAATCCAAGGGAGAGCAGGAACTACTCAGTGTTAACTCACTCAGGCATGCAAATTACTTGAAAAGGCTCTGCCCTCCTTGGGACTGACTGCCACAGAACAATGTCACTTCCCCTCCTCCAAGCAAGAGGGAAGCATCGTTCACTCTTCTCAGAGGGAGTGCAGTGCCATCTCTCTTGACTATTTAGCCCCAGAGCATTTTGCCAATAAATTACAGCCTGGCCCAAAGCTTCCACAATGCTGTCTCTGCCATGCGGTGTTGCTGGACCACCTCTGCGCAGAAATTACAAAATCCAAGCTCTGAGCCCTTCTCCCACCACAGCTGACCCACATCGGCTCAGGCACTGGTAAGACAAGGATTAGGCCTTTTTTTCCTTTTTTGCCTTGTACTTTGGAGCCTGTAGGGATTCTCTTGTCCAAAGTATTTTTATTTCTGCTCCACCCTGCTATTTTTCCAGAGGTTGGGGGGTTTTTTCCTCCTTTGAACCCATCCAGACTTCTCCTTATTCTGAGCTTTTGTTTTCTCTCTTCACACTCCCACACTTGAGCCCAGACCTGCTGAGATACTGACTTTTGCTTTGACATTATGGTTTGCTTTTTATTTAAGACTCTGTTATGGGTCAATGCTAGTACACCCAAGATGATAAAGGCTCTGTTCTGAGATTACAGCATAGAGCTGCAATGTCCAATTGAGGTTACACAAAGCCATCAAGTTTCTGGTTTTATCTTGTTTTGCACTGGTTAAAGGGATCTTTTTCCTTCCTGTTTTGTGCAAAGTTAGCAAAGCTGCAAGTTTGACAGGTTTGTTTTTCATGTATAGTGATTTTCTGCAGCTCCAGGAAGGCATTGCAATGCATTAGCTAATGCAATACAAGTTCTTCCAAGAAGTTTGCAGGGGTCAGGTGATTAACCTGTGTATTCTACAGAACATTTAAAGACACTGTGGTCTGAGGCCTCATAAAATCATAAAACTACCACTCAGCTGTGAACCGTGGGTTGAAGCACAGTGCTGAAATACTGCTGCATTAGAAATGGGAGGAAACAGAGTGAAATTTCCCCTTCTGATCTGCACAGCTGATAAACGCTCCACAGCACAGCCTCCTACTGCATTTTCCACAGCCAGAGCTTACATTGGGCCAAGTTCAGCATGTTTGCAGAAGGGAGGTGTTGTCCTGCTGTGTTCTGCCCCACTTATGCTGCCCAGATGGAAGAAGCCACACATCTACTCAGTAGCAGAAGACAAGTCCTTACAGCCTCTGCACCGACAAGGGCACAGGGACTGGAGCTGGGAAGGTGCTCACAGGGTCTCCTGCAGGCACAGAGGCTGCATGTCCTTCTCTTCTGCCTCCTTTGATCAAGGAGGAGCAAACACTACTGGGAAGGATGGCTTCTGATTCTGAGCTAACTGAGCCTTTAAACCCTGAATACTCTTATCCGCAATGTCCCACAAGACGTCAGCATTTAAACTCGCCTCCCTGTCCACGACCCCCGTTTGTCTTCTTCCATCTGATCAGAAAACATCTTTCCATCACAGGTCACTGGGACTTTCCCAGCATGACTGGGTTTATTTTCAGCCCCTTCACAAATGGAAATTAGCCACTCTTATTAAAGGATACCTCTGATTTCCTGATCATAAGAAAAATGAAGACAGAAAAGATACAATAACACGTATGACATGTTATTGTCATACAATAACATGTCATACATGTTATTGTATGACAAAATCTCTTTCCACCCAAGTTCCATTTCTCAGGTAGTATCTGTCCTCCTTGAGCAGTCCCAGCCAGGCCATCAGGCATGTTTCTTGGTTCTTTGCTGTGTGGAAAGTCTTTGTATGACAGATTTTTCTAAGTGACGCAAAAGTTCCATAGAGTTTATTTGCGTCCCCTACAAAATTTGTGTTCCAAGCTGATGGGAATCTAGACAGTCTAACTCATTCAATCACCCTGTGTTTTTAATCTCTGACCCATTTCAGCATCACAGTCTTCGAGGGCTTTGAGCTTCCAAATGCTGCCTATGCCACACAGCTCACCAAATGCTTAGCTGCAAGAGGAGGACAGTGGTGGCGTATGAGGTAAGGTGCTGGAAGCTGGGAAGTGCCGATGGCACGCCAAGAGCTCCACGGCACCTACTCCCATTAGGAGCACTGCGGGATGTCATTGCGGCCAGGGAAAGCTGCCAGAAGTGGGACTGCAAGGCTCATTGCTGTGCAGTCCAGACATATGGTTGCTATCAGGAATAGGGTGGTGTAAATAATTGTTTCACTCCCTAAACCAGAAGAAAAAAAAGTAGGAAGAAAAAAGATTTTATTCAAATCTGACTGAACCAATTTTTTAAAAATTTTTTTTTTTTTGCTAGCCAAACGAAAAGTGGAGCAAAGCATAATATCAGGCAGCAAGAAACATTTTAGTGCCTTTTGGGTAAGATCCAGCAAGGCAGATATTTTCCACCTGTAAATAATTCAGCAGAAGAAAAGTCATTGCAACTCATTTTTTCCAGCAAGACCATCAAGTCAATTAAGAGAAGCTGAATAGTCTTGTAGCCCTAGAATAAAGAAGAGTAAAATGTTGAGTCAGAAGAGTAACTCCCATCATTGTTCTGGCATCTTCATGAGTGTTGTGCATTCAAATAGTTTTTCACCGTCCCCTTAGCATAGCCAGCAGAGACTGTACTGGAAACAAGGACAGAAGTCCACCTCCAATAAATAGTTTCCAGGACTGAGCCCTAAATCTTCCTTCAAAATTCCTTGACCCTCTTTTACCTCCAGTATTGGGTATTTAGCCACTTCCAGATGCCAGGCTGGATGGTTACACTCTCCTTATGTAATAGTCCTCCTCTCCTTTCCCCAAATCATAGCTGCTCTGGATCTAACCCCAAAGCCTGTCCTTCCAGTCAGCTGAGCCAATATGAAAGTGGGGTTTTTTTGGGCTTTGGTACCACTTTCCACCCTCTCTGGCAAAACTGTATCTGGAGTAATTGGCTCATCCTGCATTCAGAGAAACGTGATGCCTGTGAGGAGAAAATACATTTTATAAACTTTTATATGTTCTTCTGCAGTATTCTACCACAGCTATTAGGTTCTGGGTATCAGAAGGAATTTGATAAATTCCATTCACCATGCAGCTCTCCCCTCCACCTGAAAACATATTTTTTCTGAAAAGAAAAAGAAAATAAAGGAAAAGAAAAAAGGATGAAGGGTGGTGTCATCAGAAAATAGAAATGCATTTGAAGAGCTGCTAGGGATATTAAAAAAAATGGTTATTCATCACAAGCAAAACTTTCTTATTTAGGTATGGTGATATGGAATATACAAAGTATGAGGTATGAACTGCACCAAGTATGAAAATACACGTGTTTGATTTTTACCTATTGACTTATTTTTAAAATAAAAAAGAACAAAGTGGTGGAAAGAAATGGTTTGATATTATTGACTAGTAAAAAAAAAAGGATGGTTATATCAGTAGAGCTCAGGAATCTCATGAAAATAAATACCTTTTGTAATAAAGCAGAAACAAAATAGTCCAGATTTCTAGAAACTCTATTAAAAATGAACAGAGAGTACCTAGATATGCCCATTAACATGCACTGGAGACAGGATGGTACAAAGAACCAGTAGAAATTGAACCCATTACCTGTAGATCCAAAGTATATTAGACATATTTCCCTAATATTGCAAGCTTTGAAATAAAGTTACTTCATTTCAAGTAGTCAGTGGTCACAGAAAGAATTTCAAAGGAACAAAGTTCAATTGTAAAAAGCCCATTTTAAAGATTACTCTAGAAACTATTTCATTGCTCCTTCTGAGGGAAAAAAAATATCCACATACAGCTTTATGTTCAGGTTGTTGGGGTTTTTTCAAAACAAATCTCATGGGGAAAAATTGTTTTCACTCTTTAAGGAATCTGGGTTTTTTTCTGGCCTCACCACTTCTAACCCAAGGAAGAGAAAAATCATTATTACTACTTTGCTGAATATTGGGAGAATGGAAGAAGGGAAAGATCCAGTGTGCAACACTCTTTCCTTCACAAACTGTTGGAAATCCATGACTTCCATTGCTGACTGGTGTCATTGGCCCACAGAACAGGGGAAGTAACAAAAAGAGCCAAATAGTCAGTGGTGTTTCTTCACTTGTTTCTGTAGCCACAAACCCCATTCCTTTCTCTATTTTGTGGTGTTACTCCTTTATATGGCACATAACAGGAGTTTTCTTTGGGGTTTGTTGCTTGGTATTTTCCTTTGTTTAAGGTCTCACCTTCAAACACCAGGAACTCTTGTCCTTTGAGACAAATCCTGTACCACTGGACCCACTGACTATTTTGTCACTGAGGAGGAAAAGCTTTATGGGAGCCAAGCTAAGATCCAAAACTAAATAGATAGCAAAGGCTGACAAAGGAAAGCAAGGGAGAAAGAAAGGGGAAGGGTTAAAAAAAATAAAACTAATGTGAGTTGTATTATGTGGTAAGTGAATCATACGGATTATGGACCAAGGACTACATAATTAAACATGTAAGGTATCAAGGTAAAGTACCAGAATACATAAAGAGGATAATTTCTTTAGTCAGCAAATGGGCAATAACAGGAAAGAATTTTTGTCTTGGGATAGTGAGCAGTTGTATAAACATATGATGCAAAGGCTTTTTCAAATAGACATAACATTGCCATATGTTCCATCAAAAAACTGCAGAGGGACTTGGGAAAATCAGAATGATTTAAGAGGGACTATACACATTTCTGCCACCACTTGGTTAGCTGAACACAGGCAGCCAAAGGTAAGGAGTGCTGTTAAACAAGGGCATGTAAAGAGACCAGAGTGTGCCCCAGAGATTCTCGCACTGAGATAATGAAAGCTCTCAAATGTCACCACAGAACTGAAGCTCTCCTTAAAAAGTGGCAGAGAGACCATGCTTTCTCTAGGTGCTGGAAGCTGACATTGCATATGGGATAGCTCTTCCCAGTGGACTCAAGAAGCCCATTAAAGTGGCTGGCTATGATTGGAATTATAGCTACTGCAGCAGCTGAGACACACTGAGGTGCAAACTGATTCGCAGAAAAGAGCTGTGACAGGTTGAAGGTCCAGGGAACAAATGTATTGTGCTTGCTGAATTTTGACATATAAGCAAAAACAAAGGAGAGATTTGAAACACTTACACTTTTCATTTTCTCAAGAAGCTTGCATTTTGGCATTAACAAAAGAGGATGCCTGTGTGGTACCCTACAGTCAGGGGAAATGCTGCTATGCAGCCTCTTGAGGGAAAGATTCTCCCAGGCATCTGTCCTCAGGGAGCAGGAATCAAGCATCCCAATATTCACACTCTCCAAAGCAGCTCCAGTGTGGCTACAGGGTGGTATTGAAATGGTTTGGTTTGAATCAAGACCTGGTTTTGGATATTTCCTCTCAGGTACAGTGTCCTGCAAACAGCATTATCCATCATCTAAAATCTGTGTCTTCTGATAGATTCTTCTCTAATAGGTGTGAAGATGCAGCTTCCAAATCCCTGAGACTAATTTCATGTTTCAGAGGGACTATTACAATCAAAAACAGAAAATTCAGGAGCCTCTTCATCTTCTGACCATATATTCTGCCTGTAAAGACCAGCCTAGTTAACAGGTGGCACTGACAGATCATGATCCAAACAGCTGCGAGAGAAACAGTCTGGAGCACTGGAAATAGTTACCCATTTGGGGAATGGTTTTTCCCCCCCTATATTGAAACATTAATTGATTCTTTTATATTCAGAAGCTATTTTCACTTATCCCAGACACTTAACAGAAAAATAAAAAAGAAATAATGAGGAGTTTTGATGTAAAAACACATATAGCCATAAAACAGGTTGATTAACTTGCAGACTTTAAAAAATTAATGTCCAATGGAAGGAACTGCTGACTGGTTAAATTAGATCTACTTATTACAGCAGTACAACAGAAACTAAATTAATTTTAAGCTTCAGAATGAAAATTTTATTTTTAATTTTTGTGGGTTGTGGAGTTGGAGGAACTGGATACTTGGGAAATTAAAAGTCCTCTATTTATCATAGGCTAGATGCAGTACAGCCAGCCATAATACAGGTTTTTCTCTTAGTGCAAAATCTCTTGGCATTTAAAATAGAAGAGCTGTCATGAATTCTAGTGTAGATATAACATTTTCATGATAGTGTAAACTTGCAAATAAGAACTCATCTCAGATGTAAACACTTTAACCAAGATTACAGGAAATCTACAAGTCATCCTGAAGTTACAGATGCTTACAAATGTTCTTTGAAGAGTAGATTTGTTCTTCAGCTAGAAAGCTGGTCAGATCATTACCATGTCACTTCTGAGCATTTATATGTAGACAAGAAAAACATCTGACCTTTGGAGACTGCAAACATCAAGGCCAAAGGAATTTTATTCTGGTATAAACACATGAAATATCAGATTTCTTTCTCCATAATTTCTTGACAGATTTAAAGTGAGAAAATAAGCTTTGCCTAGGATATCCATTCATCAAAGAGTGATGGAAGGTTACATGAAGCTATGACAGATGATTTGTCTATAGGGATATGTTCCATCTTCCACTTTCACTTAGAGCAGCCCATGGTCACCTCATTGGTGAGGGAAGGGAGGTGAGTCAACGTGAGCTCCATGGGTAAACAAAAACAAAAATGAATGAACAAAACAATCCCAAAACCTCAAAATTATGCCAAATAAAGTGAGTAAAAAAAAAAAAAAAAAAAAGAAAAAAGTCAACAAAAATACAGGACTAGAAGAAGACCGCTCTCCAAGAGAACTGCAAAGACCTAAACTATTTCTAATTAATTACTTTGATCTTTCTTACCTTCTCTCTGGGTTGATTTAGAGCCTTTGTAGATCTTAATCTTTTGTCTGCAAGGCATTTCTTTTGTCATTGAGGTGGTATGATGTTTATAAGGTAGCACTGTTGTAGGGCCATGTGGAGAGGATGCCATGTGGACTCTGTAGGGGCATAGCCCCAGTGACCCAGGAGCCCTTCTGACTCCCATGCATAACAATCATTCACTTCCCCTGACTCTCCAAGCAAAACAGAGGCTTTGCTGGGACACTGCCTCTGAGCCTTCAATAGATATTTTTCCTTCATCAATATTTTAAGAGGTCATGCAAGGCCCTGAATGTACAGCCTAAGAAGAGGCCAGCATCCCCTTTCCTCCCCTATCAGACCCTGGAAGGAAGGTACTTGTTACACCTACTTCAAACCCTGTTTGTTAAATACCACCACAGCAAAGGAGACAGGGTTAGATCACTTCTTATTTAATGCTTAGCCTTCTGCTGGCAGCACCAGTGGCGCTGCTGAGTGACAGCTACAGCGTGTCATTTAAATACTTGCATGGGGATTTGAGCGAGGCCAGGTGATCAGGTAATATTAACAACTTTCGGTCACTATCTAATCAGGGCTGGATCCAGACCTGTGACTGACAGATTTTTAATTGCTAGTCTCCTAAGTCATACAGTTCTCTCTCACTGGGAGGTGTTACCTTCAGCTCTTACTATGATGGATAAGGGCAAATTCTACACTGTTAAAAAATCTTTATATGTTGATATCTAAAGTGTTGCTTTGTCTCTTTGATTTACAGAGACTCTTTTTTTACAGTAAGAATGAAAAATATAAAAATATTAAAATAATATACTTTCCAAAAAGAAAGAAAAATAGAAGTATATCTATGTGAGTGTACATCTTTATTTGAAATCATACTGTTCTCTCTTGATTTACTGCAAAAATAAAGAACATAAGAATGCAGGAGAAGTCTATCATGCCTCACCTCTTTTGCTTTCGAGTTTCTATTTGCTCCTTTATTTTCCATACTTTAAAATCTCATTTAACATTCTCCTGAGAAGGAGAGCACAAGATTACAATCTAACGATTGTAATGAGAATGGGTTACGTTTGTGCCATTTCCCATTTTCATTACAATCTTTGTGGCAAGAGTAATGTAACAGAATTTTTAATGTCTTATATATTGCATGAACTTTTTTTTTCAGCAAGCTCCTGCTACATTTCAATGGATGATGCTGTTGCAGAACATTGCAACTTTGATCTTTTTATAGCTTGCATTATGATCACATTGGCAATTTAACCCACTTCCCCAAAGTGGAAAATATTTTGATATACAGCTTGCTGCTACAAAAGCCAGTCATCTACACATACTGTACATACCTAGAAAATTGTTTTCCCCAAAATCCCAGCTGTGGCTGAGTACAAAATACTGACATCACCAAAGATGTGTGCTTCTCTGAGTGGTACTACGGGAATTGTAGATTGCAGAATCTGAGCAGAAGAAGAGAGCAGTTTGTTTCCTGAAAGGTACAAACAGCTCTTGGAGAGAAGCGTGTTCCATGTGTTAGGCATGACACTGATTTTCCAGTGTATAAACCTTTCTAGAAAGCTTCTCATAGTGATCAACAGCTAGGGAAAAGATAGGTGATGGACCAGGACAAATTTTCTATAAAAAAGGGATCAGAATGAGTTTGGCAAGAGGGCCCGTGGTTTAAGCTATGCTACAGAAGCAGCAGGCACCACCTTGCAGTTTGTTTGGATTTGTTAATGCAAATGGTTAACATGAGTGATTCTTAACACAGGAGCTAACTAGGGGAAAAGAGAAGTGTGCTGAGATAGCTACCGCAAGGGCAACATCCCTCAGGAGATCTGTGCAGACCTTGTGTGACCAGAAAGGCTTCAACGGGAAAGGCACCTACAGCTAATGGGGAGATCTTCCTCAAATTCCTTGTCTACTTTTATGGGGCAAGAAGAGAATGATGGCCTTAATAAAAAGCTGAGCTATCCTCAGGCTTTTATATCATGGAGGGCCACAGAGTCACAACAGCCTCAGACTGAGCGGGTGGTGAAGACCATGTCCCAGGTGCACCAAAGAGTGTGAGCACGGGGGTATGGATTAGCACTGATTTGACTGGGTATGGGTGGCTCTACCCTTTAGTGACTGGAAACAGTTCCCTTTTAGAAAATGCAGCCTGGTGAAAAAAAAAAAACAAACACAAAAAAACCCAAAAAAACCCAAACAATAAAAACAGAGAAAACTTAGGGAGATGAATGGGCTTGAATTTGAGCATAAACTTAACCTCTGGCCAGTACCATAAATTCTATTGATGTATACATCTTGTCGATGAATACAGACAAATTATAGTGAACTTTAAAAAAATAAAATTTTGAGAGTATCACCTCCTTGCAATATAAGAAGAGAAGACAATGTCAGCATATGTTTGAGACAGCCTGCATCTGGCAGATCCGTGTTCCTGCTTAAGAAGCTTAATTTCCTTGATGCATAGAGTAGAATCTGGCATCCTTTGGATCAATGCCTATGGAGATATTCACAGCATGGCAAGGCAATGGGTGAAGGAGAGTGACATCCTCATTATGATAACATACAACAGACAACTTCCAGAATTTGAAATTTCTGGACAAAGCCATTCATGAAAAGATGCAGGTTATATTTCACACTTAACCCACGGGAGTTGAGTTTTAACTCTGCGTCTTGTCTGTTCAACTTCTGTTGCGCTTGATATAAGCTGGGCACATCTACACTGAGGCTAGAATTCTTTTCCCTTTGAGTCTAAATTTAACACTGCAGGCCCTCAGGATAAAACCAGTTGAGCCCTTTGGAGGGAAAACGTTCATCCTCTTTATCAGAGTGGCTTTCCCGGTGGCTTTCACTTCAGCGAGAAGAGTGTCTGGGATAATTGCTCTTTCCACAGAGGATCAATACTGTGTAATTAATCAAGATGAAATCATTCTTTGCACTTCTCCAGGTTACATCCTTGAGACGTATTCTCAGATTCACTGGCTCCTGGAGATAGCAACGCTCTCCTACTGCACTACCCCAAGACACCCTAGGGGCAAAAACATCACAATCCAGCTGTCCAGAGTCTAGCCTGACATATCTTAATAGATGAAAAGAGACAAGAAGGCCCAGATGCCTCTTTATTAGGACCGTCCTCTCTGCAGAGACAACAAGCCCTCAAAATCTACCACAGTCAGCGTAACGTTGGCATCAAGGGGCACTTATTCCCTCCCAGGAAACATGCCACCAAACTTGCAGTGATTACAAAGCAGAAGCATGCACTTTAGAAATACACCTAGCAGAGCCCTGGGTCACAGTGAGAATAATTCAGCTAACATTTCTACACTTTGCAGAGTTTGCTTAGCTGTGATTGATCACATGAATCACACATTCCTGTTTAATTTCTGTTACGGGGCGAGCATATTTTAAATCCACTGCCTGTTACGAAACAACCCAGGAAGTAATTTTAAAAGTAAGTTTTCTATGAAGAATAAAAATATGAACATTTGTTATTAAAGTAATTTTCATCTTTGCCAGGTCACTTTTTTTTTTCCCAAATTTCAAAATGCCAGAGGGGAAAAAGAAATGAAAAGAGTATTGAATCAGTTCCAATGGATTTAAGACAAAATGAAACATTTCAAGCAGTTCATTTGACCTGGAAACATTCTCCTTTTAGTATAAATACTTTTATGTTTCATCCTAACTTGGGCTAAAGCAGCTGGAATTTCCCACAAATTCCAATCATCTCCACTTATGCTCAAGATTCCTCCTGCCTGCCGGGCTCTTTATTTCTCTCTATTAAGCACAATCAAGACAAAATGACTCCTAAAAAGATTGCTGGCCATTCTGGTATCACTGAAATTAAGTAGCTGGTGAAGACAATTATAAATAATATACACAATTGTGTTTATTGCAGAAAGTTATTAAAAGAATGACTGGAATTTTCCATTGGTTTAGATAAGCAATGAAGACATTTTAGTAGATCTGAGCTGAGAAACAGCACTGGCTCAAGTGATTGTGCGTTGATTCAGTTTACATTAAATGGAAGAACAAATAAAAGTTAGGCTGGAACTAATGTTCTCCATTTCAAAAGGGCATGGACTAAGTGCTCTGAGCACCCCAGCCGCCAAAGTCAACACACTGTGTGTCTCTGCAACAGGATGGGAAAGAGGCTGGAGGATTCTTTGAATCACTGGTGCTTACAAGATCTCAAAGCTGTATTCCAAGCAGGAGGAAAATACTCAGTCATCTATGGACCTGCAGGATAAAGAACCACTTAAAGAGCCTTTAGTTCAAACTTCAGTAAGAGTAATGACACTGAACAGAAGTGCAAAGGGAAGATGTATAATGGGAATGAGGTTCAATTACATTTGAAACAGCAGCAAAATAATCTAAAAGCTTAATTGTATGGGAATGAGATTTTACTAACTGGAAATAACAGAAAAAATGTAAGAGCTTAATTGTCTCCAGTGGTGAGGACCTGGGTAATCCTATTCTGAATTCAGACAGAGCTGGCACGTGAAACTACAGGAACTTGCAGGTATTCATGATGAGCTATCTACTCATGGGATTAGAAAATAGTAAAAGGCAGTATCTCCAGTTCAGTGAGAGAAGAAAAGAGATCTCACAATTAAAAGTTAGTCTGATCTCAAATGTCTCAAGGCTTAGGAACAAATTTTGAAAGAAAGAAGTAATTTAAGTCATTGAGATAAACTGGGAATGGACTCAAATATTACCAGAGGGTTTGGGTTTGCTAATGGTAGGTTGTTTTAGACTAACTTGATAGGATTTTTAAGAGATAAAAGATTTTTAGACAAAGGAAACATGGTAGATATAATTTATCTGAGCTTCAGCAAAGCATTTAATAAGGTGTCAGATGGGAAATATTTTTTTTAGCTAGAGAAAATAGGGATGCATGGAGGAAGTGTTGAGTGGGAGCCTGCTGAAATGAAGACGATCACTTGCAGTACTGCAAAAAGAACTGAAGGAGAGACATGAATGAACTTTGTCTACATTCAGATTTGAGATATTTCTACTTTCTCTCTTTCCTGGTAACTTGCATTTAAATAGATAGAGTCATTACTTCTGGGATGCTGATGGGATACTAATTGTCCACAGGTAAAAGAAAGTGTTAATACAGAAGAGGATGAGGGCAGGAGACTGAAAGACAGGCATTATAGGAATAGAATAAAATAAAAGCTCATTCTTTGAGGGACTGTTACCACAGCTACTGTAAAAAGAGCTCTCATCAGTAGAAAATGACTGAGATGAGTTAAGCTGGTACAGGAGCTAAGGAGAGCATGAATGACTCTAAGCCACCAACAGAGACCAGCCTTGCAAAGGCAGAATCCAGCCCATGCCAGGCAAGATAGTCCCAGCAGTAACAAGAAAATCTTAGGATAACTGTGTGAAACAGTACTGCAACAAGATCTGAAATAGTGCCTACTCCTTTGGCTGCCCACATTCAAAAAACAGAACTTCAGACTGAAATTCATTTAGACAACAGTGCTAAGAAGCTTGGGAAACAGGCTGTTAGCTGTACTAAAGAAGCTGGAGCTTGGCATATTCAGCTAGCATGAAAATGAAATCTAGAAGGCATAGAGAACTGCCCTATCCTGGATAAACAGTTGGTAAATACCTGCTGGAGGAGAAAAAATAAGCCATCCATTGGGCAAGAACTGGATAGAAACCAGCCTCCCATAAATTTAGAAAATTTAGAATTTTTTTTAAATGGGGGGGAAAGGCTTTCTAACAGAATAGCAACATTCCCAATGGCAGAACAGGATCAACACATCAAGCTAATGGCTCCTTTCAACAACAGAGGTTGGTCTCCATGTGACAGGATTTATATGACATGGTACCTGAACAGTATGGTGTTTTCTAACCCTCTGCCAGACCAACGTTCCCGTTCCAAACTATTTTTTGAATCAGAAGTATTTCCCTCTCCTCCAGAAAAAGATTTCAGTCCTGCATATACACAGTCATAGAACCTATAATGTGACTGAGATTGAGAAACAAGCAGCAGGAATCCACCCAGGCAGTGTGGGACAAGGTCACAGTGAAGGGCAGAGAAGAGATTTCAGAGATGGCAGCTGGAGGGGACATTGGCTGAAGTGGTGTTTACCATTATTATCTTCTCTGCTCATGCACTTAGCACTACAGGGATTAAAATGTAAGTTATGGATGGCCCCTATAAAAGGCTGCTGAAAAAAAAAAGAATCCCAACCCTTTATTAATGACATTATTTTCCCTTGAAAGCATAAATACCTAGTTCTTTCAGGTGCTACAGATTAAATAGCCTGAAATGTAGGCAGAAATTACATTTGATGTTGTGAAAATTGGAAGCATTGATAAAATATGTTTGTTAGAAGACAGGAGGTGAAAATAGGTGTAACAGAGAATTGACAAAACAGCTTAGAAACAATCTTGCTGTTAGCAGGGAGGAAAGAAGTGGTAATAAAATTGGGAAACCAATTAGTTAGGAAAAGGGCAGAAAAATGCTATAGGAGAAGGAAAGGATAAACAGGGAGAAAAAAAGCAGTAAATGAGATACTACAGTATTGCAGCAACATCCAAGGTAACTCTTCTATGAAATACCTCATCAAATCCCATGGGTTCTCATGTGGAACCTGATGAGTACCTGTCAGACATGAATGGAGTCAGTGGAGGCTTCCCAGTAACTCAGCTGTGCCTCTTCTTGCTGCTAGTGGTTTCATCTGAGATGCCAGGCTGGCAGCTGAGCTACAGGTACAAATACACTGATGATGCTGATGCCACACAGGGCAGCTGCCTTCAGCAGAGAGGCAGGACAGGTAGCTGGGGAGGAAGAGGGAGGTAAACTGAGAGAGGTGTTAAAATTCCGGAGCAAGACGCCCTAAAGGTTATGCAGGAGCACCTCTGGTGAACACACCAGAATTCAGGGAGCTGGAGCATTGCCATGAGAACAAGGGAGAAAAAGGATTTTGGAAGCTCCACAGAGGGTGAAGTAAACAAGCAGTCAGCTATGACAGAGAGCCGAAGCAATGAAAAGGCATAATAATATATAATGCTATTTCAAAACAACAGATGGGAATAGGGAATTGATAGTGAAGCGATTAATACTAGCAATGAAAGAACTAAACACCTTTAAAATGCACAGTTTCTAATAAGAGCCAAGCCAAAGACTCACAGCAATTCATAAATTAACAAAGAATAATATATACAGTGGCAAGAAGGGAAAAAGAGCAAAATGAACCCAAAGGTATGCCAAGTGCCTGCTGATGGAAAGGAGGATGACTTTGAGGGGTAAGACTGAGCCTCAGGGTAAGACCTGTAAGTACAGTATGAGAGCTGTGTCTCCCAGCCTGGTCAGCAGCTGGGAAGCTCCTGTAACACCATGGGAAATGCAGAACAGCCTTCACTGCTGCCCCAGTTGCACCCAGCCGCCCCCAGCAGCTGTGGCTCCCTAGACCTGCAGGAGAACCTCAGATACCAGGCTGGTGTTATGTGGGAACTGTTCTGTGCTAGAGCATTGCCAGTGCATTCCTCTAAGCTCTGTCTCACCTGGGACTTAGTGGGGATGCTCAAGTCCCACTTGTAATCCCAGAAAACTGGTATCCCACCCTTGCCCCAGCAAACCAGCATGAGCCAGGGACAGGGCCCCATGGGCCAAGTTTTGGGTTCTGCTTTGGTCCTTTAAAATGGAGTTTCTTATGGAGGCTATGGAGCTCTTCAAGGTTTTCACTCCTCCATAATTTCCTAGCAGTCATTCTTCCTCATCTGCAAGTTTTAGACTAAATTTACGCTTGCATTTCAGTAGCTAGTGTTGACATTATAAACAGCACAAACAAACTCACTGATTCCATACACAAATTAACATTAAGGGGTGTGCACTTTATATAACGCAATGCTTGTAACACAATCTGTACAACTATGAAGGAGCTGATTGAAGGGAAGCAACTACAAAGGCAAGAAAGAGAGAAAGCTGGAGTTGTACGTTTCTCCTGGTGAAGCTGTGGGTGTATCTCCAGCATCACTCATTTTGGAAAACTTGATAACAGAAAATCCTGAGCACAGTTTCCAGCCAATGTCCAGAAAAGAAACAGGGACAAAGATGCAGAAGATTAGAAGTGATAGATATTGACAGTATCTTATTAGAAAACCTAAGGATAAAGGGTATTCATCACAAGGAAATTAAGGATTTGAAGCTACAATTTCTCAGCAGATCTACAGCAACTGCCCTTTTATTTCCTAGGCACTCCTAAGTGCAAAAAAAAGATTGATGTAAACTACCAATGCCAGTTAGTGCAACTTCTAACTGGTTGAACTGTGCGTGGACTGGGACACCTGGCAACCAGGATGCTAAACCAAGGTGTTTCCCAGCAGTCTAGGGGAAAGGTTGGGTCAGATTTGTTCTGGTTTCCCTTTTTGATTGTTGCTTCCAGTTAGATAGCAAATTCTTCATCAGGTTGCCAAGATTTTCAATATGACAAGAGTCATTTTGTGTGGTTTTGCTTGTTGGATATGATTTTAAATTGCTGTAATGGAACCATTTGAGAAAACAATAGGGAGAAATTAAAAATATGTATTTAAAACAGAATTAAAAATGAAAGGAACAGATGTGTACCATGCATGACACAGGAACTTTCAAATGCAAAGAAAATGCATATATTAAAATGAGAGACTATGTGGTACATATACATCAGCATTTTCCATTCCTTTTTTCTTTATACACGTGTTTTAGATATACATAAATTATTTTTCCTTTTGTTTTATCCCTTTTTTAAAATCAGAATATTCAAACAATCTCTTTAAGAACCAGAAGAGGATGAAAGATTGCATTTGGCAGGTTTCTTTTGTGCTATAATTTGTTTCTTTGTGGAAATGCAGCAAAGGGTGACTTTTATTATGTGTTAGGTAAGAATCTGCATAGAGCAACTTCCAGCTGTTGACCATGCGATTAGGCCGTTAAAGTGCAAAAATCGCTGTTTACAAATACCCATAATTACTATAATTTTCATGCAAAATCTACACTCACCTAAAACCAGACCACATGCCAATTCTTTCCTGGCCAAAATGGCTATTTCTTTCTGTCTTGAAGTCTCAGTCACATATTGAAAAAAAAATCTGCAGAATAGAATATATTTTGACTGCAGAAATAGATTTTGCATGAATAGACTCCTGAGGCATCCAACAGTTTCAATAATGTTTTCTATTCCAGGGGAGCAAAAAATATTTTTCCTTGATAGCATTTATTTTATATTCACTGCACTGGAATTACTTTCTCAAAATTCTGCCAGCAAAGACTTATCGTATGTGGGTGCCATTGCTGTAACATAAAGATAAGGATGGAGGCTTATTCCACTCATAAGCTCATGAGTCTGTAAATTGGAACTATCCTTCATAGTACAATGCATTTTACCAGTCCAAATATTTTTCTTAAAGACAAGACAGGAGTTTTTTCTTGGAAGTATTTTCCTTCGGTGACTTAAGGAAGCATATTCATGGACTACTTATGAGGGGAAATACACAAACAATGGGACGCTACTGGTTTCTCTGGATGGGGGAAGAGTCCACATTATTCCAGCAGCTTCAGAATCAGTCATTTGAGCAGCTGCCCTAAACAGGAAAAATGTTGTCTGGGGAGCAGCAGATAAGGTAAGATAGACCCAAGGACCTCAGAGGACGGAGCCGCATCCTAATTTGATGATCCAGGTGCAAATAAATGGCTCCACTCATTTCAAAGATGGGACAGGTGACATATCTGGATCTGAATTTGGATTAAATCATCAGAAATGTTCAGGCCTGTGATTTTGTTGCTGGCCAAATGACTACCATTATTACAACCAAACGTGACAATACAATGACATTTTACCTAGGGGCAGGAATGCAGGGGAGATTAAAATGAGAACTGACTCAAGCCTTTACCAGGAAATTGAATCTAACCCTTTTTGAAGTTAAACATTTTGATATAAAATTTTTCATTGTATGGCTGACCTGCATAAAATGACTGAATTCCCTGTGCACTGTGAATGCTTTGTGTGCTGCAGTTAAATAGTTCTAGAGATGGGAACCAGATTAACTTTGAAATTTCCATCCTGCCCTCACAAACAGCAGTTCAGCTCCTCTCATGGCAGCAGAAGTTTGCTGTCAGCCTGCAGTATTTTGATCATGGTCCTGCCTAGATCTACTAGGAGAAGAAATAATGATATGGTCAAGAGAGCCCTAGCAGTTGGCCAATGCTGGATCCCTCTCCAATGCCATTAGTGATGAGGCTCAAACAATAGAAACTGCGCTGGGGAACTGAAGGGAAGAAAAGGCTGGTGATGTCAAGACCCGTCTGGTTCTCTTCAAGCCATTGTGCTGTGTGTTGCAATATTAAAACTCTCTTACATTAAGGGCTAAATTATGGGCTTCTCAGAACTCTTTGACCAGCGAGGGACAGCACATTGTTCCAGAGATTTCTGGCCGAAAGGGAACTATAAATTGTCCAGTCTGATTTCTCTCCCATTTAATCATTAAGAAGCTGCCATGTTCCATTCATTCATTCTTGCATTGGCCCAAACACGTTAGATAGACAAAAATACTTCAACTTTTCGAAGACTCACTGCCAGCCGAGCATGAAGCCTGTGCAGCTGCTGGGGCAGCTGTGTCTGGCCCATGTCTACTGAAGGGAAATGTCCAGCTGATGAGTTTCATCAATCCATGGTTGAGTTCTCTTAAAACTGAACTGGAGGTACAGCCAAGCTTCTTCCACTTCCTGAGAGTCCTCACACCAGCTCCCCTGGTGTGTCCTTACATCTACCACATGGCAGGCAGTGTTCTGAGGAAGAGAAGAGGTGCTCCTTGACCATCCTGTAACATTCTCCATGAAAAGCTCAGCCCTCTTTTGGGCCTTCAACAATCAGCTGTTGGACTCCAGGAGAACAAACTGGCAGAGCAGTATTTGTCTTCCCAAAGAAGTTGCTCTGCTGCTCCTACAGGCCTTGGTATAGAATTAAGTCTATTGTTGTAGGTCTGGACCACCAAACCACCAGATTTGCCCCAAATAGCTTTCAGCAGACACAGGTGATGGAGAGAAGAGATGATAAACCAGTGGGGGAAGCCCAAGGTCATGGTGAGATGATAATGATAGATGTAATAAGCAGTAGTAACAATACACAAACTGTCATGCCACTGTCCTTTTTTAGCTTAGATTTGAACTCTTGGGCTTTGCTAATTATGACACAATAAAAACTAAAAGGGGAAATTACCCACAAAAAAGAGGCTGTTAACCACTTCATCTCTACAGCCACGCTGCATATTTTGTGCTTTACTCTAATTGTTCAGTAGAGGCTCCAATAAAGTCAGTGGAAAGTCAGGATATCCCTCGTGGATTATGCTGTAGCAAAGTAGTTTAAATTTAATCTAGGGTTGGATTTAACACATTTAAAAGAGAGCAAATTCACTGTTCAGTCTAACAGTCCAGTCAATACTTGAGGCTGATGGTTCTTACTCTGGAACTGCATTTTTGTATTCTGACAGAAGGCAGAAATTATGTCCATGATCATCCCATCAGCAGTGGCTCCAGTTGTTTTTTCCCAAACACAAAAAAAAAGCCAGATGCCCTGTGCCCAAACAACAGCCATGGCATTTTGGTATTTCTTTGACATTTCCATATATGTTCAGCAGAAGGTAGAAGAACAAACCAGAACCACAATTTGTGGAATATTATATTTGAACTTGGAGTTGGAAGAGCTATTCCCTAGCAACAGCCAGCTCCAAAATACTAACTGGTGATACAATACATAAACCAGTTCGGTTCTACCATACCAATAGTTTTGCTTCTACTGCTAACCAGAAGGCCATTTCTGAACTTCACTGCTCTGCTGTTAAGAAGATATACCAAATTTCCAGCAAGAATTTATTCAAAATTAATTTATATGCCTGTAGTCTTATGTGAATTTTGCCTTTTTGATGTCATGGGTCTCCAGTTTTCCTCGCGCTGAGAACCTGCCATGTCTCCAAATGAATGTCACTGCTGTGAATACAGAGTAACACAGAAACAGCCTTCCTTTTAACGCTGATCAGCAGAAGAAGTGCCAGGGAGAGATCAGAAACTGGTGGGAACTGGTCAAAAATCAGGAAGAGACCCTAGGGCTCACCTGGGGAGGAAAAGTTTGGGCAAAGTGGGAATGGGTCTATGAATTTTCCTCTTTCTCAGTCAAGACCCCTTCCCCCAGAAACAGCTGGAGAATCCTGCTTCTTTTTCCACCTGCTTGCACCCCACCTTTTCCTGTGAGGACCCTGCAGAGACCTGATGCGTGGCCGAAGCCATTGCTCCTGCTGCAAACCAGCCAGTGCCTCCTCAGACAAGGACACAGCCTGCTGCCCTAGGCCTGTGCCTGAAGATTGCCCAGGACTCCTGCCATCTGCTTCTGTTTTTCCAGACAAAATACGCTGTTTCTGGGTTTCCCATACTAGGATAGGCTCCCCACCCCCACCCCCAGTCATTCTGGCAGATCTTTTTTCCTCTGGTTCCAACTCCAGATCACTTCTCCTTACAAGCATTTCTGAGAGCTCCTTCATGCCCCAAGCAGGTACAGCCCTGATATGCCCTGAAACCACCTTCAGTTTCTCACCAGCCCCACCACGCTGGTGAGATGTGCTGTGTCCCCTTTGCCCATGCTCTGAGCTACACATGCTGTGATCCAGAAGCTGTTTGACGGCAGGAGTGTTACAGTATTCCTGAATTAACACACTCTGCCTCCCAGTGGGCCTTATTAGCTCAGGCACAAACCTCACTAACACGGCTGTATGGTTTCCGTCCCAGAGAAGGTTTGTATCTGGCCAGTTTGCAGTATCCATCCATCTGCCCCCTCCATATAGATACACCATAGTGCTCCAGTGATTAGACAGGATATCTTGTCTCTTGCCTTTTCAACACTCTGGCTGATTATTTTTATCTTACAGAAAAAGAGGGCACTCTCAGAGCCTGAGGTGTATAACCCTGTGTATCACACATGTAGTAGGCATGCGCTACCCACCAGAGAAGAGCTCTACCCCAATTTAATGCTTGGCTCTGCCTGTATAACACTCTTTCAGCAGCTACACAGTTAGTCAGACAAGAAATTTATTTTTATTATAGAAAACCCTGGCATTCACGTGCTGCTATTCGCAAAAACCAGCTCAGAAATACCATGTGGCATCCAGACACTTCCCCTGATCTCATGGCAGTGGGGCTGCTAACACCAAGGTATGAACTATCCATGCCTGTGCAACAAAGCCTCAAAAATTATGCCATAGCCCTGAAATTATGCCAGGTATTTAAAATTTCAGCCCCATCAGATCCTGCTTCACAGCCTTAGAGTTGTGTGCTCAGCAGAGGCAAAAAAATACCTGTGCTCTTGATGTGCATACCTTTGCTGTGGTTGTGCTTGCACGTAAGCACTTCTGTATCATTTTAGTTAACATTACCTGGGCTAAGGTTCTCCCTCCCACTACTTAGATATGGTCTAAGTGGCTGAAAATATCCATGAAATGGAGATATAGCTCTTCATTTAAAACCAGAACGTTTCTCATGATTACATTAACACCCAGGCTGCTGTGGACACCTGAGACATCCTTGGTCCTAAGCAGTGCAGCCTGAAGAGCCCGCTAGTCAATAAAATAAAATACCCATTCTCTTTAATTAACATATGAAATAAACACAATCTGTGACACCTAGTGTGCAGCAGCAATTAAGAGGCATTGCTTAGTTAAACCTCCTAATACCTCATTTAAATATGCAATTAAGGGATAATTGCCTTCAATCAATAAAAAAATTGAAATATTTTGCAGGGACCTCAATTATTTTTTGTGAAGCTTTCTACTTCCTACTTGGTCTGGCCTAAGTCTCCAAATCTTATACCTCTTGTTAAAGAAACATTATTCTTTTCTGGATTGCATTGATTTATGGCTTTTATTCATCCTACCAGCATTATATGAGCCTGATGCTAGCACTAAGCCCATGCAAAACATTTATTTTTGTGTAATCAATGACTTCTATTTGATTCAAGCTATCCATATTATATTCTCCGTGGATCATCTCCCTTTTCATGTCCAAACAGACCAAGAGTGTATCTTTGTATAGGTCTTTACACACAGAACTTCCTCATAGGCACCTTAACAAATCTTTTGTAATGCAATTGTTTTCCCATTTTTCAGTATCTTCTTGCAAACAAGCAGTAGTTCACTTGTGCACAAGTGCTAGCAATTCAAACCATATATCCAGCCCCGCTCCCTGCCTACACACAAATCCATCCTTAGTAAAATGAGACAGATCTCATGAATCAAACAAGGAACAAAGTCAACCATTGCCTTCCCTCTCAATGCACGAAATTAGCAATGCAAATATATATGCTCATCTAAGAGCTCCTTGAGTGCACTCCATCATGGCACCTCATGCCATCATCAGCCTCAGAACAATCAGAATACAGGGGGAAATATTTTCATGCTCAGTAATTGAATTATGTGGTTGAAGAGACAAAACCCGTGCAAGTAAGTGAGATGGGGGAAAAAAAGTAGGAAATAAATTCTGACAGGCATTTACAGGCATCTAATGAGCACCCAAGGAAGCAGCATGCTACACTGACAGGGAAACCTTGGTGCAAGCTAGGATTCATGCTATTTTACATGTTTAGGCTATTAACACCCCATTATCTGAACTCCTTGTGGCAATCATTGCTGAAGTGAAAACCCTCCTCTGGACTATTCCTGTCATGGGAAGAGGCCAATGAGGAAGTATTGCTTGGATTTAAAAAAAAAAGGATTCAAAAATGATCTGTTGTGCAATTGTAGTTAGATCATTTCACTTCCTCAGATGTCTTTCCCACCATGCCATATCTTTTAGCCAGAAAGGCTTGTTGAGCTGGCATCAAACAAGGGTCGCCCCTTGTTACAACTTGTCACTTATCTAAGTGATAAAACTAAACTTGGACTTAAGCTTGTCCTTAATTAACACAAGACAAAAAGTAGATGTTGCTGTAGTCTCTGTAAGGTGCATAAATTCTCTGCTGGAAATGTTTGGTAGCATTCAGAGACTTTAGGCTGTGCAACTGGGACATCAGTATGACCTATAATGGTGCCACCTCCAAATGAAAAGCACTGCATAATGCAGACCAAAGAGCACAGATTACATTTTTTACCCAATTTTTGGTACACAGAGTCTTGCACAAGTGTTACTTTAATTTGTATTTCCTTTCCTCTTGCTCCTATCATTACAATATATTGTTACTGATTGTTTCATTGTTATCTACCCACTATAGTGAAATACATACATAAATACATGGTAAGTTCAGAGATCATATATATTAGCATAAAGATGATGCAAAGGCACTACTTTACAAGGAGAGGAACTCCCTGACTGCAAGAATTATTAGGAATACCTGGAAATCATCTGAGGAATTAGGAACTTTGACTTCCATCACTTCTGGAACCCCCATTATTTCTTTTGTCTGATTTGCTCAGAGGCCTACCCCCTCCCGAGAGCAGGTGATTGCTAGATTTAGTCAGGTGATTGCTTCTGTTCCATAAATGTTTTTTCAAGATAATCGTCTGATTTGCTTGAGAAACAAATATTTTGCTCCCTTCTAGTCTGTATACAATGGCTGTCATCAGGCATCCACTGTTGTTTTTAGCTTCCTATAAGGATAGATGTTCTGTGAAACGCCAATGATTCTGTGATAGATGATCTGCAGAGAACCAGGATACTGAAATTGTCAGTCTCCAGAACATATGACATGTCATCAGATGAGTAAAAGAAGATGTCTTTGATGTCATAGTACTTATTAATGTGGCTTTTCTTAGTGTTCTATCCATTTCTCATCTCATCTAGCTCTTGAAGGCTCACAGGCTGTGAGCGCTTTCTGTTTATACAAACATCTTAAAGTTTCTGATAATTGTGAATATGTCTGCAGCCATACGTCTTTATAAAAAGGTTTTAATCAAGATGCTTCCAAATAACATGTTAGACCAAGCAGAAATCTTCACTAAATATTAGACAAGAACTGAATGTTAAGATGCACACAACACTTGCCCCTTCTTTGGCCTGTTCTTGTCTTTATATTGTCCAGTTGGCTGTGTGTAGGTTTACTGTAAACTTCGGAAAGCATCTTCAATGGCCCTGGGAGGAAGAAACTGAGTGCAGCCTGGGATTGCTGCTCCCCCACATGGATTCACTCATTTGTCCAAGCCTGAACATGGGAGAAATGGAGGTTCAGCCCTCTTGAGTTCAGATCCTTGCTGTTGAGACTGGAATTGGATATGAACTGTACTTATCTTCTGTGATTTCAGATATGGACACATTCCTGTAAGAGACCCAAGAGGTACCTCTGCTCTCTATGAATGTAACACACACACCAGGCACCACTGAAGAGTCATCATACGGCTCCAGCTTTTACCCACTGCTATCCCAGGTTTAACTCAGGGCGAGCTTGACCAGGAGGGATCCTCATCCAGTTGCCAATTAAGTGAATTGAGCCAGTGCCCCAGGGCAGCAATAAAGCCATATAGGATTACTGTAGTTACATCATTATGATGATGATGGTACAGGCAACCAAGCCCTGAAGAATCTCACTCAGTTCATAATAAGGTCACAGAGTAAAAAATCAGCTGCTCTCATTTACACCTGTCAACCCCAATGAAAGGAGCAGAGTGGAGCGGGTATAACTGAGAGCAAAATTAGCCTACAATGCATAAACATTATCCTATGTTATTTGCACACAGCTCTTTCTGTGTGGATTGATACATCAGCTAGGTAAATGATGCATCAGTTAAGACTCAGACAAAGGGAGAAGAACGTGTATTTTTGCTCTGCTATCTGCCATCAGTCTGCATCAAAAGTAAAATGACTGACCTGAAATCAAACCAGTTTTCAGGAGTCAAGCTACAAAATGTCATTATGGAGCTCATCTCTCCAGTAACTCTCCAGGAAGATGTGGTAGCCTCAGAAAAACTGTTTTCCATCTGGTTTTAAATTTTCACAGAGAATCAAAACAAACAACACTCTGAATATAGTAAGAATATAATGCTTAATAATAATAGAACTGGCTATCACAGTGGAATTCAAATGTGCTATCACTTCATTACAACACCAGCTTTGATTGTTACAACACAAGCCTTGTCTTTCCAATAGACATGGGACAAGAAATAGTTCCTTGTCCAGAAAGCCATGAGCCTTCCCTCAGGGATGTGCTACATCTGCCAGCTGCCAGCCCTGGTGGATGTCTTGGGTGCCATGGGGCATCAAAAACAGTATTTGATACTTCTGATTAGGCAACCGAATTCTGTCCTCATGGTGAGACATATCTTAAGTACATGCTGGAGAAACAGTAAAAATATGATGTCTATGCAAGGTTAGTTTCTATGGAAAAGCTGAATAAGACTGTAGTAGGAACCCCAGGGCACATGGAGCGGGCTCACAGAGGAGACTGAGTTACAGAATTGGTCTTTTGTCCAGGTCTGAAAGCACGGCTAGATTAGATGATTTAATGCCATAAACCCTTTGGCAAGATCCATTAATCCAATGTCCTGGCCAAATTGTGTTCGTACTTTAAAGCCAATTTGTGTTCAAAATTATTTGAATTAATTGCTCTTCCTTTTTTAAACTGTTGTGTGGTATTTCTGTGTTCTTTCAAGAGTTTTCCATTGCAACTCACAGAATATGAGACTCCCATATCAATATTCATACCATACCCCCTTCCATAGTAACTTAGCTTCTCTTTCTAAGCAAAACATTCTGTGAGAATGAGGAATTCAAATAGGCTGAGGGATAGTTTTTTCCTTTTAAAGTGAATCACAACAACTAGTTTCTCAGTCTTACACCACTAATGATACTAAAGCATAGGGATGGTGCTTTGTATTTTGAATGTACAGACCGAGGCCTTTGAAGCAAATAATCTGCTTTGGTCCCCAGCTATGATTGGGAAGCCTCACACATCCCTGGTGCATAGCACAGTGGCAGGAAATAGCTCCTAAAGGGCCACAGATTTGCTGTTTAATTTTTTTAATTACTGCTTATTTAGGAAACATAAATACTTTTACAAATCATTACCACGTAAGTATGAACCATGCACTATTTTTAATTGAAAAATGAAGCTAGCACTTTTCCACTGAAAGGAACATTGTGAGAGACATAAAGCCACTCTTTCATAAGCCCTTGCAGGGACAAATACCTTCATCCCCTCAGATGCCTTCATTCAGGGGTTTTATTTGTCCTGACAGGCAATGCCATTTGCAGTTCAGGAAATCCTGAGTTGTGGTAAATGGTGTATGAATCTAAAGCAAATTAGAGACATGGTTTAGTGGTGGACTTGGCAGTGCTGGGTTAATAGTTAGACTCAATGATCCTAGAGGCTTTTTCCAACCTAAAAAATTCAATGATTCTATGATTCTGCTGGGCTTGCCTCCACCAGGAGAAAGCAGACCCATTGTTCAGGAAACAAATGCTGCCCCAGCACTTACGCACGTCTTCAGAGACTTGCTGCCTCTGTGTGAGAGGAGTTGATATTAGTTGTTATTAAGATACAGCTGGGTTTGGAGCCTTCCAAGGTGAACACCTCAAAGAGATTAGTCAGCTAGTATTAGAACTCTGCATGAAAATGTGGGTATTTTTCTTAAGAGCCATGTATGGTTGAAACAGCCAACTCTCCTCCACCCTGGGGTGGTGTTGTTTTTTGGGTGGACTTTTTGAAGTGATTTTCCCCTTTTTTTTTTTTGTTTGTTTTGTGGTGTTTTGGTTTTAGGTTTTTTTTTGCCTTTTAATTTCATGTTTTGTCATTTGCATTCAGCTTAACTGACTGGAAAAGAATAACAAGAATGCTGGAGGACCTAAAACCCTGAGGAAGCCCAAGCTGTATGCTAAGTTGGTGCCTACCAGCAGCTTCATCTCAATTAGTGCAATTTATGAATGTTTGTTTGTTTTTTCTTGTTCACTGCCAAGCTAAAAAAAAAAACCAAAAACAACAAAAAAAACCCCTGTGAATGGTAACAACAAAAGAAGGAGTTCAGATCATGATTTATCTTTAAAGAGTGGCTCCATTTTCAATTAAATCACCATTCTATTAAAACATCACAGCTATTTCCTGACTTCCCCACAAGCTCTTCATTTAGGAAGTCCTCAGTGAAGTAGAGTAAAGCAGGATAGAGGAATTTATCTCCAGGACCATTCCCCACCATCACAAGGGCCATTGTCTGGAAGGCTTCTCCTTCACACAGATGAACTGCCTTGAGAGGCAGGGAGGTTTTCCCATGTCAGCTCTTTTAGGAGTCCCTGTCCTACATGAGAAAATCCTGAGAGAGCTGTGCTGTCCCCTTGGCCTTGATGCGCAGCATGACTTCAGGGAAGATGGCAGATCTCAAGGTTTTTGTTTCCCCCCAGTGCAGGAGGTCAGAGGGTGACATTCAACCTCTTCCCTGCAAGGACAACTCTGTAGATCTCCCATTTGCCTTTGCATGGTCTTTGCTGTTACTGAACCTGCTTCTGCCCGTGGTGCACCTCGAAGGAGAACCATCATCAGAGAGGACTAGGTGTGTACCCCAGTGCCACAGAGGACAGGGCTCATGCTGAGCTGCAAGCACAAGAACACATGGTGAGCATCACCCAGCTCCAGTTGGGGACTCAGCAGGCACTCTGCTCTTCTGCCTCTGTACAAAGCATGTCCCATACTCTGCAAGAGCAAGGCTGGCAGCTGCTAAGTGCAATCACAGCCTCAATAGTTGCATCATCTCCAAGTCCTCATCTAAAACATGTAGAAAAGCTTTCCCTAAAGAGTTCTCATGTATGAAAATGGCAAGTACTGACTGCAGAGAGAGTTTGACAAGGCAGATGTTTTAGCTCTTCCATTGATCCACAAGCGATCCTTCTACAAGAGAGGAAATACAATGCAAACCACCTAGCTGTGGAGTCAGACGAGCCCCTAACTTGTAGCACACCTGAAATGTGTGAATAGAGCTGGGAAAGAATGAATTCTCTTGGGGATCCACAGCTGTGCTATGCATTTACTGTCCAGAGCAAAGCACCCACCACAAAGGCTGCTTCTCACTTTGTCTCTCTCTATCCCCTATCCAACCAAAAGAAACTCATTCAACCAGCTGTTGCTTTCACTGCTCCAGCCATCACCATCCTCCTCCCCCAGCCCCAAATAATTGCTCCTCCTAAAGCTGTTATCCTCTGTGAATTCTGTCATTTCCAATGAGCCTTGTGCTGTAATTTAAAAGATAACTCACTCCTGTTTCCAGCATTTTAATGCATTTTATTTTTTCTACAAGCAATATACGTGTGTAATTAATAAACAATTTAGTATGTTGAGGAACCTAGGAACTTGGCAAATGTTCTGGGGATATGAAATCTCAGGAAAAGCAGCACATTATAAGAAATAGTAAGTAATTACTTATGTAAGCTTTTCTTTTTAAATTCTAAGAACATTAGCTACTAATTACCTACTAATTACCAGTACTTCAGCAGGTGTTTGCACTTAACTGTAGGCTAAAGCCCCTGTGAAAAACAAACCCCTCTCACTCCCTCTCAAGATTAAAGCTGAATCCCACTGGACTCCATAATACAGCATAGGTGCAGCAGAGCTGTTTACATGCTAGTCCTTTAACCACTTGCCTGCTTAAGGTGAAAACAGCCTCCAGTTTATTTCCCTTCTATTTTCTGCCAGAGCCTAGGTTATTTGCTAGAATGAGTAACCCAAGAGGTAATGAACAAAACCTAAGGGTTAAAAGTAAATTATGATTAAGATTTCATCCTCATCGCCACATTTATCTCACTTTTGTAGTGACCTGGCAGAGGAAGACAGTCTTTCTGACCATGAATATTGCTGGCTGAAGAAGGTGAGAACAAAGCCTTCTCTGTGAAAATTTCCCTGAGTTAAAAAAAAGCAAAAAACAAACAAACAAACAAACAAACAAAAACTCAAAAAAAAAAAAAAAAAACCCAAAAAAACAACAATGCAGAGCCCTCAGCTGCTGCAAAATTATTTAGTTTCACCAGTGTTGATGCCCAAGTCAATACTTCATGCCACTTGAGGGACTGGCCTGCACTTCAGATCCAATCTGTTTGTGACTCTTTTCAAAGACTAACTCATACAGGTAAATTTTACTAAAAAAAAATTCTAGGCAACGAATTTCAAATTTATAAGTGTAGGTGCGAGTTCATATCTTTGACTGCTTAAAATTCAGCATTTTCATTTACCTAGTTATCAAAACACACTTGACTATCAGTAGAAGAAAGATCTCAGATACAAGAAGTTCAGGTAGAGAGTGGCAAAGATAAGAGGTGCCTTCAGCAACCTGACACATTGCTCAGGTTGCACCTTCTGCAGAGCACCTTAGGGACAGAAGGAAGGACTGAGAGGAACACCTTGGGGCAATATTTTTATTCAGACCGTTCACAGATTAATAATTCAAATAGTGTTGCTGACATATTTTTGCCTTTTACCCTCTCTGAGACTTGTAAGATCTATTCAAAATAGATGGTTGCTTATTTCACTTCTGCAATTACTCCTTTTTCACTGCAAAGACTCAAAGGTAGGCAGTGGAGGAAGTTCAGATCATCATCATTTTTCCATGGATGCCAGTTAAGCTACAAATCCCTTGATCCATTTTTCACTGTGGTGATAGAAGTAGTGACTGTGCTGTGAAGTATTAGCAGCAGTAGAAGTGCTCGTGCTTACAGCTGGGAGCTAAGTTTTTTGAACAGCACACTTCTATTAAAACAATAGGAACTGCAGGAGACTAGAAACAGTTGAAAACCTGACCCTTTCATTCGGGTACTTGAAGGGGACCTTCCGGCTGCTGGTGTATTTTGACTTGAGCCCCACAACTGAGAAATTAAAAGCTGCTTTGACATATGAACGAACCAAATGAGACCATGAGGCTTCTGAGAAAATTATACAGCTCAACCTTGGTGCCTTCCATCTGAGCCTCTCAAAACAATATACAAAAATTAACACAATAGCATGCCTAGAAGGTAAGTCATTGATCTTTCACCAATCAACAAGCTGAAGTTTTGCACAGCAAAATGCCCATATGTCATTTAAAAAAGAGGGTTTAAATTTTATTTGTTCTTCCTGTAAAAATACTTTCTGCTGATTTCTTTTCCTCTGATGCAGGCCTATGGTGAGATTTCCAGAGGACCTGAAGAGTAGAAAGAGTAGCAGTGGTCTGGTCACTAGGCTGATCCAAGGTGCTGAGTGAGGCTGTTTCAGTCCTGAGGAAGGACTCCTGTGCCTGGAATCTGGTCTGTTTCTGACTGTTGTCCCAGGTGATCCAATAAAAGATATTGCTTCCCTCTATATAGGCTTAACCACACCAAATGCTGATATGACACAAATGCAGCTGCTCATCATACCCATTTAAAAGACAGCACCGTTCATATCCCCAGATGATGACCTTACCAAAAATCATCATGACAAAGAGGGAACTAAGAAGCAGGAATATTTTGGGCAGAGGCATCTGACTCACTGCTGCTCCCAAAAGCTGAGCTGGAAGGCAGCCCTGCTCTGCTGGAGTACCATGAGACTGCATCCCTGGTGGGTGAGGTGCCCTGCCAACTGTGCTGCTAACCCCAGCTCCCAGCATCCTGCAGCCCAAAAATGGATGGAAACACTGTGGAAAGGGGAAGCAGGTGAGGTGGAAACATGACCTCTTAGAATTTGGTTGCCCACCTGGCCCATTAGTCACTCCTTAGGTGCTGGGCACTGGGGATGCAGAGGGAAATATTGATGATGCCAGCAAAGGAGTGTCTAAAGCATCTTGAGTTTCATGGTTACATTTGTTTTAGTCAGGAAGGTTTTTGCTGGGGTATTTACCTATTTTCCCCCATTTTCAGTCTTCCAGGCAGTTCCCTCAGGTGGGATTTCACAGTCCCAGCAGCACTGTGATGAAGTCAAGGCTGGAACACCTTTTCCTGCATGCACCACAGGCACTGTGGATGTCATGGCCCACTGACATCATTTCAGGGGATACAGAAGCAAATTGAGGAGAGGGTTTTTCTCCTCTATTCTCTTTTCTTTGCTTTAGTTTCAAAGAGGACAGGAAAAAATGCAGAGACAGGATTTTAGCCCTTCATTTTATAATGTAATTGAAATGCCAAGAGACTGAAAAAATTCAATGTTGATGAAGAAACGGATGTTAGTGCAATGAAGAATAGCTCTGTCTTTGTCAGTCTGCAGTCTTTTATGTGTCACAGGCTGTCACTTTCTATTGCATTTCAACTGACTAATTACCCCAGTTTATTAAAAGTGAATATGAATTCACATTTTTTACTTTGCCATGTTCCAAGTGTTAGTGTTATCAGGAGCTATTACTGAATGATAGATCCCACAGTTCTAGGCTTCCTCATGTGGGCAAGTACAGAGCAAATCTACCTCAATATCAATGAAAACCAGATATATTCATTTAAGGGGGAAATATATACTATGTGCAGTACATGCTCACATCCAAGCATTAATCACCCTGGTGTGTCCCACATGGCTCAGTGTATTATTAGAACCTCACTCACAGAGCAGAAGAGTGTCTGTAAGTGATGATGTTGGAAGGGTTGGACTTGAATTAAATGTACTCATCGCTTCCTAAAGGGGAGGTATTTTCTGACAGCTGTAATGAAAACTGCTGCTCATCAAAAGGTACTCTGTGTCCTAGCTCGCAAATTCAACCTCAGCTGCAAGTTGCACATTTAAATTTCAAAGTTTTTATCTCTAGCCACACTGGAGTGCACTTATAACTGTGGTGGAAGGGTCAAATTAGATGAAATCAAAGCCCTGCTTCTACTGAAGAGGCAATTTTAAGCTTTTGCAATTGGACCTGTGTGTTGTTACAGGCTTAAAAAACCTCATCATCAAAAATAAGGATTTCTAGAATATGATAATTATCACTTTGATCTGTCCAACTCAGATCCACCAGTAACTATAGTGTTTGAAATTCCCCATTCCGTATAAAACAACATGTTCAGATGAACAGGTGCATAGACTACAATAGTTCTAGTACGATTGGTACCGCATTTATTACTGCTAGTTCTTCACACCTTCTCCTACCTTTTTGAGTGAGGGATCAGATTTCTTAGGAGGACATTTGCACTGTCTTTGGAGGAGCTGCATGCTGGCATAATCTTTATGTGTATTGTCAGTCATAATCAATAAGAGGAATAACTTGGGAAGTTATGTCAATAGCAAGTGCTGGGGAAAGAATGGTGATTGAGGTCTTGGAGGGAAATGCCATTTTGCCTGAAAGCAAAGCATACGTAGTCAACAGGAAAAGGGAGAGGATTTCATTCTTCTAGTGTTTTCCTAGTAGGTACTCATTGTTTATAACAAAATGCAACTATTGTATGTTTTCCTATGATTTGAGATATTTACTATTTCACATGCTAAACAAAATGTTCCTTCATTAGAACACAACATAGTTGAAAGGAAAAAATACCACATGACTGGCTGCAGTGGCAGGACTGTCATCTTCTACATTTACAAAAATGAGGTAGAAGAGTATTTTTTAAACATGCTGTTTGTAGAGAAGCAGTGAGACATGCAGTCACATTGCCTGGACTCCAAGCAGGTCAGCTTGATGAGCTGGCTGTAATGTGAAAGCTGTAAGGCTCCCTTCTCTGGTGTTTTCAAGTCCTCTGGGTATCATGAATTTTGCATAGGATATTTAAGGGACTGGCTGAAGCTATCTCATTGTGGGTTTGTGCCCAGGCTGATGCTGACGGCCATGAACAGAAGATACCCCCTGGAGCATCCAGCCTGTTCCCAGAGAAGAGCAGCTCTCTACCTCTCAGCTTAAGGGTGGAGTGAAATCAGTCTTGGCTGTACGCATATGTTAAGACAAGCTTTGACTTTGGTCTGCACCAGGGAGGCGCAACTCAGGTGGGGAATGCTGATCCTGGATGACTGAGACCCTGCATTGGGTTGGCTTTACAGGGAAGGAAGCCTTTTTCTCCATTCCAATGGGGAAAGTAGGAAAGGTGCCTGTATCAATGGGTGTCCTTGGTGGCAAGCCAGGGAGCTTCAGGGAAAGGAGTCAGAAGAGCCCGAGGACAGTGTGTGAGGACACCTCTAAGCATAAAGAGACTGACTACCTAGACCAGGGAGAAGCACCATCAGTGGAGAAGGACACAGCTGCCCCACAGGCAGGGATGCAGCTGGCTCCCTCCTGAGGCAGATGTGGAAATCAAGCACAGGCATGTTATCCAGGGAGCAAATAATACTTAAATCCCAGTGCTAAGGAAAAATCACATACCTGACCCCAGATATGAGATTTGCAGCCAGCCCTCCTCCAAAATAAGGAATAGCTGAGAAAGTTGATGACCCTCTTCTGATGGGAAGAGAGATTTGCTGTTTGCTGTATCAGGGTAGCAGCTGTGGGCAGGAAGCAGTACTGCCTGCCATAGCCTGAAATGCTACTGGAAGGTGTTCAGGTTTTTCTGCTGCACCGGCTTCATGCTGTTGATCCAGCAAACTGCTAACCTAGTTAGAAGAGCTTTAAAGTAGGATTGAGGGAGGGGTTGACTAGGAAAAAAAATAGCTAGCATAAACAAGAGCAGCCTGATGGGGACCTAAAATTTCAGTGATGTTGGTATTCAAATAGGTTCACAGGAGAGACACAGGGAGTAGTGAGTGAATCAGTCCACTGACTACTTCAGAAGTCTGTATACTAATGGAAGAAGTATTTGGGATAAGCAGGTGGAGCTGGAAGTCTTAATGCAAGATCAAAATTATGACTTAATTGGTGTAACAGAGCCTTGGTGGGATAATTGGCATGACTTGAATAGTAATATGAAAGGAAGAGCAGGCAAGAAGAAAACAGGAGAGGCATTACCTCAGTTTGGATCTATTTACTTGCTGGAAGCTTGGCATGTAGAGAAGACTAAAATCACCTGAAAATTTAATAGATAATAATTATACAGGAAAAGACCTCAAGTAATTACATGGTGGGATGGCTATAGCAACTGACCATGGAGCTGATCAAGAGAGAGCAGCTTTCAGTGGTAGCAAAGGGCTTTGACAGTGCTTGAAAGTCCCTGCAATAGCAGACAGACTGACCAGCATGTGCACAGAAGGAAGAAGCCATGCTCAGACACTAGGGATTGAGTATGAAAGATTAGCAGGAGCATGTACAGACAAAACAAGAAAAGCTGGAATGTGGACTGAGCCGCCACAAGGTTGCAGCACCAAGGGTAGGAAAAAAATCCTTCTTAATGTGCATTTGGAGTAGGAGGTAAACCAAGAGCAGTGTCAACTGAACAATCATGAGGCAAAGAAGTTGCAAAAAGGATGCAGAGAAGGCCTGTGTGTGAAAGGGGGTTCCTGCATCCTCATTGATTGCAAGGTCAGTTGTGAGCATGCAGCTGGCATGATTAAAATCAGATACAAAAAAAGGGGCAAGAAAAGGTAAAGGATATTAATTTAACTTCAGTTTTTAAAAAATCATTTTTGTCTGATGAATTTTATATGGGATACTTAGAGGACTGTCTGAAGCTCTTTCAGATTCATTAGTAGTCATCCTAAGAACCCGTGGAGAGGGAATGAAGAATTAGATAGCTAGAAAAGCACAATATTGTCCCCTGTTTTAAGCAAAAGGGGGAATTGAGTTACTGAAGAAGTCAAATGAACTTCAATACTTGGAAAAATTCTGTAAGAAGTAAAGCATCTGGAAATCAATATTTATATATCATTCTATGTCAAATGAGCCTTTTTTCTTTCCTGACTGTGTAATGGGCCTTGTGGGTAATGGGAATCTGTAGATGATACACACCTTGACTTCAGCAAGGTTTTGACACTCTTCTACCTGATAGAAGAGATTATAGGGAAGATGGAGAATTTTTTGCATTGTAATTACAGTGGTTTATGATCAAAACAAAAGTGTTTATCATGAAATCCTGTAAAGGTCTGACTCAGTGCAGTTCAATGAATGACACGGCAAGTGGCAGTTAAGTCTTCAGTGCAATTTTTACCAAAATCCTATTTTCCCTACCATAAATTAATCTTCTGTCTCTTCTCAGAACGGATGTCTTGGCTGAAATGCTGTGTATAGCCTTGGGTAGGGACAGGGGAGGTAACTTTGAAAAAGAACAAAAAAAAACAACACAGAGAATACAGAGGAGGAAAGTGGTGAGCAAAAGATGACTGTGGAAGATTTTAAAATCTGGTATTGTTTAATCTAAAGAAGAAATGGCTGAGAATGGATTTAACACTAGTCCTCAGATTTGTAAAACGTTATTACAAGGCACAAGAATGCTCTGCCACATCTGTGGTGAATGAGCTGAATAATAGAAAGAGTCTTGACTTTAAGGAATCCTTTCTAACCAGTACTTTAATGAAATGGGAGAAACTGCTCATTGAGGTTGTAGAATTTCTTTCAGTAGAGGTCCCTAAGCCCATGTTGGAGGTGGAATAAACAGGGCAAGATGCCACAGCATTACAAAGAGAGGAGCAGAATAGGAACTTCCTAAGATCTTCTTCTGACTTCCCCATTTTTATTTATTTCAAGTTTTCAGCTATAGGAGACCATAATGTTCCAGTTTGCTTCACTTTCACTCCTGCAAAACTCTTCACTTGTACCTCAGATTTTTCAAAGACTTTATGAGGTTGAATTTAAAGTTGTATTTACAGACAGGTAGTACCTGAGCAGCTTGGACATGAATCAGAGTCAGGTGTTGTTAAATGCTGTGCAAATGCAACAGCCCATTCCAGCAATGTACAACAGCCACCACTTCCTTTTGCTTAGGAGCTGGGAAAGTCCCCTCTGAAGCCCAGCCCCTTCTGTTGCCCAGCCCCTCACCATCAGTGTCAAGTTTTGACTTCCTACAATGCTTCTCCAGTAACATTTTCCTCTTTTATCTATCGCAGCAATCTTTTGTCTCTCTCATTAGAAGAGCTTCATAAAAACTCTGTGTAGTGTTTTTGGCAATCATAGAGATTTCTAGGGTGGCTTTGAATGTGGTAGTCAGATCTCTTTTCATGCAGTTAAAATATGATGCACACAAAGCAATCCACTTTCTGTAAAACGTTGGGTGAGAGGGGACATGGTCTTGAGCATGGGAACACTAGAATGAGCCATGGGAGTGCAAGGCCTGATGGTAAACTACTTGTGTGGCATTGCGCACCCATACTTCCCAACTGAGCTGCGAGACCTGCAGGATTAGCAGCGCTGCCTCATCCCATGGAGTAGTTCTGATTTTAAATGCATGAGGTGCCTAAATAAAGTGGTAACTGGGGTGCTATATGCCCCTGAGATGCATTTGCTGGTGCAGACGCAAGAGGGCAGTTTTGATTTCCATTCCTTTCAAGTTGTGTATTTGGCATGTACTTGGCCCATGTAGGAGCAGAAGGGGATGCAGTGGTGTCACAGATGCCCATACTTCTCATTGCAAGAGGTATTCAGTCTTTGATTAGCCAAAAGTTCATGCTCTTGTACTTATCTTTGAGCAGCTGAAGGATCCCAAGGCCCCTTGTGTAAAGTACTTATATAGGAAGGGATGAAATCCTGCTCTGTTGAAAGCAACAGCACTTACATCCTGGGCTCATTCAGCTTCCACCCCATTCATCTTAGGGATGTGCAAATACATGCTTGAGTGCACCACTGAATCACGATGACTCTTCTAGAGGAATTGCATGGAAAATCAATGGACATGTTCCTTGTCCCCAGATCGTCGCCATCTCAGTGGATTCCTGCACTTAGTGCACTCCAGCTGCCCAGTCCCTGCCTCTTTGGGAGCACAGCGCGTCTCCAGACCTTTCAGTGGGGCTGTATGAGCTCTCTCTGACCTGACTCACTAATACCCAGCTGTGCTAGCAAAGATCTACTTCAGTTAGTTAACGTGACTCCTTTGGGCCCATACAAGCCAGGGAGGAGTTGCAGGAGCAGCTCTGCTGCTGAAGCCTAGAAGGCAGTAACTTCCAGCCAGCAATGAAGGGCATGTTGGAGCAGGGATTGCAGTGCCTGGTACACCTGTAACCACAAGGAAACATGGTCACAACCACTCAGGTTTGCCTGAATTCCTTAGGTGAATAGCTGTCTTAGCAACAGAAAATGACTCTTTTTTTGAGTATTTCTTTGTAGAAATTTCTTCTAACAGTGAGCAGTGCAACTCTGTTTAATATTTGGCAGCACAACATTTGCCACAGAAGTGTTACTACACCTCTCCCCAAAGGTATTGGCTAAATCTATGTATGTTCCTCAGAAAGTTTCTCCTCTATCTAATGAACACTTCAGAGTATCTCAGAGTGTTCTGCTTTGGTCTTCTGGCTATGTTGAACACATACATTTTATGGTATGTGCACCAGTAGTGCATTCACTTTGGCTGTCTAGAATTGCATAGCAAACAGCTAAGTTACTTCCTAGGCTTCAAGTCCTCAACAGAGTTAAGAAAATGCTTCTAACATTTAAAAAATTAATGTATCTTGAGATATTTCAGAGATTCTTTTTCCTGTAGAAGAACTCTCATAATGAACACTGAGCCTTAGACTATATCAAAGCCCGTGTGAGTATAATATGCTGTGTTGTGAAACATTCCCAGGAGAACATATAAACATTTAGGCAAACCTCCAACAGGGCAAAACAATGCTTCTTAACATTTTCAGTCCACACTTCAATTTATTATGGATGTTTCTCACCTTGAGTATAAGTGTGACTTGTTTGGCTCCTGTGCCTCCTGAATTCAATCCAGAATAGCAGTTACTGGGCAAAGAAGGACCTGAGAATAGTCAAAGCTGCTTCAGAAGTAAAATGTCTCAGAGGCCATGTCTTTATTGCTCTGTCAAAACGTGCAGTTACACAAACATTTTTCTTGATATAAGAACTCATTCTTCTTTCTAGCCCTGCTTCTTCCTCCCTCTTTCTTGAACCTGTTTGCAGGTCCTGTGAGGTGACCTGACTTAAAAACAGCTCTACAATACTCTGCTGAATGTGGGTGAGCCAAATGCCCATGAAAGCAGAGCCTGATATGATTCTCTTAATGAAAGATGCTTGAGAACAAAAAACTAGATGGACTTAAAAGATCTGAAAAATCATTCACTTGCATGCAGTTTTCTGTCAAAAGGAAAATACTTTGTGGAAGCATATCAATTTTGGCAAAAAATTAGGTTGGAAGAAGGACAAATGGAGAGGAAGAGAGAGACAGATCATGTGTCTCTATATATCCAAATAACAGAATAAAACCATCTCAAAACCCAAGAGAATGTCCTCAAACAAAATAATGCTTCATCTGACTTGAAGTCACCTCCAAAATAGTAAAGAGACTCATTTTAAATCCCACCAAATAAAAAATAAATTTGAAATTTTGACATTTTACATTAAATAATGGTTCCCCAACCCAATATAAGAGGTACAGTAAAAAGACGTGGGACACTACTCAGAAAAATTCTTCATGGCTTATTCACTTTCTGTGAATTGGTTTATTCTTGTCAACTCTAGAAATCTTTGGTCCAGTCTAAAACATCCCTAACATAATCAGTTGTGTTTCAGTAGCGGGAGACACATATAAGGTAAACTAGTTGTAAAAGTTTGATATTTCAGGATGAACCTTTTGTGTCCAACAGGTATCAATATGCAGAGGTTTTACAGGGTTTTTTTATTTCTTCTTACTATTGGACTCATTAGCCAATGTTTAATCATTTACCTATAAAAATACGCACAGACTTGTATAATATTTGAATACACAGTAATTACATAGCAGCTGATGCATCTGAAGATACTTTGGGAAATCCTTGTATTTATAAGTTATTTTGACTTAAAGCTGTACTTTTTATTGTACTGAGCTAAAAAACACTGAAGGTCAATAATTAACACCTGGGACAGCAGGAGCTTGTGGGTCATGAGTAACATGGGGAGACAGCAACTAAACAAACTACGCAAACTTACCAAAGCTCTTGAATACTCATGGAAGGAGTCATCGGATGATAGCAATCATTTGCCAATATTTTTTGTAGTTGCGTGTTTTATTGTTGTTTGGGGGGCTTTTCTGAATTATTTAAGAGTTATTAATATTTTATTAAATCCTCTCTTTCTTACTCCATTCTTGTTGCCATTTCCAAGAGCTAAGCAGCTTTTCTATGGAAAAATTGCAAAGAAGAAATCAATTCTGCAAAGTTTCTTTCACATACCCTCCTACCTGGAGATTTTAACTTTCATTATCTCCTTGACTTTCCTAAATAATTAGGAAACATATTTATTTATTTTAAATTCTGGCATTGGCTTCAGAAACCTGGACCATATTTTTCCTTTTCTTTAAAATCCTATTGCCTGCTTTCCAAGCCCATTTCTTATCCTTTTTACTCTGTGTTTCTGTCACAATTTTACAGTTAGCCATTTAAAAAATATATAATTAAAGTGCCAAAGCACCTGCTAGCCTCATGCATATGCATGAAATAGAATTATGTCCCCTCTGGGACACTGGTGTTGTGACTCTGGGGAAATGGCTAAGTAACCATGACAACGTGTCTCCACCACATCTTATTTCCAGTGATAAAAGCATGATTTACCCTATTAAACAAACCATATTACAACTTGCCCACAGCAAGTGGTGTCATTTTTCTGGTAGAGGCACCAGGTCAGGAGGGAGAGCAGCCCAAGCCTATCCATCCATCCATCCAAGCCTCCCTCTCGCTGACAGTGCTTCACGATTGCGTTGGTGGTAAGGGGCAGGATGAGGTACATGTACAGTATTTCACGTTTCTGCCTTGATAGGTGAGATGGAAGGAGGGGAGCAGCATTCATTATCTGCAGGCACCAGCCCAGTCCCCAGGACAGCGGGGATGGATGGTGCAGGAGAGCCCAAGGGCAGGGTGCAAAGATTGGCGGCGCCCACATGCAATGATTCAGAGGTTTAAATTAGATAATTTCTGCATCTTCTTTCCTGCCAGTTTGCCAAGGCTGCCAATACTTAGTGAATGCCAGGGAAGGCTACCAGAACTGGTTTTTCAAATGCTGCTGCCAGAAAACAGTTAAATTATTTTTTATAAACTTGCCTACGCTACTGATTAGACTTTATCTTATTTAAAGTGATTTTTAAAATGAAGTGCATGCTTCATTATATATTTTTGATTTACACCTTGCTTAATTAGGGAAGGCACTTTGCTATTACATTATCTATAATAATTTTATAGGGAAACCCTCCTCATTGGGTCTTTTCTACTAGCATAATACAATATTTGTTTTATTAGCATTTTGAAGAAGTATTTAAATCAGCCAAACTAATAATTTAAATATTTTAAATATTGCCTTGTAAGTGTTTGCATTAACCCTCTTCTTTCCATCACATACTTAAAGAAAAGTATAAACCCTAATTTGAGTTCTTAATCACTTGAGGGCACAATTTGATTAAGAACAATAAACAGAGAGGTGAAGAAATTAAAACCACAAATGTCTCAGAGAGAAAACAAAACTGGTGTTTAAAGGTCAAGTACATAGACATAATTAGTTCTACTTACATGAAGAATTGCAATTAGCTTTATGAATTGCATTTTGAAATTGCCGGGTCTTGTGAATCCTGGGGGTTTCTTGAAACATCAACTGTTAGAAACGTGATTAGATCAGACTCACAGCTAAGACTGAAAAAAGCTAAATCATGTTCAGTGCAAACAACTGCAAGGTGAGGCTGAAAGTACTACCTGGGCTTACCAAAAGGTGACTAGCAAATATTAACCCAGTATTCATCAGATTATTTGCAACCTGATTTATGATTGCTAAATTCTTGGGACCGACCCTTTCCAATTCCAAACATAATCTGTACAGGTCTAAGTACAGGGATTCTGCATTTACTGTCAAAGGATGGATTACTTTCCCTTTTAAAAACACCAGACATGGTGAAGGTGTTGGTTATTCTAGGAAGTTCTTGCAAGACCCTGACAGCTGTTCCCAAAAAAACCTCAAGCCCAAAGGAAATCTGATTTCTGCTAGAATGTGCATTCTTGCAACAAAAGTCAGTGTTTGGACTTTAGGGCCTCTTCCAGTGACTTGAATGCTGAATGGTATAGAAAGATTTGACAGATATTGTTGAGTTTCCAGGTATTCCAATCCTGTCACCGCTCTGGGCTTCCCATGCAGCAGGTTAACTGAGAAGCACAGCTGACCTTTCTTGCAACGTTCTCCAGTTGCCTCTGGATGCCTGTTTAAAAGGTATTGCAGATCTACCCTTTTTCTGGCGCTGTATGGGAAACCTGTAGTAGAGGTAGCAGAGTACCCAGATTAGTTGTTTGGAGTTCTGGACTGAGCAGATCTGTCAGAGCACTGGGTTTGCTGCTCTAGCTCTGATTGGTTTGCCTTTTTCTGTGTGTGTGCAACGTGACAGTCTCCTTACCATTCAGAAACAGGCTGCGTTGTGTGTGGAGGGTGGAGCAAGAGAGAAGAAACCTGAAGTCAAATTTTAAACTACTGCTCAGAACCCCAACTTGAGTAGTGACTTTTGGCAAGTAACTTGCAGCAAACACCTCCAGAGAGTGTGTGGAGCTTTACAGAATACAACAGAGAAATAAAAGGGGAAAACCCTGCATCTCAGTTTTCCTGTCTGTAACATGGGACTAATACTTACCAACCGACCCATGTCACAAGGGAGATGCAATAATTAATTAGCTAATGTTCCTACAGCACTTTAACTCTGCAAAGTGTAAAATAAATGTTAAGCATTATTGGCACTTAGATTCTACAGTGATTGGTGCCCTACAATTCCCTGAGCCAGACAGCTAGTTATTGCTGCTCAGAGCAACAGTAGCTTACAATACATCCCTGCATTATCAGCTGGTTTCTAGATGGTTACTTGCCAGTGTGCCTGTACATACACCCTTCCACATGTGCCAGATGCCACACAGGGGAGTTCTGAGGTCCAGGATGTGACTGGAAAGGAACTCTGTAACTGGGCAGTCCCTTTTTTTCTGTGGTTTTATTTCCTCCTCTCTGAAGCAGGTTATTAGGTAATAACCAGTACCTGAAACCCACTGCCCTGCTGTATAAATATATATAAATGCTGTATTAATCTAATTTTATCAGTTGACTCATTATTACCACTGAAAGTATCCAGGATTTTAATAAATTCAATGCCAACGAAACTATCTGGTAAATTGTGTAGAGCAATTTGAGAGAAAAAAAGAGCTTTGTCCTTTTTCATTTTGTTGCTATATACTTCTTAGCTAAATTTCATTTCAGTGAACAAGAAGATGGCAGCTTCTAAAATTATGTCTGAGAGATGGATATGTAGGTAATATTGTTTAATATTAACTGCTGCTACATGGGTTCATGAATTCCCATCAGTACCGGTTTTTATGGAGTTCCTTATGCTAAAGTCTATTTCAACAAAGATAGTGGAAAGAGCCTGGTTTGCAGCTCAGTAGTTCAAGAAAGAATTGCAGCTTTGCCCTCTCAGTCATAGCCTGAGAGATCAGTATTGAAGTCTCTGCATTTACACTATATACAATTACAGGATTTTTTTCAGGTTAGATTCAGCCTGGTCCTTTGGGTTAAAACTTCCTTATCATGCCCATGTTTCAAAGCCATTCAAAGCACCAGTCAGTTATTTGTAGCCTTGTGACTCCATCTGGGTTTTGAGGGCATTTAATGCAAACCAGGAGGAGAGTTTTTTATTTAGTTTGCTCTCAAAGAAATCCAAACCCACACTATGAATCAAACCAGTAGAGGATAAAACGAGACAACCAAAAATTCTGTAAAAATCTGATTCCTGTTTTCAACCAAAACACCAGTGAGATGCATTTTTAGCCCATGTGGTACTATTTCTGCTGACTTTGTAAGAGGCCAAGTGGACAATAAGCAACCAAGCAACCCCAGACCACCACGTCAGAGTTTAAGAGTATCTTGCAGAGCAAACACCATTTAATCCCTTCACACTTTCTTCTACTGTTTCCCTAAGCATCCCATATTTGGCTTTGTCACCCACAGGCTACTGGGCTAGAGAGACATTCAGTTTGAGCCAGCCAGGATCTACTTATACAGTGTTCTGCTAGATCCAGAAATATAAAGAGGATTCGAATATTGACACGCACATATTGGAGATAACTCCAGCACTCTACCACTCGACTATGGGATGTTTTACACAGTGTTATTTAACTAATAGCATGCATGGGAATTGTGATTGGCATCCATAAGGACTGGGGGAACGTGGGTGGAAAATCAGAGCCCTAAACTTGACTTTGAGTCCTAGGAGCTGTATTTCATACTGAGACCTCACCATAATAAATACTTAAAAGCTCATAAAATTTTGTCATGATGGAGGTGAAAATCATCTCATTTATGTATTATTAATGTATACTCACTCAGCTTGTTAATTTAATTAGTGAACTGGATAAAATTGTCTCTTTTCGTGATCTTCCTATGAAAGCAAGAAAATTTACTTTGTGTAAGACTAGCTGGTTATCACCAACACTGCAGCACTTCACTTCTGAAGTTCCTGAGAGTGAACGACTTAATTTATCTTTGATTGTTTGGTACTCAACCACTGAATAACACCTAGTGAAAAAAACCCAAAAAAAAAAATTTTTTTTTTTTTGCTGGAGTAAAAATCAATTACTCCGTGTTTTTTTCTTGCTTTGTTTCAGATGAACAGATCCCTTCAAAAACTTTCTGAGCTTTAAGGCATGTCATAAGTAATTTCTGTTCTTGTTTTGCCACTGCCTACGGACAGGATGCTTGAAAGTCGATACTATCTCTTTGCAAAACCCTTCCCCACATCAAAATCTACGATACTGATCTTTGCAAGTTTCTCTCAGAAACTGTCAGCAGTCTGAGTACATCTCTATTGCAGTTTTCTTGAACTTTGGGGTTAATATTAATTTATGAACTTGAAGCATAAGGAAATGCCACGTAAGACTATACATACATTTTTGTATTGTTCTTTTTTACAATCCATTAATTAATATCTGACATATTTCTTGGTTTGTAAAGTATCTCACTTTGTCACCCAGTCCGGGATATTTTAAAACCAATCTAAGTTGTTATTTTTTTCTTTTTCCCTTTTTAGCACAAGCTTTTGTTTTACTCTCTTCAGAAACCAAAGAAGTATGATGAGGAAGAAACTGAATATGTGTTTTTATATGCTTTAAGTGTTGGTGTTGTTTAGATGGTTTAAATGGGAGGTGCATACAGTTTCTTTGTGAAAGACAAGAACTTTATCAGGTATCCTGCATTCAAAAAATTTACAGGGAGATAACTGAAACCAGAAAAATGCATAAATATTAATGGAAACATATTCTCTTCTTCCCATCCATTTATAGCCCCCTTTACAATTTAATTATCAACACAAAGTGTTTAAAGTAATAGAGATTTTTATTACTAATTTATGTCTATAAATCAAAACTGGGCAATTTTAAAGTCCATTATATCCAAATGAATGTAAGTACTCAGCACAGTGAGTGACTTGGTGACATTTTCCAGTGCAAAGCTGTGCTGGTTTACATGTAAACAATGAAAACACACATACAAAAACTAAGCAGTGAGTGCATCATTTATTCTTATTTTTTTAAGTTTCAATAAAGTTGTTGGATTGCATCACTAAGGAAGAAACATGGAGATAGTTAATGTGATTTAGCTTCACGGAAATCAAAACTGGATATAAAGCAACCTTGGAAGGGCACTCTAGTCCTAAGTCTTGGTAGCCCTCATTTTGTAGGAATATGTTTATTCCTACATAATAAACATATTCAATATAAACAACAGCTTATTTTAATCTCCATTTGATGGCCATTGGTATTAAGAAGACAAATTTATGAGAGCTGCTGAAAGCGTCCTGGCGAGTGCCCAGTATGGTGCTGGGGCTGTGAGATCCTCTCTTGACACTGCCACATCCCCAGAGCACATGTGCATGGCCTGGTGGCCTGGATGGACCCTTGATAGCATGTGGCACGTAGTCCTCACACTCCTTTGTCACCTGCTCCTAGCACTGTAACAGGAGCACAGATGGATATTGTGGGAAACAACACGCAAGATCACAGCAATTCAGCCTTCCTGTCAAAAGCTTAAGGGAAAAGTTTCCTGACACAGGTACACAAAGAAATCCACTTGCTGAAGCCTCACCTTAAACAGGCATTCCCAGTCCATGGAGCTCAGCACTTTACAGGCATGAGCAGCCCCTGGACCAGCAAAATGCTATACTGGGTTCTGCAGGCCACTGGCAGGAACCTGGGGGTAGTCTCCTGACCTTTGCATGGTGGCATCCTGGCAGCTGCTTTGGCAACTGTCCTTGAGGAGCCAGGGCAGTCCAAAGGGACAAACGCTGAAATCCTGCCCAATCTACCACACATCTAATCCAGACAAGTCCTTTGTGAATGAAAGGAAAATTCTGGTTGAGGAAGAACAAGGGATGTGTCCTGGGACGACTTCATGATGTTTGTATCCCCAGTTGTTTGTTCTGTTTATGCCGGATATTAAGTTCTGCACCTTTAAGACTGGTTCTGAGAGCAAGAAGAGAAGTGCAGAGTTTGTTTGCAAAAACTGCCCTTGCTCCCCCGCATCCTACACAGGGATTGTTCTGTCTGCAGCACATATAGAGGGAAAGAGCTCTCCATTGCTTTCAGTTAGTTTTTTTTAGCTAGCTGAGGCAGAGAAGTTCCCCAGACCGTGGTTTTTATTTTTCTTGGAACTGATCAGCCCTGGTCTGGAGTGAAAACCCAGAAAAACACTGAGAGCTCACACCTGTGGCCCACCTGGGCTGGGATGTGGCATTTTCCAGTGCAGCAGGAACTGATAAGAGACTGAGGAAGCCGAGCTATACTCCATGAAAAGGACTCTTTCTCTGAATTTGCCATCTCTTCAGAACAACGAGAAGTTCCATTATTTAGTATTATTCGTTTTACCATGTTTGTGAATACTTTGCTTGTTAAATAAACAGTTTTTTCCACTTTTCTCAAAGGAAGTTTATGTCTTCTGAACTGGCTTGAATTTTTTTTCTAGAGGAACCCCTTCAGAGGTTTCCTCCCAGATTTGTCACAAACCAGGACAGGAAGCAACCTTCCACTAAGTAAAACATTGAAAACAAATTTGAAGAGACAGAGATTATATTACTCTACTATCAGGTACTGAAGGTGTAGACTAGCTCAGAAACAAATAAGGGCTTCTCCAAGCAGTTGTTTTGTATTTACAGAATGTTTCTCATTCTAGAAAATGAAAGCATTATAACTTAATAAAAAACCCTGCAAAGAAAGATCTGTTTTTCCCAGAACTAAAGGAAATCATATGTACCTACTGATTAAGAATTACAGCAGCAGAGAATTATTTAGTACTGGAGGCTTTTTTTCCTTCTTTTTTGGCACTGCCAGGTGAAATTAGGGTCAAGCAAAATGTAACTTCCCAAACTGGAATTCATCCAGGACATATCCCTTACACTTTTTTTGTGCTGCACCAAGCAAAGGGGAATAAAAATGACCAGGCTGCTTCAATACTTTGCAATAAAATGTGTTCTAATATTTACAATGAATCGTTTTGTATCAATAGAAACATAGTTACATTTGCACAACATTGCTTCACATTTTTCATCTAAAAACTCAGTACCCTAAGTTTAACACATCTCCTTTGTCTTATGCAGTTTGGCCAAGATTAGAATTCTAGTGAAATCCAGAAAAAATCTCCATGATCTTCAGATAACAGAGTAATTCCATCTGATACCAATATTTCATAGATATTGAAAACATAGATCATTTATTTTGGTGACTGTTGCAGAGATTCCATTCTAAGGACCTAGCAGATAATAAACAATAATTTCTTTATGTTGCTTACAAAAGAAGTTTCACAGTTGAACATACATCAAAGTCAGTTGCTGAGGGCATTATATATAATATGCTAAATCTATAACAGATGGGCTATACAAGAGGCTGAAAAAGTGCTTGATTAGAGCTGTGCCTCTATTGCTCTACAAAACTTCCAGATGCCATCATGTTGTTAATAATCTGGGGATCTCTCTTCACCATATTGGACCTGCTTGTCAGCTCTGCCCAATTAGCAAAGATAGCTCCAAGGTACGAGCACAATTCCTAGGGCGGTGATTTTCAACATTTTTCAATTTGTGGACCCTTAAGGATTTATCACTGAAGATTTGGATCTCTGTGCAGCAAATGAAAACCTATTGGCAGTGGGCATGCTGGTTTTGCTTACCCTTCCTCGTCCCCAAAGTAGGAGTGCTGGAACCCAGAGGAGTCTGCAAACACACCAGACTGAAAAAGACTGTCTTAGGATAACATGTTTCTCATAAAGAGGCTTATGTTTTTCTTGGGTCTTCATAGCTGACACTTGAAATTTTCTGCCACATGAGAGAAGTCATTAGTCCTAAAAAATCAAAGCATGTAAAGAAAGCCAAGCAAGCCCTCTCAAAAATGTTTGGGAATAATATGCTCGAGTAATAATTTCTGGGGGTTTATTTTTTGCTTGACCACAGGAAACTTACAGCTTCATTTAATATTTTGAAAACATTTTTAGAATGTTCATGTATTGAAAGCAGAATAAATACCAGTACCTCAGCAGAACTGCCATTTAAATCAAATTAACTTTACTAATTAGGGGGAAAAAAAGAAGGCATCTCAGTATCAGGAATAATTTGTGCTTAGAGAACTTCACACTTCAGGTGATATACTCTGCCTGAGAGATAGCTAAGGAAGCAATGTACCCATCAAAATGGGAAATCAACCATGGCTAGTAAATTTTTCAATTCACAAAGATTTTTTTAAAAATGCCCAATTTGCCCAGAGGACTTTTAAGTCTTCAGATGAAACTGAAGTCATTATATTCAAATGAGTGAGTATATAGAGTTAGCCAGTGGTACTGAAATGATTTCTTGTTGGGTAGCTGAAAATAATGGATGGAAATATGCTTGTCATAACACAGTACCTGAGCAGTCGCATTTAATTCACAGTTGCCAAGACTCTCAGGCTGCTTCTCTTTTTGACAGCTGAGACTGTGCAGTGGTTTATCTACTGGCAGGAGAAAACTTTCCAGCATCAGATGATAAGGGAAGAGCCATGGCACTTGGAAGAAACCTCTGTCACCTTGCCATATCGTGGGTACACCCACATCTGCCAGGAGCTCTTCAACCCTCTTCTCCCTCAGAGACATTGCATGCAATGTGCAGCTGGTTGGCAACACACTGTGACCTGCCAGGATGTGGTGTTGGGTTGTGGAGGTAGGGAGAGGCATGGAAAGGCAGGGAGAGGCAGTTCCTGCTGCATGTTTTCTGGAGGCACAGGAGCAGTTAAAGGAAAGCACGCATCTGTGTGAGCCTTGGTTTCAGTGCTTGGGCCTTTATGGGTTTTATGGCTGCATGATAGCATAATGATGCTGTAAATCACGCATAAAGGTCCTCTGGAGAATTTACCTTATGTAAGGAATTTCTCAGGCTGGGTAAAGACACTTCCATCAGGCTTTGGCATATGCAACAGGAGAAAACAGACGGAACAGCGTGACTGGTAAGCCATGGCCGATGGCTGTTGTTGTTCAAATGAGTCCTCAGGAATGAGGGCTCAGTTGGAGCAGTGCAGAGCCAGTCTCAAGATGAATTCTTGCCAAGGATCTCCAGTAGCCTAAGAATATGGTGCAGAGGCAGCTTAGAGTGATTATTAACTTCTTTCCTCATTCTGCCCTTGGTCGTTGTGCTGAGTCCAGGAAAAGGGGAAAGGAGAATTAGGAAATCTGTGCTTCCATACATGTGAGTTAATAATGATTTGTCCATGAGGTTAAACAGTGCAGGAAATGGTGATCAATATTGTATGGTTGTACCTTAAAAGTGCAAAGGCCATTTGTGCATTCTGGCCTGCCATGGAGGTGACTACAGCACCATCAATAATTGATTAATAAACTATGCCGCTTATTCCCAAATGCTACACGAAGTAAATACAAATTAAAGCTAAATTCTAGGTAGCAAAAAATTCCTTCTTTAGCTTGCACTTGTTCTTCCTAAAATGCAGCTGATTTTTCTTTTAGTTCTGAGGTTCTGCCTATGTCACCTGGACATATTAGCTGTTCTTAATAAATCTATGCCCCTTGTAAGGGAGGGCATAGATTTAGGCAATGAATCTCTTCAGGCTGCACTGTCTCTGCAGATTATCCATACCATCTGACCATGGCAGGAAGAAAACACCAGAGCATCCCACAGCAGCACCTCCACCAAATACAACCCTTCTACTAACCCTCCATTACAAGCTGGATTTCTACTGCTTGTGCCAGTTACCAAACATTTCATCAGCACACCTTCAGAAAGTAAGTTTCCGGTTTTGACTTTTGATATTAATACATCATGCTAACAAAATTTATCCTTCTTTCTTTTTCTTTTCCTTTTTTCTTTTTTTTCAATAGAAGTGGTTCTTGAGCTTGGCATGGATTTTCAGCTAATGATGCTTTTTTGAGGGAGAGAAACAGAGTAGAGGTTTGGTTACTTACTGAGCCATCCATCATTTTGATAGTGAGACCTGGCCTAAGTCTTCCTTCTTCAAGACATTAATTTTCCACCTGCCCTTCTTTGCTCAGAGCAGGCCCAATCCTGCTCTTTTGGAAATCAATGGCAAAAATCCCACTAATTTCAGTGGATTAGTTCCAGTATCTCAATTTACATGTGATTAACAGTAATTTTGTCTACTTAGTGCTAAAAAAATCATAATCAAATTTACAATAAGCTGTGCACTGATTTTCTAGGGATCCCAGCTTATTTCATAGGCTTCTAATTTCAGTGTTTAATCACTTTTTGGTTCTAGCCCAATATGCATCAAGTGAGCATGGAATATGTTCCTAAAAGCTCCCCACAAAGTTGCTGGTTTTGTAGTTGATGGAATACTAATTTGCAGGATTTCTTTAATGCTGAAGTGCTAGAGTAGCTCTGCTTGTCAGACAGACAGTCATCTTCCAGACACTTACTAGACTGAAAGCCTTTTTATACTTTATTTGCATTAGCTGAAGTGAATGGGCCATGCCATTCAAAGTTATGTTATGAGTCCTAGGAACATAGGACAAATGTGAAGCCTGAATTTAAAAAACATGGAGTTCTCCTAGTAAATAAGACACTTGCCTAAATTGAGAGGAGATTTCTATGAGTTAATCTAAACACACCCATCTGGAATGCTATGCTGACATCTTGGGCCATCCTAGCTCAAACAGTCATCAGTCAGCCAGGGATGATCCCTCTGAGAGTCCTGTTTGCAGTCAAAATAGAGCCCAAAAACCACAAACAAGAAGCTCCACAAACCTGCCTTGGTCTGCAAGGTGTCCAGCACACCTAAGTGCTAGTGCTGTGAGCCATTTCCTCACAATCTTCCTGGTAGTGGAGGATTAACAGCACATCAAAGGATAAAATCACCAGGGGGTGATTTAAAAAAGATGTGACTGAGTCTGGTGCTCATTAAAATGAGGGACTAATTGCAGTGGTTCAACTCCAGTCAGGAGTGCCTGAGCAGGTGTTGTGTGTGCTTCCCCAGGCAGCTCACGCAATGCACCTGCACAAAAACTACCATCCCAGTCTTGTTCTCTGTGGATTTATTCTGTGAGAAAGATCGCTATTAAGTGTTTGGCATCCTTTAGGGTAGGCTCTTCTGAGAGCCTTTCCAGAAACAGACATCCATTGTTCTACAACAGATTTGTATTGCTCCAAATATGATTTGGACATAGGTTTGCATAAGTGAAAGGCTACTGCATAAGGATAAGCAGTGAGCTGTATCATTAAAGGCCTGTTGGTGTTAACAGGTGAAGGACCTAGACTCTTACCTCAGTTTTGGCATTTTGGCATTTTGGCATTCCCAAGCCTAACCAGTGCCTCCTTTCCCAGCACTGTTCTCTGCTGGTGGCCTTCAGAGCTGCCATTGCAAGAAGCACCATGGAAACAGCAAGAAACTTTGCAAGTTGAGGGGTTTTTTTTCATATGCTTGCCTGGCTCAACACATTATTTGATACTTATTCTTTAATTTATGATAGTGAAAAAGCTATACCAAGTCCTGCATATCCGAGCTCATTGCTGTGACTCTTTCTGATCGCTTTATCAAATGGAACCCTTTCTTTGAGCTGTTAGCTAAATGTCGCGTGAAGTTCTGAGAACAAATTGTGCTGCTTTGGGACATTAACTTCACATTAATTTGGCTAATCACTTCTACTTGATAGAAGTTTGTTTGAAAAACAGGATACTTCAGCTGCAGTGAAACCTGCATGAAAAGTCATGTAGTAACAGCCATCCTCTCTAGTAACGGGCAGTAAATTTGCAGGATGAGCAAATCCAGAGTCAAAAATGAAAATGCCCAGAAAGAGTGTTTTTGTGGGTGGCACTGCATAACAGAATGGAGATCCGGATCAGGAGGAATTAGAAAAAAATTATCCAACAGAAAGGAATTAAAGCTTTAAAGGCTCAGCCCTTGTTAGCATGTTTTATTCTACCCACAGACAAAAACATGTGCAGCATTGCCAAATCTTTTAATCAATTCCACAGCAGTTGTTGTCTGTTTTCTTGCACCCCAGTCCCTGAAGTCAATAGATTTGTGTGAGAGTTCTCCTTTTCTCTCTTCCTTCCTCCTGTCCAGCAATCTGTAATGCTATCAGGAAAAGCCCTGGAGACCCTGGCCCCTGGTGATTCCAGAAACATAAGGCACAAAGAATATGCTAGTTTCAATATCCTGTGATTTTACTGCCAGTCCATGATTAATAAGTGTTCAACATGTAATTTCTGAGTATTGAGAGTTCCCTCTCCTGGCAAAAGAGATGGTGGGCAGGGGCACCAGGAGCTGGGAGGGTGATATCCAGCAGCTGCAGCCCTGAGTACATGGTGAGTACCACTTCCAGTCAACTCCCCACCCACTAAACAGGAGAGGCAAGTGGCTGCTGGAAGGACTGGTTGCTCTGCATTTGTGTATGCAACCAGTTATCTACCATGCTTCACCTTCCACACTTACCCAGACAGCCATGGTGATAGGAGAGACCATCCAGTGGGAGACAGCTGGAAGCATGGAGCAGAAGAAATGTACTGCTGCACCCAGAGCTTTCAGTCTGCAGAAGGAACAGTATCCCAAAAGGCATGAGAACAGAAGATGATACTGCCTTGCTCTACTCCCCTGGTCAACACAAGGAAAGGAAAACATCAGCAACAGTTCCCATGCTTAGCTGTCATGCTTGCTAGACATATTTCTTAATAGGAAAGATGCTACATGGTATGGCAGATGTATTTTAGGGAGGAAAGGTGAAAGGGTCTGGCCAAACCCAACAGGTGAATTATCTAAGGAACTCCGCTAGCTAGAACCAACTGGGACAGTCTGAAAGGAAAAACAAGAAAATCAAGGGGCTTGCTGGAAGTGACTCCATCCTAGAAGGCAGCCAAAGCACTTCAGTGGGCTCAGCTGGAGGCAAAAAAATTCTTCCCCCTCAGGATGTGAGGGGCAGACAGTGTTCCCTGCTCTCTGCTCTGTGGTGGCACATAGAAGGTGAGCCAGGGAGGAGCTACAGCAAATGTAGAGGAAACTTTGTAGACTAGACCCCAAGAGAACTGAACCAAGGTCAAAACATTTTTAGAAGTGTGGGGCATGGGAGAAATTCAGCTTCAACATGTTTTGATTTTACTCAGAGCACTTTCAAGGTCTGCAATACAGAACTTCAACTACCACTCCAGGGGTCTGGCATTTTGCCTTTTTTCTGATAGTATCTACTTGCTGAATGGACTAGACATTGCTGTCATGTTTAGGAAAGGTCTGTGGGTCTCCATCCATTTTCAGCTGGTTTCTCTTGCAGGTCACAGAGGGTTGCCAGTTATGACTTGTCCTCAGAAATATGCTTTGCCCTCATGCAACATGCTTTCCTTCAAAAAGCCTCTACTTGCAATTGAATCTGATTTAGCAGTCCTTCCTGCAGAGAGACAAGCAGACTTCTCCTGCTACCAAGCTTGGAGCCAACCAGCCCAGCCTACTGCTTGAAGCAGGAGCCTGCATTCAGAGCACAGCCAATGATATCAGCATCTACAGAGTATCATCCGGCATCTTTTAGAAGTGCCAGGGCAAGGCTCAGGGTTGTGATTAGCATATGCTAATGACTGATTATAATATGTAAATGACACACTGGGTCAGAACTGCACGCCCATTCAAACTAATGAACTGTGCACTTTTTTGTAAGTGGCACCAGTAATTGGGCGCATCATTTTTCCGTTGCTGCTAGGCAGAGAATAAGGAAGCCATCTGTAACGACAGGCCAATGTTTGCAGCAATCCCGTTGAGAAGTAAAGGCAAGGACTGCTAATTTCCAAGTGTCCAGCAGGGAACCAGTACACATGCCTCCAGTCACCATCGTCACAATCCTTAGTATCTGAGGATGTAATTATATGGTCATATTTTTAGAAGAGATCAGCATTAAAGATAACTGTTGAAAACTCCTGGCCAGAGCAGCATGCAGAGATCTATTTGAGCACCTACTGCCTAAAGTGCAGAACACCTGGGTTTTGAAAATGCAGTTGTATGTGACCTTGCTGTAATGAAGAAAATATTAATATCTCATTTGTGTGGTCTGCTCTTTCCTCTCAAAAACAAATTCTCCTGTAAAGTTATACCATTCTCTCTGAAGTAGACAAGTACACAGTTTAATATCAGAATGGATAGACAGTGAAACTTGCCAAAACTGATTTATTTCAACCCTCACTATTTGCTTATTCTCTCTATTAATTAAAATTCTTACTCAGAATCTTTATCAAGAATAAATTAGTAAACAGAGTGATTCAAATATGATGGGTTTTTTTTAATCAGATACATTTTACAAAGGGATATGATTATTCTTTTATCCTAATTTTAGATATGAAAACAAAGAACTGAAACAATTTGTGTTAAATGTCACATGGTAGACAGTCACCAGAGCTTGCAATAGAATGGAAATTGCCTGGCTCTCTATCTCTCCTGCAGATATTGCCCACAATAGCAGTAGAAGTATGGTAGAGTGACGTGATCAGACTCCAAAGCTGACAGTGCACAAGGCAGACCTTTATAGGCCTCAGGGTCAGGGCAGTATCAGTGCAGGATATCCCAGACAGAAGCCCAGACTGGTAACTCCCCACAGCTTTACACTGTGCCACATGGACTTGCTTATTCAGCTCTTCAATGGTTCACTAATTCCTGCAGCCGGTTCTGGGTTTTGGTGTAGACAAATATCCTTATTAAGGCATCCCTTTGATGTCAGTTTTGGAATTAGCTCTTCCATGCAGTGATTTTCAGACTCTCCTAGCTTGCTCTCTCTGTTGTTCAAACTACATATTTGTATAAAGTCATTTGTGTCCAATCTTGGCTCTTCATTTTTTCAATGCTGGGGTGGCATTTTGGGGACACAAGCATGCCATAATGCCTTTTCTATTATAACTAATTTAGAAAGCTCATTAAAAACATCTATTAATCCTAATTCATCTGTTCACATAGTCATTCTGACAGTGAAGGTATTTCCCTTCTGGCAATTTTATTAAGTGCAAGGAAGATATCAGTGCTGAGTTTCACTGCTTCTAAGTCATTCTAGAACACAGAATGTGCACATCATCTTCAATAGCCTCATGCTTATTTGACTCAGATTGGTTGTTCAGAGTCCCCTTGTGGGTGGAAAGGTCAATAATGAGGCATGAGGGGAAAAAAGTCTATTTTGACAAAACTGACCTAGTATAGCATTCCCAGAAAAACTCCATCAGAGGATATCTAGCAGGCTTTTGGGTAACCAGCAGTGAAAGGAAAGGGCAGCAAATTAATTGTTGTGATTTACTGAGTGAAAAGGCAGTCCTGTATCAGTGGGAAAACCCAGCAAATCTGATAGCAATCTGCAGACGGCAGTGTTAAACCCCTTGCATATGGCTCACTTTTGATGTCAATAGAAATATCAAAGAGGGCAGGATTGGGCCAGAGACTCCCTATTTCAATATCTCTGAACACACAGTCTCAGTATGACATTACATAAAACATCTCATGTTCTCAAAATCTAAATACATAATTTGTAACTGATTATATGTGTTTGCAGCTGGCAGTGAAGGGTGATCTATTGTTAATGTCTTTCTGTAAGTGTTGGATGAGTAGCTATCAAAAACTCTACCATCTATATTGGCCTTCATATAGCATGGTCTAAAAATACTTCAATCTCTCTCACTAACTCAATCCCTCACTACCCTCTAAAACCAGATTTTTACTATTTTTGACATCATTTGAATTTTTATTACATCTAAATAATAAAATGCATTATTAGGATCAATCTAAATCCATGGTATTTGCAGTTTTAGGATTTTCTCCACAGATTTGGCTCTGCGCTCCAGAATCTAAGCCTTCCCTTTACAGAACTGAACTTTTTCTTGCCTTTCTGGTTGCAAAGGCATCTTGGCAAGATTTAAATTCTGTACCTTTCCAATATATGGCTTAGTGCTAAGCAGAGACAGATTGAACTCAAACTTTCAAGCCACATTCCATTTATAAAATGAAGTCTAATAAAAAAAAACTTATTTGGCTGCAGATAGGGTAGTCATGCTAGCAATAATGTCTCAAACTCTTTATAACATTTGTAGGGCTTATTTAAAATAAAATTAATAGAAAATGAATGTGATAGATGCATTATTTTCCAGTTGCAATGAATTTGAATAATATGTAATAACGTATCTAAAAATAATTGCTGCTCTTAATCATAGGTTTTGCTTCAGTGCTATCTGCTTAAATGACCCTAAGTCATAGAGTACTTTTTAGTGTCTCATCCCATTTCTTAAAAATTGAATTGCTCTTGCTAAATGAGTGGTGGCTGTCTCTATTCCCTCCCCATAGACCACAGAGGATGAGAAAGGAAATATTATCTTGCTTCTATTTCAGAACATTTAGCTAGCTTTAGAGATCTTCTTGACTATCTACCTAGGAAATTCCCTGGTCAGAGAGGCTGTGCTGCACCTGGCTGGGTGTAAGATCCATGTAACTTGGAAATGGTGCCCCAGTCATTCAAATCACCAAGAGCAGCTTGGGACATGCAAGGAATCACCTCCCCAGGGTCAAAACTACCCTGCCACCTCACCAGCAGGGACCAGAGGAGCACAGTCAGTACCACCACAGGGTCATCGTCCCCTGGCCACAGGCTCATTGGTCTGTCATTGTTAAGAGAGAGTATCTCTAGTGCAAACAAGATTAAATTTTTTGCTTCTTGGAGAAAGGAATTTGCTGCCAGTGTGCCTACCTCAGTGACCCATCTGTGGGCTCTGCCTGTGGCTCTTAATCTGCCTGGGGGTCCCACCAGTTGGCATGAAGTCAGCGACTGGTAGTGAGTGGAAAACCACTGCAACCCCCTAGGCCTTTGGCATCCAGCCCTACGTCTCATCTGAGTCCTGCAGTATCCAGTGCAAGCAGTGACTGCAAGACAAGACAACATTACCATCTATTTTGGAAAGATACAGAAGCAGACATTTTGCAGGGTATCTTAAAGACAGAAGGGAGCTACAGGAAAAGCACATAGCCCATTCTCTGTTCAGACATCAAATGTATGGAGGCATCTCATCTCAGAGATGCAGCTCAGGCAAGTCATATGGAGCCAGATGCCCTGACAGGAAGGTGTCGCACAGCAAGAGAAAGAGGACCAAAACTCCCATGGACTTCTTGATAGCTCACACCGGAGAAAAACCCCTGGAGGAAAAAGGCATGATTTCTCCAAGGACAATATAGCCCTAAAGCATAATAGGACAGTTCAGAGATTCTTAAAATCATGAGATTGGGTGCTGGTAGCAATTCAGCCATGCCAGCAAAGAGTCTTCTTCTGATAAACTTACCCTAAAGTGTCATCAGCCAGGCCTTTTTGTATCCACCATAGTCTCTACTGGGAGAAGTAAAGCACAACCTCTTCTCCACAGCCCATCAGGGTTCACCCACCTTTCAAAGTCCCAAGTCTCCTGAGAACATCAGGCAGATGTCTACTTACATCCAGGGGCTTTCAAATCATCTTATAATCTTTTAAAAAGCTTTGTCTTACAACTTTTACTACGACATGTGTGAAGCATAGACCTGAATTTGGGTTTTTCATTTGGGAAGAGAGAGAAGCCAGAGGTTCAATCACCATGCTCCAGAGCTGTGGAGCTTGCCTTGCAAGAAACTACACCTGGGACCTTCAGGAAGGCAGTCCCAAAAGAGCCATGTAAAGCCTGGAGGCCTGGCAGAACCCATTCATCCATAGTGTTGGCTTCATACCAGACTACTACTCTTGGCAGCAAAGTGTGCTGTGGATTTAAAAGGTGGGTTTTATTTGTTGAAAGGATTAAACATTTGTAAAATGTTTGACAAATCAAACCTTGATTCAAATAAAGATAAGACAGCAAAAGCACTGCATATATATTCAATGTTTGGATGTCAAAAGGCAGTTTAGCTCCAAAAATACTCCAAATCCACACCTTACTGGTTTTCTTTGCAGAAGTTTCCAAGAGCCCCTAAGTGACACTACGAAATGATACAAAGTGAATTGTTAAGCCACAGAGCTCACAAGTCAGAGCACAGGCAATAATAAACAACCAAATAAACAGGTGAAGAGTAGAAAGACAACTGGTTAAAGACAGCAGAGTTCCAGAAAACATTAATTACAGAGGTATCGATGTTCACAGCAGGCTGCCATCTCTGCCAGCCCTGTTTCTCATGATTCATGCCAGAGAAGCAGGTTCAGTTTTGCCCCATATTTATCACTGATTTAGCATGAAGTACATATTAAAAGGATTTTTTACCATGGGGTCTGGCTTCACTTAAGTGAGAGATACCAAGCAGCCTTGAGACCTATTAAGTACAAAAAAAATACAGAGGTTTTCACTGGACATAGAGTGCAAATTATCCATTCTGAGTCTCAAGGAAGCTAAGCTTAGCTAGCTAAACTAACCCAGATATCAGCTGGGTTCTCTGAACATTGCATGGGCCAAAACCTGAAAATTCATCAGAAGACCCATATACCAGCGTACTTAGGTGGTTGGTTAAATCAATAATTCATTTACATTTTTAACGCTTACTGTAGAATGTTGGAGCACACCTTCTGCATTAAAAAGAAACTGGGAGAAAATGCACAGAACTCCTGTTTTCTGGGAAAAGCCATAACAGCATCCAGTTGCTTTTTCCCAGCACAGGTTTTGCAGTGTGTACTAATTCTGAGCAAATATGGTTTGGACAGGTTTGATACTGTTCATTTCTTTGTTTTATGGTATGACTGCGGGAAATAGCCAGGTGATAAACACATTGACTAGCCATGGTTCTTGCCATCTGTACAAAGTTTGCTTCATTTTTCTCTCTTTACTGGTTAAATCCCACCAGCTTATTCCCGTCAGTCAAGGCTTATGTGAAGTAGTGATCCAGTGTGCCTCAGGCTAGGTAAAGCAGTGTTTTGGCCCTGTCTGACTTTGGTTGTATTGTGTTACCTGTGATATTCTCTAACCAAGACAGAATTGCAGAGCTGTTGAGAAGGGGAGCAGGGGCTCGTCCCACCACAGCAGCCTGCTTCCTGAGAAGCTAGCAGCTCCAGACAAGCTGAAAGTGAAATTTTAGTACGGCCTTGGCAGCACTCCATTGGCATGTCCCCAAATTTACACTACTGTAACCAAGATCAGCGCCTGTGCCAGCATCTGTATTATATTAAAGATAAATTGGACAAGATGTATTCATATCTGAACCAAACTCAGCAAATAAAAAATGAACTTAACAAAATCAAATCAGATGGTCTGACTCATCCTCTTTTGAGAGATTCTGATAAAATATGGCTGTTCCAGAAGCTTTGATGTGATCTTAATAAAAGATGACACTGTGAAAAAGGCGGGGGGGTAAAGCACGGCAGGCGGGAAACTTGACAAAAAAAAGTTTTCACTGTGCCTGGATCCCAGCTCATATAAATGGAAATAGATGAGAAACCTCAGCTTCCTTCATTGACATATCCAGCATAAAATCACTGCATAGGCAGAACACCTTGAGCATGCCCAGTATGTAGGCACCAGATTATAACTTCTTGTTCAAAATACCAAAATGCACCAGTTTAACTGTAAGAATGAGGACATGATATGAAACAGGCATGAACTAAAGTACAAAACAGGAGGGATGACTGTAGCCCACCTCTTCCTACTTCCAAAAAAGCTGCCTAATCATTAGCCTGGGGAGTCATGCTTTCACTCGCCTTTTCTCCTTTTCTCAGTGAATTCAAACCATTTTTCTGCACAGTGGTGCAGCTTCATGAGGAGTGGTAAAGCATTCCCAGAAAAATCTATAGTCTAATGACTAGAAGTGTGTTTGAATTCTTTCCAAAGAGGATAGAAACTGAGTGTGGATTTCCTACTTTCCAACCCCTAGGCTGATGCAAGATAGAAATGGTGATGGTTGCTTTTCCCCAAGTTTTTAAAACACAGTGAGGTCCTCAGAGAGTTTTACAAGGAACTTGGTCTGGACAGGCTGCATTAGGCATGCTCTGCACCTCCAAAGCCCATCAAGGGGCTGACGTGTTCTGTTGTTTGATCGTAACTGTAAAGGAAGGGGTTGGGCAGAGATTTGTTTTCATACCTTGATGGACTGAAGGAATGGTAGTTAAGAGGGAGAGAATATGAGCATAACAGTAAAGGTGGAATCATCTACTTCAGAACTACAGAATGTACCTTTGGATGCCAGGCAAAGGAGCAATCACAGCTCTACAGCCATATCCCACAATGTCTTATTCAACTGGCCACTTGCCAGGCATTTGGCCATATAATTTAAATAGCAACATTCCTTCAGCTGTCTTATTTTACATACCTGTGTGTCATCTGTAGGGATTGTGTCCTCACATCTGGGCCCATTCTGTCCCTGTAGGGGACAGTCTCTCCTGATGCACGCCTTGGCTCCCACGGACATCAAGCCCAGGAGCAGCAGCCAGAGTGAGACCACAATGTCCTTGAAATCATTCTACTCTATGGAAGCTGAGGATGCAGACAACACACAGGAGAGGGATGCAGTCTACAGGTAGCACAGGTGAGATCAGATGCAGCCAGCAATCCAAAGGATCAGTCAAATGGTTTCACATGGAACTTCCTCTCCAATGGCACTTACAGCCTTGCCAGCAAAGCCAATGTCCTTTAGGGCTCGCACCCAGGACACCAAGTGTAGGCGTGTTCCCATGTGAACTCTGGCAGTTCTTCATCAGTACAGTCAAGGAAAAAGAGATGATAACACAGCCAGGCATGAGAAGACCTTTGTAATGGGGTCATTAAGATCAACCTGAGAGTACGTTCACAGATATCATGACAACATTGTGGATGCTAAGTGCTATCTAAAAAATGCACTCCTGTCTAAGTGCTAGTATTAGACAAGGTGCATTCTTGTCAAATACTGTTTGGTCCAGTAATTTAAAAGGATCATTAAACATTTACTGAAAGTCAAACTGGCAACACAAGGATGAATGGAGCTGTACTTGAATACCCCATAGCTGTCACTGATACCACAGATTATGTGGCGGCACATTTCAGGTTTGCAGGAGAGGAGAGTCAGTCTTCACACACACACACATACATGCAACTAAGAAAGGTGACATTGAAAGCGGACACTTTCGCATGTGAGATCATCCTCTGTGGTCTTGTCTTAGAGCACTGGATGTCAAGTTGTAGCAAAGCATTGATATTTGCACTTGCATTCCATTCATACAGACACACCTACAGATTTCTTGCACATGAATATTTGATCTGACAACAGATTTGATATCAAGTAGGCAGAGTTTGAATTATTTAATTGTTTTCCTAGAGTATTTTATTTTTTATTACTTAATGAATGCTGACTTTCTGATTGGAGCTGACAGCCACAAAGCCTTAACTCCAGTGTGCTCATGAGCTGAACTAATGAAGTCATAGAATCCTAGAATGGTTTGGGTTGGAAGGGACCTTGAAGATCCCCTAGTTCCAACTCCCCTGTTGTGGGCAGGGACATCTTCCATTAGACCAGGTTGCTCAAAGTTCCATCCAAACTGGGCCTTGATTGGCCTTCATGGCTTTGAAGAATTCTAGCCTCCATTAAATTTGGATGCATGATGTTGTCTTAACACAATCTTCAAGATTAACCAGACTGGCACCAAACCTACAGATGAACACTGAGATAGTCTCCTGGTAAAACAGACCATGGATCAGAGTCAAACCCAGGGTCAAAATTTCTGCAAACTCCCACCTCTCTTCTCCCCTCCTCTTATCAACCCCTTAGCTGCAGCAGACAGAACTTTTCTCAAGATTCGATGTGACGTATTTAAGATGTGAAAACAACAGAAGAAAAATTAAAATGTTTGTGATCCATTATGCAGAAGGCTCATATTCTGCATGAAAATATTATTTACTTGAGTTTTCTATTCTAAAACTTGATTTTGCATTCAAGATTTAAGGTCTCCATGGAGGTGGAAAAACACTTTGAGACTCTGAGGCTTTGAAATGCTGAATTGCCTTGTATAAGATAAAATCGATATTTGGGGAAAAAAAAGCAAAGTGGAAATTAATGTTCTTGTAATAGGTGAGTAGCTTTTACACAATTATTTCATGGTGATAGACTTGGTTTTGATGTAGCTTAATTAGCAGAATATAAATTATATATGTTTTTTTAAAGATGTGCATATGTATATTACAAGATTTTTTTTATTTCATTGTGGAGCAAACCATTTGATGTGGCTCTGCAAAAAGCTCTAATACACATCAAAAAGCAATCAACAAACTCTTTGAGTACATCAAGCAGGATAATTTAGATGGTTTTTAATCAGGATTATGAAAATATAATTAGGTGGTTTCATGTTGGTTGGTGAGTGCGTAGGGAAAAGTGATTCTCCAAACAGAAAAATATGGATAACATTACCCAGGAGCCATGAAACAACCACACACACATGCATACACAAACCAAATAGAAAAGACTTCTGGCCTGCTTCTCTAGTAGATCAGCAGGTAACATGTTTAAATAGAATGTCATTTCCTTTAGGATGTCAGGAAGATTCTTATTTAACAGACAGATTACACAGAAGGAGCTTTGGAAAAATGCCCCTTTTTAATGTGCTTGAAATCATTAGTCTGCAGTTTAATAAAATAAAATCCTCTTTTCAGAATTTAGTCAATGAGCAGAAGATGCACTTTGGGTCTAATCAAACTAGAGTTTTACTGAAGGAAACAAGAGAGTGCTTTAACTATGTCTGGGCCTCTAGTACCAGAGCAAATGGCACATCTGTTTGCAGGGTATTCAGGTGAAGCCTTCTCTCTTCAACCACTGTAAATGCCTGCCATTCCTTAATTCCAAGGAATACTGACTAAAGACTCCTTTCTTAAGAGCTGCCACATCTAACCTACCTCATCTTTGCAGGTTCTCCTCACACATTCTCATTGCTCAAAGCTTCCCTGTGGTTTTAGTTCTTTTTGATGTGCTGATCCTGATCTCTGTTTCCCAAAACCGAACTTTTCTCTACAGCATTTGATTAATCCTGAACACTGTGTGCCATGTGCCATGATATTCACCCACTTACATCAAAGTATCTTAAATATTTGAAGTGTTATTCTCAAGTCCTTTACTTTTATGTGCTAGCATTACATTTCTGGTTGTCTGTGAGCACTGAGCATATGTTCTCACTATTCATAGATCCATCTTCTGGCTGGATGTAGATAATCCATAACCCCACAGTACCCTCAGAACACGCCTGTCTGTACATAATCCTCACACCAATACTCCTTCTGTCACGTTCTTCCCTCATCTGACTGGTTCTGGCAAAACAAGGTTACCACTGTCAGCTTGCCAATACATTAAAGAATTAGAGAGACACGTTTTTTACTTTTTGCTGTAGGGAAAACTGCCTAGTTTGTCCTTTCTCTTTTTTTGCCTCTCCTCACTGGGTCCTATTTCTTGCGCTGAGAGAGTGATTATCCCTGTAGTGATGGCTAGAGATATCTCAATAATCTCCTGCAATCTCATGTGGATCCCTAACAAATACTCTCCCCACTTCACACCAAAGGCTAGATCTGTTTTCAGTGACTTAGAAGAAATTCATTTCATACTGTTATAGTGATTAAAAAATTACTTCAGATGCTTTTTAAGCACTCTGATAATTTTTTTTAATTTAAATACATAGTTTTGTTAGGAATCCTATAGAATCATATATCGTGGGAAGAAAAAAATACCAAGTTTGTACCAAGATGTCTGAAAGTGGTTTGGGGTTTTTTGTCAGATAAACACGAGTTAACAGTGTGCCCTTGGAGGCTCTTATGAAAGAAAATGCCACCTTTGAGTCACTCAGTCAGAAGTTAAAAGTAAAGTACTTATGTGCTGAAATAGCAATCACAGAACACAGTGTAGGTGAAAGTCAGAAGTTTGGTTTTTTAAGACTAAATGAAACAGCAATTAAGTGCCCTTTAATTTAAGAGCAAAGGGAACAATAGAAGTCACTGCCCAGGGCATGGCTCAGCTTCGCAAGGCAAGAGTAAAAAGGGCAGGAGCAGAGAGCAGACCAGCAGCTCTCTTGGGTGAAGTTGTGAGTGAAACAGCTGGGGGGTTGAATGTTGTCAGTGGATGTGTGAGGGAATGAAAAATAATGAAAAAAGAAAAGACATTGGGAAAGCCACCTGCAGGAATGGAATGGTGCAGTGTCAGGGGGTGAAACAAAAATGCAGTCCTTCTTGGCTGAGTGCTCCCTAAAAAGAGACTTTCACTTCCAAACATGGAACTACTTTGCCTACTCCTGTCTTGCTGTACCAACACTTTGCTGTAATAACAACTTCTGGAAATAAACAGGGCCTTTCCCAAAGAAATCCTGGGTTCCTATCATCCTCTTCCATTCCTAATGCAACAAAGACAGCAAGGCCCAGATTTTGGATAGCTACTTGCACCATGGGGACAAAAATACTAGCTGGCATCAAAGTCTGTGCTGCACAGATTAGATCTTCTTATCAAGAGTTAGAGAGATGAAGAACTACTGCTCTCTGCCCGTAAGGATGGGGTTCATGCCTTCCCATGTGCTGTTGCGGGTAGCATTGCTTTCTTCCTTTTGGAAGACTGCTAAAAACTCTGGCCTGAGCTGCTACTGCTGAAGTGAATGGGAGTTTTGCCATTGACTTCAAGGAGACGAAGCAAATCGGGCCCTCTGCTTGCAAATCCAGTCTTTATAGTCCTTTCCAGATACTAAATAAAACTGTGCTTGGAAGTAATTTGAATGCCAGCAAGCTGGGCCAGTTTGCCATGGATTTCAAGGATGCCCAACAATGTAATGTTTATTAGGATACAAATAAAGTGTCTTCTTCACAGTGCAATGTGCAATTTCCTTCTCAGTAAAAATATAAACGTGCCTTATGTGCAAACAATTTTAGCATTTCTGTTTTTATGCCATCTTACTGACAAGAAACTCCCAGCTGTTATAATTTGTCTCATCCTTCTCTCTCTTGTAGAACCAGCCTTTGTTCCTTTTTGCAGTGCCAGGGACTTGCTGAGCTCCACCTGATGTGATTTGTCCAGGCATTAATAATGCATCTTCAAGATGCAAGATGCATGAATTCCTTTAGTAACAGATCCGCCGGCAGGCTGCCGCACCGTATTGTGCCATTTTCCCGAGATGGGGGAGGCAAGAGGGCCACACAGGCATCGTGCACCGCACAGGTCATCCGGCCTGGGAATGAGGGAGGTCCTCTTATTACGAGGGGGTCACTACATCCTCACGACGAGGTCAGGCTGAGAATAATGAACATTACAGGAGACGTTCCTCCAGCAGGCAGGTCCTTACCCGCCGTCCAAGGAATCCCTGCGGGACGACCTGAGGTGTCCACACTGACAGTGACTTTAGGAGAGCTGGCAAGCAGGGGTCTAGTGCTGCCCCGCTGGCGAATGCTGTCCCTAAACATTACCAAACCAAATCAGCTTTGCCTCCGAGCGCTCCTCTCAGCCTGCCCTTCCGTCATGACAGCACGGGTCGGGAGCTCGGCACCCGGAGGATGAGCTTTATGGACGGTGTGTGCGGAGGAAGGCTCGCCCTGGGCAGACACCGCACCCGCCTGGTCCTCGCCCACTCCCGGGGACCGCGGAGGGATCTGACGGCCACCTTCCGCCCCAGATCCCTCTGGGGAAAGTGCCGCTTTCCCCGTGCGCCAATGTGTATGTGTCGGTGTATATATATCTATATCTATATCTATAGATCTCGTTTAATCGATACGATCGCTCGCAGAGCCGCGCTCTCGGACCGCGGCTCGGCTCTGCCGGCGTAGCCATGGCAACGGCTCCGGCCCTCGGCGTGGGGCCGCCCCGCGGCCGCGGCCCAGGCCTTGCCAGCACAGCCCCGCACTGCCTCGGCACAGCCCCCGCACTGCCCCGGCACAACCCCGCCACAGCCCCCGCACTGCCCCGGCACAGCCCCGCCACAGCCCCCGTACTGCCCCGGCACAGCCCCGCACTGCCTCGCCACAGCCCCGCCACAGCCTCGGCACAGCCCCCGTACTGCCCCGGCACAGCTCCGGCACAGCCCCGGCACTGCTTCAGCCCCGCCAGCGTTCTCCCAGCCCCGGCAGCACAGCCCCGGTCACGCCGGCACACCCTGGGCCCCATCACGTGTAGCCATTGTGTCCCCCATGACTCGCAGGTGTTGCTGTCAGTGATCCACAAGGTTACAGACCGCAGGCCCAGCCCTGCCTTCTGCAGCTGTGTCTGTATGTGCTCATTATGGGTACATTCTCTGCACAGAGGGGCCTGGGCGTCCTGCTAGAGAATGAGCTGTCCGTGAACCAGCTGCCCAACACCAGTGGTATACTGGGATGTATTAGGAAGAGCATTGCCAGCAGGTTAAAGGAGCTGATCCTGCCCCTCTACTCAGCCCTGGTGCGGCCACATCTGGAAGGCTGGAATGCTGTGTTCAGTTCTGGGATCCTCAGTACAAGAGAGTAGTGGAGCTCCTGGAGCCCAGTCGAGGGCAACAGGGGTGTCTGGGGAGACTGCAGCATCTCTCTTACAAGGAATAGCTGATGCAGCTGGGCCTCTTCAGCCTCAAAAAGAGACAAGTCAGAGGGAATCTCATCAATGTTGAGACCATGTAAATATCTAAAGGGAGGGTGTCAAGAAGATGTGGCCAGGCTCTTCTCAGTGGTGGCAAGCAATAGGATGTTTAATCAACAAGGCAATGGGCAGAAACTGATGGACAGGAGTTTCCATCTGAATATGAGGAAGAACTTCTTTACTGTGTGAGTGACCATGTACTGGAACAGATTGCCAAGAGAGGTTGTGGAGTTTCTCTCACTGAAGATATTTAAGAATCATCTGGATGCAATCCTGTGCCATGTGCACTAGGATGACCCTGCCTGAGCAGGAAGGTTCGACCGACCTTTGCCATTCAGTGATTCTGTAATACACGCATACAAATAACCCATTTCCAAGACAACATTTCTGGTAATGTTTTCAAGCTTCCCAGTGGATGGCAGTGGTCAGACATCACTGAGGCCTTTGAGAGAGAGGAGATCCTTTCCCGAAGGCCTTGGCAATCAGCAAGTGAACCATAAAGCAGCTCAGTATGAATGCAGTCAACACTGACAGCCAGTCCGCTCTGCCATCTAAGGATTGCACAAAATTTGCTGTCAAAAGCCACCAAAGCTGGTGCAGGCAAGCCTGGCACAGCTGTTTTGGTGTGGGCTGCAGCCAGGCATCACCTTGGGTTGATGGATGTTGGTCATGTTGCCTCCACACACAAGCACCGTCAAGTCAGGTGGGTTGTACTTAGTGTGACACTTTCCTCTGTTTGACAGGCTTTTGAACATTTCAGGAAAAGACATGCATCTTCTTTTCATGTTCACAGAATCACAGACAGAATGAGTCAGGCTGGAAGATATCATAGTGGGTCGCCTGGTGATCCTGGTCAACCTCCCTGTTCAAGCAGGGTCATCCTAAGAGCACATAGCATAGGCTGTGTCTATATGGTTTTTCATTGAGGGAGACACCACAACCTCTCTGGGCAATCTGTTCCATAGCACAATCATCCACACAGTAAAGAACTTCTTCCTCATGTTCAGGCAGAGCTTCCCGTGCATCAGTTTCTGCCTGTTGCCTCCTGCCTGTTGCCTCTTGTCTTATTGATTGGCACCACCACTGTGTCCCCCTTTTGACACCAACCCTTTATGTACTCACCCACATTAATGTGGTCCCCTCTCAGTTATCTCTTTTTGAGACTGAACAGGCAGTTTTTCTTTTTATGTTTCTAAAATCACATTGCCATATTGTGTTTCTTTTTAAATAAAGGCCTTCCCCCAGGCTATCAGTTGGGAAGAATATAAAAAATTGTCAATGTGTCTCTGAGACCAGTGAGGTACCAACAGGTAGGAGAATAATGGGAAAGATAGGAAAGGAGGACAGTCTCTGTGAGGATCATTTTTAAGAATCCAAGGAAGACAAAATGAACCAAACCCTCCATCCTTTAACTGAACAATAGTTTTCCCATTTTATCCACAGTGAACTTTATGGGATTCTTTTTGATTCCAGTCAGAATATTTCTATTGCTTTCAATAGGAGTTCGACAGGGTTTCTGCATACACCATAGTAGGAGAAATGTTTGTACGTAAGTTTATATGTAAAAAGGCAGTGAAACAAATACTCCTGTAAATTTTGTTTCCGAAAACCTTCCAAACTGTCTGCAGAAGTCATCTCAAAATCACTTTATATTTTTGGAGACTCTGCGCCTACAGACCAGAAACAACAGACTGAGATTCTACTGATCCTTCATGAACAAACTGAATTACAACTCACAAAAACTCTGATACACCCTCCAGTCTGTAAGCAATACATAGGCTAAAATATATTCAGATTAACAAGTCACAGAAGAATTTATGCAGCGAATAAAATTAATAGAAATTAAAATGTGGTCGTTGATCAACCACAATTAGGAAACAGAGCTAAATTCAACAAATCAGCTGTTTGCAACTAATAGTTTTCCTAGGTCTCATGATAGATGTGGGTAAATGTTGACTGACTAATTATGACAACAGAACTGAAGAGAGAGCTGAGAAATCAAAATTAACTAGTGCCTTTCCTGAATTAGTGTCAGAATCTGTTGACACAGGTCTGCAGCATTGCCATAAAATATCCCAAGTTCACAGGCTGGGCTTTTTTCAATGTGTGGTTTGTAAAAGTCTGCAAAATCTTGACTTTCTCTCTTGATATAAGGAAAAAAAAGGCATAATTTTTTAATATTAAAATTTGACTGAGTTTTGGGCAACTGAAAAAGGGTTGCATGCTGTGACATATCAAGCAGTCTTTCTTGCTCCATCATTTACTGCATTTTGAAGAGAAGAAATGTACCAGGCTCCTGTGGGTGGTGAGCTGGCCTTGCAGATCCTCCAACATATCAAAGGAAAGGAAGCTTTCCACCAGGAGAGGCAAGGAAACAGCCAAAATATTACCTGACAGATCTGGCCTTGCATCAGGTTGGGTTCAGACTCAGAAGTTATCAGAGGCAGTGTAAAGCTCCCTACCCACAGATTCCAGCTTTTTGGTTTTAGGAAGATTTCTACACATGCCAAGGGATGTTTTATCAATCTGCACCACACTGGATGCACTGCAAGAATTTTGTATAAGGAAATCTAGTTATTGTGAGTGAAAAATACAATTTGAACATTCCCTCTGTTCCATGTGATTTTCTTCTTGTTGCTCCAGGGGGCTGGAAAGGATACTACAGTTTTCTTCATGTTAATTCTGGCAATATTTTATTTGAAAAACTTTGTTAAAGGAATCCTTTAAAACAGAGTGAAATGATGGAATGTGCCTTGTGCCAGTGTCACATATATGACTATTCTGAAAACACTATTCCTATTGTGTCAAGATTGGAGATTTTGAGATATTTTCTTGTCATATACTCAGATCTCTAAAATTTTGTATGAACTGCTATTCCAAGAACAACCCAATATGGATAAAGCTGAGAATTTTACTGTGATGGGTTTTTTAAAAGATTTATTTTTACTTCAGTTTTCATTAAACTTCAGTAGCCCTAATTTACTGGCACTTCAATTAAGTAGAATGGTTTGTTATTCATTACGCTTTCTTCCCAAAAACATTTTGCATAACCATAATTCAATAAAGTTCTTGCTTGTGAACTCTTCTGGTTTTAATGATTTCTGATTTTTGCATTTTTCAGAGCAGGGCAAAAATGTTTGACATTTCTTCTGAGTGTTGGTTTTATATGTAGAAATTGGAGCTCCAGGTTACAAATGTCAGACAGGACTACCACAATTTACATCACAGGAGACATGGGGGCAGCCCTAGTCCACAGAGGATGCTTCCTAGAATTGCCAAAATTATCTGTTTCCTACAATCCTTGTCAATTCTGCAATCCTTGTCATCACTGTCAGATGTTCATTGAGACACATCAAATGTTTTTCAGAAAAATTCATGCTAAATAACTCCCTTTCTCTCTTACTGAGGAGGTTTGATTAGAAGTCCTCAACTAGCAACACCATTTGCAAAATCTGTGTCTCAGGAGTGCTGAGCTCAAGGTGAAATAGCAAAGGAACTTCACAGAGCACTTGATGGGGACAGCCTCACAGGAGCCCGGCCAAAAACACAGCAAGGCACTGACCTTTGCCAGCAGCTCCCTGACCAGGGAGCATGGAGGATTAGTGGGCAAAGAGAAAAAGTCTTATGGGGCGTGGCTGAGGGAACTGGGGTTGTTTAGCCCAGAGAAAAGGAGGCTTAGAGAAGACCTTATCACTCTCTACAACAACCTAAAAGGAGGTTGTAGCAAGGTAGGTATCTGTCTCTTCTATAGAGAAGTAACTGACAGGACAAGAAGAAATGGCATCAAGTTGTGACAGGGGAAGTTTAGATTGGATGTTTGGGAAGAAGGGCTGTCAAGCATTGGAACAGGCTGCCCAGGGAAGTGGCTGAATCACCATCTCTGGAGGTGTTTGTTTATAAGAAGAGTAGCTGTAACATTTAAAAACATGATATGGTGTAGTTGGCAGTGCTGGGTTAATGGTTGGACTCAACCTTAGAGGTCTTTCTGAGCCTGAAACATTCTATGATTCCATGATTTCAAGACTTCTGTGTGCTGTGTATTCCCCCTGCCCTTGCACACCTCTTGAAGAGTTGGACATAGCTGTTGTTCAGGCATAACCCAATGAATGCCTAGGCATGAGAAGGCACAACACCTCGCCTCTGGATGTTGTGCTATTGACAGTCACGGGAATGACCGGGAGGGTAAGCACTGCTAAACTCAAACATATCGGAGCTGGGAAGAACGCCTGATTACAACTGCCTGCACCAGGTCCCGGCGGTAGCAGAACTGATGCATTCAGGCAAGGTGATACAGGTCACTGTTGCTGCGGTAGCGAGGGAAAGATAAGAAAGTGAGAAGAGAAAAGCATCTCTGACTTGCTGCCCAGGCCCGTCAGGCAGATAAACCACAACCAAGAGAGCCTGGCTGGCCCCCGTGGAGGTGGTCCCTTGACATCCCCAAGGCAGCCCAGGCCATGGCAGAGGATCCAACCATCAAGGAAGCAGCTGGCCTTAGCAGGCAAAAAAAAAAAAAAGCAGAACAGAACAGAGCTGGAGGCAACAGCAGTGGAAGAGGCAGGGGGGAGCTGGTCTAAGAGCTGTTTATTCAGACACTACTGCTGCCCCGTACAACCCACCACAAACACAATCCATTTTTGTAGGTATATGCATTTTATAGTAAAAAGTTATGGAGCTTTAATGTTTCCTTAACTGCTGTCATCTATAAATATTAGTAGGCAGACTGTCTTTTCTCTATATATAATTTCATAACTATAGAGTGCATCCCAGCTTTGCAAAGCCCTAGTCATCTGTTTGCCTAGGGTAAGTAATTTCTTATGACAGACAAGAGTATTCAGACTTTCTCAACATTTACGGAGAGGTAGGGAGATTTTGGGGGGCTCACTGTGGTAAACGTTTAAGACTTTAAGAAACTCACATTTCAATATTCTAATGATCTCCTGAAGATTACGCTGTTACCGCTTTTTTTTGTTGTTTATTCATTTGGGGTTACATCATTATGTAGCCTGGTATGATATTTTTTCTTTGCATCAAAGAATATCAAACTAGAGTATGTACAAAGGAGGTAATGGTAATTGTTTCTGCTAACTATTTAGTGCTTTAACCAAATTCAGCTATATACTGTGCAAGGATTTTAATCACTGCACTATTAGATGAAAGGACAGTGGACGTAATTCCCCCTCTTCTCCCCTTCCCTCTAATCTTCATCACAGGTATCAGCATTCCGCTTGGAGACTGAGAAAACCTTTTATTTGTGGATCTCAGAAAAGATAAGACTGACACAGAAGCCAAACCTTGCCAAGGTTATTAAAGGTGTTCAGAGAACATGAACTCTAGAAATCCTCTATAAGGTGGATCTTCAGCACTTCCAGACACATTCAGGAGTTTTACAGTCACAAGTCTAAACTTGGGCACCTGCAGGTAGACTAAGAGGAGTATTAGATACCTGACCTTATTTTTTTGTGCCTAACCCCAAAGTGTATTTTAAGGGTACAGGATACAACTCCACAGCTTTGACCATGACCCTGATTTAAAAACTTCTTGCACATTGGAAGGCATTTGTTCTTAGGCCAAAATTCATCATCTCTATGAACCACTGCCATGCTTTGCACTGGTCTGCTAGAATTAAGTCTCCACTTCAGAGGAAAAAGATGAGTTTTAACTGGTTTTGCTGTAACTTTAACTGGTTTTAAGTGACACCTTGGTCCCTTCAATTGTTAAGTTGCTTGTGAAAAAAATTATTCGTTGTCCCTGAACTGATGTGGTGAGTGTGCCAACAGCCTTTTGAGAAGCCTGCTGTCTCTATGCTCAGATCAGCAAGGCAGTCAAGCACATACTTTCCTTCAGGTATGTACTTAGTCCCCTTAACTTGCTGCTTTCACAGCAGGTTAGAAAAGCAAAGCACATACTTAAAGGTAGGCATACACTTACCTTTCCCCTTCCTTATTACAGCACTCAGAACCAGTGAAGAACCCTAACTGTAGCCAAATTCCTGCTTCTACTAATTCTGAAAACAAGCACAAATATTTACTTAAAATATTAATATGCTTACCATATCTTATCTTTGACATAATTGCTTTAATTAAAAGAATTTATAAAAACTAATGTTTCACCTACATGCCCTAGCAGTAATGTGTGAGAATAATGGAATTTGGAGTGGCTGATTTATTAATCTTAAAATATCTACTTGGAGTGAAACAGGTAAAATTGTTAATTGGGGAGAAATACATGATTAAGTCTTGGATGAGTTGTGTTTATACATATATAGGTTTACACTATCTGATTAGATTTGAACATATTTTTTCATGGTTAAAATTTATAAAATAGAAAAAATAAATATGAAGCATGTCATTTTACTGTTTCTGGTAGAAATTTTTAGATTGTATTGACCTTTGATGTGGACAAAATTTACAAGGCAAAATTACCAAGATCTTTAATACTCTATGTACACCAATGTTAATATTGTATACTTCATATACTTGTATAAGCAACCCTAGTCTACTATCCTGTCCCTACACACATCACACGCGTCTTTCTCTAATGTATTTCCTTCTCTGCTCCACAGAAAGCCTCCTTCAATCTGTTTCCCGTGCCTTGAAGTCAGGTGAAGTCTTCATTGACCTCTTCATATCCATCTCTGCCCTCCTGAACCTGTGAACAACTTCAGATATCATTTCCCTAACTTTTTCTGGAAATTGATTTTCCTTTGTCTTCTCCGTCTCCTTCTACCTGTCCTTCTGCCTCTGTAATTTCTTTTTTGATATGTCCTAGTGCTTTGCAATCACCACTGACCATGTTATCCAACATCACCTCACTGATTACTTTTACTTCCTGCCGGCATCCCTCAGTCATCTCCTGGTTGTTATATATATTGCAAACACATGCAAAGAACCTTCTTTGTCTTCCACATTAATACAACACTCAGTACTGGTCTGAATTCTAAGTACGACGTGTTAATGTCTGGCTCCTGTGACATAGGAGCTACCTGAAACTAAGGGTATATTTTACTTGCTAATTTGTTTAAACAATTGTTAGAGGAATGGCAATGTATTGTTTACACGTATTTGTTTCATGTCTTCTTTATGACACTGCCCTATCTAATGTGATTATGCAGCAAAATAAACAATGTCAAATCATGACTTCTTTGTAGGGAAGTCTAGTCTCTTAGACTACAAGTCTGGCATACTAGCCAAAAGCATGCATAATTTAAAAGGCACTTTGAATACTGCCAGAAAAATTGTGTAAAATATTGGTGAGCTTGAAGGGAAGAGACTACACAGAGGTTAAGTTGCATGAGAAAATCTTTTTCACAGCTACAATGCTATTAAAAAATAAATGACTTTTTTTTGTGTGCATGTATTCACATCAGTGATGTGGTACAGCTCACAGACTAGAAGAGACTCCATGTCAAGAATGTATTTGTTTGTGTCCCCACCTGTTTGGAAAACTACACAATCAATCAGTGCAAGAAATACAATTATGTACTCTGAGTAGGAGTGCTAAGATGTTGAAGGTTAGTCAAGCTTACTGTACAGGTCATCTTTTTTTGATACAGATGTTCTCACCCAACCACTTTCATTCCTTACCAGCATGCTCTGCCAGGTGAAGAACTACTAAACCAACAAGAGCTGCATAAGACACAAAGAGGAATGAAACTTTGCTTCAACCTTGAGTCAGCCTGGACATAATAACTACACAGAGAAATTTAATTTGACAATTACAGATTTTGAGTTTAGAGAACATTTTGCTGTTGCTTATCTCTGCCCTTGCCTGTGAGTTCTGAACTGAGGTTCATAAGGTCATTAATTCTAATAGCAATGGGAAAGCAGGAGAAAGAGAGACACCATGGCATGAAACAAAAATCTGAAAAGCAAGAGTAATTTAATGTTTAAATCCAATCTCCTTTCTATTATGTTAGGGAATTTGAGATGTGCTTTTTTAGTCTTATCTTCTAGGATTTTTTTTCCACAGGAAAACTTCCCCATAAATTCACAGAACGTTCTGGCACTTGGTATGGTTTTACACACTGAGAATTTATTATTCATGAAATAGGTCTTTTGAAGTACAATTTCTAAGTACTGATGTTTTATCTTTAAGCGGTGAACATGAGCACAGGCTTAAAGGCCCACTGACAATCACTCAGGAATAGCTCAACTGCTCATGTCTGAGCGAGGTCTTCCCCACACAGGGAACCTTTTGTAAATATTAGTTACTAGAATCACAACACTAATACATGTAGTTAATAATTATCACAATGTGCCAAAACTGCACAGTTTGCTCCCTGATTACAATATTAAATTGCTATTGAGCTGTGGTATTTGCTTCAGGCAATACTACTGAGAAGCCTCCAAAGACTTTGGTTGGCCTCCCTGCACAAGCTTGGGAAATGCATGCCTGCACAGAAAGCAGAGGCAGTGCTGGGGTTTGCCAGAAAACAAACAAAGCTCAGACAATAGAAAGAAAGTTTTATCAGAGCTGAAGTGTCCTTTCGCTTGGGAACTGTCATCTCATGAAAGTAAAATTCACACACACAGTTGATTAGGGCTTCTGTGGCAGACCATTACCAAGAGTGAGGTGATTCAAGCTGTGTGTGGAGCATCCCGCACAGCCAGCTCTGAAAGCCTTGTTTTAGTTGCTTTTGATGGCATCTAAAAAGCTGCTCATCCACTTCAGAAAAGTCCAGAGGTTCTGCCTGACATGTTTTTGTTCATCTATCAATGGGTGTTTTCTGCTGACAATTTTGTCAGTTGTCCTGCAGATGAGGTAGTTTGGGATGGCCAGTGGGAAGCACCATTGATGCTACCATTGTTCATCTTGGTCATGCATTCAAAATCATAATGGGTCTAAACACAAACCCTAATCTTTAGCTTCCAGTCTTGATTCTTTGTCTTTCTAAATCCATGAACCAAACTGCCCAATTTGCAGAGTGTCCATTTGAATATAAAGCTCAAAAATGGTTCCGTCTTTCTCCTTAGATTTTGGGCATTTGGACTGGCGTCAACATTCAGACAAGCTTAGGAAAGGGTCTAAAAGGTATAGTGGTGCCTGAGCCCAGATCAGGTCACAGATTAAGGTTTTTTCTTGAGAACAAGAGTTGGAAAATGCCTCTGCACTATCATCTACCTAGCACTCAGTAATCTGCTATGCAAATGTAGCCCTTATTTGGTGGGAGGAGAAGGTGTAACAAATCTATCAGAAGCAAAGTTTCAGACTCAAGATTCTTTGCCTAGGATCGAAGATGACTTCTCTGTGATTTTTCTAAAGTCAATGCATTCAATGTTTTTTGAATGTTTTTCTGAAGACAGCGTAGCCAGAAGGATTGCAGTTTATTAGGGTGTCAGTAGGAGTAGCCCAGGAATGCGATTTGCAGGTACACATTCCAATCCTTGCACTTAGAAAAGGCTGTTGAGAGAATGCAGGCTTTTGACTCCTTCTATAAAGCAAAGCCAGGTGTTTGCACTTGGAAAGTGCAGGTGCAGGTTTATGTACTTGGGTTTATCAGGCCCAAGTTGAAACTGTATCCCTTATGATATCATAGGCTATTGTCCAGCTTCTGCATCATTAAAGCATACTATTCATGTAGGTTCTGGGACTTAGTCTTGAAATCACTGTGCTGGGTTTTCTAACCCATTTTTTGTGAGTTTATGGTTTCTTTTACAGAGCTATGTGAGTTACATGGGGCAAGCCTTCCATGCTCCTTCAGAAAACATATGTTAAATCGAAATAGTAGTAATATTATAACCCCTAGAAAGAGAAACAAAGAAAAAGGGACACATGTCTGCTGGCTGCTTGCCTGAAACCGAGCATAGGTACCGCAGCTGAATTCAGTATTTCATTTCAGCATTTGAAACTTACCTCTGATGTTTCCTCAGAGAAGATCCTAGCACTACTTGTCCTTTTTATTTATGTACTTGCTGAATTGCAGAATGTATGTTTCAGGACTCAGGACTCAGCTGTCAGCCTTGTCCAGAATGAAATGTCATTCTTAAATTAAATCACAAAGGTGTTAAAAAGAAAAAGAAAAGGAAAATTTTGTCTCTAGACTGTTTTCAGGGTTCTTCTGAAACCCAAACATAAAACCAAATTGAAAGAAACTGTTGTGCCATTAAATCTATCCTGCTATGAGTTTCTGCTTGTTCCCTAGTACCTATTTTATGGGACATTATTGTGCCCTATTTTAAATGTTCCAAGCAAAAAAAATGTTTCTATGTGTTCTTTTGGTTCATGCACCAAACTCAGAATAAGGTAGATACTGTCTTTTTCTTCTGATTCTCTCCTGTCAGGAACAGATGATATATTTTATAGCCTGTCAACAACCCCTCTTCAACAATAACCTGAAAAAGCAGGTAGGCTATTACACAAGTAACAAGGGTCTGCTCTCTTTCTTCCAGTTTCTTCTTCTACGACAGCTAACACAGAAGAAGATCAAGGATTGTCATAAAAAAACAAAAAGCAGAGAACTACCTGGTGTTACCTGGTACATTGGCAGGTACAATAAATTATTTATGCAGTACCATGGGTAAAGCAGCAGGCAGGTCAGGTTCCTGAATCTGCTGTCGATGTTTTGCTAATGTATGTCAGCTTCATTCTTGGCCAGATATTACGGCCCCATCCTGCTGCTGACTTTATCTGTCTTTTATTTGTGAATTTCCACCAAAGAAAAGGCATAGAGCTGGCAGGAAAATAGCTTCTCAAATAGCATATATGTGTTTTGTTGATTCTGGATTGTACAATAATTTTATTCTGATCTTTCAGCCTTAATTCTGGACAAATTTTTTTGATTTTGAGACTGCAACAGCTGGAATAACTGTATTTAGTATGTATAATTTCCAAGGCAAAGCTAGAAATTTGAAATCTTTATAAAGGCTAAAATGAAGAGTAAGAGACAAGCTGGGGTTGGTAGTATTTTGAAGTTTATATAAAAGTTGTTGGTATGCTTTTTTTCCTAGTTTTTCTGTTTCTCATCCTTTCTAATATACCTCTCTCTTCACTGACTTCTCACCAAATTTAGAGAATATCTTATCTATACCCTTAAAACTCTCATCCTGAATTTCATAATCACCCCTTACCACTACAAGCATGGACTCAAATGGGCTGTGACTTCCCTATCTGCTCCTCCTGGTAAAGATCTGCCATCAGTTCTGACAAGCTGCAGCAGCCTCTCTGGTTACACGGAACATCTCACTGACAAAATATCCCATCAGCCAGTATTAGTCTGAAGAGCGTGTCTCTCCCCAAAAGCCCTATGTCGTCACCACAAGTTACAGTGTGAAAGCCCTACCATCAGGGCATCAGTCAAAAATTTTTCTCAGGCTGGCCTCACATGTTAACTTATCACCAAACTAAACTCTTTGCTGAAAGGCTGGAGCTTTATATTCACAGAGGGTGAAAATTGGTTCCACTGGGAAAGCTTCAAAGTCATTTCAGCCATTAAACTGTGGCTGGATGTATCATAAGTACAGGAGAGGTCGAGGCACTGCCTGTGAACCAGGGGACTTGGTGAAGAAGTTCCTGCTGAAATTGGCAGCTCAATTTTGTATTCTGTTTCAGTCCGACTCTGCAGCAGGAGCAAGTCGCGTTTGTACATGAGACTCATTATGCTTCCCCTGTTTAACATACCAATTACTTTCTGTATTTACCATGTTTAGAGCGACTTCATGTCAAAAATTAATAGTGCTAAAATAAAGAGCTGTGCTGATGTATGCTAAAGGGGAAGCATGGCAAACTAATAGAATGTGTAATGGAAACAGAAGATAGATTTGCAGCTGTGGGGATCACATGCAGATGAATTTCACAGTGTGCCATGGGGGGGTCCCACAGAGGCTCTTGTGCTTTTTAAGGCACACTTCAGACTGTGATAAGTGTATATCTTGAGAGGTCACAGTGCCTAAGTAATTTCACCCTAAAAGCAGTGCAAATATGTAGTGGCGCCAGTCAGTCTCTCTAAGAGCTTCATTCCTCCGAATTTCCTGGCTGTCTCTCCACATTGGACAGAAGTGTTGGGGGAACAAGTAATTAAGTTTGGGGGACAAGAGGTTTTTGCCTTTTTTAAGTGACTTTTGTACAAGCTTGGGCAACTAAAGAAACCCTGCTGGTCCTGGGAAAACTGCATTAGCAGTAGGTCTCTGATCTTCAAAACTCAGGAGTCGACTAAGGATTTTACCCAGGTTCCCCAAAGAACCTGACAACTCCATTGTGTTAACCCTTCCTTACAAATTTTGAATTCAACATCTCTGTGGTACTGGGGCTTGAAATCCTGTCAGAGTATCTAGTAGACATGGACAAGCTGTCATGCACTGAGGGATATTTCCCTCCTCATGTTGATCAACATAGGGCAACAGAATGGCCAGCCTCTTAATGGGAAATAAGAGTAAGAGGACTAGTGGTGTTTGAACAGTTGTCATTAATGGAGATCATAAAAGCAGTGACAATACTTGTCATCATAACAGAAAGGAAGTTTATCTTTTCATAAAAAGAGAACCTCTCTTTATGAAGACCTCAAGAATCAACTAGTATACAGGCATGCCCTGTTATTTGTTACCTCCAGTTTCAGTGGGGCACCTGCTTTAGGTTGGTATGGGAAAGATACTGGCTTCTGAATCACTTTGCTCACAAGCCGTGATTCCTTTCTGAGGAACAGTGTGAGGGAGAAAGGGGAGAAGCTCTGACTGTGCCACTAGCTTCAGCCGTAATGGATAGTGTTTTAATATTTTCCTGGTTTTCTGGCTTTGGGAAGCTAATCCATACCTAAACAAACCAGGTTTTTTTACAATAAAAACACACTCAATGCTGAGAGCTTTCCTCATGTTTGCCCTTTTGAAAAGACAACCTCCACTAAGAAATCTGTATTTGATAGTCCATTCAGTAAAGTTTTAAGAGATGCTTCATGTGCATAAACTTTCTCAGGCCAAATCCCAAGCTCTTTGCTCACTTCTTTCCCATTTGAATTCCCACGTGCCTTAGCAGAAGTTTGTTTTTTGTAGATTTCTGCTATTTGACTGTCACTTTTTGTCCACTGCAAATGGACGCACAGCCACACTCAGAAGGCAATACAAAGTTCTTTCTTTACACTGCATCACCTACATAATGAAATCTCTGCTAGCAAAGATATGCAAGCATTGTTGTTGTGTAAACATTATTGGTCTCTTACACAAGAAGAAATTTCACTCATGCTGACACTAAACGGGAAAAAGGGAGATATCCAGGAACACTTGTTAACAATCAGTGTGTTTACTGACTGGCTGATTAATTGATAAGGAGTAAAGAGTTCTATTAATGACGCAGTAGAGAGGAACCAGCTCACTTGTCCTGAAGAGCATTGGTTTTGCAGGGCTAAAAACTTTTTTGTTCTGAACACAGGCAGCAATGGTCCACAATACACAAGAGCAGATCTGCTGAGTAAGAAGGTACCATTTTTATAATACTGCTTTCAGAAAAATACATATATCAGTCTTTACTGTTAAACAAGCTCACTGTTTTTCTTACGACAGAAAGATCAAACATACACGATAGGAAATATAAATCACCATTTCATCCTGCTTGGACTGAATGCAGGGCTACTTACCTCTTACTGACCATGTGAAAGATAATACAAGTGGAAGAAAACCCCAGGTTTCAATAACCTGACCTTCTTCTCATGGTGTGGTGAGTGATGGGGTATGGCTACTAGTGAAGAGAGGCTGGAGTTGTCACTACTGCAGGTAGGAAGAACAAAAATGAACACCAGCTTCATGTCCGGATGTTACCCCCAGCCATGGAAGGCACTTTGCAATACTTTATATGCTGACCTTCAGAAATTAGGAGTAATAAACCAAACAGCTTGAATATCTGTTTGTTTTTGCCATTAAAGCACTCTTTATTTTTCTACACTCAAGACAGAAGGGGACCCAGTGGCACCAGCACCTGCTGTGTAGGTGGAAGAAGTGACCAGTCTGTGGTAATGTGTTTCTGCTGGGTGACAACATGGGGCTATTGGACGCTTGCGCTGAGGTCTCCGCTTGCTCTAAGACAGTCCCTGAGAGCAGTCACTCCAGGGTTTGTCTCAAATGGATTGACTAGTGTCAGTCAGCAATTTCCTAATGCTACAGACCAATTGTCTAAACAAACTTTCCAGTGAGAGGCCTTCAAGGAGGATTTTCCTCATGTCATGGTGAAAATCAGCCCATCCAGTGAGAGCATTAATTTAGAAGACACCATTCTTGAACTATTTTAAGCAGAGTAAGGACTTTTCCCTCATCCAAAGTGAATGGGATTTTTTTTCATTATCATCTAAATCAGATCCCAGTTTAGAAAACAACACATATTTTCACAGTACTGCAAAAGCCATTTCTCTGCATGCCGTGAGTTTTAACTCTCTAAGACATGCACTAAAAGCTATCTATATCATAAATTATGCTACAAAACCTAGCTACTTGCTGTAATTACAGGATTCGGTTAATAGCAGTAATTTGTAACTGCTCAAAGTTATGAATAACTCTGTAATTTCTGAGCAGTTCATTGCCTGGACCTGAAGGAACCTCCTTCTTTGAATCCTAATAGGTATTTTTACAGTAATCTCATCTCTTGCCAGCAACTTAGCAAAAATATTAGGTGGAAGGGTGGAGAATTCAGAGATTCATGTGAGAATAGCAAAGATGCAACTGTGTTGGGATTCCAGAAAAAAACCCAGAAATCTCATACCAGAAGTCTGGTAAATAACTTAGGGACAAATAACATTTTACTGATCAAAAACATTCTATAATTTGCATGGGTCACATTAGGAATATACAACTGAATTCATGCAAGTGAAGGAGTACAAGGAGTCTGAATCTGAAATCTTTCTCCATCAAGTAATGTGCACCTTTCTATGTGATAATTGTACAACTTGAGGCCATCTACAAAATGCAAACAGAATAATTAATATCTCTCTCATAACATAAAATGGTGGGATGGACTAATGTTGTTTGATCTCCTTGAGTCCTTTCCTTGTAATAAGCTCTTATTTTGTATTGCATTATGCATAGTATATTCACTCATGCCTCACTGTTGCACTGTTTTCTACCAAGACGATGAAAATAGGGGCCCCCTTTTACATGAGCCCACACCACAGATTGCCAGAAGTAGCTCACATCTAACCTGAGGCCAATAGCTGCTGGGAAGTAATTAGTTGTAGTGCTGCTATAATCCCTTAGTAAATGTAAGCACAGCTCCTATTTGTGTTGAAGGTGAAATGTTTGTGGTAACAAATGCCCTTTTCTCTGAATAAAAATGTATTTACTTTTAATCAATCAGGGACTCATTATCAGCATTGTCTTCATCTCCCTAAACCTTGGCCTTCTGTGTATGATTTTAGTGTTGGGGGAGAGCGTCTGCAAGGTTATTAAGAGAATGTTGCAAAATAGCTCTAATGACCTGAATCAGCTAGGGATAGGCAGTCAGAAATTACAAGGCAGTCCTATTATCTCCTGGTACCTCCAGGCTCTCATCAGACCCTCCCAGTCCTCAAAAGGAGAGGAGGAGGACATTATTGCTGTTCCTTTAGAAGCAGTGGGCACGTTCACATGTTGCATGATGTGCACATGAGCACATCGTGTGAAGAGCAGCCCCCGAAGGGGGAGAGGCGCTCTGGGGCTTTACTGCTAAGGACTCTGACCTGCAGACTTTGGAAGCTGCCATGGAGAAACGTCTGCCTTAATTTAGGGAATGGAGCTGGCTGAGGAGCTGGGGGATGGCTGGGGGAGGTCTGTGGGACCTGAGGAGAGCCTGAACTGAGCAGTCCAGGGTCCCAGGCTGGCCATGGGGCTGCTCACGCCTGCTGGGCTCCTGTCTCTGCAGTGCTGAGTCTGCAACACATCACAGCCACGCAAGGGGATGGGGAGCTGTGGTCTGGCTTCTTCCCCAAGGCATCCAAGTGCCCCTCTCTCCAAGAGTGCTGCCAAACCAAGGCATGCAGCTGAGTAAAGGTGCAGTGGAATGTATGCTATTCAGATGCCTGTATAAATTTAAGTTTTATTGGCAGCTATAGCATAAACAAGGTGCCCTACCTGATATCTCTTCATAGAGGACTCTTGTTGTGTTCAAAAACACTCGTGGTCACAAGGAGCCCTTGAAGACCCTCTAGATGGCTGCAGCCCTTTCCCCTCCACCCACATCTGCAGAGACACAGCATCCAGAGCAGGGCTGGAAGTCTGAGCCACAAAGTTTTGCTGCTTTTAAAATCTGAGAAGGGAACTCTGGGAATTGGTTGCCATGAACTAAGGCAGTTGCTTTAGTTATTTTCAGTTTCCCCAATATGCTTTTCTTGGCCAGCCTTGGAAATAAGAGTTACAAATCTATTACAGTACGTAACTTCCCAGCAGAGGCCCTGCTGTGTGATAAGGATAAGGGTCTTTCCAGCATGCTTTTCCAGGATGTGCACAGGAACAGAGGAGAATCCTGTGCTAAAAGCACATGGATGGTGCTCCACCTCACTCACCTTCTGGGTCTTCATGTTTGGCCCCAGAAATGCACCCACATCTAACAGGCATGCCATCAGGGATGGGAGAGTATTGCAAGAAGTGAGAAAAAAATCATCATAGCAATCCACCTGGGAAAAAAAAAAAAGATTTTCTGAATTTGTGGCTTCTTCAGCCAGCTGTAGGATAGCCTGTTCTGCTGTGTGGGTATCCTGGCAAGTCATTTTTCCCTCCCTGTTTTTTGGTGTCCTACTCGCAGCAAGGAGGGATGTGACTGATCTTGCTGGATGTAAGAAAGTAGCGCTGACTTCAGGTATGGCTGCACTACCTGGTACTGCTCTGGAAATTTGTTTTTAATTTTTTCATTAGTTGAGATTTCAACATTGATTGTGAAATATTATGAGCAATGAGAATGGGGAAATCTTATTAGTGAGCTCTCACTTTAGAGAGGAGAAACTCAGAATCAGTGTCTTTTCCCTGTGGAGGTAATCCGTTATCCCTCAATATAAAGAGAAGTCTTCCATAGGTAAATTAAATGGCAGTGCATGGCATGTGTGTGCTATGAAAGGAGCACAGGGCTATGGTAGAAAATACATGTGTTGCAGAGGGAAATTTTGATTCTGAACACGTGTGGTTAGCTTTTGATACAAAACTCCACCATGACAAACTGTGATCTGGACTCATTATTACCTGCTTCTAGGATCACTTTCTATAACATCAGCAATGCTGAATCAAGGCAGCATATTTGACTTACAAGAACAGCTTTAGCAAAGGGTAAATCGTGATAAAAATTGTCTCCTTCCTTGTTTCTTTGTACAGTGCAGATCAAGTGATACACTCTCAGCAGTAATGCAGCCTGATCATTACTGAGCACTCTCCCTGGCATGCCTATGAGCAAACTTTCTATTGTTTCAATTAGATGATCTTGGGCATTCAGGGAATTTAATACTGATGCAGCTCAGCTCCTAAAATCCTAGAAATTAGAGCCTGAGAGAACCTAGGGAATCATCTTGTCCATCCCCTGACAATGCAGATTATTTTCTACTGTATTTTTACTGTGGTTTTTTTCCAGTCTATTTTTAATGATTCTAGCAACGGGGTTTCCATCACTTTTCCTGGGGGACTATTCCACATTCTAATAGATCTCACTGTTAGGAAAATTTTCCTGATATTCAGTCTAAATTTTCTTTTGCTCAATTTCATCCCATTACTCCTAGATATGCCCAGTAGAGGCGGGTGAAAACTGAAAGTGAGTAGGCAAACCTGACACATTATGTGTGTTCAGAGCCAATTTACAGCAGCAGGTAAAGTGATAGAGTCAATTTGCAGCATTCTGTAAGTGACAGAGAGGGTCTTAGGGCATGCACTCTCCGAAAATGGTTCTGAATCTTGATGAAAACCCCGAAGTGTAGAAAAATATCCAGAAGCCGTAATGACTTTATATATTTTTTTGCAACAGGCTGGTTGAACACAAGAGTCCTCTATGAAGAGATAACAGGTAGGGCACCTTGTTTATGCTATAGCTGCCAATAAAACATAAATTTATACAGGCATCTGAATAGCATACATTCCATTGCACCAAGCACTGCAAATTGTCATTTACTTGTACATGCTAGACAGAATTAAAATCCATCTCACAATACTCGAACTATTACCCACTAGATAATGAAACCCAGAGCTGAAAATTGCATTTATATTGTAAATGTTCTCATGTAAGTAACTTTATGTCTGCATAATTTTCTGATACCCTGCTAATAAACTATCTAACAAAAGAAATTTGCTAAATCCCCTCTGCATACATGGACATTGCTCTTTTTTTCTAGTTTCCCTTTTTTTCCCTTTTCATCCTTTCACGCACTATTATGGGCCTTACCTCTGTTTTCTTCCTCACTGCTAATTCATTTCCAAAGAGGCAGCCAATCCTGCAAACACTTTGTTGTGCACATCACTAAACCTTTCAGACCATTCACCTGCTTTTCTTACGGTGTATAAAGTTCGCAGATGGCACCTCTTTATTTCTGGACATACCTATACCCTTTCTACCCCATCAACTTGCATTACTGAAAAAACTGTCTCGTGTCTTACTCCTTATTTATATCCTTTCTTATATCACATCTTCCCCAGCACCTTTTACTGATGGTCCCTGAAAACCTTTCTGCATCAGCCTTCATCCAGTGTTTGTGTCTATTGAAATCTGCAACCTTCTCAGGTGGGGACAGTGCCTTCTCTTATATGCATAATGGAAGATGACAAAAGCTTGGGAAGTCATTTGCAGTAAGGAGTGGTAAGGCCCCTGCAAAAGGAAAGGAAGATGGTTTTCACAGCCTGTTGAACAGCAATCCAGCCTCCTTTGAAACTGTAAAAAGTTCAGCAGACAAAAGAAAACTAAATACTCTGTTAATCTCATAGTGATATGAGGAACTCCACAGGGGCATGGTCAGGGTTGTATCTAGACACTTAGCTAGTGGCTACACTTGGTTAGTCATAAAAAACCCCATGGAAATGGTCTACTGGTGGCTAAATAGTTACATCTAGAAGAAGCACAAGTCACAGGCACTGGAATTGCTGGCTGATCCACGGTCGTGCTACAAATTCTACCCTTGGGGAGGGATTCAGAAACTGGGACAGGCAAGGAAAAGAAGGGGCTTGTGTAAGACTGCAAGGAAGTGCCAGTACTTGTAAAAAGTCACAGTGTGATGAGGCAAAGAACAAAAGCTATGTCTGAGACTTGTGGGAAGTGGAGAGGACTGTGCAGTCCACAGGACAGGAAAAGAGGTGAGGCATTAGAAGAAAGATCAGCTTGGGTGTTGGGGATGAATGCCTGATGTCTCAGTGGGGCTATTGGGGCTGCCTGTGTCCCTGGCAGTGACATGAATGCTTTAGAACGGGTAAGAGGGGGAGTTGTCTTTCCAGACACTTAGCACAGCCTCAGAAACATGCTGTCCAGGGATCTGTGTGTGCAATCCTGTGGTTTTGGTCAAGAGGATGATCTCCAGAATATATCACAACTGTTTCTTCTGACCTTGGATTTTGTTAATCCAAACAACCTTTTCTATTTTCCTCATCTTTCCTTCTTTTTGCAGTGAGTCCAACTACTGCTCCAGATGCCACCTTTTCCTCACTTGTATTTAATCATATAAACCACCTGACCTTCACCCTGAAGGATCTTTTACAGCTTTTTAGTCTTTTCTTAGTTGGAACTCGAGATCAAAAAAAGCCCTCTGCATCATTGTAGATCTGTTAAATTAAGATGTTGTCTCTCCTTGTAGAAAACTGCTATAGCTGAGGCCAGGAGATGCATTTGAACTGGCATTATGTCAGTGTCTGGGACAGTGATCATCTCCTGTAGGGAAATTCTGCTCTAAGAATTCTGCTCTAAGAATTCATTTCTCACCACAGTCCATGTAGAGGCATGTGGAGACATGCCTTACCCATATTACCCTTTTGATTGTCCTCTCCCAAGGGTGAGGAAGTTAACAACACTTATAATAAGCAGTGCTCTTTATCAGGAGTTGTCCTGGCACAGAATAGGCATTAATGCTTAAATGTATTTAGGAATCAGAAGAAAGTGTTGTATCAACTCCATCTGTCTTCATTGTTTGTTAGGGGAACATTCACAATCTCATCTTTGCGCTCCTTTCATCATGTTTCCCTCATTGATCCCATGTTTCTCTGACTCTGCTGCTCACCATGCTCCCTGTGACCCATTCTTCCACTCTGCTCTCTGCCTTCTTTCATGCCATTTGAGCTAGCTTTTCCTATCTCCTTCCTCCAGGTCTTGCCTTAAAACCCATGGGAGTGCTATCCTGAAATTCTCACCACTTGTGTTGCCAAGCCCTTTTTCTTCTCAGCATTGATTGTAATTTGTTTTGATGTGTTAACTCATAAGCCCTTTCGGCCAACAATCTTGACTCCTTGATTCTTTCAACAATTGTCAGATATTTTGCCAGCTTTCTGATGAAACACTTTGTCTATGTGGTGATAAGTACTAAGCCTAAATTTCAGTGTTGTCCTTCATTTTAGATATCTGTAAAAGGAGGTTAGTGCAGGTCTCCAACTGAATATAGGACATATAAAACTTAGGAGTGTTAGAAATAGAGAGGATTTGTTGAGATGGAGCTGTGCAGAAGAGACAGTGTACAAGGGGAAAGAAGGTGCAGCCCTCTGAACAGATCTAATGCACAGTTTCTCAGCATAACTGTGCTTGTCTTAGGCAGCAATCCTCTCTCCTGGGCACTACTGTATGTGGGGACCCTAAATAGGCTGACATTTGGGATTGGTCTTATGAGAGTCACGAAAAGTAGAATGCATTTCACCTCTAACCCCATCTCACAGTTGTGTACTCTACACTATTTAGACTTTTTTCTGTTTGTCACTGGTTTCAGAACATTACACTTTTGTCCTGTCTGTGACTCTTTGACTGGGCACACTTACCTCTGTCTGTGATTGGAGGAAGTGTCTCCTTAAGGTGTTTCTACCTTTAGTGTGCAGATTTCTGACCTTCCCACAAGCCCCAAGGGAAGGATAATGGTGGGAATTTTTTTTTTTTTTTTGGACAGGATTCTGGCAGAAAGGGCTGTGGGCAAGAAATCTATGCACAATTAACACTTCCCCTAAAAAAGCAGAACTTCGTACATTCTTATAAATTATCAGAACTGTATCTGAGGTATCTCCCTCATCGATTTCTCATTCTAATTGAAATAACCTGGTCAGGTCACGAGATAAAAGCCTGGTGTCAACACTGGGACGCCATTCAAACACAGAAATTATGAGCTCATATTCTTCTTGAACCAATAACAAATCTGCTCTCAGAAAACAAAATTAGCCAAAAAGAATTAAAGCAAGACCAGAAGGCGCTAAAGCAAGAGCTGGAAACTTTACAAAAGGAATTACAGCAGTATCTGGAGGTTTCCCAGAAATGGCTGAAGTGATTTGCAGGCAAAGGTGAAGTTTCTGTTGGAGTAATGACTACAAAATGTCCTAACAAATTGAGAAGGCCTGTCTGAATTGGTATGGACAAAAAGGTAAAGGGCAACAACACTGCCCTAGCTGCTCCTAGGCAGGGAGTCACCATCTGGGAACCCACTAGCAGGGATGAAGAGGGACAAGGACTCACTGGCTGAAGTTCAGCTCCAAGAAGAAGTGTCTAGTCACAGACCCATCATGGCAGCCAGCCATCTGGATGTTCAGTTGGGCCAGTCAGAGAGCTTAGGCAAAAACATTTGCTGCACTTCATCTGCTTGGTTGCCAAAGAGTCCCATCGGAGAGGCTGGACTTTCTGAGGCCAAATAATACAAATATCTAATATATTTTAGGAAAAACTCTGTTTGAGACTTACTTTACTAAGTATAGCATTATGGACTGAATGAAAGCTGATGAATACAGAGAAGAAGAGTTCCAGCAGCAAGCCTGAATAACCATGCCCAGAGAGTGACATAGTTCTGATTTCTCAAAAGCAGGCTTCAGGCAAACCTTTGCTTCTTGACTGAAGCCATCCACAGATCTGAGCTGATCCAGGCCTAACTAAAAGTCAGAAGAAAAAGAAAAGATAAAATCCTACAGGAACTCCAAGAGAATCAGCAGAAACTTGAGTTCTTGGCATGTGCAGATAACAGTGAGGGCTTTCAAGGATAAACTGGAGAGAGATCGATTCAAAGGTGCTCATCTGGACTTAGGCTTTTACACTTAGGTCAGGGAATGGCAGCCAAAGACACTCCAAGGGATTTTCAAAGTTTACCATGGAAATTGAGATTTTCCTCTTGCACTTGTAGACCAGAGGAAGAAGCAGTTTCTGATTACAGAGATGAAAGACAGTCACTACAAATTTTCTAACTGCAGTTCTGTAACAGGGAAATGTGCCTCATGATGTTATTGAAAAATAATAAAATGAAAAATTTGGCCCGGTAAAATGAAACTGAGAATAATATGAAGTTAATTTGAAAATTGTACCTGTGAAATGAAATATGGAGGAACAACCTGGAGGTTATTCTATGCCACCTCACATCATTCCCAGGGGCAGGCAAAGGGACAATCTTCCAGTCAATGGTGGTGTGGTTGGGTGGTCGGATATTGTCAGGGTTTCCTCATAGTACAATGGTGAGCAATCATGTGTGAATTGTTGGCCTTTTGTACCCTGCCATAATATTGTTGATGTTACTGCGTTTCCTTATCTCATCGCTGTTTCCAGTAAATTGTTCTTATCTCAACCAATGATTTTTACCATTTGTGCTTCCAGTTCTCTTCTCCAGCCCAGTGCAGGGGAGGGACAAGGAAGAGGGGAGTGAGCGAATGGCACTCAGTTTGGAATGTGTCAGTGGGAACACTAAATTGGGGAATACCATTCCTGAACTACATCACCTGGGGAGACCACCCTTGCTTCACCAAGAACTTCTCTTTCAGCTCAGGGAATGGATGGACATCAAGCAGAACAAGCAAAACTCCTGCTTGTGTAAAAGGAGCAGCATGCCATTTTCATCTCAAGCTCAACAGCTAACAACAATAATGGGAATTTTGGGGTTTGAAAGTGTAATAGAATTGATGAAATGTGAAGGAATTGTAGACATTGCCTCAAACCTTACATTTATTAGACCAGACAAGCAAAAAAGGCTGGGGATTTGGGAGATTTAAACCAGAACCTCCTAATTGATTTCAAATGGAGAGAATATATCTGAGGAATGTGAAGGCATCCAAAACTGGAAAAACAGATTCAGAAACTGGGACCTCTGTAATTTGAACAAGAAATGTAACTGAGGTAATAGATGAACTAGTACGTGAGATAGAGTTTATCATATCTAGTAACAATAGGAAAGGTGTATTCCAAATACAATCTTTGAAGGTTCCTTTTGAAGATGCAGACTAGCTGAAACAAATCTATAAATGTGGGAAAGCTTAACCTTTCTGTAATTTTGGTGTGTTAAAATGTGGGAAAATTTTATAATGACTTTGACTAAGATAAAGTGGCCATCATTTCAGTGATCTGAGTTGAGGAAAAGGATATAGATCAGATTATCTCTTTCAGATTACTGTGTCTAGCTATCAGCCTTTAAGATAACTTTAAGAGGTAGATAAACATGTGTTTTCACCCACAATAGAAAAAAGGTGACACAGAAAAGAGGCTTTACTTGATGGTTTGTTTTTTTTTTTTTTTTTTGAGAAGCATGGGGATGGTGTAAAACCCAAGTAGATAAGAAATGGATCAACCCAAGAGCAAGAGAAAGGATACTTTTATTTTTCATGGGGAGCTGCAGAGAAGCTCAGAGCAAGGAAAATTGCCTGTCTCTGGATCCTTCTCATGTCAAGAAAACAGGAATTGGTACATTTATTTAAATATACTACATGTATGTTAATAAATTATTTAATCAAGTACACAATCTCCATCACCAATTTCCCCTCCTAATTAGAATTATATAGAAATTTTGCTACCTGCTCACATCTAAAGGTGTCACAAAGCTTCCCACCTTGATGATGAGATGCAATACAGTAAAGAGATCAGTGATAACAGATCCATGTTTTCTAGCAAAGAACTTAAATACAAAAATCCAAGCTCAAAAGGATCTTCTACCATGTTCCTTACAAAATTCTTCCAGGACTTAATGAAAAGTTTGGTTCTCAGAAGAATACTCCAGTTTGAAACACATTTTCTTTCCTAGTCGCAGAATGTAGAAAACAACATACACTTGAGTAGGAAAACCTCACAGAAACATAAAAAGCGATGTAGAACGACAGGGTGGATATTCTTTACTGATAAGGAGAGACAAGTTTGTGAGGAGGAAAACATTATGATCAATAATCAGCCACAGTTCGAACTGAGTGGCTGAGAAGTAAATTGAACAAGTGAAGCAGCACCTGATGTGGCTTGTTTTCTTTCCTGATGGACTGCTGGGTTTGATCTTTGTGTAAAAGTCTTGGATGATATCTACAGAGTCTGAAAAAGACATCCCTGAAGTCTCTCCTATTTATTCCTTTATTTAGCAGATAGTCTGTGGAGAGCAAGGTTTGATCCACAACAGAGGATCCTTTGAGTTGTAGTGTTTACCATGCTATCTCAAGCCCTAACCACTTCATTCTTTGTAATTTGATTATTTGGTCACGCCCTGGAATGCAAAGTATTACTCTGATGTATTTGTATAAACCTAGGCTCTTCAAATACGGTAAGTAGCTGAATGATGTATGTTAATGACATGCTCTCAATAATTTTTATAATGCGAGATCTCAGCCCAGATTTAATGCTTAATATCCCTGGGATTCACATTGAAATTATTACACACATTATGTATTCCATTCCTTGGACTTAGAATTAATTTCAAAACAGAGCAACTCAAAAAAGAGCAAAAGTGCATCCTATTTGTTTTCTTGAGGGAATTTGCATTGGTAACAGTCTATTTATTCTGGAGTTTCTGAAGTTAGAAATACCTTTTCCCTTTGCTATCTTTGATCTGTCCTGACGAATTGTGCAGAACATTTCATGTCTATGTCTTGTCTTAGTTATGTCATTTTCTTGTTCACTTGAAAAATATTTACCATAGTAAAATTTACCTCCTTAAATAAAGGACAGAGGTTGTTACAAAACAGTCTCAGGGAATCTTTAACAAAAATCTGTGTGCCAAAAATAAACACAAAAAAAATAGCTGCTTCTCTAGGTCCCTTTTATGGAAGACTGCATAGGAGAATTTATAATCTGCATTGCTTTGATCGATCATTCAATCTCTGCATTGGTGATGTTTCTAATACAGGGGCTTAGCCTCTGGAATGACTCCAAACAGGATGGAACAAAGCAGCTAAACGTGTGTTAGGTTGTGATCTGAGTACTCTCAGGCAATAAATCTTTAATTTACAAGATTGGCAAGTGTCTCAAAATTAGAATTAAAGGAACATTTAGCATTAGTGATGTTCTCAGTGTTGTAAGGAATTGCTTTCCTAGACAATTTTTGAAAGACTGGGTCTTACTCCAAGCAGACTTCTAAAATATGCACTAAACCACTCTTTGGTTTCCCTCCTCAAAAATCAAGCCCAAAAGGCAGCAAAAAGATGTAAAAGTGGAAAGGAAGCTGAGGCTCATATTTATTGTAGTTGCACCTGGTGGGATGATTTGTTCTTGCTGTGTTTCTATCTATCCTCTTGTCACTGAGCAGGCCTTTTAGCTTGAACAGTATGGAGAGAAAACCCCAGTGTGAACTAGTCTGCTTAGGAAAGGGGAATTTTCCCTCAGGCATGAGGACAGCGCTGTGGTAATGTTATTTGTGTGTGTAAGGGCAGAACAATCTCCCACAGTGGCTGAAGGAGGATTTCAGGTTTACCTATGCAGGTAGGCTTAAGCCTCAGGTGTGCATGGTTGCTTGGACACACAGTCCTCCTCGGCTAGAGCCATAGAGGGTTCTAATTTCTCCTTCAGGCCTGCTAAACCAAAATCTATCTGGTTCCCAGCTTTCCCCTTTCTGCTTGACATGTCCCTGTGCGCGGGTGAGCATCACACAGTTGGGATGCTGAAACAGTCCCACCTATTTCACAAGAAGTGCCAACAAGCTCCTCAAAACACCTTATCCCCTCCAACTCTGATGAATGCTCCAGCAAGCATTCCCTTAACAGCTCCAGCATCACACCAGGTAGAGCAAGTGGGGGAAATAACACCTCTTCTCATCTAAAGACTCCATGAAATTTTTATTTTAAGTACAGCAGGAACTGAAACATCCCAAGTGAGGGTCTTAATCCCCCTGCCTTGCCTCCATACTTTCTCTCCCTGGCTACTTAATTCTCTCTTACAAAATTGAGCTGCTTCACTGGTGACAAATTGGGAACAATCCCCCACAGTCCCTGGCCTGTTAGTTATGGTATTCCCCCATGAGATACTGGCTTGAAGCTTTTTCCAGTAGAGAAGTGAACTAAGGTCTCCTAGAGCCACTGAAATACTTCTCCTAACCATGAAATGAGGCACATCTCTGAAGAACAGTGTTCCTGCCAATATGCCTTTCCATATGCAATTACCTTCTCCCCCTGCTCTGCTTTGGGATGGGGAAGAAGTGGGAATTTGGCCCTGAATGAAAGATTATTAGCTTCTTTCTCAGCAAGGGAAAGGACAGGGACACACAATAAGAATATTAATTTTAATGAGAAACTCAGACTGGCAAGAGAACTTTATTGGCAGAAGTGAAATTAGCTTTTCTACATAAACAGTTAGTGGTGTCAAGGGACTAGTCATTCATTGCCCAGAAGGAAAAAAACAAAACAAAACACAAGAGTCTTTAAGGGTCCTTACTCTCAAGATTGCTCTTCACTGTTTAATACAGAGAGGATTTGCTTTGTACTTCAGAAAAAATCAAGTATGAAAGATATCGTCCCTTTCCAGCATTTTTAAGCAGTAAATATCCAAGTGGAACAAAGTACTTCAGGCTTCTCTCTTGACCCTTTGGCTTCTTCCACCCAGACACATGCTCAGATGCTCTACATATTTATTTTTTAAAGCCACTTCCCAAGTCAGAAGGTGAGTTAAGTGTAAAAATCTTTGTGTTCATAAACCCATCCAGACCCTTTTCTGCTTTGGTCCATTCTTGCAAGGTGCACTTTTCCTTGTTTGCAAGGAAAAAAGCAAGAGTGGTTTTCCTCTTTTGCCCTACCTCTTGCCACCCTCATCCTGGAAAACAAACTGTTGTGGTTGGACTGTCCTTTTTTCCTGTTTTCCCCTTTCCAACTTCCCTGAGCTAAGAGGAATGGAGAGGGCACCAGGGGATTGAGGCCCCCCATTTAGGTGACAGATCATGTGGGGACGAACCAGTGAGAGTCCCAAAGTAAAAGCTGTTTCTTGCCACTTGTGCCACACATGTTAAGACAACCTCTGCACTGCCAGGGCAAAAGCCAGCTGTGTAGCCTACTCAGTGGTTTTCTTCTGTGTGTGTTCGCTGGCAGGATGGGATTTAACCCACAGAGTAAGAAACCATGGAGGAATTACAGATTATACAGTATGCAGCTTCCCAGAAGGAAGGTTTTATCTTGTTCCCACCTGATATTGTGAAGAAAAATAACAATTTGTGTTGGAGAACAAGAATGCAGCCAGCTGGCTGCAAAGGGTGTTATGTAGTAAAAGTGATCTTATTTTATACTTGAGAGTAGAGCCAAAAGGAGAATAGTCACTAAAGCTTATTTCTTCACAGAAACTGGACACATCTGATAGCATCTTTCTGTGGGTTTTTTGGTTTTGGTTTTGTTTTTTTTTTTACCCCAGCACAGTAGGAGGCAAATGCATGCAGATGCTCAAATATATCCATTTTTGTACTGGCCAGCCATGACCACTACTTTGCCTGTATCAGAGGCCAGCAAAGCCAGGATAGTGAGGACACACAGGGTGAAGTTACTGCTGGCAAGAGGTAAAAGAAAAAAAGCAAAATAGCCACTCCTAGATCCTGTAGCTGTTGCCTGACTTCTCTGGGTTCCAAGCAGTAGCAAGACTGATAAGTTCCTCTTTTGATGGATTTTCCCTTATTACATCCCAAAACCTTGCTCTGGTTTCTCCCTTCAGGGCCAGAGCAGCCAGGCAGACACATCTGGGAGCCTTGCCTCTGTCTCTGTGGTGCCAACAAGCATGGAGGGTAACTCCTTTACACCAACAAAAAAAAGGTTGTGCATCTATTGATTAATCAGAACACAGTTTGTCAAGAAAAAAATACTGCTTGTGCATCAACATTCTCATCAGGTTTTTTCTGAAGATAAACTATATCCCATTTTACATCCAGCTGGCACATTTCAGTAATTCTGAACACATTCACTTTACGTATGACTTTGTTCATCCTTTTTCTCATCTTGAAAATAGGATGAAAATCTATCTCAAAATATATTCTGCTATAATTAAACAAATACAGTCAAGATTCAGAGCCATCTGTATTTCATACCATACTTCGTAATGTCTCAATATCACAAACTCCAAGGAGTAACACTATACATTAATGGGAACATGTGTCGTATCTACTTGCTCTTTATGACTTACAGGCTATCTATATTATCCCCATGTCTCCAAATCTCTGAAAACAAGTGTAAATAGTAATTCTTATTAACTGCAGAGACACCTGCACTGATATGGACAAATCTGGTCAACAGCAGGTTCCCCTGCTGTTTTACTAAGCCTGCAACATGCTCCTGTCTCTGGCAGATGCTCCTGTTTTGTATTACTTCTAGGCAGATATCAACTTTATGCACTTTTTGAAATTCCTTTCAGGAACCACTGTCCTTCTGGCTATCAAGGGCCTTTCGCTGGAACAAAGCAATGAAGAGATCAGGGAAGTACCAGGAGACTGAATTTTGGTCCTGAAAATTATTGGCAGGTTTTGTAATCTCCTCATATCCCTTCTGCTAGGGATTAGCAGCAGCAAGACGAGTAGGTTTACTGGAGAAGTCTGGTAAAATAAACAAACATTTCCAGTCTAAGCATCCACCCATTAAATATCAGTAAAATTATCAGTTTAAGCATCTAGGATTGCTAAATACCTTTCTTGAGCACACTAATAGGTAATACTTCTCTTCGTGAAAGCTCTGAGCATTTGTATGAAGCAAGAACAGCATGAGGGAAAAAAGTAACATAGCATCAGCCTGGGAAAATACAGCAATAAACAAACCCAAATGAATCATAAATGGAACACTCTCCACAGTGGATTTTGACTGTACTTGCAGCTGATGGAAGCACAGGGCTGAAGGGACCCCTTGGATCATTTAGTGCAAAGCTGGGCGGTGACCGACCACAATTTAACGTCATTCTTTTCTTAAAATGAAGAAGCAATATCATAACACTTTCCAGGGTCCTGTCCCATGTTTTTTTCTACCAGACATCTCTTCCCAAACCATACTGCTGGTTGTTTGCCTAGTGTGAGCCCTGCAGGGAGACACCTGCCTTGTAGAGACAGGGTGCTGCTGGGCAGCATTAGAGGCAGCACAGGTCTCCATGAGGCATTGCTCCTTCTGACTTAGCTCCATGTCCCCATGGCTTTCCTGGCACCCCATCTGTTTTCAAAGTCTTGGGGCTATTAGAACAGTATCAAACATGAAGGGCCAGAATCTTATAAGAGTCTGAAAATCTTGAAAATTTTACCAGCTTCCATTGAAATGGGCCATTTTCCTTCCTGTTGCATTTCTTGGAGGAAGAAAAAACTGGGTTTGCAAGGTTTTTTAAGCCTTTTGCTCCCAGAGATACAGAAGGGGACAGTTGAGAGCTGCACACTACAGACTGAGAGACCTGGGCAGTTTTCACCCTTTGGCACAGGCTCCCACAGAAGGGTGTTTCTGCCCCAAAACCACTGTGATTTAATCACTGCATGGTATTTCCATGTAAATGTAGCCAACCAAGGAAAAGGAAGAGCAGCTTGTGAAGGTATGTAGAGCTTTCCTTTGTTCAGAAGCAAGAATAGATCCAATATAGATGCATAAACTAGCTACTTCTATGTCTTAAATAGAAATACAGACATCTGATGTCCTAAACCAGAGTCTACAAGCGACATGCCAGCATGGCAATTAAGAGCACACAGAAAAATGAATACAAGCAATGAAATTAAAAGGCAGCATTGTTGGAATTGTTAATTGTATGGTAATTGGAAGTCAAAGCAAGGACTATTTAAAAATCCAGGTTGCCTACTAGGAGTTCACAGACCAACAGCACATCGACAAAAATTAGGAAAGGAGTCCAGATTTTAATTGTAAATGGGATACTAATCAGCAGCAGCTCAGCTTCCCAAGTGTCAGTCAGAGGTGGTTGCTTGACATTTTACATTTTACTTTTTGCTTTAACAAAAGCTCACCAATGGCCTGTATAGGGGAAAGTTCCCAGTAACTGGTAACTAGTACATGTTTAACTACACATCAGAAATATCTACTTGGTTAAATCTCCGATGCCTCACATATAAATGTCTACGTCCTAATTATGTAATTAGGGGTGTGAATACATACAAGATGTCTGCAGAAAACAGTTGTACAGTGGCAGAGGAGTCAGCACTGCATGTTACTATTGCCACTTATTTTTTCTGCACTCCAGCTTTGCTGAAAGACAGGTCTGAGTACTGTTCTTTGTGGTATTTCTTGGGAACCATTGCAGAGTTAAACACCAGGGCTAATATGGGTAATTCTCTGAGAGGCAGACATTAACAGTTCCCTGATTCCTTTCTTGCCTACACAGGGAATGTACAGCACATTTTCTGGGGTCACACACAGGGGTTTTCACTTATTCCTTGGGATGACACCTGGGAAACACCAAGAATGTCTCCCTGGAGACTTAGATCAACAGTGTATCTACTACACTCTCAATGTGAGTATCCTCATTTTCAGCTGAGAAATTTAGCTCAGAGAAGTTTCAACCAGATGAAGATCATCTACAAATTGAGATAATTTCACAAGGCAAACTCCCCACTGGAGCTGAGATGAATTTGCCTCATCCCACCACAGCTAAATGTACAAGTAACTACCTCCTGACATCAGGACATAGGCACACTCTTCTGTGTGCAGGGATGACAGAAACATAATTTGCCTCATCCTTTTTAAGTAATTTTCTGCTATTTTGTCCATTAGCAATGGTAGAAAACCTGGCCATTACTGAATGCCATGTAGGCAATTAATACAATCATTTCTTCTTTGTTGCTGGTGCCTAAGACTCCAAAGCTCCCCAGCAGCTGAGAATTAGTACAACCACCTCAGTCACAATGACTGACTCAAAAACTTTGTGTGATCATGTGCTTGGGCATGTAGGGCTTCCATTCTCTGAGGCACACTGGTCATCATCAGGTTGCATTTGATAAGCAATACGGATAATAATAACAATCTTTAGAGTCCAAATTTCACCAAAACATACAGCTCCCAAAGGCTCCTATCCTGAGTGATGTATTTCTGCTAACAATTTTGCCACAAAATATTTTAACAGCTACAGAACTTTTTCTAAGAAGGTTTTACAGGTTATCTCTTGTACAGCCTGGGCTAGGCACTCAGGAAATGTTTCCAGGAAGGGTTTATCAAGAGTCATCCATTTATTCATTCATTTCCAATTTCCTGCGTAAAGCCATCTGGCCATGTATGTACCATTATCCTGTACCCATCTCCATGATATCTAAGTGCCTTCTTCATGTCCCTGCTTCTATTCATTATTCACAAACCTTGGTGAACACAGGATTTTGTTCCCTGTGGAGGTCTGGAGAAGGACTGCTCTTCCTACAAATGGCCATATTCATGTGCTAACATGGGTGTCTGTGTACAACAAAATGTTCGTTAACAAGGCTACAAATCATTCATTCCTCTGTTTCAAATGTTTCCTGTACCCACCCAAGAGACTTCAGTGATTGCTTATTAGCTCAGCACCAATAATGCATAGTAGAAGGAAACAACTTGTGAAGACCTCCCCCAAACCACAAACACCCTCTTATAATAACACCTAACACAGCTAAGCCCTGGTCCCCCATAGTAATTGCCACCATCCTAGTGATGTCTTAGAAGAAATCTGTGTTGTCTCACCAACAGGCAGAAAACAGAGAAAAAGTCATGTTCCTCAAGCAACTGGTTCAAAATACCAGAGGGAACCAATGGGCACCATTTTTCTTCTAACCAAGGGTTTTGTGTGCCCAAAACACTTCTAGTTTGCCATTCCATGACCATTTTCATTGAGGGATGCACAAAGAAGTGGATATGTATGCAAATAACAAGGTGCCATTTTTATACTGAAAGGACTGAAGCCAAAATGAAAGATTTCATCTGCCGTGGTGCAGACAACCCTGCATCCCCAAAATCAAATTAGTGGGAATTGCTCTGCTATCAGAACATTTGTACCTAAAGCATCTCTCTAGGAATGCAAGTATTGGCTCTGATCTCTGCTTTTTTGCCTCCCATTCTGAAATCTTGTCTGAGGTATAGTCCTGTGAATTGACTGCAAGGTCAAGGCATAAAACTTAGCAAGTGAATAGTGCAAAATCCTGAAATAAACACCAGGGAATCTGGGAGTGCCAATACAAAAATAGCAATAAAGAGCATTTAAGTGTCTCACATAAATGGTTAATATAAGCCTGATGATATCCTCTTCAGCAGCAATCCACCTCAGGCCATGCCTTTGCAAACAATTAGGTGCAATGAAACTTTGCAGGCACATTTGTCAGGAGTGCAGTAGGAGCTTGAGTCACACAGGGAACATGATGAATATAAATACAGGCCAAAACTGTTTACTGCTACAAGTAGCCTGCATAAAATCACATCAGAGAGCAGGAAAAACAAAATGTGGTAAGAGACAGCTGAAAATTGTTTTGGACACCTCTCTATATGGTATACAAACTCAATGCCACCTGTTTGTTCTGTAGCAAGCAGAATCCATGGGTTAGTTTAAAAGGTGACTTTGAAAAATATTTAGCAGGAGGAGATGTCGTGGAGCAAAAGCTTAAATCTCCCAGAGTTACTGTCTTGCCTGTGCAAGGATGTTGTGTGGCCTCCACGGTCTTCCAGAGTGGCAAATTCTTCCCAGGATGCTCTGGGAGAGCTGACACACTGAACTAATCTTTAGTTTATTGATGTACTACTTCACTGGGAGATGTACTATATCAATAAATGGCCTTAGTTAAGAAGCTAAGGTCTAAGAAGCAGTGGTAGGTGCTCACAAAAGTACATCAAAGCTTACAGAAAATAAAATCAAGAGCATGTGGGAGAAAATTGATGTCTAGGAAGGACAGAAAGAACAAACAAACATTGAAAACTTTAAAGTAGGAGTTTTGTAGTAGACAGTGTTGTTTGCCATCTTAAACATTTATACATTTTGTTGGTTTCTACATCCTTCCCAGTTTCCCAGCAGCCTATGAACAGATTATTAGGGGGTAAATAGCAGCAGTCACCAGTAAAAAAACCCACTTGCCTTATGATGAAATATGAAATCACTGTCCCACCAAGGGCAGTGTGGACTGGTAACTGAGAGATTTTTGCAATGATAAACTCCAAATCACTTAATCTGCTACTGCAGTGAGCAGCACTTGGGGTCTTGTTGGGCTTGATGGTAAACTCATAATACGGGAATAGGAATAAAAGCAAGTCTGAGTTCACTCAACAGAAGACGCACTGCTTGTGGCCTTTTTCCTTTGACTCCTATCTTTTGATTTTTTTCTAAAAAACAATGGAAAAAATGGGAAAAGCAGGATATCCACAACAACTGCAGAAGTGGTGTACCTCCATGCAGCTGGTACCTCTGTATACATCTGATTTTTTCTCATCTTCTGCGCAAAGGAGAGTTAATGTTCTCCCCTTGCCCAGCCCGTGGAGGAGATGCATTGCCTGTTCCCCAGTCCCACCCCCCTGGTTGCTGCTAGCTGGCTGGGTCCCTCAGCCCACTCACACTCTTCTCTGCATTACCCCAAAGGATGTGCAGCTGGCACTGCACCCAGGAGAAGGCTGATCCCTCATGCAACACACTGTAGATGAACATGTGAACACAAGAAAAGCCATCTGGTCTGTATTTAGCTAGGCCTGTTGTGGTAGAATGAGGGGTAATTGTTTGAAACTAAACAAGAATCAACTTAGATTAGATATGAGGAAGAAGATTTTTACAATGAGGGTGGTAAAGCACTGGAATGGTTGCCCAGAGAGGTGGTGGATGCCCTGTCCCTGCAAACATTCAAGGCCAGCTTGCATGGGGCTTTGAGCACCCTGATCTAGTTGAAAATGTCCTGCTCATGACAGGGAAATTTAACTAGATGGTCTGTAAACGTCCCGTCCCAAACTATTCCATGATTCTATGATCTGTGGTGCAGAGAAAAGGATCCCCCTCTTCCAAAGGTTTTCAGAAAATAGCTCCTTAAAGCAACACCTGTAGATGAAATGCTGCTGTTATTGGCTTTGCTCTTGGAAAGCTGCTGGAGGTAAAGGAAGAAGCTGTTTCAATTGAAGAGATGGGCCAGGATACTTGAGGCAGATATTGCTCCTTGCTCCTGGAGGCAACTATTCAGAAAAATGGAACTGTTGTCCCCCCATGGGAAAATGGCATACTACAACCTTGACACATTCCTGCAGAAAACATCTTTTTTTCACATTTCCCTGCTAGAACTGGGCAATTTTCTCAAAAACACTGTGTTTTCTGTCGCCTCTGTTTCCCACCAGTATTCCCCTGCACCATCCTTAAGTTCTTGGGAGCCCCAAACAGGACAGGGAATCTGTGTTGCCAGATGCAAAGAGCTAAAAACAGACAAAAAAGAGCCTGATTCTGCCACCTAACAATGGCATTGCTGGAGAAAATGTACAACCACAAGCTCCAGTCCTAGTTTTACTTCTGCTACTCCTACTTTTTGGGCAGTTATGGGGCACTGAGTCTCACCCCACAAATTAACCTAACTGAGCTGCAGGACCAGCTTATGCCCTTGTACCAGACATGTCCTTGTTTTCCATGACCCCTGGTTCAATGTGTGGATGAACTGAGGTGATCCCTGGACAGACAATGAGCCTGATCAGTGATGAAATTTCTGATTCAAAATAAAAACCAAAAAGCCATGAAAATAGTGGTGCCCATTCTGCTGTTGCTGCTTCCCTTCCCTACTTCATTGCTCTCTTAAAAGCTTTTCCAGTTCTCTGTTCTTCCCTTGAGCTTTTCCTCTGACATGGGCCTTTCCCTGCAGCCTATTGCATCTGAAGGATGCTCAGTGGTCTCTCCTGGCCTTGCTGCAGCTCCATCTCTCTCCCTGCAGCTCCTTTTTTCCTTCAGAAGAGCTAAGTGTCAGCCAAGGAAGCAAGACGTATCTCTGCTAACAGCTGCTCCTTAAAAACTTGCAAAATCAGTAAGTGCTGGGAAGATTGTTCACCCAGGGGTTACAGCTTCAGAGAGCATTCTGGCCCCAGCCCTTTCCTCTCTGATGGGTTCTTGAACTCGAGTGGAGCTGTTGAACAATCCTTTACTACATTCTTTTCTATGCCAGACACATCTCCTCAGATGCAAATCACTTATGCCCCAATGCACTGTTTTACATTCAGGAACACCACGGCACTCATTTATTGCAGATTTTACTTGTGCACAGCCTGTATTCATGTTGCAAAGTCATTTAACACATAGCTCTTAATGTCACAGGCATCTCCTAGCATTTTAGGCAGGACATCCAGGTCAGCCCTGGAGATGTTTTGGCAGGTGTCTGGCCATGGAGGTCTTTGCTGTCCCAAGCTCTCAGACACTTTTCAACATCACTGCTCCAGCTTTTGCTTTAAATCAATCCAATGGTTATGAATTTCTGCAGTGTCTTTGCAGTTTCAAAACTTCCTCTTGAATTTCATACTCGGGCAGAGCTGCCAGTGAAAACAATGAGCCATTTGCCTGAGTAATGAGCATAAAATTGGACCTGAGGTCAGTAAAAGTTATTGCAGGAGAAAGGTTGCAATAGCTGAGCCTATGCAGCAATCCTGTTAGCTCCCTGTTGAAAGACTAAAACTTTCATTCTGTGAATCTTTTTATAAACCCCCTAGCTTACAATTTTCTCTATAAAACAACCATGGATTTAATTTGGCTTTTAAAGAACAGAAGGAGAGGAAACACCCTGTACCTGATCTGCATCTGAAAGGTAAAGAGGGAATTTTACATAAAAGAGATCAAGTCAGAACTTTTTTATTTCAGTCTTTATTGGGGCTCTGATTTTACGTCAGAGAGCATTTCATAGAATCTCATATTCTGCTGGTTTTGTTTCCCACTGATATGTTTTTAATCCTCGGCTTTGCGGGTAGTCAATTGCTTCCCCTGTCCCTTGCTGCCCACCTCTGCCTTGCTGTCAGTATTTCTGGCTGACTCTATTCACAGCCCTCCCTTGCTAAGCTCCATGTCTGAGCTGAGATTTCTCCCTACAGCCACGAAGCCAAAAGCTTTAATATAACCTGGAAACCAAGAAAAGTCAGTGGCAAGAGACTGAACGGCAGAGGGGGAAAAAAACCTCAATGTGTGCACTGAGCACTCAATATGTATTTATTGTGGGAGCTAGACAGAGTAGAAACTGACCTGTTTCATGTTCAGAAAACATGAAACCAGTGGTGGGGGGGCTTAAATCCATATATTTATTATATGAAATCTGTAACCCCTATAAACCATTAGTAAGGTGGGTTAGGCTAAAGGTTCTTAAATTTTTGTTCTAAAGGGTAAACTGTGTCTGTCTTGATTTTTCAGGATTGTGTGCAGCTGACAGCAGAGCTGGTAGTTCTGTCAGAAACTTGACAGAATCTAAACCTGAAAAAATGAGGGTAACATACTTCTACTTAGAGGATTTAAAGCTATTCCTTTTTTTTTTTTTTTCTTTCCCATAGAATCTCTTTAGCATACCCAAAATTGGCTAGGGGAAAACATCTCTGTTATTCAGCATCTAAATTAAAGGCTGATAAATCTGATTGTTCTGAAGTGTTCTCCTTTACCAAGGTGATCTCCAGAAAAAATGAGCAAGACTTTTATTCTTGTCCTTATGCATCAAGTGGAATGAAAGAAAAGCGTAAAAACCTAGAAATTCACTTTTAGTATTTCATTACCCTTATGCTTTATACAACTCTTTTTTCCCTTTATTCCAAGGCACTTTCCAGGATGCCACTTGCATGACTTTTAAGAAAGACCACTTTAAAATGTCAGACTGCTTTTACAAAAAGCCTAGAGGCAAGTAGCACATTCTTTCCCTCACTTTAATAGGATTAAAAGTGACAATAACAGTTCATTATTACAATTTTGAACAATCTCCAGAAGCAGCACACAATCTAACAAAGAGAAGATGCCATGCTCACTTTCAAGATTCTTGAAAGTACTCTGCTGGAAGTTCGTAGACATTTGACTTACATGTCTTTAAAAATTTCAGACTTGTTTGGCTCAATTCATTCATTTAATCTCAGCTTTGTTATGAATGGCTTTGGTCAAACAGAAATAGCATTATTTAGTGAATAAAGTCAGATTCAGCCTAAAATAATTCTTAGCTCTTCTGGTGGTTCTCAATTTTCAACTGGAAGTCTATAAACCAAAGCTTTCCCCTTGTCCTTTCAAAGCCACCAGGAACAACAGCCAAGATGCCAGAAGGACACATGCAACAAGAAGGCAGCAAAATTCTATTAAACACTTCATTAATGATATATAAGAATATTTTCTTGTGAAGGCAGATTAATCTTAAATTCCTTCCCAGGAGGAGCCCAGTTCAGAAGAATGCTGAGGACATTGTGTCTTCATTAAAAAATGCAAAGGGCAGCATGTAAGTTCCTCACCATAGTGAGTTTTCTTAAGGAGTGAAAGAGAATTGAAACTGTTTTTCAGAAGACAGTTATTCAATATGTCTTATGCTAACAGTTTGCTGTTCCAGAGAAAGTCTTTGGAGAAAAGAGTGGAGGCAAAAAGACCAACACAGAGGCACCAGCAGCAACAGGCTCCTTATGTCTAGCTGACAGTTTTGGCAAAGCAGAAGACCAACTGGGGTTAGATGTCATCAGCTATTTTAAGGGATTTGTGTGTTTATTTATGACATTTTTGCATTTTGAAAGGGGAGAATTGTGCTGCTGCTCTACTGATGGCAGTGTGCATGTTTTAAAAAGTCTTGGCAAATTTTAATACCCACAACCCAACCTAACAATTAATAGGAGCTGCATGCATAAATTCTAATTCCCCATTCAGATTCCTCTTCCTTCCCACAAGAAATGTGATTGCTGAGAGGTAAGTATTTTCTTTCCAGGGAACAGAAAAGAAGTCGCCTGACCTCCCGGCTGACTGGCATTGCCTGACCTCTCATTGACCTCACTGCAATTGCATACCCACAGCTTAGATAAAAAAAAGCCACCTTTCAAAATAGGCCCCTTAAACACGGTGCTTGGGGAACATGATGGGAAAAGGAAGCACTACCTGTTCAGTTTTAACATTTTAATAATTCGACAAAATACACAGTGAGGAGAGACAAAGTTCTGGAAATGCCTTGGGCTAAGTTTTTTCTCCATTACCAACATCCTTTCTCTTTTTCTTCCATGAGTTTGTCATCCAGCTATCCCAAAAGTCAGAACAAACCTGAGAAAATGGAAGAGTTCTTTAGCTGCCATCTATTTAATCACTTTCAGAAAGTGCAGGCAAAACTCTTAAGATCAGTAGTTAACATTTTTCATAATGAAGTTTGAAAAAACCAATGCCTTTAGGAAACATCTGGGCAGGTGGGTCACACAGACAGCAAAACACAAATTGCTTTGGATATTCTTTGTCCGCTGAAGCTCCGTCAGGATTAATTTAGTTCTCTGGATCTTGATGTTTCTTTTCCTTTCTTCCACTGGTAATTGAGCAGCTCCCCAGCTGTCTGTTTTTAAACACCTTTTCCAGAGAAGGCAATGCAAAACAATAGGGTCTTGTGGTACCTCTGATGAGTTCCCCCACATTCTCTGTTCCCAGCCCCACAGACCTTCTTTCCCTGGGTGGCCAGGGACCAAGTGAGACAAATGCACAGGGTGTAGGGGTGCCCAGGAAATGGTTTCTATAGCAACAGCAACTACATTAAAGCATTTTGAAATTTCTTCCTACTCATCTGACTTTAAGGTTTCAAACATTGTGGAGACTCTGACCAGGCAGATGCTATTTCCATACAGTGATCTCTCATTTGCTCTCATCAAAACCAGTTTCATGTGGAGAGAAATTCTGCTTGGGACATTTAAAAGAAGATGTGGCAAGCCAGCAATAAATGAGCAGCTGAGAACAAAGCTTACTGTCCAGGGGACGAGTGGGCTAGGATGATCTGGTAGATACAGGCCACCTTTAGGATCTTTGGTCCAGCTGTATTTTACTGTTTAAAGCCTCATGTTATATGCAAGTGCCCTCTTCTGTAGCCTGAGTCTTCAGAGAAGAGAGAGTTTGTGTAACTTAATGTTCTTTATTTCCTTACCATTAATTCTTATTTAAATGAATGTTCCTTCTGCTATGCTGTGTGACGGGCTAATAAACACAAAATAATACAAAAATGGGTATTTTATGTGGTATCTTCCTCCTTCAAAATCTTGCAGATGTTTGGGTCCCAGTGATGTTTCTTAGAGGATGGAGTTTGCAACTGCTATAATTAAGCAATATAGTACCGTTAAGTCACTCGAGAGCACATTAGGAACTAAACTGGTGCTGTGTGCCGAGGAAGCCAAAATTGTGAGCTGAGATCTTAATTCAGAGCATGAAAGTCTGCCTTTTTGTTTTCTAGCTTACGTTAAAAGAGGTGTTATTCCTATTATACACCATCAGAAGATGTAAAAAGTGAGCTAAATCTGTATTCAATGTTTATTTTACATGTAAATTGGGATCTCAGATTGTGGGGAAAATATGTTTTTGTCGCCAGTGCTTTCTGTTTTGCTAGTACTGTATTAGTTTTTAATGGGAAGGAGAAATGTGCTGATTTGGAGGCTTTCCAGGGGTTTGGCAGTATTCCACTGCATCAGCACTGAGTAAAGACGATGTTATTCTTTCTTGTTACAATGAGAGCTGGGTGAAGGCAGTGTCACTTCTCCGAGCCCTCCTGGCAGAGCTCCACCTACGGAGAGGCAGTGAGACCAAAACAACCGCAGTGTGAGACGGGGAAATGCTACCTGGTAGGAAATGAACTCCCAGTGACCCGTCTGGGATGGAGCTTGTGCCCGTCAGCTTCAGCTGCAAACGGCCCAGTGGGGTCAGGAGTGCTGCATCTCATGGAGGAGACAACACTGATCAGAGCAGGGACAGTCCACTGCCACAACAGCCTCACATCAGAGGACCTGTTAGCTCGTGTGCAGGTTTACAAAGAAGAGGAGAGCTCTCCCGCTTGCTCTCTACAATGGTGATTTTAAGACACTCAAGGTGACCCATCTGAATGCAGCTCGGTCTGGGCACTCACTTCTGCTTCCTACCAGCAGATCTGCATCTCTGCCAGATTGCCATCTTCTTGGTGATCCACTGTGTGCATCCCCACAAGGACTGTTGTTTTGTCTTTGACAGCCTACAGGCAACTTTCAACTGGATTCTTGACTTCGAAGGTCTGATGGTCCCCCAAAGTACCACAGCATTTGTCTGTCTTGAAGAAATCTTTGTAGACCCTGAACTTGTCAAAAGTACTATCCTTCCTCTCCCCTTTTCAGGTGATGTGCTTTTACTCAGCTACATATAGAAGGACCGGCAAGATATAGATGTACATTTTCCATTTAGTTCTCAGACTGATCTTTCTGCACCCAAATTGCCACTTCAACAAATTGCTTTTCTCACCAGTCCTGACATATGTCTCCCCTGATCTCACACTAGGCTAGAGTTTGGCAGCTTTCATAGATGCCATTATCTATTCTTCCTCTGCTTTCCAGGTCCATACAAACTCTTCATTCCTCTCTACTTACCTACCTTGTCTGAACAGAATTTAAGGAAAGGGAATCTCTCTCTTTGCATACAAGCAAATGAATAATTCTGCCATAGTCTAAGTGGTCCCAAAGCCTTGTTGCTCTCTCACAAGGCCACTCATGAACATGTCAAAAGATGCCATCAAGGTGCCACCTCCCTGTCACACTGAGGTAAAAACCTTCTGAGGTCAGATTTCAAGCTTGGTTTCTCTGGAGCAAGTTATCAACTGCATTGCAGCAGGAATGTCCAGCCATGACAAATGTCCCCCTGTTGCACACACCTTTGTGCAAAACCAGAAAAAATAAAATAAGAGGGAGTCCTCTTCTGCAGGGCCTGGCAAAAAAGTCTTATACAGTAGTTGAACCCACAAAGAGAGTAACCAGGTAAAGTTTATTCTGCTCTGTTTTTCCTCAGTGATAGGCAGCACTCTCTCTTTGATATGCTACAGAATGCATAACACATTCAGTGATAGTAATCATCCCACTTTTATTGTTAGAAAAGAAAGGAGAGGCTTCAGAAGGGGAGGGGGAGGACCTGAACCTGTCTGCAAGAGGTATTCCTGTGGGGTCCCTCTGCCATCCTCCAGATGCCTTCATCTTACCCAAAAAGATGCTGCCCCTTCTCAGAGGTGCACAAGTCCTCTCTGTGGTTTTCAGAGGTTCCAGGAAATGAAGTCAGCTCAGACCCATGGCTTTTCACTGGTTTTACTGAGACCAAGTCTGGCAGTGCTGGGAATGAGTCTTTTCCCAGCCCTTACCCCCTGGAAGGATGTGGCAATTTCTCCAGAAGGAAATAAGTCTTTGATGGCTATATACAAGGGATGGCAAGATAAAAAAATATCCCATTATTTGGTAAAGTCAAATTTATCATGACAGTTATTAGAATGCCAGACACTCCTCAAAGAGTTTTGAAAGGCGAAAATCAGCTTTGTCTCATACCAAGTCTCTGCATAACAGGGGAAAAAAAAAGTCTTGTTTGTCAGCTGCTTCCTTGATTATGTTCAATAAGGATACACAGGGCTGTTTTTATTTTCACTTGGCAATTTCTGTGTTGCTATGACTTCACTAATCTCCAGTCCATAAATCATTTGAGTAAACAACACACCAACAAGCTCAAATCCAGAGGAAATTTCTCCAAGGCAAGCCTTTACTCATCTTTCTATTTTAAAGGGAGAACTCGAGAGATTCCGCCTACATGGGATGTCACCATGAGAAAAGGACTCCTGACATTCCTGAGGTTTAGCTTTAAAGCATATCATTAAGTGTAGGTATTAAAGTGAATAGAGAATAGTACAGTGTGGTCAGCTGAATATTTTTCTCCCTCTATGTTCTGCTCCCTCTTGACCCTTACATGAGGATCCTTCTGTTGACTGGAGGGTCTCTGCTTCTCCTCCCACTTCAAAACCCTTCCTCCTAGCAACAGAAAAACTATCGATGTGTGGAGGCTTTCAAGACAGCCCATAGCTGTGCTCCCTTGAATGTCAAAAGGGGTTGGTCTCACAGCTACAAATCAAATATCATTTTATTTAATAATATATTTTGTGGTGGTCTGTGTCTCGTCTGAATTGTTTAGTTGCACATCTACCTTTTGAGTTTTCTCTATAGCTGCAATCCAGTGCAAATAACACGGGTGCTGGGGAATTGTGCATTGGCTTTATAACACAACTTAAAATATAATCCCTCAGGGAAAAAACACTTTATAGGAATCAGAGGCAGGAAAAGCAGCATGCAGAGATGCACTTACATGAACAGGTAGTCAGCTCGTCTAAGTCTCTGCTGCCTTGTATCTTGCCATTAACACAGCCTAGAATGAGTTCAAAACACAAGGAAAACAGTAAAAGACACAGAAAGTAATATTCCCACCATTGCCCACTTTGTGCAGACATTAGTAGCCACACAGTGTGAAAAGCACAAAAAAGATGGTGTACCTACAGTTTCCTTCATGAGAAGGCAAACAAAACAAGGTAGCTCTGGGATACAATCAGAGATTTTAGAATGTCTTTTGCAGGCTGTGAATAAAGATTTCACATGCCAGCCTCTGGGAGCTCCTTGCCTAGACAGATTGATGATTCCATGGACTGGCTAGAGAAGGATGCCATGGGCGCCTTGCAATCATCTTCTGCTGAGCAAATTCTACAGTCCTTCTTTGTAATCAAAGTATTTTCCTATTAGCTGACGCACAAATTGACAGGCAAATGACCTGGTGTGATCCATGCCTAGGTATGAGTTAGATCCACTGTGTGATGACATCAAGAAACTCAATTCCATTGGTAACTAGTTTACCTCTCTGTAAATTGGGGCTATTATTTTTCTCATGGTAATGAACAAGCTTAAGGATTTCTTGACACTGTATTTCCTTTCTGCTCACAGAGATTAAAAGTTATTCTACTTCTAGAGTAGATATTCTGGTCCTTTACTTTCACCCTCAGTCCTTTCAGTAGAAATTTCACTGTGCAGAGACATGTCACAATTTGTGTTTTCTTTCTGATCACCAACTTACCTAATCCTCTTCCTTAAAAGTATGTGTACTTAATTATCCAGTATGTCGAGATTTTTTCCTAGCTGTTTTTTGCCTCTTTGCTGCCACAGGAGACAGATGTCAAGACAGCATTTGAGAGGCTCTGTTTGTTTCTTCATATGCCTGCATGTGAGGCTCAATTTCCTTCATTCTCTGGCTCTTGGCTCTCTTCAGCATTGCTCCAAGTCCACCACTCACTGGAGCCATAGAGGCTTTCTGGCCTGTCAGTTTTGGAGAGAGTTTGCTCTGGTATATCCTTGTGAGAGTCTTCAATAGCAATAAGAAATCCCCAGTACGGAGCAATTTAAAGGATGGAAAGAAGGGAGAGACCTGCATCACAGAAGTCCTAGCACAGAGAAGTCCCAAGACACAAATCTCTTTTCTGTTCCTGTTAGGCGTATTTCCTCTTTGCTTCCACTTCCCTTCTTTCACATGAGATCATCCGCCAGAAAATATTTCTTCAGCTATATTCAAATATTCATCTTCTTTTGACTACCCCAAGGGCAAACTCAGTCCCTGTTTTATTATCACCTTTTTTTTTTTTTTTTTTTTTTTTTGCCACAGAGCCAGCATACAGCAATCTAGTGCCAATAAAGGCACTACTTTTTCATCCAAAGTTGTCAAAGTGTTTTACAAAGGTGAGCAGGCAATGAGGGTCCCATCTGCCCAGCACACAACGGCATGTATCAGAGATCACACTCAGCTTGTAATTCCTCATCCCTGTCCCATCAGGAAATCCATACATTAAGCACATACAGGATATCTAGGTACAAAGGTAGAACCTACCTGGGAAGATTGCTGCACAAAGTCCTCTAAAAAAAAGATATTATTCATTATTATTGAGGAAGAGAAGCTCTCTCTAACAAATGTGAAACTGTCCAGAATGAGTTGTTCATTCTTACTTTTAGAAAGAAATTACATTGATTTTTTTTTCCCTTTCTTCGTGCCGTTGTCTTATTTCTCTGAAGACTCTCAGTAGCATCACCTCTTTTCTCTGTGGTGAATCTTTATTTGTGGATGCTTTATGCAGCTGTGCTGTGCTAAGTGCACCACTAAAGCAGAAGAAATTAGGTTATCAATGAAAATCAGCAGAGTATTATAATTTCTTTCTGATGTTCTGTCCCCTTTTGATTGAAAAGTTTCCCCTGCCCACTCCTAGTCATCTTATTCTTCTGTCCCCCCTCAATCCTCTGTCTCCCTCCCAGCAAAAAATCCACAACAAAAAACAGCTTATTACCTAAAACAATGGTCAGACATATAAAATCACTTATTCTTTTAATGTAAGTGGGGTGCTATTCTTCTTCCCAATAGTTTTCTACTAGGAGGAATTTTATTTCACTGAAAATTTTTGAGCATCACAAGAACTGTTAATAAAACAGATATTGATCTGCTACGGTTTTTAAGTTAAAATACATCTGAGAGGGTCAATCTTCAAAGAAAAATAACAAAATAAACACAAACCAAACAAATATATTCCTTTTTAATATTTAAATAAAGAAATTATGGTAAATTACAATTTATTTAAATATAATTTTACAACAGAATTTTGCAAAAAATTTCAAAGCCATTTGTAGAGAAAATTCTCAATTAAAAAAACAAGCTTTTGGTCAATTAGTCAATTAGAATGGCTGCTGCCAGTGTGTGCAAGTGAAAAAGGCTAATATATGTGTATGTCTGAGTCTTAAACATATTGCTGCTCATCATTTATATTTCCACTTGTCAATCCCAGGCAGCCAGAGCAGGGGGACAGTGGGCAAAGGAAAGCCTGGAGCCCATCCCAGTCCCAGGGCTGTGAGGGGGAGGAACAATGGAGACTAAAAAAGAAAATGTTGCATTGGGCAATTAATTACCAGTTTTTAAAGTAAACCAAATGTCATATAATCACCAGCTAATTTAGATATTTGTGCAGTTGATTGAAAATATGCAAAGAAAGCAGCATTATTGAAAATTATTTTTAAATGTTTGGAATTTATTAGAGTCGACTATGGAAAAGAGATAATTAAGGATGCTAAATATAATTAATGTGTTGAGTTATAAAAAGCACTGCTTAGGTTAGGGGTTTTCCAGCAGTTAGAGAGATGGCTGACACTGTAATGACAATTTTCATTTAAATATGTTTGTGGTTCACATAAATATGTATTGAAAAATAATTTCTCAGTTGGTGCATAAAGAATATACCTCCATCTTCATATACAAGAACGCTGACACACAAGCAAGTACAGGGGAGAGACGAGGCTGTGGTAGAGAAGAAAGCCCAAACTGCTGCATGATATGGATTTTCCTTGTCTTCAGCATGTGCAGATTCCCTGCTTGAGCAGGAAAGGTGAAGTGTTAATTTCTGGAGGTGTTAAATGTTGGGGTTTAAATAAAATTGATGCACAAACAATGCAAAACAAGGTGAGATCAGCTGAAGAAAACAAAGGCACATTTTACTGGTTTGTTTTTTGGTATCTAAGACTGCAGCCTTTTCACTTTGATTTGCTTCAGGGAATCCAACTCATGATTTTTGATCTCTCAAGGTTTACAGCCCTAGGGGTAGGGAGGCATCCTCCAGCAAGAGGAGGTCCAGTGTAAGGGCAGGTCAAAGCAAGATGGCAAAAGCCTCCCTGAAAAGAGGTGAGTTTTGTTTCTGTGCTGCCTTTGTAAGGAATGTTTGGGTTTCATATGTTCTGTCAACTTTACTTGTGCATTCGAACCCCAGCGTAACCAAAGAAGAAAGATGAAACACAGGGATATGGAGGAGGTGGGGGCTCTGGGAAGGGCCAGCTCATGCTGCAGAGGGCTAACATCAGTCCCAAGGGATTTTTGCAGTTTAACTCCAAAACTTCTTTGAGGAGCCAATACCAGGATGTGCTGCAGGGAACCACAAAGTGTGGGTGCTGTGGGTCACTCATACCCAGGGCATCAGGCTGAGGAGTGGTCCAGGCAGTCAGACACAGAGCAGGAAGACATCCAAACTGACTGACAGACTGTATCAAACCATCCTATGCCAGCACCAGACACTGTGGCTGTTCTAGGAGGCTGTGAAGCTCAGCTGAAGGACTGCTGCAGGTGCAAACAGCTGTGGGCTGGGCCTCCACATCTGCTGTTGGCATAGCAAACACTTTAAAAAAGCAATTTTAAAAATGCACAAAGAATTACAAATTTTGTAATTATATGGAAAGGCCAGACTTCTCTGACTAGGAGATTTAGCATAAAGAGACTTTGGCACTCAGTGATTTCCCATAGGTTATAGATGCTTGAAACTCTGTGCCACCGTTTAAACTGGCACTTCACATCTAAATCTATCAAAACATGGAGCTTGCCATCAGGTACAGTGAGATGTTGTACTTCACCCAGCAGGAGGATGAGGCTTGCCAGATTCCCCTGCACTGTGCTATTTGGTCTTTGTGCTCATCGATCCTCAGGAAAAGTAAATTCAGACTGTGCAAGGGAACGAAAAGCACAGATGGCAAGCTGGAGTCTGTAGAAGGAAATCCACAGAATCATAGGATGGCCTGAGTTGGAAGGGACCTTAGAAATCATCTTGTTCCCACCCCCCCTGCCTTGGGGCAAGGACACCTTCCACTAGACCAGGTTGCTCCAAGCATTGTTCAACCTGGCCTTAAAAACTTCCAAGGATGGGACATCCGCAGCTTCTCTGGACAACCTGTTTCTGTGCCTCACCACCATCACCACCATGATGTAAAGAATTTCTTCCTAGCACCTAATCAAAACCGACTCTCTCTCAGTGTGAAGCCGTTCCCCCTTGTGCTGCCACTCCAGGCACTTGTAAACAGCCTCTCTCCATCTTTCCTGTAGGCTCCCTTCATTCTTCTCAGAAGGAAAAATTATAATATTGCAAATATTATTTTCAGAAATCAGGTCAGATAAAAGAAAAAGTCTTATTTCTGGGCAGACTAGGACTGCATTTCTTTGGGTTTTGTTTTTTCATGTTTTAAGATCCTTACTGTATCTTTACTATTGCCTGAGTGGATGCTGCACATGAAGAGCCTCCCTGATGTTTAAGATAAGCACTTAGCCTCCTGGAGAACAAAAGCAGCCAGGGTGAGACTCCTGTAACCTTGAAAAACTGAAACCAATCGTTCCTGTAATGACTTTTCCAAAGTTTTCCTTTTGTTTCTCTCCAAGCCAAGGAGTATGTCTGAAACCAATAATACACAGTTCCCTTCCATGGGCATTTCATTGCTACCTTTAAAACTAGGACTTACAACCACTGTTTGAAAGTCAGGCTTCTTCTTCCCTGGTGGTTTAAATGTGAATTTGAGGCCATAACTTAGCATGGGCTTTAAATGAACTTGAGAGTACTCTATGGTCTGTGTTCAGTTTCAAGGAGGACAATCTAAATTACTGAGGACAGAAAGTTCCTCAAGCTGATGTTTTCCACAGACATCTGAGATTTAAATACTACTAAAAGCCACTCATTGCATAAACCTTCATTGATTACAGCAGCATTCAGTGCCTGCTGTCTGCTCCCTGAGCACTGTTGCTCATATCCCCAACTTAGGATATCTTGACTTTGAATGGGCACAGCGGCAGAAATCCACCTGACACCCCAAAATGAGTTGAATTTTGCAACCATTTCTTACTAAGCTGTGGAAATGCCCCCTCCCTGCTCTCTAAGATCCTCGGAAAAGTTATTTGCTGTGGTGCAAGCAAGTGTAGAGCTGAGGCTGGAGAGCTCAGTGTCACCTGTCTTCTTCAGATGTCATTTTCCTTCATTGCAAACATTGCAGACATTTTCCTCCTGTCTCATTGCAAGGAGACAGACAATGCTACCCGTATTTCTGTGTAGTAGGATAGTCATGAAAGGAAAACATATGCCTAAAGGGTCAATACTAATAATGGAAGATGACACTATGGAAAGGAAGGAAGATAAAACTCCCAGATACATGTTGCCTGGTTTTAGGGCTTTAATGGGAAAGAAGAGACCTCCTGAGAGGTTCATTTTACTCAGCTTATTCTCCAGTTGCAGTTGCATTCTTATTTAGGGTCCTGGCATTTGGCAGAGAAAAATCCTTTTTCCATTGACATTTTCCCCACTAGAATCTAATGAGATTCTGATTTTGGGAATAAAGCACAGAGAACTAAGGGTGGTCCCTCAAGAGGCCAGCTCTTGGATTGCTCCTGAGACATCCAGGGGAGCAGCAAGCAGTGCTGAAGCCCAGGGTGTGAGGACAGCACAGTGAGCAGCTGCCAGCCCTGACCACGGCTCTCCTTTCACCTGCCAGGTCTCCAGGAGCCTGGACCACCTTGAGGGCTCCACTTTCCCATGTGCCATTCCACTAGCAGAAGACCATTCCCCCACGCTGCTCTTCAAGAGTGGGTTGTGTGGTGGGATTTCTCCAGGTGCAGAGCCAAGCTGTGCTTGGGGGCTGTCATCCCCCTGAGAGCAGCACCAGCAGCCTTCCTTGGGGAGGACATGGGACCTGAAAGGGCAAACCTTAAAATTCATGCTCTTCTTTGTCCGCCACAGAGGTGAGGAGGAGCATCTGCACCGAGGGGAGAGCAAATGGGCAGGACCCCACAAACCACCCACATGTATACACACACACACACACACACACACACACACACACACACACACACACACACTTGGCTGCTGTGCTTTCTCAGGTCATAAACTTGTGTTTTTGCAGGCAGGAGGGGGACAGATCTCAGCTGTGCTTTCTGTACTCCCCAAGCTTTGCTTTTCATCCTGGTCTCTGCTATGGTGTTACCCGTTTCCTCTCCCACATCTGATCAGACTAAAAATAAGCCATAAAAAGTCGTGATGACTCCAGTTGGAAACAAAAGAAGTTATTGTACCTTTCTGGAGCAGCTGCTCCCCTCTGCCTGCAAACCCCAGCTGGCAACTGAGCCCCACACAGCCCCTTGCTCACTTCTCCCTGTGGGATGGGGAAGACATTTGGGAGAGTAAAAGCAAGAAAACCCATCAGTTGTGATAAAAGCAGTTCAATAGGTAAAGCAAAAGCCACACACAAGCAAAGAAAAACAAGGAATTCATTCACCACTTCCAGGGGCAGGCAGGTGTTCAGCCATCCCCAGGAAAGCTGGGATCCATCACACCTAACAGTGACTTGGGAAGACAAAGTCCATCACTCTGAACGTCCCCCCTTCCTGCCTCGTCCCCCAGCTCTTTTTGCTCAGAATAATCCCATATGGGCTGGGATACCCTTCTGGTCTGCTGAGGCCAACTCTCCTGGCTGTGTCCCCTCCCAGCTCCTTCTGCACCCTCAGCCTCCTCACTGGTGGGGTGATATGAGGAGCAGAAAAGCTTTAATTCTATGTAAGCACAGCTCAGCAAGGGCTAAAACACCCCTGAACTATCAACACTGTTTACAGCACAAGCCCAAGCCATCGCCCCTTACCAGCTAGCGTGAAGAAAATTAACTCTACCCCACCCAAAACCATCACAGGAATTCACCAGACTGAAATTAAAACCTTGGAAGGCAGGGAGGGGAGCTGCCATGAAACTCAATGCCAAAGGGATGTGGCAGAAGGTCACACAGACATGCCTGCACCCCTGGCTAGGGCTGGGGGTAGCTGGGTCTTGAACTAATAGATGTCCTGGGGTTTTCTAACCTGCCCAGCTCCATCCTAGATAGGTTTCAGACATACACCTCTGGCTTCCTAATTAAGGTAGAAGTCACAAGAAGAAGTTTCCCTCTTCTGCAGTTGTTTCTGTCAAAGGGAATGATTATGTTGACTATAAATGATATTAATGTTGTCCTTAAAAAGTCATAAGGAAATCTGCTGTAAATCAGCCTGCTATTCCCCTGGAATATAGAAATGTGTCTGTTTGCTTCCCAAACAGTCATTTGCTGCAGACAAACTGAGTAAAAGCAAATATATGGCACCAAAAAGTGATTGAGAGAGTGGAAGAATTGGGAAGCACAACTGGGGCAGCATAGCCAGGGCTCTCCTGCAGCCCCATGTTCAATAGCAGAGCACAGTAGGTGGTCCTTGGATTTATCATTGTTATGGAGCTGGTGAGGTTTAGAAGAGTCACAACAAAATTTTCATTTTAGAAGTTATTTTGTTCCCATATCGTATTAGCTGTATTTCCCTTTTGTCGTTGTCATTTACAAGAATATTGACAGATAAACCAATGTTTGTTTTGCTAAGCTCATTTTCTCTTCCTACCTACTTCCCCTCTGAAATCATGAGGTGAACTATTTGCAGAAACAATATATTTGATAAATAAACTCCTTTTCCTTTTCACAAATTATCTGGGAATAGACATTGATTTTTTATTACTTTGTTCATTATCTAAAGCATTTGTCAAATTCTTTCCAATAAAATTCCAAACCATGCGTTGCTGTCACAGCTATCATTAACAGTTTGACTTAGTGATTTACTTTCTGGAGCCGGATCTTGAATAATTCTTCATGTCATTTCCAAATCCCAAAGACACTGTTAATTTGCTTTGCAGGAGCATCTTCTAGTTCTTGCCATGCATCAGGATGACACTGTGCTAGGTGCTGCATAAAAGATCAAAAAAATTCTTATTCCAATACCCAGTCTAAGTCTAGAAACAGCTGGATATTACCAGGAAAGCCAGAGCACAGCAACAGGCGGGTATGATGGACACTGGTGCAGCATACAAGCTCTCAAAAAGTTGTCACATATTTTGTAGGCATTATAGCAAAGAAGAGTCTGTCTGAGCAGAGAATGAAAAAACAATGAGGTATTTTACTTAAATACTGAAATTATTTTGGTTTATTCATTGATCTGATGGGTACAGCCCCCTATATAATTTAATTCTGCTTGAGTTCTTCCCAGACCTTGCAGGCTAGCTGCAGGAATAACTTGGGTATCAAAATGTCTAGAGAAACAGATTTGTAGAGATATTTGTAAACTCCATCAATATTTCTTGTAATTACATTTTCAGAGAGTGAAAGAGATTGCAAACACAGTCAGAGCAAATATAAGAAAATGTACTTTCTCAACCTTTTAGCTTAAAAGTCAATTTCCTAAGTTCAATGAGGAAACATTCTCATTTTAACAGTAGTCTTCCTGCCTGAAAAGGGAAGGGTTTGCAAAAAGAGATAGAGAAAAGACTCCACACATGAAGAATTTTCCCCATAATTTTTCAAGAGAACTCACAGCTCTTTAAAACTAATAATCATCATTTCAATCTATAAAATCAAGTTTAAGCAGAATCGGGCAAGAGCATATCATGTGTGACTGCTGGGATTATATAATGGGAAAGTTCTCATTGATTTTTATAAAGCATTGGATCCCAGAGATTTTAAAATCAGGCACGAGGCTGACCCAGTTTGGGTGGAAAAAGCTCACAGAATCCCAGGGAAGAGCACAGCCCAGGGAGAAGTCTCAGGAGGTACTGTTATTTTTAACCTTTTGGACCTGCAAGACAAAGAATGAATTCTGAAAACTCTGGGTAGAAAAGAGGTACTTAGTTTTGAAATTTTAGATTCCTCTACCCCCTCCCCTAGATCCTGACCCTGGTAGAAAACCTGTACAGCAAACTTTATTTTTATTAAAAAAATTTGGTGTAGACTGAAGCTGGCATTCTACTCATCTCTCCACAAGCATAGAAGACAAAAGGAAAATATTTTCTAGGATTGGATTCAAAGCAAGAACAGAATATGCAAGGTTAGACCACCAAAACAGAAACAGGTCTTGTTTTAGCTGAAATCAAGAAAGTTAAATTTATAACCAAACATGGTAAAGAGAAACTGTTCAATACAAAGATGTACTTACTCTTAGAATTAACATTTGAAAATTGGTCTAAAAAATGCTACAGTTTCCCAGTGATTAAGTGTGCCTTGTTAGATGATTCAAACAAAATTTGACCTGGACAAGTGTTCTTTTGAAATTGTAATTGAATTTTCTTTCAACATACAAGAAGTTTTCAGCCTTTCTTATAAATATGAAGGGACCATTATCTGAATAGACTCTATTACAGGTGCTGAACAGCATTTCAGATACAAATTTATTTGCAGTGGAGTAATGTTAAACAGGTGTTTGTGTTTCAAATCAGGTGAGGATGAGATGCTTTTATTGGTACCTGATCTTATCATACCACTGCACAAATTTTTAGTTGCTTTGAAATAGGAAGAGGACTGAGTAGACTTTTTTTGTTTTAGCAATTCAGTTACATGGTACTAGCAATATGTATATGCTTCTGGCTTGAAATCCCCACCACTGTTTCAGCCTCATTTTATCACACGAGAAGGTAGACCAGGGCTTCAACATACTTCCTTGCTTTCATCCCTAAGAACAGGATGTACAAACAGAAGCAGAGTAAGGATGGATACCTTGGGTCTAATTTCCAAAGACCCTTCTAAAAGCTGGGACACAAATTAGGATGGGCAGCGCCCAGTGAAGCAGAGGTGCCCAGACTTGCTGGGGTATGATGACTTCTGTAGCATCTCCCACACTCTTTTAAGGGATGCTTTTATTGGCCAGTGTGGAAAATTTACAATATGGGACATTGGAGGAGCTTTGGCCAGAGACAGCCAGGAGAACCTCTCTGGACACAAAGCACAGCTCTCCCTGATCCTTTCCACTCCTGCCCATGTTGGGATCTTCCCCAGTCAACCGCAGCCTGCCAGGCTCTGTGCAGGCAGGACAGGCAGCTCCAGCCTTGCAGAGCACAAGGCTCCAGCCCCAGCTGTTTGCTGCTGGCACTTGGGGAGCAGCAGCAGCTCAGCAATAGGCAGCTTTGGGCCATCCTGTCTGGGTTATGCCCTGCATCTGCTGTCTCTTATTCTTGCCATTCTGTGCCTGTCAGGTGTCCCATGACAGTACTGCTGGCAAGAGCTTGAGAGATTTGTCTTGCTGTTTAGGTTTAGGGTTTTTTTAAGGTTTTATTTTTCTGCTCAAGCCAGATGAAATTCCAGATTGTGTCCAAGTCCTGGCACAAATGTGAAGGCAAGACACTGCAGTACTGGCAGAAGGTGGCAGTGCCTTAAGCTGGTACTGCCAATGAGGACACGGGCAATTTCTCAGATGGAAATCACTGGCCTCACAGCCATATTTTGTTAACAGAGCTGAACATTTCTCATTCATTGTAAGCTGGCTTTGTTTGAGTCCTACTTCTGATTTTCAGTGGAAGAAAAACAATTCTAAGTTACTGCCTCAGAAATTAAGTTTTGGGGGTTTTTTACATAATAATCTTCTCTAGCTCTTGCACAATTTTACCTTTTTTATCTACAAATGTTAGCGTTGTCACCTTAGCCCAAAAGTCAGCGCTGCAGTCCTGCCCTGCTGATATTCAGCTATCTGCTGAAAGACACAACACAAAGCACACAGCTGCAGAAAGGAGCTTGGACAAACTTCATTCTAAGGCAAAGACACAGATTTCATTGATCTACAATTTGACATTCAGTTCCTGCAACTGTATAGAAAAAAGGCATTTATAACCTATTAAAAACCCAAGGATGATTTTAGTTTTTTTTTTTCTTGTTGGAGAAATCAGTCTTTCAGAATAGCCTGGGAGTTGCAAATAAAAAAGAACTTTGCTATGTTTATTTAGAGAACCTAACCCCTTGGAGCCAGCATTTTCACTAATGCATTTTACATTAGCGGGCTGCATCAGGAAATCCTGACTTTTGGTGCCAGGGGGGTAATTAATATCAGATCATGTTTGCAAAATGGTTGTGTTTATGTGGGAATGAGGACTGAGCTCTAACTGGCAGGGTTTGAAGTACTCAACTTGTGCTACGAAGCTTCCATGACTTGCTAGGATGGGATGTTGAAATTAAAGAACTAGGTCTTGGTAACTTGGTAGAGCTACAGCTGCTGAGGAGAGCTGCAGCATTTGGGATTCTGTTCAGAAACCTTTAAGGGGATTCTGAAGAGTCTTAAGAGCATGAGGGGATTGGAGGTAACATGCAAATAGTTGTTTTGTTCCTGTGGTCTTAGATGTGGCAGCAAGTGCCCAAAATATGAATACCAGGATTTCCGTTTCCCAGTGTATCCCACCTCCATTGCTCCCAAATCCCTGTGCTTACTAGACAAGGAGTATCCATAGGTGGTGATTCCTTCCAATCCAAGCTATTCTTTGATTCTAAGATGGTGCCCAAGAACAGCCTATTTAGTAAAGACCTTGGTTTCTCACCTGCCCAAAAATCACCATTTCTTAGCACCGGTTAGGAAACTTGGAATAAAGTTTAGTAAGGTTGAAAATCACTCAGGAGTACAGGATGCACTGAATCATAACATTACAAATTGGTGTAGGCAAAGTTTAAAATTAAAGGATGTCTTCTGAAGTTGAAAAGAGGAAGAGTGCCACTGAATAACAGCGGCAACTGATGTTCAAAATGGGCTTTATGTGCTGGTTTCCCAGCACCCATTTCCATGGGATGTGGCAGCTGGCAGGTTCCCTGCAAGAACATTTATTTACGCTCTCCCCATCTCTCTCCTTTGCTGGAAGTTCATTACTCCCTCAGCGCTGGTGGGGATTAAAAGTAAAGGTGTAATCTATGTTAGAACTAATATATGTTTTGTACTATAATGAGCCAATATACTATTATGGATCTTGTGGTCAGCTCACTGTGTTTGATAAATATGATCAATAGATGTTATCCCCCTCTGAGATGCCCCCACCATCATCTTTCCATACTCACCTCCTGCCAGTAGTCATTTGGGGATAATTATCCCCACCAAGATCCTACCTCTAATGTGCCCACTGTCTTTCCTTCTGTCATAAATTGGCCTGATAAGATAACAAATCTGAACTCTATTGCTATTATTGCTGTTATTTTACTAGTTCCTTGATCCTAGAATAGGGCTAGCAATCTTCATGGCAACAATAGTAAAATTCTATGTACCTAATGAATTTCTCCTCATGTGGAATCTGTGTAACTGATTATTCCTACCTAAGTCTAGGAACAATGTCCTAAGCTTGAATACTCTTCAGCAACACTGTCTACAGCTTTTGTTCTCAGAAGTAATGGATCAGCTCCCCTTTTTTTTAACCAGCATCTCTCAATAATGATAGCTCAGTTTGTTGCTTGCCTTGATTTTGTTTCAGTGTGTTCTACTGTTATTTTAAGCCAATTCCTAACAATGAGAGCCTTCAGTGCTCCTTCATTTGAAGGCACTGATGAACTCTTGATCCTCTATATTGGGATAGTTTGTACATCTACTATAGTGTAATTTTCTTAAAGGACTTGCCAGCTCTTCTGAATTCCTTTTTTAGACTTTTTTTTCCCTCAATTAAAGTTTCCTAGGGTAAAATCTCACCATGATGGGGCTGCATTTGGTCTTTTCCAACTTGTTGTTGCCATGCATTCTCAACTGGTCAATCTTCCATGCCTCAGAGAAATGCCTTATTCACTGACAAAGCATCTCCTCTCTTCAATTGTAAAAAAAGATGTGTGTATGTTAATGTTCAAAACTAGTAAATAAATAAATAGAACTGTGTATCTGTTATGCCTATGTAGCTGTAGTTTCAATCATACATTTATGGATCTTCCTGTATATTCCTGCACTTACTGCATTTATACACAAAAAACTGGAGTTTTAAGCTTATCAATTCAATATCCTCATTCTTGTTGATCCTCTGATCTTATAATATAAACCACCTCACTCTAAAAAATCTTGGTACCTGACACTTTGTTTCTGGGCATCTTTGACTGTTGGGGACTGACTGTGCATGAGGACCTGCAGTGCTGTGTCCAGGCTTGTCCCACCCTCAGCAAAGGAACTGATGAAGAGGAGCAAACTCACCAGGCTGGAGCACTTGCCATCTGAGAGGAGGTAGTGGGCACTGGGCTTGTCCTGCTGAGATGAGATGGTTTGGGATGGGACCTACAAGCAGCGTATCTCTAAGTGTATAAAGGTAGGCTAGCAGGAAGACCAAGCCAGGAATGTCATGGCAGTGCATGGCTGGAGGGCAAGAGACTACAGACATGAGATGAAGCATAAGAGGTTCAGACTTGCTAAAAGAAGAAATTTCTTCACATGGAGGAGGAAAGTCAGTCAGCAGAACATGGTTCCAGGGAGGTTGTGCAGTCTCTGTTCTCAGAAGATGGTCAACCTGATCTGAACCAGGCAGGAGATTGGACTAGAGACCTCCTTAGGTCCCTTCCAATGTGTAGTAGCTTATTATCTGACTTGCTACCTTCTGAGTATGTCATCAGTCATCAAAGTTGTTGTAAACCTTTTTCCATCTGTATTGGCACTGGTGCTACAGACTCTCCCTTGTCCTTGCAAGTGTCCTGGGTTACATTAAGGAAGCCTTTATGCTTACTGATGTTTCTAAGTTTCACTATCTATTCCTTCTCCTAAGCTTTCTATACCCTCCTTTTACTCAAGCATGATTTTTTTGCTTTGAGAGGCTACATAGCTCTCAGTTTCATCAGTGTGCAGTATGGTGGATAAATGGAATCTTTTCCTGACCCTACGCCACACCTGCGGCACAACTTCCCAGAGCGCACTTAAGGAGCCACTCTCCTTGGACATTTGTTTTTCTGGAGAAAACAGCACTGATCCCTCCTACTATCAAGATATACTTGTGCAGAAGATGGTGGAAAGAAAGGTGTCCCAGTTTGGGCCAGTGAGGTCAGTCAGTGCATCTGAAAATCTAGGAGTCCTCATATAAAAGGAGTAGCAAACTCTTCTTGTTTATGGAGTCACAGGTGCTCAGAGCACTAAAAATGGAGTACTCAGTGCTGGGATAGGTTCCACACAACCTTACAGATTTTTTCAGGCAAAATTTGCCAAAGCAGATTTTGATGTCCATCTTCCGTGCAGTAGACTCTCCCACTCCTAAGTCATCAGTCAGTGAGCAATAGAATCAAACCTCATGGGCACCCTCTACCTCACATGCACTGGTGCTTAAGATGCTGTGATCTTTTAGAAAAACTCGGGGAGCAGTTCACTATAGAGATCTTCACTCAAAGGCCCTGATTCTAAATATAACGTAAGTTCACTAATCCATGGCTATCTTTTGGGCTCAGAGCCTGCTCACAACAATGGAGAAAGCACTCTCACAACACACACCATGTCACAGATATCTCCCACTATCTCCAGCAGCAATTCTGCCTTTGCATCTTCGTCCAGCAGAGTCTTGCCTGTTACCCTTCTAGAAGATGAGCATGGTCAAAAGGTAAGCTGTCGTGGCTTACAACAAACAGATGACCAACATGGTCCCACTGCTGTATGAGAAACAGCAACAAAGAAGAGAGCTTCTGAATATTGATCTATATATATACACTGTCTGTACTACTGATGCCATAACATGGGGTAGCCTACAAGTTACTGAGTGATTGGATCAGCCTGTTGCAAGGACACAACCAGACACTCACCAGCACCACACCACACTCCAGCATCCTCCTGAAACAACTCTCAGTGAAAAGCAACCAGCCCAAAAGGTGCTTTGAACCACAAATTCACTCTTACCAAACAGCTGATACAACCTGGACGTGCAGCCAAGTGCCAAGTAACCAGCTGCTGTCAGTGGTCACTCAAACAGTGACAATGGGGCATAGTATCAAAAAATCCTGGACAGCCAGTCACCTCTATCGTGCCTGGCCCACAGCTCTCAGGCCTGCCACATTTTAAACTCCAGATTTCTAAACAGTCAAAAGAACTACTGAAGCAGTCAAATCAATTAGTCTCACGTTCCTCATCAGCAGAGTCTCACATAAGACTCCTGCTTTTCTGCCTTCCTCTTTTGCAGCCAGACAGGCAGAAAACATGAAGCAATGTGAAACTGATGGGCAAATAACACAGGCAACTAAGAACTAAGTTTCTGAGGCAATAGAGTATTGGTGCTGTCTTTACAGCACACCACAGCAGCAGCAGCTGTAACAAGCACCAATGAACACAGGCTCCATTAGACATGTTTGCATGCACACAAGGTGCTTGTAGCTGTGACAGATAGCCTCATACTCACCACATATCTATTTCGGTCCTAATCAACTAAATTAACTTCTTGCCATCAACCAAAAATGCTGGGGGTTACAACAGAAACCTTCATGCTGCCTCAGGTTTGCCAAATGCACTTTTCCTGAGCCTACATGGACACTGAAGCAGGAAATAAATCCTAAGCCAGTGTCACTCTAGCAAATACTTCGTCATACTTAGATGGGCTGGATCTCTGTGCTTATGAAATCAGAAACCCTGGTGTTTATAGGCAGAACCCTTTTTACACACCAGTAAGTTAAGAAGGTATTCCAGGATAGAAGGCAAACATTTTTGCCAAACTGGAAACAGTGTTGTGAGTAGATAGCTACACTTACCTAAGTGCCCAAATAAGAGCTAGCTCTTAAATAATCTGCATCCTTACTGGGGTGAAGAAAAAAAATATGCAGAGATTCTGATCATTAATCTTTGAGACTGACACTGCATCAGCTTGCCAAAAAAACTATCTTAACAAGTAAGGCCACAATTAGCATTTAGAAAGAAACTCTAAGAACTGCAGCACTTGTTTACATTGTAGCCCTGTGGAAAGAAAGTCTAAAGGCTCTGGGCTGAGAAGAGCTACATGTGGCAAAATGTCAACGTGGCAACTTAATACCGGAGACCAAAAATTCTTGACTTGAAATTTTCTAAAAGCATCAGGAAGTACAACTGATGGAACTTAGTTTCATAAAAACAAAATGTGTGTTTTTACCAAGCCTGCCCTCACAAATGGTATTTTTCTATAAAAGTATCTGTAATGAACCTGTGTCAAGATGCCAGCGCACTTCTGGCAACACCAACTGCAGTAGGTGATTAGAATTTATGCTGTGTAAAATTAACTGTGAGATTAAATGAAAATTATGAACCAAAATGCAAAAGCATTTATATGGCAATTCACCTACACCATTTGTATAAAAAGTGCCAAGGCAAGTGAAAATAACACAGTGCCCTGAAGAGTTCACAGACTATTAGGTCTGGCTATTCCAGCAGCTTCCTTTCCAGCCCCACAGCTCTTCCTACCAAAAACCTAAGGTGTACCTATGTGAAGCCACTGACACACCAAATTACCTTCATTTCCTAAGACCAACATGTGAATAGTTAAGAGAAAATTAGAAAACTTTATGTATGGAAAACAGAAAAATCTCTTGTAAAATCATCAGATCTCAAGCAGGGAAAAAGACATTCTGCTGGATTAGTCAGAATTTTCCTGAAAAATTATGTCATGGGAAGCTTAAGAGAGTTCAGTGAAAGTACCCAGCCAGCATCTTGCAAGACTGAAATCTAAGTATTTAATTATTCACATTATTTTGGAGATATATTTCACCATAGCAAAAAAAGCTTTCTGAATAGAACATTGCTAGCCCAGTTCAGCTCCAGTTTGATACTGGAACATACACCAAGTCTTCTGCTAGTGCTGCCTACTCCCAAGTTTTGCAGAGTGACATTCTAAATGTGATAATTGCAAAAAAAAAAAAAAAAAATCAAAATATACTCCCAACACTTACTGTCAAGGCACCAACAAAGTTCTACACTCTGGAACACTGCTTATTGCACAAAGCTGTGGAACATGAGGTTTTAACATTCTTTCAAACTAAGCTTTTCATCTGCCCTAATTTAATTGTTCATGTAAAATAAGGTTGCAGCAAAGTGGGGGTCAGGCTTTTCTCCACCTAACAGCTGGTAGGACAAGAGTCCTATTCTCCCCTCACCAACTTACCAAACTGCACATGGGGAGATTTAGATTTGGTATTTGGAAAAAGCTTCTCTTCCAAAAGGGTTGCCAAGTGTTGGAACGGGCTGGCCAGTGCAGTGGTGGAGTTGGCATCCCTGGAGGTATTTAAGAGAGGTGGCACTTGGGGGCATGGGTACTGGTAGACTTGGCTGTGCTGGCCTAATGGTTGCACTCACTGGTCTTAAAGGTCTTTTCCATCCTAACCAATTTTACATTATTGTACATCTATCCAATTCATTTTTTAATCCTACTAAACCCATGGGATTGAGTCTGCAGTTCTGCATGCCATAAGAAGCATTTACCAATTTCAAAGGTGCTGCTTTTAATTTTGGTCATGTTGTCTGTATCCACACAAAAATTACACTATTTGTTATTTACTGCTGGTTTACACATACTGACATTTGAAATAATCTCAAACACACTGTATTTGTCCTTGGCCATTTGTTACCCACTTACCTTTTACACCTGAGCTATCTTTTTGATGTGGGAGAGACAAGGTTGAACAATAATTCTGAAAATAATTCTTATCAATATTTGAGTATTTCATTAAGCATTCCACAGCACAGCTTTTTGAGTATTTTGGTAGCCCTGTGACTCCTGACATCCACTGAACAGAACTTTTACTGTGTTAGCTGCTGGACTACTCCTGACAGCTAAATAGCTGGGTATGAGTAAAAAGGAATTATCTCACCCAATACTGTATTTATAAACATCAGTAATTTCTTAAGTTCTGCTACGTATGTTCCATTGCATTTCTAGTTTTAAGTCCTGCATAGTCTAAGTAGCACCACTTCCACCTCATGTTGCTGTTGAAATACATATTCTTTTCTCCAATTTATTTTTAAGTGTTAATCAGTGATCCCTAGAGAGCTGCAGAGTAACTTACTATCAATCTCTATTACTTGTGATACTTAGTATGTATTCCTACACCCCTTTTGCTGTCTTATCCCATTTCTAGTGCTTCACAGTTAACCTTACTCCATGCTTTATTTTTATGATAGCATCTTCTCAGAGAACTTCAGGCATTGTGAACATAAAGATCAATTCCATCAGACTGTGCTATGAGTTGTTACCATAACTCTACCAGACTGAAGGTCAGCTTTTATTGTTTTGTATCTTTTTTTTTTGAAATGAACATATTTAGCTTAGGTTGTTGGGGTTTTTTTACTTACTACTTTATCCAGGTATCTATTCATCTCAGAAGGTTTGTTTGGCTTCATTTTACAGGATTTCACTCTTATGCTTCTGTTTTATAATACAGCCGTTGTTGTTCCTGTAGGGAAAGCCTACAATTTTCTTTTTGAACTTCTTCAGGGCTTCTAGCAGAACTCCACCTAGACTTGCTGAAGTAACAGTTTTTCTTAATTTTGTAAATTTAAGTATTCTTTTTTTAAATCTAAAATCTGATTTTTTTATCACATTGTAGTCTTTTAGCATCCTCTGTGGTGAAAACTGTAGAAATACACCAGTATTTTTTGCACTGAGGTCCTTGCCCCTCTTTAATCAGGTGCATTTTCTCAAAGAATCTATTACTTTACACATTTTACAGTAATTTAGGTATGAAAATAGAAGTGTGTCTTTTGCAAAATGATACATTTAGCCTGCCTATAAAGCAGTACATTTGCTTTCTTATGGCCAACATTGTGAAGTCAATTTTAACTGAAACAAGGATCCAGCTTCTCCCTTCTGCAAGTCATTCACAGAGCAGAAAAGGAAATAAAACAGTCTGAATACAGAAAACATACAATGGCAAAAATCATAACCCTATGATAACTAGAAGTCACTGAATGCATTAACCCCTTCTCTTTACTCTTTTAACATTTGTATCACTTCTGCTCATGTGTTTGATTTGCTATGTCAGTCCCCCTCTTATTTTCTATATTCTGACTGTAAAATGCCAGTTGCAACACCTTTTTTACTAGTTTCCTGTTGGCTGGATTTTATTTAATAAGGAAGACTTACTAAAATGAACTTTGTATCTTGCCATTTTCTCCTGGTCCTGTCATGCACTTCTGCTTCTTCTTATGTTTAGGGAACACACATTCCTTTCTAATATATAGTTTTAGTAGAAATACTTCTGCATGGAGCTATCTCCTCTCAAGTTGTTCTTTTGGCATAGTATCAGAGGAATAAGGTAATTTTTGTCACCACCAATTAAAAAGTTTTACGAAACAGGACTGTTATAAAACAATTAAACCTTGCAAATGCAGTAGTCTCTAGGAGGGAAACCCTGGAGGAAATTCTGCTTATTAAAACTGCAATTTTAGTTTCCATTAAAAGGGAGAATAAGACAACAGAAGATGGGTTGGCAAGACAAATTATTTCTTAATGTCAGTTGAGCCTATTTCAAATGAGATAACGTATCTACACCAGGCTGGGTTCAACACATTTTTGCCTCGTCAACTCATTTATCTAATTCAGTCATCTTGATTATAGCCTCATGGACCTTCATTTTCAGAGAAAGAATTTCTTAACAAACAACCTACACAACATGCTGATTACTGAACAGTTAATTCTAATTAACTTGGCTATGGCAAGAGAATTTTGATAAAGTCCTAGACAGCAAATAAGATCTGGTTATTCTGGCCAAACAGCTTTAAAATCAAAACCCACAGCAGAGTCTCCAGATGAGACATCAGAGTGATAGGGATCTAATTTAAAGAAACAAATGAGAAAATTAAAATCACAAATAATTTATTCTTCCGTTAGAATTGATGGAGTACAGTTTTAAATAGCAATGAAGTACACAGTGGTGGAAAATTGGCACAGAACCTACAAGATTTTAATTCATAATAATGTTCCTCATGCCATATCTGTTCAAACCTTGATGTGTATTTTCTATTGACTTTAAGAAAACCGTTTTCCTTTTAAAAAGGATGCACAAATTGAAAATCTTGTCTTCCATATATCATGTCACACATACTAGGAACACGAGTTGTTTTTTATCCCCCTGAACATTGATTGCAAACTGAAAAAACAAAATATTATTTTACTCCTGGGTTAATTTTAGGTTTTATCATTTATGAAAGTTGCAAGGGATTCCTGAATGCATATATTTCTGCAGAATAGAATATCCATTTATTTATCTGATACACAGTTGTAGGGCAGTTTCAAAACCAATTTTTTTCTGTACTGTTGTTATTGATCAAGGTGCTGCCTCTCTCACATGCAACACTATAAGCATTAATGCAATTCCAAACAAAATTTGGCATTTGCCTCACCAACAGGTTTTATACTTAATGTTATAAAACATCCCCTTGGTCTCATGTTAACCAGTAAGAAAAATGGGCACAAACCAAAATGCCCCTTTTCTAAAGTTATTTACTCCCAGTTAGGAAAGCTGTCCTGGTTCCGGCCAGGATGGGGTTAACTTTTGCAGTAGCCAGGAGGGGACACCTCATTTTCAGGGGACCCTTCCAGGCTGTGTAGCATGGTGTGTCTGCATGGTGAGCAATCAACCACGTGTGAAGCCTTCACCTCTTTCTTGCACCCTCTGGCACTGGTATTGCAGCCGTTACCCTCCTTTTGCCGTTCCCAGTAAATTGTTCTCTCAAGCCCTGATCTTTCCCTTTGGTGCCTCTGATTCTCCTCTCCAGCCTGCCACAAGGGAAGGGGAGGGAGAGTGGGGAGCAAGCGAGCGGTGCATGGCTTGGAGTGCGTCAGTGGGAAGACTTAAACTGGGGGACACCATTCCTAAACCATGACAAAAGTTTAGATAGGTTTTACAAAGTTCTCTAGGCTATTTTGATACATACAAATTATTCAACTAAAGGTTAAAATACACTTATACAATACAGTCCTGTTCTCCATATTCTTTTTCAAGTTCTTTGCATATTCAAGCCAAGTAAAATTAACACTTGTCATTTTCTTTGTTATTGCAATTATTAAGAAGGATTACAGCTTGCTTATGCAAAGCTCTGACAAAACACTTGAGAAATAAAACCCAAACGTTTATCTTGTTACCCAAAAAATGTTGCAGAAAATTGTCAAACTATGTTAGAAACAATTTTTACAAAACCGCTTCACTCAGAAAAATTGGAAAGCTTAAAAAATTTATCTTTGCACAAGACTATATTACACTGTCCTTAATTATGTTCCCCTCAATCTTTGTACGCAAACCCATCAGTGACATAGAATGCTCTCCATTTTTTTCACTGTTATTTTTATTGTACACCATTTCGAGACTAATACAATCAAGCATTTACCATGCCCTACCCATTTTAACATTTGTTATCCTGCCCAGCGAGTAGTGTGTCGCAGACATTCTCTTTGTGAAAAATCCTTTCTTTAGGATTTTTCCTTCTGAGAATCTGTGGCTTCAGAGATAGACATAAACAATAGGTTATCTGCTGCTGTGGAATGCAACAAGTCAGTCTGGATTGGCCCATCTTAGATGTTTAGAAATAATGGCCAATCCAGAACTGCGAGCTCTCTCAGACACAGTCCGAGAGAGCGGGGTTTGTTATCATTCTTTACTTTTCTTTCTTAGCTTAGCAAGCTTCTAGAACTCTCCTGCTTTTTCTTTGTAGTATAGTTATAGCATATGTATATATCATAGAATAATAAATCAAGCCTTCTGATAATGGAGTCAAAGATCTCGTCTCTTCCTTCACCCAAGAACCCTTGTGACAACCACCACAGTAGTGTACTGTCTTGCATATTCATCACATGTAAAACATAATATACAAAATATTGCTGCTGTAAAAAGTGTGCATTTCCCCTTTCCCCCTACAAAAAAAATCTGTGGAAAAAATACTAAATTCCCATAACCTTCATAAACATACAAAGCTGTTTGCACCTCTCAGTCTGTAACAGTATATTTGACATACAGTTCTCGACTCACTGCAAATTGTTATGTCACAGATTTTCAGTCCAATATTGCCATCTAGAGTAGAGATGTGAAACTAGTTTCTGAGAATCTACAGTCTTTAACAATTAACCCATAAAGACTGTATACCATAAAACAGCCACAAGATTTTTCCAAAATCTAGATGGAATGGGAGGTTCTCATCTTGGGAAGATGTCCACAGTGCTGAGGAGACAATATGGCTGCTAATAGATTTTGCCTACCGGAATGTGAGTACTTTATCACTGTTGGTAATTTCCATATTGACCCTAAAAAAAAATTCAAAATACATAATTAGACTACAAGGCATATTTTCCTGCATTTAAAGCTGTAATTGGAAGACCATCCAAATAAACTGTGATATTAAAAGATAGAAACTAATACAAGTAAATTATATACTGATAATGAGTAACTAGTGTAGTTTCATCTCACCAAAAATATTTTGTGCTTTAATGTAGAAGACCAAAGACATGAATTTAAGGCCAGGAGCCTAGTTTGATCAAAAGAATATATCTTTATATTCAACAGGCTGCTGTGAAATTAGCAGACCATCATAAAAAAAAAGAAAGATGGGGATTACTTCCCACCTAAACTTTGAAAATTATTTCAAAAAGTCAAGGTCACCGAAATTCAAAGTAATTTAGGAAAGTAACCACGACACAAAGGTACCTAAAATTATCTATTAAGCATTACACGTATTTCAAAACCAAGGCACATCCCAGTGAACACAAACAACCAGTCCATGTATCCTACAGGAGGCAATTATTCCACAGATCTGACAGACAGAATTACCACCCTTATTGATATTCTCTACTTCTTCTGACAGAAAGTCATGTACTGCAGAGATGGACAGAGGTGAAATCATCAATGCTATAAGCTTACCATGATCCTTCACCACAGGGTTCAAGGCTTGCAGAAAGATGTACTGTGCTAGGAAGTGAACATGCTCCTAACTGATCCTGCCACCGTTCCATGTCAAGTACTACCACAACAAGGCAGTGTTTTACGTTTTAGTTTTAGCTGCAATGTCAGTTATGTTCCATTATAATATAACAATCAGTCATGAAGAAGAAGAGTTTCACAACAGCTGCCAGATGAGAATTTAAGCAGCACAATTGCTATGGGAATGGCCAGTATGAAAGAGAGGTCTTCTATAATTGAGTTTCCCAGTGGAACTTAAAAGTGCACAAACTGGAGGAGCACAGCCTATCAACAGAAAGGGTTATCCACCTCTACTGCAAGGAAAGCTGCAAAAACTCAGCAAATTGTGATTAAGTTTCCTTGACCCTATACTGGCCACAAGTAAAGAATTCTCCTGTAGCTTATTGTTTTCAGAGAAATCTACTCATTCAGTGCATAAACATTTTATCTGTTAAATAATTAAAAGTAACTGCATCTCTAAACTACCACACAGAGAGTTTGTTGCTTCTTCCTTGTCTTTTCTAATTTCTCTAGAAAGAAAGCCAACTGTTCTTCAAAACTGTGGGCAATTCTCACTTCCTCATGGAAGTTTTTCTTGAAAATTCAATTGATCTTCTACTGACATAACAGGACTTTATTTAAACATTAGAACCTCAACTTTATCATTTAGTTCATCTTAACATTATTTATACCAAAGAAAGTAATAAAGCATTTTAATGATGTTTCTGAATGATTCATAATGAAAAGTTTGGATTTTTACAAGTTAGTACCTTTTACAGGAACAAAACCTGTTTCATCCTTTAATTTTAAGACAGCTTTTTTACATGAGCCCTTCACTACAACTTCAGTCTTAAGTTTTGGTGGTAATTGTTTGTTTTAATCTTGTCTTAGCAATGATAGGAATGAAGCAGTTGATTTTCAGGTCACTTCCTTCCCATGTTTACTGCCCCCTTATACTTCTCAGAGAAAATCTGTGCAAAAACAAGTTCATGTCTCCCCATAAGCTCTGCAGCTGAAAGACCTCAGCTGCACACCTCAGGTGCTTTTGCAACTGAAGAGTAAGATTATGATTAGGATCTGTGTTTGTGGAAAATAAATTCAACCATTTCTATTGCAAAGAAGTAATGAAAAATTATCCACCGAGAGATTTAGAAACCTCATCTTTCATATTAGTCATTCACCATAAGGCTATGAAACACATCACCTTAATTTCTAACATCCAAAAACACTGCTGGGAAGGCCTCAATTTGCCAAATTGCATTAAAACTTAGCAAACTCAGGAGAGAATGACTAATCAGAATTCCATACAAATGATTCTTGATAACTCACCAAGAAATAAACTCTATGAGAATTGTACGTACATACCTGAAAGACCATGTCCTAAAATTGATTAGTTTAAGTGTCCAGAATCTAAGATTATCAAATAAGTATGTAAGAATCACAACTTTCTCATCAAACAGAAGAATACCTGGTCATATCCATAAGGCCTCTGCTGTGGTGGTTGTGGTGGCCCCGGCTGCGTGGGTCTGTATCCCCCATACTGTTGTCCTTGTCCCTGTGGATAATTAGGATACTGAGGCCCTGGACCACTCTGGGAAGGACCTGGGGATCAATAAATTTAAAAAGTGTGTTTAAGATGTTGGAAAGAAGAGAACAGGGAAAACACTGAATTTTACAGCTAAACCCACTGAATTTTGTAGCTAACCAGGACTGACATACCACTACTATGCAATTAGGTCTTTTGAGTGCCCCACCTCCCTCTCCCTGGAAAGCACCTTGGCTGCCAGAGCCCGTGCTCCAAACACAGAAACATTTACTTTTATTTATATATTCATTACTTAATATCAATGCATGCAGTTCCACATACAGGACAGAGAAGAACAAGGCAAGAAATTATAAACATGAGCCCTTTCCAGGATTTTGGAAAGCAGTCTCCTGATGTATGCTGCTTCAGTTCCAGAATTCTAATGCCTAGAGCGGCCAGATAATCAGCTGTGTTTAGCATTTGGACTTTTTGAAGACCAGCAGTACTGTGCTGCCAGAAAGTGAAGTCCCACACCACAGCAGGTAATCAGGAATGGGGTGTCAGGCAAGCAAGCCACACATGTATAAAACGTGAGATGTGACAAGCAGTAAAAGGTATTGTGAGATGGAAAAAAGCACCCTCTACTCCACACTCCTTTGGTAATATTAACTTTCCAGAAAAAGGTTAAGAAAAAACCCAAAACTTGGACTCCAGTCTTTTTTGTCTGTAAAAGAAGTAGTTCTTTTGCACGTATAACTCTCTGTTACTACTCACAAGGACTTGGCCTACCACTGGAAGCTGCACGTTAACACCATCAGGTCGTGCAGCCATATTCCAAACAAAATCATCCCCATCCCCCCCAGCACTGGGAGAGATGTACTCTGTATTTCAGTGGCACACCCTATGAATCCTCTGCAGTGGATCTGTTAGGTTTTTCAACAACACCCCTTAAAAAATGGGTCTCTATTTTTCAGAGCTGAAGATCTGCAGCTTTTCAGAAGGGCTTTTCTTTTAAACAAACCAACACTTTTGCTTCCTTCCCTTCAGAAGAAACAGATGTGTTTTTAGCAACAGTGATTCAGTGCTAGAGAGGGCTAGTTTGAGCTACAGGCATTGGACATTAAGATGATATCAGCTGATAACTCCTTCAGTAATTCTGGATCTGTAAGATAGGGAAAAGATGACCTGGAGAAGAAAAGTTCCATAAGCTATTACCATTCTCCTCAGGCCTCAAATCCCCTTGAACTATGCAGTTTCAGCTTTCCACAGTGAAACAAAACCTTAAAGATTGATAATAATGTCTGAGATATTGATTTATTTCTGAAAATTAGAAAGCAATTAAATATTAAATTGAGCAAGAACACGACATCCTAAAAGTGCTGTGTTCATCTGATAAATGAACATAGGTTTATTTATTCATGGTAATTCTTTATAGCTGAATTCTAAATAATCATTGACAAATTTCACAGAAAAAAAATGGAACTCCAGTAATAATTCTGGCTAAAAACCAGAAACTGAAAAATATGTTATTCTGTTTTACAAACTGTATTAGGTAAGTGGCTCCAAAAGATTTCCTAGTCCCTTTTCTTCTAGTATTTCTTAACCTAAACTTTCTGAATAAATCAGATTTCTTTACTCACAAAGTTCAGAGCAGTGATCAACATGACCTCTACTCTGACTTTTAGTCTATTCCTATATTATGTGTAACAGAATGTAGGTACCAGTATTACTCCAGAACTATCAATTTATCCATAAACTCCAGAAATAGAACTTGGTAAATCTCAGTGGATCCTCTTAAAGCTTAACTCTGTCTCAACATAACTGGATTTCATGTGAATCTGGCATTTATCTACATGGCAAACAAATTACCCATGCATTTCCTCACATACACACAATGCTGAAAGCTTTAGCATTTAAACCTGCAAAAGAGCTGAAAGCTAAAATACAGGGAATTTATGGAATTTCAGAGATTCCTTCTTCTGTCATAAATTTATGTATATTGCTTTACAGTATGAAAGCAAATAAAACTTAAAAGAGTTTCAGTATGCTCTTCTGACACAAAGTTTTTTAGAATTAATTCACCAAAATTACATTCTAGTGCTTTAAGTTTCCTTTTTGGGAGCTTTTCCTTCAATCCAGGGACTTGTGGCAGAGGATTTCTCATTCCTGCCATGTACCACAAGGTTTTGACTACTAGTGCAAATTTTTAAGGCACAGTTTCTTTAAAGGTGTGCTGTCAATGCTTACAGTCATTTCTCTACTGATCAATATAAGAATTTGAAAATAATGGTTCATGTATGTTGAATGAAGTTTTAAACCAGTTTTTAAAAGAGCAGAATCCTTCTGGGTCTTTCTAAATCACAGACACCCATTGCAATGCTGTTTAGTCACCCTCAGTTTTCTGTGCTACCACACTCTCCTAGACAGCCTAATCCTAAACAGATCTGATGCCCAAAAGACACTGCCTTCTATGTTTTCTTGTCTCAGCCCAGTGAAATTGCAGGCACAGAGCTGTTCTGTCCAAGCCTGGCCTTTGGACACAGTCAAACAGGGATGGAGTAACACACAACAAGGGTCTCTCTTAGTCCTTTCTGTGACAGCTGTCTGCGTCCTCAAGTTCTTACCATAACCCTGCTGTTGTCCTGGATAGCCTTGTTGGCCGGGATATTGCTGCTGCTGTGGTGGATAACCCTGCTGCTGGGGTGGTCCTTGATATGCATCTTGCTGCTGACCATATTGCGAATTTCCTGTAAGATCATTGCAAGAAAGCAAAAACTCATAAAGATACCTATTTTATTATTTTTTCCTTCTAAGATGCACAGCCAACAACACAAGAACAAAATGAAAATGCAATATTGATTTCAAAAACTGAACAAAACAAAGAAAACTCAAACCAAACAGAAGGAACTCGGCCAAACAAACTGCAGTTAAAGCCAATTTTGCAAAGTTGAACTGCAGCATTTTCAGCATCTCTGCCAAACGAGCATTACATTTACTGGAACATCACAGTCATAAGATCATGACTATGCTAAATAAAAAAAAATAAAAAAAAAAGACAAAATTAAGGACAGCTACAAGAGCACAGACTAGCTACACAAGATCAGCAAGCTGTTTCCTAATGGCACTATAATTATACAAAATATATACACACACAAAAAGATATATAACTGAACCAACAAATTTATGTTAAAATAAAAATTTCCACTGAGGTAAAAAAAAAAATCTCTAGAGTGTTTTAGTCATTTTACTGTTGTTAGAATGGCAAATTGTGGTTATATATTTAAGGTGTTTGCAAGAAATTATTCTGAAGGCTCCAAGTTCCCTGCCATTTCCAAGACAGCCAGCAACTAGTATTCTACAAGAGCTTTGCATGGGTATAAGTTGTGTTGTGCAAGAATGTCTGTTCCCGTTGAGGGTGGGGGAGGAGAGGGAATGTCTGTGCGTATGTGTGTGAAGGTATATAGATACCTCCTTCGTAGTAATGTTGTGAGGAATCCTCATAAGGCCTATCGTAGCCTTGTTCAGGATACGACGGTTGCTGATAACCGTAATCATTATGACCTACATCAATTCGACAAGAGACAGGAAGAAACGTTAATGGCCTCTGAGTGAAAACCCTAAAAATATTTCATTTCTCAGAAAAATGAAAAAAAAAATTTCAACTGGATATACATGAAAAAGAATTTTCAATTGTATTAGCCAAAGACTTATTAATATGATTTCCTTTCATATTGAATTAACATGTGACAGGGGAAAAAAAAGGCTTAATGCAGCAGTTCTAGAAACATCACAGTAAGGGATGGTCTTAACCTTCCAATAATCCTTGCTGGGGGAGTCGGAGGGGGGGAGAGTACTTCATCTTTCACTCAAAAAAAAAATGAAAGCATTTAGGCCTTTCACATGTAAATAACCTGAATTAAATTAGAATGAACAAAGAAAGCAATTATCATACTTTGTCTAACACCTGTTCTGCTGATCTCCAATTCAAAAGCATATGCTAAAAGCAGTGTGAAATATAACAAATAAAGCTCAATGAAGTTATGAACCATCATCTACATTAAATTCTGGTTTTGAATGACAGAAATACAACACTCTCAAGGTTTTCCCTACAAACAGAATTCCTACTTAAAGTTTTAAGAAAACTTTTCCTCTTACATTCCAGTCCTGAGCAGATTCATTACAAACAAACCTTTCCACTCAGAGACTACAAGCATCTCTGATTAAGAAACCAATACATGAAGTAAGCACCCCACCTGTTGTTGTATTTAGCATACATATATTTTGTGTTACAGATGATCAAAATGTATCTTATTGCTAACTTGGTCAAGACTACATGCCAAAATTTTGTTTACATTTGAAATTAAATAGTATAAATTTGGAATAAAATTTTTAGACACAAGTAAGGAAAGGAGGAAACAGTTCTGAAACTCAGTGGTTTTGTCATCAGGTCTGCAACTGTACAATACACCACTGACTGAATCTTACATGCATACATAACCATTAAAACAAGTCTTAAAATATTCTATTTGTGTTCTACATAACAGTAATAATGAGGTAATGATAAAGATGACTCTTCAGAAGGAATAGATTCTAGAAGTCATCTGTGCTGCCACAAAGCTGTTGATGGTAACATCAAAATGCCTTTACTAGAGTAAACTGCCTGTAACAATTTAGTGTTCCAGTGTATACATAAATGTTCCAAAATGAAATCTGAATAATTACCAGTTAATGCAACTTGTAAAATAACATTGCACACACACCTCCAGAAATTAACACATGTAAGCTTATACAGATAAGGCCTGATGTACCTTAAAATCAATTAGATGGAAATCAAATTCAAACAACTGACTTGCATCCCTTTATTTGCTATGAGCAGTTGCTTTGGCAATTACACAGCTTTGCTTTGTATATATTTTTTAAACATTAACATCTACCACATTTCTTGAGCTTCGTAAGATACCATTAAGTTGCACACATGGTTATCACAGTAGTCAGGAGTTAGCATCTTTGTTCTCCCAGTCTCTGCTCAACCTGAAAACAAGTTAATTTCAACTTTTCTAACTTATAACACAATCCAATAGTCTTCAGCACTCCATATTGCAAGAGGCAGGAGGATAGATTTATGAAATTCAAAGTTTCAGTCTTGTCTTGAAAGCGCTGAGGGGACATCTAAAGAGGATTCACATTTTCAATATCCTCAGGGCAGGGACCACTTTATTCCTATATAAATGTTAAACTGAAGGCCCATACCATGTCAGCAATAACACATTTGTGAGACTTACATGAAAATGAAACACTAAGTTAAAAAAAGTATTTACAGAAAAAACCCACATTTTTTAGTAAGTTTTTTCAGTTCAGTAAAATTTTTAATAAAAGGATATCGCCCCCTCTCTTATTGATAACAAAGTTATGACCGTTTAAATTCATGTCAATCATATTAGATATGCTAAGGAACTCTCCATTCTTTGAGAGAAACAAATTATTTCCATTCTTTTGAAATACTAAAACTGTTTTTAAGAGTTTCAAATAGGAGTAATACAAATTACATGCTTTACGTTGCAAATTTAACTAGTCATAGTAACTTAAAACTGTAGTAATAATTCTGAATTTGGAAGGGTTTTTAAACATGAGGTATGATATCCAATTACTATTCTTGCCTCATCCCCTAATTTTGGGCATTGACTACATTAGTATTGGGCAGGTATAGAAAATGGGAAAGTTAACATTTATGAGAGATTACCATCAGGGTAATATTGCTGGTTCATGCCTTCTGGAGGACCTTGTCCACCATGACTGTATTGGTCCCCATAATAGTCTTCCTGGCCTGAGTACTGCTGTGGTGGGCCTGAAAAACCACAACCAGTCAATACGTAAATAACTTGTTTTGTCTGTTATAAAGCCTGCTAATTTCTGATTTTAGTATGAGAAATATTTCTCAAATGTATTCCCCACCCATATTGTTGCATTACAGACAACATATGTAATCTGGTTTAGTTAAAAAAATAAGTAAATGTATCTATATACATATACAAACACACAGTTGTTTGGCTGCACTAGACTGAGACTATATATATATCAAACTTCAGTTTTGAGCTCATTTTAGGAATATGTGTATAACAGACTAGGGTGTTAAAATAAAATTATTCCTCGTTGAAAAGGACTAAAAAGGAAAAAGATAACCAAAATCGTGGAGCATGGTTCCTTTTTCGTAACTGAATGAATCCAGAACCAAGCAGGCATTCTGTTCCTTTTCTGTACCTATCATTTAAATATCAGAATATAAAATTCTGCATCAGCATATCTGAGATGTGCAATTTCACAATGTATAATCTCAGAAAGAACCAAAACAAAAAGAAAACAAACTTGTCTTCACATTTCATGGTGACAGCAGTAATCTCTTGCTGCAAGAACCACCCTTATAATGGGTAACAAAAAGAGTGTACAAACGAAGTCTGTCACACCAAATGACTTGATAGAAATTTGGTGTAAGCAAGAAAGAGATGTAAAATGGTTTTAAACATGGTTATTTAAAATCAATGCAAAAATCCTGAAGTGAATTCCTACCTTGCTGTGGTGGCCTGTATGGAGGAATCTGTCTCTGCCCCATCATGTGATTTCCTTGGTTAACTTGGCCCATCATTCCCATCGGTGGCTGCTGCCCCTGGTAATGCTGGCCACCTGCCTGTGGCATGTTGTATTGCTGGGAGGGAGGCTGCTGGTGCATCATTGGACCTGCAAAAGGAGAAGCAGCAAAAATGTCAAATACACAAAAATGATTTGTGATTAAACCTTTCCAAAAGAACATGGAAAATTCAACCTTTAAAAATGGACTAAAAAAAGCTCAGTATATCCACTGCTCTGGTAAGAGTTTGTTGTTTCTGGACCTATGCAAATGTAGGTGAACAATTCAGCAGCCAAACTACAAAACAGAAACCAGCCTAAATAAGGTTGCTTTTTAGATGATTTTTCTTCAAAACCACAGATATTAGTTTACACCTGCACAATGATAACTGAAACACTTTCACAACTTTTTATATTAAAAAATATCTTCAAAAAAAGTGTAGGTGAAAACCTGATGGTGAAACCTTGGTAAGTCATAGAAAAATTATTTAACATTTGTGATCTCGTCAGAGCATAGTTTCAATATACATACATAGCTGCTGTTATATTCCACCAACAAACCACTAAGCCGCCATCACAAATTCAACAATTTTATTTAGCCTGTGAAGACAAACCACATGAACCAGACAGGCAATTACACAACAGGCATATGCAGAAGGCCCACAGAACACAGGCCTGATACTGAACAGTCCTAAACAATCTGTAACAAAAAAATCTTTCATATTTAGTTGCACCAAGTTCTATGAACCACAGGAAGAGACCAGGAGAGATCAAGTACTGTCCATGTTTTATCAACTGACAAAATCTGATTAAGGATGTACTTGGAGAAATGCAAATTTCAGTAATGAAAACAGACAGTTAAAGAGCACCCTACTGACACCACACAGCAATGAAAATGATGATTACACTATTTCATTATATGAGATTGCAGGTTAGACTGATAGAACATTTAACAAAGAACAGCCTCTGTGCCTCCTCTGTAGTAGCACTTCAGAAAAGAGTTATTCCAGTATCAAAAACATGAGGAGGAAAAAGTTATGACAAGGAGCTAAACTTTTTTAAACAACAGATTTTTGTAATATATTAATTCAAACCACTTCACACATACTGCCCAGTCTATAATGGCGAAACCCTAAGCTTTTTTTTTGCCTTTTAAAAAAATAATTTATTTTATAAACTACAAAGACAACAAGAAACTAGCAGCCTCACTAAAAACTAAAACAAACCATGACATCCAACATCAAACTAGCAGAGCCACTCCTAAGTGCCATCCAATGAGAAAAAGGAAGATATCACCTTCTTTCTGTATGCTTAGATTTTTCCATTCCATTTAGTATTTTTGAATAACTAGCTGCTGAAGCACTAGCAGAAAGTCCTGTGTGAAACTGCAGTACTGGAAAAATACCTAGATACACAGCCAAGCAACAATGGATTTATACAGGCAAAGGAATATGTAGTCACTTATATACTGTCTATGCAGAGTTACGAGGGAAAGTTATGACAAATTAATTAATGGCATGAACTCCAAGTGCATTAGTTAAATCCCATAAAACCCCAGTGTGGGATCTCTCACTGAGAAGTAAAGTGGCCTAAGCTTCATTTTCCTCTAAAGATAAATATTGGCCACTCTTAAGAAGATCCAGTTATGCTTCTGTCCTTCAGTATGGCAAGTTTCTACGTCCTGACTTCAAAGGGAAAAAAAAGGGTTAAATTCAGATGTACTTATCTTAATTATTGGCAAAATACCCTTTTTTTGATCTTCTAAATGAGTAGGTAATTTAGATTATTCCATTTCACTGTGCCCCTGTTTGGAGGTACTGAGAAACATCAGGCAGTCTTGATAAAAAATAGAAACTTGTTGCCATAATATTCCTAGATCTCAAGAAAGCTTGTTAATTAACAATATTAATATTAGTCACAATACAATGTGATAAAATGTGTTGGGTCCCTGTGGTGCAATGTAGAGATTTTCTGTTTGCTTTTTAAATTAGAACTTCATTAACGCTTTGTAGAGCCACAATGAGAATTCACCACCCTGTATTAGGCTGTGTGTTGTGTTCATAACAGACGGCCTGGCTTCCTTCCAGTTTGGCTCTTCTTATTAAAAAGACACCTAAAAGAACCATCATGGTCTCTACTGCCTCCTGGAACTTAACCATTTTATGCAGTGGTTTTGAGGGATGAGGGAACTTAGACTTTATTCTTCCATTTGAAAAATCTAGCCTAGGAGAAAGCTATGTTTATTAATTGTGTAATACTTAATATGACATAAAATCCCAAAACTTAACAAATAAGACTGTTAATTCATTATCTACTTGGATATGGACAAATTTGAGAAGTGAGCCCAAGAGAATCTCATGAAATTCAACAAGTCCAAGTCAAAGGTGCAGCACCTGGGTGGGGGCAAACCTAGATACAAGTACAGAGTGGGAAACTCACTGAGAGCAGCCCTGAGAAGAACTTGAGGATTTGTGTTGATGAAAAGCTGGGTCTGATTGGGCAATGTGGGCCTGCAGCCCAAAAAACCAACTGTATCCTGAGTTCCATGAAAAAACGTGGTCAGGTGGTCAAGCGAGGTGAACCTGCCCCTCTACTCTGCTCTGGTGAGATCCCACCCAGAGTGCTGTATCCAGCTCTAGGGGGTCCAGCACAGAAAGACACAGAAAGACCTGGTGGACCGAGTCAAGAGGAAGGCCACAAGGATTATCAGAGAGATAGATAAGAAAATGCTAAGAGAGCATGGAGCAGAGAAAGCTGCAGGGAGACCTCACTTTGGCCTTCCAGTATTTTAAGGGGGCTTTATAAAAGGGAAGGAGACGGACTTTTTATACAGGCAGACAGTGACAGGACAAGGGGCAATAGTTTTAAATTGAAAGAGGGTAGGTATAGATGGGATATTAGGAGGAAATTCTTCAGTGTGAGGGTGGTGAAGCAGTGGAACAGGTTGCCCAAAGAAGTTGTGAATGCCCATCCCTGGATGTGTTCAAGTCACCAGGATGGATGGGGCTCTGGGAAACCTAGGCTAGTTGTAGCACAGGCAGGGAGGCTGGAACTATGTGATCTTTCAGGTCCCTTTCAACCCAAACCATTCAATGACTCTATGTCTTCTAATATTTGTGGCATAGATTTTTACAAGCACCCTAAAACACAGCTTTTGAATTCCCAATCAGGTAACACCAAACAACAAACTGAAGCAGCCCTCACCAAAGCTTTTTTGGTGTTTTTCCACATGTTTCAAAAAAAGCTTCTTTTTCAAATGACAGTTTTAAGCCTTCTGTGAGCTATCTTAGAAACTATAATGAGGGTCAATTTAACTTGACAAACGCTACAATTCAGATGTGCTTAGTCAAATGAACCACCATCCTAAATTTAACACCAGGAGCATTTAAACATTATCTCAAAAGACTTTGAGGATACAAAACTTTTTTGCTACTCCTAATATATGACAGGTTGCAAATTAAAGACAGTAGACACTTCTCCATACTTTATTACACCACAAATTTCTCATCTCAAACTGAACCACAATTTCAGCTATTATTAAAAAGAACTAGAACACAAAATGTCATAGAAAAAAATTCCTTAGTTACCAACACTGCCTTTCATGTTTTACTCTAGGGAAAGAAGATGAAAGTACAAACTCCGTGGCAGCTGTTTATATCTTTTGTTTTTTCATGACAAAACTACAGCGTCTTCTACAGCTAGGTATCCTACACAATGCAACTACAGCATGATGGCATTTCAGAATGTGGAGGCAATTTTATTTCCCTCTAATATGCTAGATTTCAAAAAAAAATTGAGACTGCCCTGCTTTTTCCATAACGTCTTGACTACTGTAAACAGTCGAGGTACTGAAACCTAACAGTCTCAGCTTATATGGGAGTGAACAGATGGGAAGACATTTACAAAAGGTAGTCAAACTCAGAAATCACTTTATCCTGATCTGCCATACCCTGAATATGTTTATATTTTAGCTCACACTGGATGTTCCTATCTTTATGTTCCTTTCTTTATGTGCACAGCAATACAACCAGAATCTGCATCTGTCTCATCCCTACTCTTTCTTTATCTCTGTATTTGTTTATAAGTGAAGGAGCTCTGAAAGTTTAATGGAATTTTTCCAAGGTTATAGAAATGAAACTATCATCAAAAAAATTTCAGCACCAGATTTGACAACTGCAAGTGACTGAGTCAACATGATCTTGTCCTGTAGAAGACACCTGTAAACTTGTTCTCCTCCCTTACCACAGGAAACATATAATGCTCATTCAGGAAAGAATGGAAATTTGACAACCTTGTGTCAAGCTCTTCTAGCACAGGAATGGAATCCCACCAAAGGGATCTGACAAATGAGAAACAGTCTCTGGGATGGCCATGCATACCAAACAGAGTTTCTGAGATAACCAAGCTACAATTGCTTGGCTCTTACTTATAAAATGTATTAGTTCCACTATTAAACATTATTCCCTGAGTGTAAAAGATTTGTTCAACATAAAAAAAGAGGAATTTCCATGCAAGTTTCAGGTTTCAGAAAAATTATGCCTACATCTTCCTCCCTGAAAAGTCAAAAACTGGCAACACTTGACATTTTTTTTCAACCTAAGTAGTTTACCATACACAAGAAGAAATCAACCCATAAGAACATAGTTTCTTCAATATTCATTCAGTTCCTTCTGCTTCCTATCTTTTCCAAAAAGGTACCCAATATTCCTTGCAGATATCCTGGGCTGCTATATTCACTTTTCAATGAAGAGTCATCTACAGAATCTTCCACTTCAAATATTCTGCTTTTTAAGGCCAAAATTACTAGAATTCCACTTTTAAACTGAACTGACTATATAAAATCAATACCATGAAAACTTTGCTTCTCATTTAAGGTATTCCTCTGGATAGCATTTTATAACTAGTACAAAGCAGTAATGAGTACAGAGTGGATACAGGAAGTAAATCCAGCAAACAGTTCTGTTACTATGCATTTTATTTCTTAATTAGCACATTTTCATTTTTTTCTTGTTAACACCATCTGCCTTACAAGGTGTATATACAGCAAGATGTTTTGGTAGCAAGTGCACACAAAGAGGTTATGCTCAAGCATAACCCAAGTGTTAGAGCAAGCCTTTCTGAGTGTTATGGTGGTTTTATCCATTATATAGAAGTATGTTTCTTTTCCCCTTGAAGCACTGGCTTCATTCAGTACATGGTAGGTATTACCCGCTGAAAAACTATTTCAGTATTTTGCTTCTGTTCATGTGAGATGTGATGCCTAGTCAAAGACTGAAGACAGAATTATTAATTTATTCATAGATTTTCTTATAGCACCCATAAGTAATTTGTCCAAATCTTCATAATGAATATACTTTGACAACTCTCCTGTGAAATCAGATAGTACTGTAATCTTACCATCAGATTAATTCCTCTACAGATGAGGAACCCACATAGGGAAAGACTAATGCCAAAAACATCTACTGATTTTTAACAGCCAACTTGAGATGCTAAGACCTCATCTTGTGGAATATTTAGCATTATATTTAGCTAGTGCTGTTATTAACTGACAGATGTAGTAGGATCTCTCATTTTCAGTATGGATCAGTCCGGTAAGACAAAGAAACAAAGCATACTTAGGGGTTCACAAATGTCTCCTGACCAACAACACCGAGGTTCAGAAATTTTGGTTCACTTGTGTTTCTGAATTGTTGTACATATGACCAGTTAAGAAATCGCTGAGTCCCAATCTGTTTATTCCCCTTTTGTTAAACTGCACTGGCTGCATCTCCTAGCAGCTCACTCTTGTTTGTTCACTTAGGAGAGAAGCCTGAAGTGGCCATGCTTGGCTGAGACACCTGCCCAGCCAGACTGGGGCTTGGCAATCTACCTCTAAATTTCTCATGGTCTCACAGATTGCTGTCGTTCTCTGCCCAGCTGTCTTGGAGTCACAAGAGAGTGAAGATACAAAAATACTTCCTCTAATTTGTCATCAAACATCAATACACAGGGAACAACTAAGAGCAGAAAATGGAGGAAATGTACTAAGCAGACCTGATTGGGAATCATCTTAGATCAAAATAACAAACATCCCCATCTTCAAACATGACTTCCTCTTTCACAGGTAATTGGAACAGTATTTTCATTTAACAGCAAATAAAACTTTGTTTGCATAACAGGTAAGTTTCAAAGCCTTGCTTTAAAGAAAGGGGCACGTGCACTCCTACATTCATATATGAAGTGCTCTGTTTACTAATGTTTTTGTGAGACATTGAAACATTTTAAAGAATATGGTTTTCCCCCCACTGGCCTCTCCTTCTGTGAAACCTCTGCAAAGAACAGAACCAGCCTTGAAGCAGACACTTGAAATGGAAAAGACTCAGCCTAAAGGGTCAAAACTTGGCAGAATTAGAGTTACACAATGCAAAAGCTTGCTGTGGCCTTAATGGCATTGGTACCATTGTTCTAAGTAAAGATTTTGCTCTTGTTCTTGAACCTGTAATTTGGTTAATACTGTTTTTTTCTCTATTCCCCAAAGTCACCTCAGTACCACTATTTGTTCAGCATAAAAATCTTTTAAGTTTATTTCTGCTTAGTTTCTAATGACCAATTTTCAAGTTTGACAGAGTACTGAAAACACAACGGGGGAATATTATGTGGAAGAGTAAAGAATGCTACTTTGAGACAGAATCATCTCCTAAATTTTAGGCTAGTCACACAACAATGTTTCCTGCAGAGCGACTTACTAGATCGCTCCCTCACATACACTGCTACATAATTATTGCTAACTCTGCAACTAAAAATTCTGAATTGAAACAGCCTAAGACTTTCCAAAGCATCTTACAACAGAATTACTACACTATGTATTGCCCAGAATACAGAGATAACTTCCCAGTTCAGAGAGACAGTCAAAAGTATTCCCACTTATGATTTCCCCTACTATGTACAATTTTTTGTTTCTTCCACTGTTATACACTAAGAAAAATGCAATTAACTATGTGGATGCTAAAGCCTCAGATTTGATAAGAAAAGGGCAGAAACAGCTTCTATCATCATGACTTATTTTTAGCCTCTCATTAAGTTAGTCTTTTGTCTGTTTTGCAACTTTCTGTAACCTAATAATCAAACTGATCAGTATGACCTGGTCTGTCTGTACACCTCAGGAACAGATGGTATCTACACCAAAAAAAAGTGGAGCCTTGGTTTGTCATATGTCTTCTAGCAGGTGCTAGATCAAATGTACTTCTAGCATGTACAGATCCAATGCAGTAACAGACTTAACAGGTAAGCTGAAAATACTGATTGCTGATTTGTAAAGCATCTCTGTAAGAATATGCAGTACATATACAACTTAGTAATTTGCTGTGCTCTGACTCTAATGCAATATTTTAATTCCACGATGTCCTTGCACTTCAACAAGGACATCAAAACACCATCAGTTTATGCAATGGAAATACTTTAGATACAAAATTAGCTTTGATTTTTACTATATACACAAGGACATCTCATGAAAACAGTAGGGAGTACCAGATTTGTTCCTGGAACTGAATTTTGCTTCTGTAAGACTAAACAGACATTCCATGCTAAAACTGCTGAAACAGCATGCAGCAGAAAACAAAGACTATGGTCTATGTGAGGGCTACCTGACTTTGATTTTTCCATTTAACCAAGAGACTTAAAAGTAGAAATGTATTTTATCAACCTGCATGACAATAACCAGTAGCTAGAAGTGTAATGTCTGAAAAAGACAAACTAGCTCCAGCTATAACTGCTGAAAGAAGATCCATTTCCAGATTCTCACATTATACCTGAGAACGGTTAAATGTCTGCAAATAAACAGCAAGTCACAGATATATGGGAGAAAAGAGGTGTAGAATTCTCCAAACATGAGTACAGAATATTCAGAGAGTATTCTGAGGTGATCCTTCCACAAGGATCCACATCTCAGGTAAATGGCCCACAGGGTGACTGAAGTCACAATTTTTGGTCTTTAGCACCATGCTCTAAGCAACTGAGCCAATCTCAGGGTACAAACACATTCAGAGAAGGAAATCTACAAGATAAGACCTTTAAAAAAAATCTGCACCCAAGATGTTTTCCTTTTACAGAAGCTAACAGATACCTCACTTACCTTGGTTTGGTTGCATATTCATGTTTGGTCTGGGCCCATAGTTGCCCATCGGCTGACCCTGGCTCATTGTCATCTGATTCTGCACTGGCATGCTCTGTGACGATGGCACTGAGTGATTATAGCCACCCATGGATCCGTGGCTACTTGAAGGCATATTCATGGAACTGTTTGTCATATTGAGCTGGTTGGGTCCAGGTCCTTGCATAGGCATATGGTTGGGTCCTTCAGAAAGAAAAACAGGGAAAATAGTTGTACATTAACTATCATAAAAGCAGGTGCAAACAGTCATACTGAATCACAAAACTAAACAGAAGTCATTAAATACAATTACATGAAAATAAATTTAAAATACAGTTTGCATATGATTTCCTCACTTTATAAAAAACAAAGTGAACAATAAAGTTCATCTCTACTATGAAACACATTTTTTTTGTTGAGTAAGTGAAGCTACTGAAACAAAGGTGAATTATCATATAGCTCATCTTCTATCCATATCACACACAAAACTAGTCTTTTTAGTACTTGCATAATACAGCCTGAATTTCGTTCTGAATGGCAGATGACCAGTGTAACAGAGAGCTTGAAACTTCATCAGACCTGTAATTGTTACAATGGATGTAACATTTCTGTGTATTCAAACAACCCATGTTAGACAATTTTTGAAACTAACAATTATTATTATTATTATTATTATTTTTAAATGCAGGCAGTATTAACATTGACATGGTATAATTACATAGAATCATAGAAACACTTTGGTTGGAAAAGACCACTAAGGTTGTCATGTCCAACAACAAATTTAACACTGCCAAGTCCACCACAAAAGGCTAACTTAGGCTAATTTTCATTCACATTATTATACAGTCACCCACAGAAGAAAGAGAAGGTGACAAACACTCCTGTGAGCCAAACTCATTCTTCACAGGTGTTTTAATGCCCTTGTAGATAAAAATGTAACCAAAAGTTGCTCATGACAAGGAGACAACTCCTGAGTTTATCTCATCTCCTGAGATAGGAATGAGAACAAATCTTTTTAGAAAGACATCAAGACTTTTTTTTCAATACTTCAATCATGACTTTTTTATAAGAATGACATGTAAATGGAAAGCATTTAGTGACCTAGGCTGGTAAACACATCACCTTTGCTGTGAATACATAAAAGAACAACCTTGGATATCAGAGAAAGGTGTGAAAAAAGGAACAAAGGGAAAATGTTACAGGCAATGTGCTGCATCTTCTCTACTTGTAAATAAAGTGGAAAATTTAACACAACACAAAATCAATTATTTTCATTTCTAATGGACCTAGCATTACAGTGATTCAGACAGTATGAAACAATGTAGAATCAAAATGGCTGAAGAACTATTTAACATTTTTTATCATGTACTATATAGCCGATATTCTGCAACTGTATTTGCAGATTTCTAGAGTGGGGGATGATGACTGGAAGGACAGTCTACAAATTATCAGTTCAGCTTGTGAAGATGAAAAGGAAAAGCAACTTGCTCCAACACCCATGTGCCAACAACATCTTTTCACCTTTTATTTCCCTTCTTCCTGACAACAGAGGATGAATTCAGATGATTCTCTGAATTCAATCTACTCTCAATGGGTACTTTAACAAGTACAACATTATAATACTCTCTGATCAGTTAACTCATTACTTTAGGTAGAACAGGTGAACAGCTACTAGAACTAAAATTAGTAAGAAGTGGGACTGGATATAACTATGACAAGTAAAAAAGTAGACGAAATGCATGGATTATGGCCATGATAAGCACCACATGAACACCTTGTGAAAGTATGTAGAACCTGAGGACATGACAGACCAGGTCAACTGTAAACAAGGCAAATGCTGATTTCAGCAAGAAGATGCTGCTGTGGCTTAACATGATACAGATTTTTGTTCAGCTAGAAAAGTCTAAGAAGAGCAACCTAAAAGAAAGCTCTACAGTACCTTCCTAGTAGAGCTGTAGGAAGGTACTGATTTGTTTACATATCTCCCAGTGAAAATTTAAAAACAAAAAGAGCCACACACACACACACACCCCTCTGCCTTCAGATGTAAACAGCTCCTAAGTGTCCTTGGCTAATGAAAAAAAAATGCACTAATCTAGGGAAGAATGAAGGCAGAAATAAGGACACAGAGAGCTGCACACAAGGTCACAGATACAATACTAACTGACTGAAACAAAAAGATGCAGAAGAAAAAGATAACAATGATAAATGAACATGGCTACTAAAGTCAAAGTAAAGAAGCAAAGAATAAGTTTTAAAATATGCTTATCCTCTTGCCCTTAAGACACCTTACTGAAATAAACACAAACCTATTTTGTCAAGGAAAGTGTCAAAGCTGAAAAAGGCATCAAACATGCAGTTCACTGTTTGTGCTAAACAAGGTGAGCAGAGATTGCTGATATGTACAAAGGCAGATCCACCACAAATACAGAAAAAGTAATTCAGTGAATAGGATTATGCCCACAAGAGTACTACAGATGCCTATGCTGCCCCTCTTCAATCCAACGCTGCTTAATTCTGTAATAATGAGAACATGGAGACAGTTTAATTATGAAAAAGTGAGCTTGTCTCTAACCATGAGCTCAATCATGAATGTGCTCTGAGGAAAAGCTACAGTGAAGAAAAGCTTCCTACTGTAGTGCCAAGCAACTGTTGCAGAGCTGCTAGAAGACTATTCTCCTAAGTAAAGTTAGGGTTAGTGTCAGAAAGTTAGGGCCTGGGAGTAGCTTTGTTTCTTTCTGATTAAAGGAAGATTGTCAGTGATAGACTTCAGAGAGTTAGGCAAGCACACAAGGGAGCAAGTTTTCAAAAACTGGTAATGTAAGAAGCAAAATGAGGAAAGCAAAAATCATCACAAGAGATAGCTTGAAAAAATAACACACCTTCTCTAAAAGGCTGGTTTATATTCACGTCTCAGATAGCATTAAAACAGAAGAGAGCACTCATAAGAAAAAGCTGTCATATGAAATGTGAAGTATGTGTATTTTCTGTGGTGAAAATCTAGGGGTTTGTTAGTGAGAAGCTAGAAAACAAGAACAGAGATAAAGCTAAGACCATAGGATCAAAAACCTTGCAAATGAAAAATAATAAAAACACACTTTACATATAAGTTTTTTTATAGTTTGTCAAAACACTTCATTGAGTTCTCTTGCATATAAGGACAAAAGAATTTATTTTCTTTTTTACACAGATAAATGAAATAGGAAGAAGAGAATATGAATGAACTGAGAGTGAATTAATGAGGCATGAAGTATGCATCTCCACTTTAAAGTAATTGCTTTAAATGCTACACTTAGATATATACATTTATAATTAGACTTGTGTTACAATGAAGTTAGTAGAGTAACTATCTATCCTGAGTATAAACAGAAGTCCTTTTTCCTCTTAACCACCTATGCACACATCTTACCTCCAAGAAGCTGTAATCCAAACTAAATACATTTGAGACTACATTTGCAGGAAGGAAAGATTTTGAAAGAACTTGTTGGGAACACACAAACACCTGTGTTGTGGTTTAGAAATGCTATTCCCCAGTTTACCAGCATTCCAAACCACACACCACTTTGCTGGCTCCCCTGTATCCCCTTTCCTGAGCTGGGCTGGAGAGGTGAACAGGAGGCAAATAAAGTAAAGATTACAAGTTGAGATAAGAAAAATTTACTGGAAACAGCAATGAAATAAGTGAAAGAATAGTAACAACAACAGCATTAATAACAGTGTACAAGATGCAAAGGATTCACAGGCAATTGCTCACCACACAGAATCCCCAAAATATCCTGCAGGTCCTGGCCATGCCTCTTCCTGGTTACTGCAAAATTTGACCCTGTTCTGGTTGGAACCAGGACAATCTGTTATTCAGGAAGGTCACCTACTAGTGCCATGACAAAGGATGAAGACCCCCATGGCTAGTCTTACCTTTCAACTTTGTATATATAAGAAAACAACCTGAAGAAATCAGGAAGAAAACTTGCCCCCAGCACATCTCTTTCCAAATCCAGAAGACCACCCTTACTTTGCATCACATAAACTCAGTCAAAGTAACTCTTCAGACAGCAGTTTTTTCAGCTAAAAACCACAATCTGTCACAGGTACAAATAACACTCAAGTGTATCACCAGTTGAAAAAGGTTTGTCACAACTGTCTTCCCTGGCAAGAGGATACAGACACACATTTGTCAGGGGATGCAATTAAAGGCCCCAACAGCACTTCTGATTCTGTATTAACCAGGACACAAGTACAAGAAAAATCATCCTTTGCCCTTCAGGCAATGGGACAGGTCTGTAGTAGAACTTTAAATTACTCATGCCCTGATGATCACTAGGCAGTTCTTCTAATCCTCTCATCAACCCTTCTCTTCTGCCCATACTCAGATGTGTGGAAGCTTCTACTCGGGTAATACCTGAAATCCTTAGCTGGCATTTTTAAGAGTCTGCATTTTATTTTTTCCATGCTGGTCAACTGATGTCAGTCCTGGATTCTCTTGGTTTAAGATTCTTAACTTTACTCCTTTTATACAGATCTCTACAGATATTTAAGATTTTGTATCTAGTTTTTAGTACAAATGTTTTCTGTAATCTCAGAGTAAGTGCCCTAAAACCAGAAATCAAATGCATACAATGCAGAAATTATTAGAAATAGAAACAGAGAAAGTACAGAGAAATTTATCTGTGAAATACAGAAAGGCTCACAAGCAGGTAAACTAACACACACTTGAAACGTTATGTGTAATTCAGCTACACGCTTACCAAGATGATTCTGTTTCCCTTTTTCCAACCTATGAAATTATCTTAGCAAGCCTTTCTGATATTAGAGATGCCCTCATCCTAAGCTGTTTATCTTCACATCCTCAGAGAAAACTTCAAACTGAGATGGAAAGAACAGACATTCAAGAAAGGGAGTATGTTGGAGGAAAGGCTAAATTAAAGCTTAGTTGGAAACTGTATTTAAGTACCTGTCTAGGTGAATACCAAAACAAAGCTATTTACCTTTCATATATTTTCCTAAGAGCTCTTTTCTTATTCTATCTAATTACAAAATATGTATGTTTAAGGAGTGACTTTTCTCCCCCGTGGCTCTGCAGTGAAGTCATTATGCTCACATTGTGACTTAGTAATCCTTCTCCTTGGAAAAGATCACTATAACAACAATAATATGATTACACTTGAGGGTCAAAGAGACTGATTTTTGAGAGGCAATGCTATTCTCCATGGGAACTGATGGATCTTACATGGATAAAGGACACCATAATCAGAATATCTCTGCCCTACTTAGGGAGCAGCATATATTGCTCTTTACACTTCCAAATGCAGATCATGACCAACATATATGATGAAACTAACTTCTCTAGATCTTTTATTGCACTTCTTACACACAACCTCTGGAGGCTATTCAAGGTACTCTTTCAGAAAAGCCACCATTATCAAGTCCATTTTATTAAGATTTGCACAGAAATTAGAGACTACAGCAATCGTTATATTTTTTACTTTGTATTAAGTTTTGCATAGTTATTACTGTGTTTTCTGTCAGGAAGGTTATCCTTGACACCAGTGAGAGATTAATTTTCAAAGAGCCTTTGACAGTAGTTTCCTTTTTTGAAAGTATCAATGCCTTGAGGAGCTTTTGTATGAAAAGTTTCTCCATAACCAAAAAAAAAAAAAAAAAAAAGGAAGGGATCCTGAACAAAAGCAATCCTGGGAATGCAATTTTAAGCTGAAAGCCATTTCACATGAAATAGGCAGTATGATTTTACAAGTGGAAATTCAGGAAAATAGCCTCTATATAAAAAGCATGCTCTTCCATTGCCTACTCCACTCTGATCTGACTGCTAAAGGGAATAGTTACCCCGAAGCCAGTATTGGTAGGTACAATGTGGAATTTTATCATCTTCTCTGCTTTGTTTCTGTCTTCCCAAGTACATTTCTTTTTATTACAAAACAGGATGGCATAGAAACTGACTTAAAATTTACACCTAGAACAATAATCTGGAGGCCATTTCTTTACAAATCCCTTACCATTCAACACATCTTCAATAATAAAGAACACAGGAGATTAGTGGAAGCTGTATAAAAGCAATCTTTTTTTCTTTTAAACATTTACCCAAATCAGAAACAGCCGCTTTCAGATTTATCTATTTTATTATTATCTAATTATTTAGCTACAATGATTTCACATTATCTTTTTATGGAAGGATTTGTGTTCGCTCAGCCACAGGCCAATACCTTTCCCCAGTAAGCCCTCTAAAGCCAGCTGTACTGCATGGTTTCAAACAGACTAAATTTAGCCAGTTCTGTTCATCAGAGGAATGCTGTGTGTCAGCTACATCAAAGCCCAAGGGCAGCCTGATAAACACTGAATACAGGTCACGTAGCTCTGTAGCTAACAAACTCTAAGAGAGCTTGTACTCAGGGGCATTCAAAGCAGTTTTGTCATCAACAATCTAGTATCCCTTGAGCCCCCATGTCGTTTCAGTTGCCAGGCAACGCTGGTGTTAATGTCTTAGAGGAGAAAAACTTACCAGGCATCTGGCCGTTCATCTGGTTCTGCATGTGTGGTGCAGGAGGGCCCCCACCTACCATACCATCTGAAGACATGTTGTGCGAGCGCGGGGGTGGGGGAGGGCCGCTCTGACTCATCCCGCCCGGACCCATAGGCATATTCTGTGTGGGTGGCTGAAAGGAGACAGTTTAGTCAAACACGAGGAGCACTTAGTCTGACAAATATATTATATGTACATATGGTACAGCACTTGCCTATATTGCTGTGTATGAAAGAGAGCACTGAAACGCATTTCATTCTCTATCTGATATGTTTAACTCCTCCCGACATTAATTCTGGCAAAACGTTTAACATTTTAATCAATTTCACATGAAGTATTACATGCAGACAACACCATGGCACCTTTGAGCACCACTTCAAAATAAAAAAAAACCAAATCAATGCCTCATTAAAAAATTACATCTGAGCAGTTTAAGACTGCTGGAGTCAATCCCTTATACAGACAAAAAAATCTTTCATTCAACAGAGAAATAAGTGTTCTCTGTAATTCTCTCACATCAACTATTTGTTGCTGTTAACAGACCTTGCACTGGGACAAAACAGGTACAACATGAGATGAAAGCCTCTGAATGCTCATAGACCAGCAAAAAATTTGCACCTGGGTGTGGTAAAACACTAGCGATCTCTTCCCTGCTCTCCCCCAAAGCAATGAAGGCCTAGTTCATAATTCCATGCCAAACACCCCCTACAGACTGGAAGCACATTAGTGCTGGCCTCCAAAGGTCCAGAGACAGCTGCCTAGAAAGGATGTTTTTGGCAAATTTCCTAATGAAATTGTGAGGAAAATAACTGAATAACCTTGAGAGTGCAAAGAGGGAGAGCTAGAAAAACAATAAATACAAGGGGGAATTTACTGGTAGGTTCTACTCATAGCAATGTAAGGAGACAGAGAAACTGCTAGTAACCAGCTTTGTTTTCCTACTAAAAACACCTGTGAGACTCTACGATCCTTCTCACATACCTTAGCCAAGCACTTTCAGGGGAGTAAAAATCATCTCAGTGAGAGCAAATTCCTGGCCCTCTGGCTTTTGAGGACTCTGCCTACAGGTTATAACTATTCATGAAAAACTGTCCCCATGAGACAACCACATGTGCATTTTTCAACATTTCTCTTCACAGACAGAACCAAGCAGGTGAACCCTAAGTTCCTCTCTAGCCCAGTCCCCGTCTATGCCTACACTATTCATCAGGTTCATAAAGACAAAACACAATACAGTAGTAAAGAATAAGGCTTTCCCAGTGAGCGTATGTTGGAGATGGTAACAGCAGGGTAACACAGACACACACATATATTCACTTGCCAGGGGAAGGGAGTGAATGGCAGTAATTTGCTGTCTCAACATTTCTTCAAATACCTCAAGCAGGTATTATTTTCCCTGCAGTACTTAAAAAAATTCTTCAGGAAATTAGTGAAGGCTTTTTTTTTTAGCAGGAAGAAGGAAGTAGAAAGAAAAATATAAGCAAGTAGGCAACTTCTCTTACTAAATTCCTTTCATTCCTCCATGATGAAGATGATAACATTTTATAAGCAAAGTTCCTTCTTCAGCCTATAGCAGAAGTGGCAGGAGGTAAAGAAGGTAAGAGTGAAAGGCAGCTCTACCCTCTGAACACTGACTGAAATGCTGCTCCATTCTGCTTGCTCTTCCTCCACTAGTGAGCAACCAAGGCAAGGCTGCTTCCCCTCAGTTAAGAGTCTTCTGCCCCTTCACCTTCAAAACTCACTATTATCCTAATTTTGCATTTAAGAGAATCTAACAGAAATGATCTAAAATTGAAATACAAAGAAACAAACAAAAAAGAAAACAAACAGACAATTTTCATTTTTATTTGCAAAGTATGTTCAGGAATACTATCAAAACCAACACACTTCGTAACCTCCACGTGAACAGTCAGAGCTCAGAGCCTGTCCCATGTCAGCCCCAAAGAAGTCCCATGCCAGCAAACTGAAAGCAAAGTCAAAAATCATCCAAGCTGAAATGGTTTTAGAATTAAAATGAACTTCTTCAATTCCAAGTATGAAACATTAGAAATCCAATGAAGTACTAAAGAAGATCAGCTCATACCTAGGTTTCAGCTATCCTGCACTGTACAAACACGGGCATGCCTTATCTGTGGGAAGAGGGACAAAGAAAGCTCCAAGGATTATTTAAACAAAACTATATATATTCCAACTCTATTTAGTCTGAAGTTTTCAAAACAACTATCCTTCAAGAAAAACACTGCAGTTATCAAAAAGACAGCATGAGAGACTGTAGACATGCAAGGACAGGGAACAAAAAATTGTTAAAGACTTTAGATACAAAAACCTGCAAGAGACTTCACAAACCACAGGGAATTAAGTCAATTGAGGGAGCAACTAAAAACACTCAAAGAGGTACTACTAGAAAGTAATTCATCAAGAGGAGCTTCTGGATATGGAAACAGCCCAAAGGCCTGTGTGAATCCATATCAGATTCTTGAAAATAATACAAGAAAAAGGTCGAAGATGCTAAAAAAAAAAATCAATCTTCCATTAAAAGAAACAACCCTATCAGATAAATAGAAGGTAGACAAACACTACTTATAAGAAAAGTAGTAGGACCAATTTAGTAAAGTCAAACCTTTCTAATTTACTAGAAATTTTTAAAAATATAAATTAAACCACCTAGCTGCATAATTAACAGAAGCCCCTTAACACAAGTTTTTTGACAAAGCCTTTTGGAGCAATATATTGTCCAATGGCACTGATCAGAAACTGCCCAAAGGGAAGTTCAAAGAGTAAAGGAACATACAGAGCTCTCCTGAAAATATTTTAGTAAATGTCAACATATGAAGCTACTGTAACGTTACTGAAAATGTGGAAGAAAGAATAAGCAGAAGATGCCAAGTGATGTGGATAAATATATAGCAACTACATGGAACTGTAAACCACTTTCTTCAGAAAGAGGAAGCTCCTATTGCCATTGATCCAGAAAAAAAGTAACAAGCAAAAAAGATTTTACCACAATCCAGAGAGTTTGGTGGGGAAAAAAAATCCCAAACCAAAATAAAAAAACTGAACAAAACAAACAGAAAACTCAAAACCCCATAAAATCTATGCATAATACCTGTGGTCACTTTCTGATTATCTTCAGTAATATCCAAAGTCAGGTAGTATACTAAAGAAAAAATGCCGATGTTTTTGATACCATAATACACATTCGATTTGGGCAAAATAATCTCAAAAAGATACTGTAAAAATAGCAGGATTCTAAAGAGAGGCAATCAGTGATTAAAAACTCTGACTGTTTACACCTGAAACAGCAAAAAGGACAGATTTTTTTTTTTGCATATAAAGGAATATAACTTAAGAGGATATGACAGAAAGACAATTTAATGTATGATACATACAAAAAGTAGATCATCCAATTTATGGTTTAACAAGAAAGAAAACCTCAGGAGAATAGTCAGTAAATTGAAGAATAACATTAAACATACAAGACATGCCATAAATCACAGAAATCTTAGTTATTCATCAACACACTACGCTAGAACTAAGTTTAAATAAGATTAAGAGATAATTACGCATACATATATGCAATAGAAACATTTATATAGGATATTATATAGGATATTTTAAAAGAGCATTACAAGCCTTTTTGTCAGATCATAAACCAATCACTATCTGATAGTGAAATGTCTCCTGCAGATATAATTATTCCCCAGTGAAATTCCTCCAGAGTATTTTTGTAGTGGATGCAGACAGAAGAAAACAAGAAAAAACTGTTTTTAAATGGTAACTTCTCGATTTCTATCGGACTTGGTCCAGACTCTTACAGATAATAAACTTCTTTAAATTAACTTCAATTTAAAAATCCCACAACAAAAAAAGCCCACCCAGCTACATAAACTAGATTATTTAAGCTTTTTTGTTCCTTACAGAAATTAAGAAAATTTACTATCCCCAGGAACATGCACTACAAATAGCAAAGACTTCTTAAAATGCAAAACGATCACACAGTATTCAAACGAAACAACCCACCCTGTGCAAAAGAAAAGCTACCCAAAATGAATTCTAGCCATTAAGCCTAGATACAAAGGGTTAAATGACAACCAAACACAGTTAGGTTAACAGAACCAAAGGAAAGGCTACTTCCCTCCTTTTCCTGGAAGTGTGACAAAAAGGAATAAAAATTAAAATCACTGTTGATTTTATTCCAATTATGTAGCAGAAAATGTTAAATATTTTACTTCAGTAAAAAGTAAATTAAAGACTTAGAAAATGTTAGCTTCATTTGCTAAACGCTAACTTTTGGCTCATTTCCCCAAACACACAGATTACACTTACAGTGGCTATGAGCATTTAAAATTTAGCAGAGCATGAAAAAAAATAATTATAAGCTATTTACTGAAACTCTAGAAATTTTAACTGGAAAAAGACTGAAATTGACCCAATAGTTGCAACAAAAAAAGACACATGAAAAAACATTAGATTTTAACTGACAAGTTCCAGCAAACAAAATCCTACTAAATCCAAAAGTTATTTGAAAGCATGCATTAAAGACAACCGCTATACTGCATTTTTTAGAGGATTTTCTTTTAAATAATAAAATAGATCAAATACAAGATGCAACAATAAAACCTCCTAGGGTGAAAATGTGCACCTGAAGATGGTAAGATTTTTCTTACCAGCACCAGCAGGTTCAAAGATTTGTTTAGGGAACATGTATTGTTATGAAAACTGAGGAGGAGTATCAACTCAGTCAGCAAAAAAGAAAAAAAAAGGCAAAAACCATGGAATACTGTTAAGCACATTAAAACACAATATTGCTAATCAATACAACTAGCAATAGATACTTAAAGTACACTACCAAAAATACAATTTTCTTGAAATTCTCTCAGAATAACAATTAAAAGCTACAGGAACTGCAAACATAAATAGCCTTCTTTTCTTTCCAAGAGAAGCCTTAACTCAGGATTTAATCAATCATCTTTGTTTTCAATTCTCAAATAGCATTTTCTGCAAAGCAAAACACCCCTTCCCAGGGGGTACTCTGCCCTGCTCACATCACATTGCTAATATCACAGGACCTGTCCCAGTCTCAGAGAGCAGTACTCTGTTGATAGGTGGTGATGGCACCTGTGGAGTACTTACTGAGGTGTCAGACTGGGAAATAAGATCGTAAAGGAATATGCTTTTGAGATTTGAAAAAGCAGAGATTTAATTGGGCTACAATTCTTCCTCTACAAGGTACAGGGTATTCTGGTACTGAGTGTATTCAATGAAAAAATAAAGACCCCGTATCAATTTTCAGCTAGTGAAATATTTGAGGGTAGGGAGGATTTCTACAGGAAAAACATTTACAATCATGTCTAAATAGTGAAGTTAATTATAAATGTAATTTGTGCTCTCACTGTTGGATTACCAGTTGTGACTCAGAGTAAGGAATTTTAAATTTACAATGACAACTAGTTAATACATCTTGATCTACATCAGCACCTTCAAAAATGAGAGAAATTCTGACTTAGTACCTAAACATTCTGTTTAAAGAGAAAATTGGAATCTTTAATTGTTTCAAATTGCATATGTCACTGCATAAAAATATTTTGCTGTCCCAATATTCTTAAACAAAATTTTAACAAACAAAATTTAACCCTAAAATATCTGATGTCCTCTTAGCAATAGCTACTCTGATACTTACAAAAATAATCCCCTAAAAATCTTTTTGGGAGGCTTCAGTAGAACTAAAAATTACTTAAATCAGAAATTTTAAAAACTGTATTGATTCATATGGGTTTATTAAAAGTGACCATGAATCAGTTAACTGTGGATGTTAACTCAAGGATCACTGAATTATAGAAACTAGACAACTTGTGAGATCCTCTGTAACTCCCTCATAAAATGCAGTTCCTATCTGTCCTCAGAAGCTTTGTGTTCCACAGCCCTTGCCTCTTTTGCTTTTAAGATGGTTTAATGTTTGGTCTGATACTCACAGGTTTTGCTTGCATTTAGTAGTCTAAGAGAAAAAAAAATCCACCTCTGTTCTACCTAAAAGGCTTTATGTAAACTCACCTAAAGCAGAAAGAATCCAGCAGAACCCTCACAGCAAAGCATTTGGGAAAGAGCAAAACCATACAGACTCTGCACCTATGTTACCAGACTACCTGGTACAGCTCTCAGGAAACAGCCTACAACTGAAAATGTATTTATTGTGCAGATACTGCACTACAGAGAGGCAAATGACATCTGTGAGTATGAAAGAATTACACTTTAGAGCATACTCCTCATTCAGACTGCCAGCAAATTTTACTGATTTCTAAATCAGCCACAGAAGTTCAGCAGCAATAGAAATAGTTTTTTGTGTACAGTGCACTAGCTCCCCGTGTGGACACACCTGATTAACAATACATGCAAAGTAGCTTACAGAACTCAGAGCAACCCTTTGGTTTAAAATGGCAGCTATTGGGCTCTGAATTCACTCCTCAACAGAAATTCCTGTATTTATTTCTTTCTTAGGGTAGTTGCTGGGTTGAGAAGCTCCCACCAGTGACTCTTCATTTCCAACAGTACCCTTTCAGTTGTGCCAACACAGCCACCTTCTCTTTTGTAACATCTTAAGAAATTATGGTTTTTTTCAAAACTATTTAACATTTAATCAGAGCAATTATTCTTCAAAATCCAAGCTCCAATAATCACTAATAGCTCCCTTGCCTCTTGACAGGAAACATTCAACCTTCCTTTTGCTCTGTTCTCTATTAATTCAGTTTACAAATAGTTGAACTTGAACTGGGCATGGACTTGTGCTTTGAAAGGTTAATGCAAAATTATGCAGCATACTCCACATACCAGAAACAGATTTTCTGCTATGCTACCTGTCCTGATTTCTGCTGGGATAGAGTAAATTTTCTTCCCAGTAGCTGGTGCAGGGCTGGGTTTTGGATTCAGTAGAATAATGTTGATAACACACTTGTGTTTTAGTTGCTGCTAAGCAGTGCTTACTCTGCAATCAAAGATTTTTTGGTTTCCCAGGCTCTGCCAGCAAGGTGTGCAAGAAACCAGGAGGGAGCATGGCCAGGACCGCAGACCCAAACTGGCCAAAGGGATAATCCCCACCACAGAGCATCAGACTCAGGTTGGGCACTGGTCTGTGGTTTTACTGTCTCATTTTTAATTACAATTATAATCTTATTGTAGTATTTTATTTCAATTATTAACCTGTTCTTATCTCAACACATAGGTTTCATCTTTTTTCCTGATTCTCCTGCCCAGCCCACTGCAAGGGGAAGGAAGGTGTGTGGGATAACCAAGCAGCTGCATGGTACTTAGTTGCCAGCTGGGGTTAAACTACACCACCACCATAGCTATCAAACTTTACCAGGCATTTGGTGTATAACTGGACAAGAATCTCATTAATTTAGGATTCCTCTCATCATCAGTAATAAAAGTTTTACTCCACAATTTCATTTTAAAGTGTGAAAACTGAACTATATTTTTATTCTCAGGATGCCACCTTGCTTTATTCAAGAAAAGCCAAGTCAAGGTAATTCAATTAACACATATTTTAGACAACTTTTGCCTGCAAAATAATGGCTACTAAAAAACCAGAGTGTACAGCTCATTTCTTAAGACTCACATTTTTTTCTACAACCACAACACAAGTACATTAAAACCACAGATTGAACGTTACCCCTTTGAAAAATAAAGTGTGTAAAATAATGAGTTTTCATTGTTTGAGTGAAACCATGCTTATATTGAAGATTCCTATTTAGCCTGCAGAGCTCCACAACTTAGAACCATTAAACAAAATTACTAACACTTCATGAAAGCTTGTCTTCGAGTTAATTTTTTGAAGTATTTTATTATTTTGTGTATGGGCAGTGGTTGTCTTTAGTTTTGGTTTGAGAGACTTTTTTGCATTAGTTTGCTTTGCTGTGGTTTGTGTTTTTTCCTATCTCTTGAAGCAGTTATTTTGGAAAGAACCAGGATTTCAGTGCTTGTTGAAATTAGGTGTTTACAAAAAGCTATCATTATCTTTTAGAGAAGTATTTTATAACTAAAGTGACATGGACTCCTCCTTAATCTTTGTGACAAGTTTGGGAACAGCACAAAATAAGAGATTTCACAAGTGCTACAAAAAGCTTAATTTTTTAAAGAAATAGCTCAAGAAAAAAAGATATTTCTGGTTTGTAATTAGAAAGTTTATTAATAACCTTTACGACATTATGAAATTTAGAAAAACTATTTAATGCAATATCCAGATTCTTCTATTACTTGGACACAGGAAGTTTTCTTGGAAGTCATTACACATACAGACTGTAACTTAGTACTGGAAGAAACTGGCACTTCCAACATAAAAGAAAGCTCTATGTTACACAAGTGAGTAATAATCAGAAGCACTTATTTTCAACACCTTGAAATATACACTGAAATCTCATGCTCTGAATGCTGACAAAATGTAAGAAAAACTGAAAAAAATCACTGCCTACACTAAAAAAAACAAACCCAAAAAACCATCCCCCACAAAACAAAACCCAAAAAAACCAATAAAAACCCACACACCAGTGCTCCCACATAATTCCTGCAGATCTCAATATGTACCCATTATAAAATGGAGAGCTTCCCACTACATACCAAATAAAGTGACGGTTATGGGTTGTTTCCTTAAAAATATCTGGCAAAATGAAGACATATAAGAGAGGGAAGATGTCCAAATAGAAAAGCTGGGGGTTTTTAATTCAGTAGTCTTCAATGACTTTTTAAGGGTACTAAAAACACTTCAGAAAACAAAAAAAAAAATATAAGTCAAGGAGGATGCTTGTTCTGCAGTTTGAAATTTCATGTGTTTAGAAACAAAAACACACAATACCTCACCACCACTTCAATTGCATCTTTGCTCTCTACAGCTCAAGGACATCAATGTCTTGCTGTAGGCCTCCCTCCAAAGCAGCACCAGTGAAAAATCACAAGAAAGCGTTGTGTTCCTCATGGTGCAAAAGCCCTTTCTGGGAAGCTAGCTTATCTCATAAGGTGATGGTAAAGAGACTCTTGACTGTGATCCAAGAATACCTGCCACAACTCAGAAAGAGACAGCAAAATGTTGCATCAACTTAACATGTGAACTTAGCCACTGCTCTAATCCAGCTGGAAAGATGCCACATAACAGCCCCTGCCCTTAAGAACACTGCTGTTCACACAGCTGAGAAAAGACTTGAATCAAGAACCTCACACTGTCTTTTAATGTGAAAGAAGGTGTCTTACCCAAAAGTAATAATTTAGTACTCTAGTAGGCATGCAAGACCACAGGAGCTTTGTTATGACACTGGATTATCAAAGTTTTCCTGGCTCCCTTCACCCATACTCTGCAGTGCTTGCTTCATCTGTTTCACCTTTCTACACCTCCAGGTCCCAGTTATATAAACATTTCTCTGTGCAGCACTATTGGATCACTACACTTTTTGTTCTCTAAGGTAACACCAGAGTTTCAGAAACAACATCAGTAATTCCATTAGAACAATGAATTCTGAAAGGCAAGGGAAAAGGCACAACAGCTGACTACAAGCATTTCTCCTAACAATAAAAAGCATTGAGTAATTTTTGCTCATATTAAAAATTTCAATTAACCTGGTAACTTATGTCTTTTGTTCAGTGTGAATGATATCTGAAGAGAAGCATTCTCTTTCCAACCTCACTTTAACACATAACTATTACTTTTTATGAAATGCTTTAAAAGTTGTGAAATTTCTTGAGAGCTTATTTACCTGATTAAAACAATAACAGGATAAAACTTAAGCAAAAAAGAAAATTTAGTCTACCAGGAGGAACAATTCTCCAGACATGAATAGATGAGACACAACTCAACTTCAGAAGGTATCCAAACTCAAGGTCTCCTAACTTCTGTGGAAAGAAACTGCAATAGTAGTAGCATAAAATTGATATATTTTAGTATTAAAAATAGTAGATGTCTACACACACACAGTATCCTGTTCTGTATTTACTGTTACCATCCACATCTTGAAGACTGATCAACTGCTGATACATAAGCATGGTGAAGAGAATCATACTACCTCCAAGTCAGCATGAGCCTCATCATCTCCTACATGGAAAGCCAGCGGAGGAAAAGACCCCGAAGTAGTTCATCTTGCATTGAGAAAAGATAACATGGTATTTCACATGTTCCCAAATTCTGCTAGCTAAAATTTACTAGCAAGACAGAAAGAACTTAAAGAATATTTTCCTATAAACCCTAACAAAAATCATTATGCTACAATCTGATTATGCTACATTTTGGGACAATCTTCAAAGGCTGTAGGTCAGAGCATCTACATTTAGGTAAGACTGAAGATCTAAATTTCTTTTAGTATTTTTGAAAGAAAACCCAAAGAAACGCAAGAACCTTTGTTGCCATCAAACCTTTATTCCCTTCCTCACCTGTCCAAAAGAGACTTCCTCTAGCCACTCAAACACACACACTATGCTATTTCTCTCAGTACCATGGAATATTCCTGTCACTGAAGATCAGAAACACACTTCTGTCCAGATCTGCAAAAGCCTTTCCCAGCCCTATCTTCATTTTCTTTTAGCAAGAGAATGTCATCACATTCAACTTTAACAACAGGGCTGTCCACCAGGGACTAGGATAAGGTCAAATTCATTTCCAGTCGTCATCAGAACCACGATATGAATTAAGCCTCCAAAAACATATTAGCTGAGGAACACACACAACCCTCTTAAAGAGTTCTTTCCCTCCCCCTCAGCTACAAGCATGGATTTATAAAAGAGAAACCTCTACAGGCACAACAGGTTGGACATAATAAAGCACTGTTTCTATAGTCCTCTAGGTACCAACTTGAAAGGATGCTTCGCTAGTAGCAATGATTGGAGAACACTTCTCCAGAGACCAAAGAAAAAGTAATTCAATTTCAGTTGGTGAAAACTAGTATCTAGGAATGGCTGTTTTATAGACATTTTTTTAGCTTCATTTTGCAGAAATGAATCAAGACTACATTAATTCAAGAAAAGTCTTATTGCCAAAAAACAAAGAACTTCCTTGTGTTACTCACAATGAACTCCCCAAGCTTTCTGATTAGCACAAAAAGCAAACAGACAGCAAGCTATCTTTATGCTGCTGTTTCTTTTCTTACTGCTGCACAAACAATGGAAAAGAGGCAAAATTCGAGGCATCTTGTAAAATACAGAGTTCAGGAATACAGATTCAGAAAAAATTCAGACTAAAAAAGATAGCAAGTAATATCCAAGACATGTAAAGTGATGCACTGTTTCAAGGGCCTTTGGGCTCTTACTTCTTTCATATTATCAGAATCCACCTTAAAACAAGGTTGTTTTCCAATACAGGAGAAAGGCAAAGAATTTGAGACTCACCTAAAGGTGGAGAAGCAGCAAAAAATTTACCCAGCCTCATTCCACTGGGGCAAGAGAATGGATAATATTCCAGTGAAAAATAAAAAGACAAAAAATCCCATTCCCTCGCCTTTCCCTAATCTAAGAGGAAAAAGAGTACTGCTGTAGGAGTTGATTAGGAACCATATCACTAGAGTTCTCAGCTGACGGGGAAAAACAAAAGAGGAAAAAAAATTCTGTCTTTGAAGCAGACCAGATAGTTGAGTATTGCATATCTAATTCACAGTAAGAGTCTACATTTAAACAAGTCAGATTTTAAGCAAACCTAAGCAGTGAGATTACTCCAAATACAGCATACAGCATAAAGAGGCAGTATCATGTATTTACCATACAGTGTATCAGAGGCCAAGTGTTTGGTCATTATCTCAAACATCTGGTTTGTTGGTTTTTGGTTTGGGTGGGTTTTTTTTTACCTTCAGGAATCCAAATGAAATATATTCCCTACTCTTACACTACTTTGTACTTACTGCTGGTAGTAGAGACTGCATGTTCTGGTTGGAGTCAGCTATAGTGGCTAAGTAAACCAAGTTTGTATGCAGCATCTGCTGGTATCTATCAAAATAAACAAAGCAAAACAAATCTTAATTCATAAATACAGTAACATCAGAATTTACTTTAATTCCACAAATGTAAAGAAAGCTACTTATGCAAAATGAGACTCAAGAGACTTACAAAAGTACCATTACTAGGAATCTTAAGCCTTTTGCCTCACACGTATCTATTATCCAATCTTTCCCAATGTCTCCATCATATCTGTGCCTAACTGTACTACTGTCTTGCTATGAAAAAAATCTAAAGCTGAGTGACACTGTTCTCACTTATTTCACTTCCTGCCTTAAACTAAAACACTGGAATACATACAGGGAGTGTGTTTGTGTCTGGTGTAATTTGCATCACAAACACTAGAGAAAGAGCTGTTTATTATGTCCCCATATTCAAGATATCATAGATTCACATGACCACATTTCATCAGGATCCTGAGCTTTGGAAGTTTCCTATGGAATAATTTTTCTGCTAGAGAACCACAGTCCTGATTCTCAGTACCTAGCCCACAGTCACAAAAACAACCTTGAAAGCTGGAGCAGATGACAAGTACATAACTACAGGCTTGCAAACAAAAATAGTCCCTTAAAACAAAAGCACCCATTGTTTATGATCCCACTCCTATTCCCAGACTACCAGTTCTCTTGGCAAGGGAGTAAGACGTCCTATCTGTCCATATTTGTCTGATTACATGGGTGCCATCATCACGTCATGCCAGTAAAGAGTAATGGGAAAATAACACTCCTTAACAATTCACTCCTTCTATAGTTCTCTCAGATCACTCTCCAAAGACCCCACTAGACAGCAAGTGGATATTTTGGCAAGCCAAACTTCTACAAGCCTGTTTGTTCTTGGGCACATGAAAAGCAGGTAGTTTTCAAACATGCCATCAGGAAGCAGAAAGGTCCATTTTCCTACATGATTTTGAGAATTTTTCAAACAAAACTACGTCTTTCCACCAATGTAATTACAAGACAGAAGAAAAAGATCTTTGTTAGACAGTCCTTATTTTTATGAGCATCATCATCATGACATCAACTTGCAGCAGGCAAGTTGCAACATTTCAGTGACAGAAATTATACTCATAGAGCAAATAAAACCCATCCACCCCCCACAAGAATTTCAAGTGTAGTATCCGTAGCAATGCTTTTCTTCACAGCACAGTTGTCCTGTAAGGTAAGCTAAACAAATCAAGAATGATGGTCTAGATGGAAATTCACCCAGTCCACAGTAGGTATAGATTAAGGTCTTACTGAGAGCATTCAGAAGTCTTTCCCTTATTCTGATAGTCCATTATACACTGGATAAGATGGTTGTTTTCATCCAGCATCTGAAACAATAAAGAAGAAGTTTGAAGTAAATTCCATGTTCTTTTTGGAAAGAAACTGAAGATAAGTTTGAGTCTTGAGTAATGCTCCTCTTCTTAGTTTTAAAAAACAACAAAAAATATTGTTATCCAGAAAGTTCTACTTCATCTATTTGCAGAACACTGATTTGCTCCCATTTTCCCCCTCTGATCAATTTTACAGGTTTTGGCTTAAGGGTTTCACAGTGTTACCATCAGCAGCCACGTTTGTGAAGTGTCCTGTTCAAACACCTATGCTGATTCTGCACCAAGTTCTTAGAAAGTTTTAAAAGTCTTCTGCATTCCTTCATTTGATTGCTAACAAGAAATTCACTTAGAAGTCTATGCACCAAGCTTCTCTTCTCCTTCTAAAGCCTGCAACTGCTTATAAATTTAATTTTAAAAGGCATCAAAATCGTTACTGATGAAAACTGAGCTGACCAGATTTGTTCAAAACAAATGCACTGGAAAGCCGGGCAATATTTACATGAAGAATCTCTAACTAAGCTGCATTTTATAAATATTTGGTATAATGGCACATTATGGTTTAGGAATAGTATTGCCCAATTTAGTATTCCCACTGAAACACTCCAAACCATGCATCCCTCTCCCCTCTGGTAGGGTGGATGAGAGAACTGGAGGTACAAAAGGTTAAGATCACCAGATAAGAAGCAAACAATAACAGCAAAAAATACTACTAATGGAGGATACAAGAGGGCAAATGATTCACATGCAAGTGCTCATCACACATAGCCCCCAACAATACCTGAGGACATCACAATATGTGACCCCTTCCTCCAGGCCTGGAAAATGGCGTGAGGTGCTACAGAATAACCACCGGGTCCAAGCCATGAGCCCTCCTGGCTACTGCAGGAATTAATCCTGTGGTGGCCAGAGCCAGGACAAATGGATACAATAAATCTATCATACTTCAGCAGTGTCCATGAAAATAAACACCTGCCAATTAATTTTCTCACCAAAAAAGAGTAGTTCTAAAAATCATGGGCAATGGCCAATTTCACAGCTTTCTACAAAATGTTCACGAAGTCAGAGTGTTCCAAGCTCTGTAAACAGGGAAAAACCACACAACCTGGCATCCTGGAGTGCATGTGGCCCACACTCATCTTTCTAGCTCATGCTCTGCACTCTGATCAGGCAAGATTCAGCAGAACCATGGCTAATCTCAGCCTCCAGCCAAGTTATCCAAGTGAACTCACAGAAATGGAATATTTACTGCCAAATGCAAAATTTAGCATCAATTTACTCCTTTGCTTTCTCTCACTGGAACACTAGTTTACATCCCTTTACACAGCTGCTGAATTTCACAAAACTAGCAGAATCTTACAACATCCCACAGATTTTCTCCTTCTTCAAAACATGGCTGAAACCAGTCATGACTAGACTCATCCTTCCACAAGGAAAGCACAACATCATTCCACAACCTTTATTTCATTAACAAATTCTACAGGGAGGGGGTAAAAAAAAAAGGGTAGTGACACTTTTTTCTGTACCTAATCCATGTCTACTATGAAAAGAGTATGGAGTCAGAAACCTTATGCAGTTCGCTCAGGACTTCTATCTAGTAAGAATGAGCCAGTCAGCCAAGTTTTCTTCAACTTTAAACAGTAATTCACCAGAATGGACTAGAATGATCCCAGTGCAAGTATTTTGCCTGAAACTTCTGGATCTGGAAACACATGCACTAAGCACAGACATAACTGCAGTATTTTCAGCTACTATGTGAGCCTCAGAAAACAGGCAAAGCTACAACTGCACTCTCTGAAGAGGATCACAAACCCACTGCTACACTGGCACACAGCACATGTACTAACTTCAAGTTTTATAAGAAACACAGTGCCCATTTTCATCAGAAAAGGGAAAAAAGGAGATAATACCTCTGATATCAAAGTCTAATAGAGCACTTGCAAAGGAAGCTGTGAATCAAGGCTCTCCTCAGAATACCTCCCACAGTCCTGAGGGAAGCAGCAGATTCTTAAGGCTTAGCAGACAAGTAGACCTTGAAACTGCCCATTAGATGGTTGCATTCTTCATTATAGCCATGTAAGCCAGACCTCTTGGGGAGGAAAGGACCGGAGTGGGGCAGGAATGCTAGGGCTAAGAGGAAAGGGAACAAGAAGGAATATAACTGTATCCTTGGTGGGGCTGCAGACAACTGTTTTTCACAAGTTTAACTGAGTGTTTGCTGATAGAAAATTGGGATAGTTATAAACACCTACCATTGAAAGAGAATTTAGTTTCCAGCTGGATGAAAATACCTTCAGGGCTTCTGACAACTTAGGTACATTACAAAAATTCTTCAACTTTAACACTGGGGTTTTGCCAGCACACCACCATCGAACTAATGGTTTGACTACAGACCCAGGAGAACATCTTCTGTATTCTCCATGTGCACCTCAGCATCCTGAAGCCTCTACTGACTACCTCTGCGCAGCTTTCCACCCAGGGATATGTATTTTTCATCTATAGCTCCCAAGCACTGACTTCTCCTACAGTACTCCGGAGGTTCCCATTACAACTCTAGGGTCTCTTTGAGGTCCGTATCACTGCAACAGCTGCTTTGTAGAAGTTCTAATTCTTTACTAAATCAGAGGCTCTATTTACCTAAAGGACTCCTTCACATAAGGAGCTGGTACCAATCTGAAATCTACTTGATCCACGGCCACCCACATCAATGATGGTACAAGTCTTAAGTTCCTAAATACCACACAGTTACCAGTGAACTTGAACATGTTCCTCTGTTGCTGCTGTGCTTTATTATTAATTCTGTATGTGCTCTTCTTTGATCGCTTTAGCGAGTTAACTTGCTCCCTCCCACACAAGCTTAGGTGGAGTCGTCCGGAGCGGCTGTCATTGGCTCCGAACGCGATATTCTTCTTCAATCACACCTAAGGCTTACTGGGAGGCAGCCTTAACTACCAGGTCGACCAAGTTTGGGAACTGGAGCCGCCTCCTACCCCGCAGCGCCAGCGGAGTCAAGCAGAGGGTCTGGAACACCCGGGCTGCGGTCCCGCTGTCAGAGTTCCCCCGCAGGAAGCACTTACTCCACTCCTCCACTTCCAGGCCGAGTCCTCTCGGCTTAATTCAGGCCCGCGGGGGCGATCGGGGCAGCCCGAGTGGAGGAAGGAAAATGAGGGCTGGAGGCGCCCGGGGACATCGCCCGCCTCCGCCCGGCGCCTCCCGCCGGCCCCGGGACCCTCCAACAAGTGTCCAAGCGCAGAGAGAGAGAGGGGCAGCGCCCCGCCGGGGCCGAGCCCCGAGCACAGCGAGTGCGGCCCGGCCGCCTCCCTTCCCCGCCGGGGCCTCGGCGCTCCGGGCCTGAGCCGCCGCCGCCGCCCCCGTTCCCCGCGCGGCAGGAAGCGGCAGCTGCAGCCCCCGGGGCCGCCCGGGCCGGGCCGGGCCCTCCTCTTCGCGCCCTCCTCACCTTCTGGATGGCGGCCGGCGTGATCTCGCCCTTGCCCCGCTGCCTCGGGGCCGCGAACGCCACCGACATGTCTGGCGGGTGCCGGGAGCCTCCGCGTCCGCTCCCGCCCGTTCGCGCGCGCGCCCCGCGGACCCAGCAGCGGCGGCGATCCGGAAAGAACGCGGCTCGCGGGGGGGCGGGGGCGCGCGCCCAGTGGGACGGCCCATCCCCATCCCGCCGGGGGAAGGGGTTAAAGAGGACCGGCGGCTCCTCGCTGCTTTTCCCCCTGGCGAGGGGGCGCCTCGATGAGACCGTGGCCGCTCCGCACGGCCCGGCCAGAACAACTGGACCGAGAGCCGACCCTAAGCCGCTTCGAAAGTGATCCCCCCACACACAGCCTTGTCACGCGCCTTTCTTGTCTATCCCTTTCCCTCCTCCGCCTTGGTACGTTCCTGCCCGACAAGCCTCCTAGCAGGGAAGTGGTACGGTCGACTGGGAGGGGGGTGAAGGTGCTGTGGCGCGCACGTTGCAGGGGACACGCTCGGGCTGTGCCGGGCGGCAGTCTCTACTCCCCCCTCTGCCCAGCGCCGCAGTTGGTTGCACCCGGGGAGTCCGCTCTGGCGGCGGCGCGGGGCGGAGCGGGACGGGACGGGAGGCCCTGAAGGGAGGCGGTGGAGGGAGTTGGAGGGGACCTGGTCTGGAGCATCTCTGCTAGGGAGAGACTGCGGGAACTGGCCCTGTTAGTCTAGAGAAGAGACGATTCATTAATGCATTTACACATCTCAAAGTAGGGTGCCAAGAGAGAGGTGCCCAGCGACAGGACAAGGAGCAATGGCCATAAACTATAACACAAGAAGTTTCCACTTCGACATGAGGAAGGACTTTTTTACATGGAGGGTGGCAGACCACGGGAACAGGCTGCCCAGGGGCTTGGGACGGCTTTCCCCGATGAGTTGGGCAGCTGCAGGTTCCCTGCCCTGAAAGTGACACAGAGCAAGAAGAAGCTCGGCTGCAACATTAAACATAAAATTACAAACGCTGGAGCCCTGAAATCAGCCTTGATTTGTTTCAGTGCAGCCACTGGAGGGAATCTTGGTGTCGCCGCCGAGCTTCATGAACAAGTTTGCAAAGTCTAAGACAGTTTTTGGAAGAATGAAGAATTGCAACGGGCAGTTGGTACAGGGACATTGAAAGTCCCCAGCCAAAGCATTTTAAGCCTTCTTTTTCCCGGGCACATCCATTGCTCAGCCTGTGTGGCATTCCCGTGCCACACTACAGGCTGTGGGTACAGAATCCCTTGCCTTTGGCCAACTGGGGGCTGCTCTTGCAGCTGGCCGAAGTGTGTGTGCTTCCCTCACTGGCAGGACACTGACAGGATACCACAGCCACAAGAATCTTGATCCTTCCTTGCTTGCTCTGTTTCTCAGCAGTGCTGGTGGAAGGCCCTGGCTCTTCCCTCCAGCCCTAGCCAGCCCTTTTGGTCACAGCCCGCTTTTGTCAGTGGCATAAATGGCCAACCCGTGGCTGTGCAGCTGCTTCCCACTGGCATGTTCTCTCCTCGCACTGGGTCTAGGCTGCCTCCTGTCCCCAGCCCCATGATGATTACTTGTGCTGGCTCTGCTGTCTGAGGATGTGCTGTGACTGACCCTTGCTTTTTCCCCTTGGCAGCCAGTTCCCAGGCTCGCTGGCTCCAAGCTGTTGTTGCATTCCTACAGCATCCCACTCCCCAAGGGCTCGCCACCTGGGCCTGATGCTCTGTGTTACCAGAATGACACTTCTTCTTCCCTGTCTCTTCAGATTATACAGGATCCAGAGTTGATGTGATGCTAATCTGGATTCCTTTTCTCCAAGAAAGCACTCTCCGTGCTCGCTCTGTAGGTTATGCTAAGATGGAGCAATGCCAGCGTGTCCATTACTTTGTGTTTCTAACCATTTCACTCATCACTGGGGTCCATTTTTTAGACTATTTTGGTCCATTTTTTTCTGTCTGCTACACACTTTATCATCACCATCATCATCATAGTCACTACTATAATACTTGTAGGAAACCAAAAATAAATAAAGAAAATTTGAAGAATACTTCAGAAAATTGAAGAAAACTTTAGAATATTTTTCTAAAGTTGATATGCTTCATGGTGATCTGTGGTTATTATTACATGGTCTTGGGGTGAGCTTAGAGAGTAACTGTTGTAGTACCTGTGTGCTCAAATTGGTGCTTTTTTAGTTACTGCAGACAGCAGCAAAGGACCCTATGAGTTAATGCATGACGGCCATGGCTAAGTCAGTGTAATCAGAACCAACCATCTCCCATCCAGTTAGTAACAGAACTATGAAGACTGGTTTTTTTAGCATATACTTGTCCCTAGAGAAGTGGTGAGGTGTCTGAAAGTGTCCCAAGGCTGCAGGCATAGCAAACATGTTCCCATGAAATAACACTGAACACTGGGAATGCCACAAAATGGTTTTTAAGTGTGACGTCCAGATGCCATGCTCTGGTTACCCGACCCTTGTGTATAAAGGATTTTGCACTGGGGTGTCTTGGTGATCGCAGTGTTTGAGACACTGTGGGTTAGATGCCAGCCACATAAACACTGCTCTTAGGATCTGAATGTTCCATTTTGTTCTTCCACACTTTCAGGTTGGCTTTTGAGTTGAGGAAGAAAAAAAAAAAAGCTTGTGAGAAGCCACAGGTGAGGAACCTTAAAACGAAAGGAGTAATTTCCCATTTTATTTCCACAAATGATCCAAACTAAATATGTGAATTCTTTTAGTACATTCCTATTTCCATGCAAAATACAGGAGAGCAGTGCTTGGAATGCAACTCTGTCAGTTTCTAGAGGGAAGATATAAGATCATTCATTCATAGTTAAAACTATCTCCTTTGCCTCATTTTGTCTGAGGATTAAAATAATTTTTTTTGCCATTTGTGACGTTTTTTCATTCATATGTTTAACATTTTGGAGTGCCACATTCATAAATAGCAACAAATCTAAACAAACATTCAAAAAAAGCCGGTCTGAAGCTTGGGGTTCTTGGGGTTTTTTTACCATGCAAAGGGAAATTCACATTCAAAATCAACATTTAAATAATGGCCAGATGCATACAAGCAGGGAAATAGATAGCTACAATGGAAATGTGCCACATGTCTCAGAACACATAACCACAACAGGGTGTCTCTTTTATGACTTCCTTAATGCACTGCAATATGCCTGGATATAAAAGGACATATGGTACATTTTCCCTTTAATTGCGCATTTCTTTGCTCTTGTGAGTTACTCACAACCTTAACATTATTTAATTGTAATTTAGATGCGTAAATCTCAGTCATCATCAAGAGTTTCAAATGCAAATATGTTTCAATGAGATCTTATTTCCACCTCTATTCCAACTTTTGTCAGTGTAGTCTTTCTTTTTTGTTGATCTGCATTTGAGTATGTCATATTTTTGGAGAGAGAAGAATTCAGACAGAGGAGGATCAGTCCTTTTCTGAAAGACTTTTTCCTATGTTTCCAACTCATATTTCTCAGTAACAAGTTGTTTTCTGCCACTTGTATTATCTGAATTTCCACTGAGTCACGGACATTTCCATCCACTAGATTCATTATTATAAATGTTAATGAATCATCACTGATTCATTAACATTTTCAAATCTACATTTAAAATTTAAAAAAAGTTAAACATAGTATTTATGAAGCTATAAATGCAAGAAAGGGACAACAAAGAATTTTGTGGTAGTAACTCTTGCTTAAAAACCTTCATTACTACAAGTCTTGATATGAAAGTTAAAGATTCTTCCAGTGAGCCAGGTGTTTCTTAGTCAAAGCTTTTAACATCTTTTTTGGTGAGAGCACCTAATTTTGTGACCTCACTCCAACTGACAGCAACCCACCCACTTTATAGTAAGGATGATAACTCAGGATCTACTGCTAATAGATAGGATAGTGGTGAATTTGAGCCTCTTTTTCAGGGTAGACTCTTTTTTCATCTTGAAATAAAAAAAAAAAAAAAAAGAGAGAGGGTGTTTATGCTGGTGTTTTGTATGATCAACAATACTATCAGGTAACAGAGTAGATCCCAAGGAAGAAAGGTCTTCCTACAGATGAAAAAGAAGATGGAAAAAATGCCATTTTTGGTTTAGTATTTCTTTACCAACTGAACTTGGTGATCTCATAACTTTTTTTGGGATTTTCTACATGCCCAGTCTCTGTGTTAATTCATCTTGTGGCAAAATGAAGCTTGCACCTGAAGGTCTGCCTATGTAAATGATTGATGTTCAAATTCTGTTTGTTTAAAACCCAGCAACTTGTTATCAAAATACACAACAATATCAGAGTGGTTTTTAGGGTAAATGGTTCTTTTTGCTTCCTAAAAGGGATGATGCTAACAGAATAAATTTGTCTTGAATTTATTCTGCCAGCTTCTTGCCTTATTGTTGGGGGTTTTTTTTCACAGAATTTTGTAATTTCCATTCTGCATTGGCTATTGTATGGAATAATAATGAAAAGTAGCATGTGAAATGCAAGCCTGTATGTTCCAGTATAAAATGAAGTATTCAAACAGCACTGCACACTTCAAGGATATTGGCAGCTCTGCCACATTCCAGAGGGGCAATAAGAAACTCAGAAAAAAAAATCATTGGGATGCTAAACTTTTATTTTACTACCTGTCATTTCAGTCTGCAAATATAAATATTTAGAATAAAGAAGCTCACAGCAGGTTCAGCAGTTTGCACTAATGGGAGTAAGTGCAGTATCTGCAATGAGAAAAATCTTTCCATGTCCTGATTTTATTCTTCAAAAGGGAATCTCCAGCTACTAGGAACATATGCTATAAATAAAAAATAGCAGAACATCTAATCTAAACCTCCTTAGAGCTGCAAATTCCTCAAGTATTCTTAGAGGTTAATATTTTATTTTATGGAACAGAAGCAAAGTGGCACAGTTCACTAACTTCTTCAGTTTTTGAATGTTGAAAGCAAAGCAGGAAAGACAAACATGAGAAGGCACTGCCAAGCCATACTGAAGAAATGGTAGCAATGATCTGGAAGATCACTGAACTTTCGTATCTGGTAAAAGGCAACGCATTTGCAGTGGAGAGTCCTACTGTTCTTCTGGGGACTCTCACTTCTGCATCATCTGCGTCATCTCCAGCGTCTGCCTTCTGAAGACTCATAAGCATGAAGGACAGAGGAGATGACTGAACAACTAGAGGGCAGTACTTCCACCTTGTCACAATTCCCATCAACTTCCTGAGGGGAAACAGAAATTCAAATTATGTCGAGAGTGATTTCCTTTCAGAGACTCTGATCCCAAGAGGCAAAGAAGAACTCCCTAATTCTGCTGGCAGTGCTCTTTCCAGTGCTGTCCAAGATGCTCTTGCCCTTTGTGGTGGTTGCTGGCTTACAACCTTGTCCACAAGGACACCCAGGTGCTTCTTGCAGTCATTCCTCAGCATGAGCTGGTACATGGGATTGGTTCTCCCCAGGTACAGGACTTTGCTCTCCCCTTCGTTGAACTTTATATGGTTCATGTCTGACTATTTTTTCAATCTGCTGAGGTCATCCAAGAGCAATGGTGTATCAATAACTCTCACTCAGAATATCTGTGAACTTGCTGAGAGTCCAGTTCCCTCATGTCAGCCAGGTCAGTAATGGAGAAATTGAGCAGCATTGGCCCCAGCAGTGACTCCTGAGATGTATCGCTGCTGGCTGGCCCCCGCTGGACTCCATGCTGCTGATCCCAACTCTGTGAGACTGACAGCTCAGCCAATGTTCAGTACATCTCACTGTACACTTCTTTCGTCTGTACTTCACAACAGACTGTTGTGGGAGATAATGTCTAAAGACTTAACTAAAGCTGAGACTATTAAAATAGCCCACTCTGTTCAGACAGTATTTCTGTATTATTCCTCTAGATTGCCTGTCCTTTTTTCCATCTCTGGTATGCTGCATTTTATGTTTGGGTTTTGTCAGGAGCTCCTTGCTCATGTTCATGACATGCAGACCCTTTGCATCTATGCATGTGTGTTTCTTTTCAAGAAGGAGCAAAAAAGAGGAGAAGGAAGATGCTTTGTGTGAGTACAGTCTGTAAGAAGAGGGTCCCAAGGCAGAGAAGGTCTGCTGTGAAAAACAGGAGAAAATATAGAAAAAATAGTAACTATGTTGATTTCTGGCATTTCTTTTATGGATGTAGCAATGCTTTTTACCACTTTCTTTTCTTTTTATCCAGCATGAAATTTTAAAGCATGCCTCTCATACAAAAAGATACTTTAAAAAAGTGTTATCCCATAATTGCAATATATTCTTTTCCAAGTAAAATAGCAATATATCTTACTATTAAGTCAGTCTGAAAATCAGGTTGAGTTTGCTCTTGATATCAGTAAGGAAAATTCTAAGTTAAAAGACTAATTAGAAGACTTGCTGAGGGGAATGTGTGCCATAAAAATACTTATGCCTCTTTTATGTTGATTCTATAGGAATAAAAATGTTTTTTCCTAGACTGTAACCTTCATTATTAAATACTACTAGTCTTCAAGTAATGACAAAATGTGATTTTGTGTAATTTTCTAAATACATTCACAGTCTAGCTGTTAGTGTGTATATATTTGTGAAGGAATAAGGTACTATTGCTCAAATAAATTCATTACCCTCTTTTGCTACTCATAAATACTCTATTCTTCCCTAGTCATTCCAAGTGGGCCTTTGATTCTCCATCCATGATGCATAATTTTACCCTGTTGATTTAGCTAGTGAGAATAATTCAGTTTGGAATTATCTTTCGTAGGATTCAATATTTATATATCTGTTGAAAATACTAAGCATGGATTTTTTTTCTTTGTCTTTTTCAGAATTCTTCACAGTACTTGGTCAGCATCAGCTTGGAAAGTTGATTAGATACAGTCAAGAAAAATAAATTATAACCCATGAATGAAGAATTGAAATAACTTTACTCTCTGGAGAAAGGAAACAAAAAAAATTTGAATTCATCAGAAATTATGACAAGGAGAGCCAAGTGGAAGAGAGACTGGTCAAATCTGATGAGGAGAAGAATATTAAAGCTTCTATGTTTTTTGATATTTATTGGTTTAGACCTAATTTTTCTAAGCAATGCAAAGAATTGTAAGGCTAGAACAAAGGACAAAATTTTAGTGGACTGACACGTAACATGAAACAGTCTATAAAAACTCTTTGCTGGCATATTTTAAAATATAAGTTTTATGAGCTCTAAAACAAGTATAATTGATGGCTAGATTGTATATACCTATGGTTTGGACTTTTGAAAAGAGCAAACATTTTATATTAGAAGTATGAAATCACAGCCTGTTATTCTTCTCAAATGACCAAAATATCAGCTGATGTCTTTTAAAATAATAAACCATTGTCTACATTTATGCATGTAATATTTTACCCTGTTTGTACTTCCCTGCAGAAATTGTGAGTCAAAGTTTGATGTTGGTTGTGATATAACAAAACTCTTGTCATAGGTAAACAGTAAGGAGAATATTTATCATCAAAAATTGTGTAAAAAAGGGATGAGTTTTGTATGTAATGTACTAAAAGACCTTTTCTTTCTTGAGTACTGGATAAGAAGATACATTTCTGAAAGGGAAAGACTATGTGTGTTCCTGTAAGCCCTCTTTTACATCAGTTCATTAGAGTTAGTAGGACAGCATCTTTGAGGAAGACTGACTAAGCAAGGGAGGGGTTGCTTATGTTGTATTTTAATCATGCTCGAGATGTTCAGCTCAAAATCCTTGTTTATCTCTGTTTATCACCCTATCATTCAATTAATTTATTCAGTCCATTGACAGATCTGACACAGTGCACACTTTCATTTTCTTTTTTATTTATTTGCATCTTCTAAGAAAAAGGTTTTATGAAGGGAAGTGCTGAGCTTCAAACAACTGAGAAAGCAACAAAGTTCTTATCTGCTCTTGAGATGTTGACTAACTTTCATTCCATGAGTCTTTCTCAGAAATTTTCAAAGCAGCAGTTGTCACCTTTCTTTCTCTTTCTTTCTATATCTCTCCCTCCCTCCCTCCCTGCCTTCATCTATAAAAGGAGCTTCTCATAAATCTCTGTAGTGCATCTGCCTTCAAAACTCATCCCCACCAAAATACTTATGAAACCAGTGACAGCATTTAGGTTGCAGCCAGGTTATACCTTACACCTAAGTAAACCTCACAGCAAGGTGTTACCAAAATTCTTGTTTTTTCTTCAGTCCTTTCTACACTCACTTGTGCCCCCAGTCTGTATCTGCACCATCACTTTTACTTGTCTGATCGTGTAGTGAGATGTTTAATGAAGTTAAATTGGCAGAAAACCAATTGCCTTTTTTAAAAGCGCTTTTCTGCCTGATTGGTTTCACAGATTGGGAGCAGATGAGTTTCAATGTCAAAGCAAAGGAAGATGATTCCGGGGCAGAAGAGTGGGGCAGCTTTACCCTTCTTTGTCAGCAGTTAACTTTTAGAAGATTGCAGCCATGACTGCACCCATAAACAGTGAATATACTGAGAATACTACTCACCACATTGATCTGTGCAGACATGCTATTTTCCTGGGCTCTCATGTCTGTAACCACCTTAGTTCCTTTCTTTTCTACTTGGTTATAAGCCTTTTGTCAGGGGCTGCCTATCTGTAATGTACTTGTAAACCACAACTTTTGCAACTTCAAAACTTTTTGGTGTGATCTTTATCATACCTTAGAATTTTTTCCTTCTTAACAGGTGTCAGACATTATTATTATTTCTAATTTGGTTAGGATGACACAGCCTCCAGATAACTGTTTGCCAATGTCCTTGTGAAAAGGCTTATTATTACAACATCTCCTCTGCATAACATAAATAAATATTCGGGATAAGAAAAATTTATCCTTACTTAACAGGATGGAATTTGAGAGCTGGATACAGCTGTGTTGTACACACAAAAACAAAAATGTTGCCAAGCTTCAAGAGGAAAGAGCTGTGAGGAGAACATGTGCACTGGTTGATCACACCAGTTATTGGAAGGTTATTGACCACACCACTTATTGCAGATACTGTTACCAGTTATTGTACCACAATATGTTGCCTTGCAAGTATAGGGTACATAGGAGACCTTTAAAACTGAATTTATGAAGATTGAATATATGAAGATAATTGAACAACAATGAATTTATGAAGAACATTGTGAAGATGGACACTATGGTTTGGGACATGGTATTAGGACATGAAGGCTTCTACACAACTGTTTTGAACATGGTCAAGGGATTCTTATGGGGCCAGTGGGAATAATTTATAATTTTGATTTTGCAAAATTAACGATACCTTTTTTTTTTAAAATCATCTTTTAGGTGTGTTTGCATCTTGTTATTAGGAGCAAGCCACTTGTTTAGCAGAAGTTTTTCTTTACTAATTCCAGTGGCAATAGGCAGACTGAAAGGGACAAGAAAAGCTAACCAACAGATAAAATTCATCAAAACAAATGAGGATGATATTGGAAATATTTCTGGAGACTTGGAACACAATTTTAGGCTTAAATATCTGCTGCTCTTCTCCTCCCCTGCCCTAGCTGCTGCCTCTTGACACATCCATCTTTTAAAAAACACTCCTCTTCCAAACATACATAATCCAGTGCTTTAGAACATTTGCCTCCACAAGGAATGTTTTTCTTCAGATGAGGACTGAATGAAGGAAAAACTGCATGGAAGCTCAGCAGGTGGTTAGCAGAACTGCCTAGAGCATACATATCATCCCCCCTGTACAGTTCCATGGCACCCCTAAACCAACTGGTCATTGCTACCTGGCACCTCAAGGCAAAGGTCTTACTTACCCCAGGCTGTGCTCTCCCACTGTCCCTTCTGTGCTGGCCATACTGCCTGGCTGGGGTGTGGTAAAGCAGGCTGGAAGCCCTGCAGGGCAGAGAGATAAGCCAGGAAAACCAGAGAATGTGGTGGGATAGAATGTTAGAAAAGATAGTGCAGAAGGTAGTCTCACACCTGAGGAGTTGCAGCTGCACTAATCACCAAAGATTAGGAACAGGCCTGCCCTTAATAGGCCACAGCTGTGTCCAATAAGGATGAGTGCTATAAAAGAGTGGGTTAGCTGGGTGAGGAGAGAGTTTGTGTTTGTTGGCTGTGCTGTGAAGAAGAAGGAGTCAGTGCTGTGAGGAGCTGCACATGACAAATTGCTGAGAAGGTATGGAACTTTTGAAATAAGATGACAACAGCTGGTGAGCCTGACATGATCCCATGGTGATTTGGGTGGAAAGCTGTAAGGATGTGATTCTGACATCATCCTGTAGTGGTTTGGGAAAAAGCATCTAAATATTAAGCAATGTGGTCCCAAGGTGATTCAGGACGATAACCGCAGACCTAAGAGAAATAAGGTGGTGGAGTCAGGCAGACCAAGAGCCTGAGAGCCTAAAAATCCAGGTGAGCTATAGCTAGGCAGACCTGGGAGCCTAGAAGTCAGGACAATGTATGAGATACCACCCCCAAGAAGAAGAAGTGCTGGATATGAGGAGTGGGTGCTACACACTTTGCTTATTTAGTGCATTGGAGCAAGCCCTGTGCCCCCTGCCAAGGTATGGCCACAGTCCAGAGGGGACCCAGGATGGTACCGGGTTCCTCTAGAATGGCAGAGTGTGCAGTGGGGCACAGTGGGAAAGTTGCTGCTACATGAGTAGACAATATGTAAGAGAAGCCCTCTAAAATTGTATAGTGGCCATCTCCACAGTAACCCAATGGGATTTGGGATTGGGCTGTAGGGCGAGGTGCAGCTGCAGATGGAGCCCAGCGTAGTGCTGAGAGCAGCAGGGGATGCTGCCTGGTCTGGACCTGACAGATTTTGACACCTGGAGTACAGGTGGGCTGCTGGGGACACAATGGGAATTAACCTATCAAGTGAAGAACAGATTGTTTCATCTACATGGAAAACAGAGCAGGGCAAGAGAGGCTTGCAGTGACCAACTAATACAACAAAGAACTGTAAAAGGAAGAAGAGAACTATTAAACCAGCAGTTGGAGCTGGGGACAGAGTAGCTCTATCATTCAGTATGGTGTATTTGCTTGCTGATGGAACATGTGCATTTTGTTTGTGAATTGTAACTATTAATCTTTGATTAGGCATAAGTGTAAAAGTTTATATTCCATAAGCATAAGTACACTCCACAGATACTGGATTGATGTTGTTCAAGTTGCATAGCTATTGATAAAATTATGTAACTGTTGATTTATTACTAGCCTAATATGTAGCCTTTAACTTATTCTTGTGAGTTTCCATGTAAAATTGTACAGCTATTGATACTGTCAATATTCTAGAAGTACAAGAATTTCTGATCATATGTAATATAAGTTTGGGTAATGAACCGAGGTCAGCACACAGAGGCATTCCGAAGTTAAATAGAAACTACACAAAAGATGATTGTACTGGGTTTTCTGTCTTTTGCAAAGGGCCCTGCAAAAGATAGTAAACACAATTTTAGTTTATGAAAAGCCTTAGGTTGATGTTCTAGACTGTGAAAAGCAAAACTAAATTGGAACTTAGAAACATATGTTCTTGCTGTGACCTGTTGCCTGAACACTTGTATACTGTTAGTCCTAAGTGAGATATGTGAATATGTTATAATATTTACTCAAACATCTCTTTCCAGAGATGCTGCAACTTTGTAATTAAAAGAAAAGGGGGAATTGTGGTGGGATAGAATGTAAGAAAAGATAGTGCAGAAGGTACTCTCACACCTGAGGAGTTGGAGCTATGCTAATTACCAAAGATTGGGAACAGGCCTGCCCTTAATAGGCCACAGCTGTGTCCACTAAGGAGATGAGTGCTACAAAAGAGTGGGTTAGATGGTTGAGAGGAGAGTTGGAGTTTGTGCTGAGTTGGAGTTTGTCTGTGCTGAGAAGAGATGAAGTTTGTTGGCTGTGCTGTGAAGGAGTCAGTGCTGTGAGGAGCTGCACATGAGAAATCGCTGAGAAGGTATGGAACTTTTGAAATAAGATGACAACAAGAGAAGGTTTATTTCAGTGTCTCACCCAGGCCAGGTGAGAGCCACAGACTCAGAAGAGGAAGCAATTCAAAGAGCAAAGCCACAGCACTGACTTAGATCAGTTTAACTCTCACATTACTGTGTGCTACTGGGTGGTGGCACTTCTTCCTCCTGCCTCTGCTCTGTCCTAGGCACTATCATCTTCTTCCTGGTGACCTTTCTAATGCTGCTTTGAAGCCCTTGTGAGTGGACTCAGCTCACCAACCTCCCAGAAAAAAAATCTTTACTTTCTTGTTGCATTGATTCAGTGGGCAGTCATATGTATCCCATACCTGTGAGGGAAAGGGGAGTGAAGGAATAAGTTGGGGGAAGAGCAGTAAATGTCCTTCTTTTGGGGTCAGACCATTTATGTCACCCACTGAGGGTGGAATTTGATATTACACCTAACCAATTGTGTATGCCAGCTGCTCTTGAGGATAATTGTGCTAAACTTCGCTGATCTGATGCAAAGTGATTTTTTTTTGTGTGTGTGTTGCCACAAAGCTGTGTGACTGTTAAATCTAGTTCAAGGAAAGCTGCAAGAATGTCTGTGGAAGTGGTTGGGAAGAACAGAACTGCTGTCTTTTGTGGTAATCTCCATTTAGGTTATGCTATCAGGTGAAACTATCTTTTTTGTGTGCTTTCAAAGGGATGGAAACAAAATTCAGCTTGTAAAAAAAATTATTTTTGAGTTTGATCCACACACAGGTGGATCAACAGTAATTTAACATCTGTAGAACTGCTCATCTTAAAATAGAGAGAAAATCAAAATATACAGTGAGAGGAGGACCTCTTCTTTTGTAGCAATGGGCTCTTAGATTGGCTGATGCTAAATGTGGAACTGCTCCCAAAAAGGGGAGTCCAAGTGATTAAAGAAATTTCCAGCTTTTTGTAGTAAACAGCTCATCAGAATGATCCAACTTTAAAAAAAATCATTGTTTTACCTTTGGAAACTGCATGTTTTCACTGGCCTCACGAGCAGGTGAATTTGTGGGAGAATGAAGAACTACACCAGAGAGTGAATAATTTACTAGGAAATTGGGAAGTAAGGAACTTACTCAACTGGCTTTACCATCGGGAAAGTTGTGATGTGGTACTGTGCTTTGGATTTTCTACACTATCTTGTAATGAAGAAGAAAAAGTCTCAGTAGCCCTCTCTTCTTACACAGTATTATGCTGCTGGCAACCCCCATTTCCTGGTACTGGGGTTTCTGGGAGTGGTACAATACCAAAGCCATGATATGTGGTATCTGGAAAAGGTGCTTTTCATGTGTGTTTTTGGAGAGGCTAAACCCATATTTAGTTATACAAGTAAACTTTCTGTAAACTCAAAAACTGTTATGGCCTGAACTTTACTTGAAATTGCTATTTCTCAGAATAAAGTTACTTCTGTGTCCAGTTTAAAATTTGTCTGTTTTCATCTACATTGCTCTCTTAGCAGTTTTTGACTTTAAAAAGAAGTTACAATGGTTTCCTCCTTCTTGAATAATGATTTGTTGTTAGTTAATGATGGACTCTTTGTGAGGACTTTATCATTGTGATTATGCAGACCTGACTGCTGGTGCCACAATAGTGATTTAAAGCACCATAGACTGACCCTTGAGGGTCCAGCCACAGCAGAATACATCACACACTGTGTTGCAACTTTAGCAGATAAGTGGTTTGACACCTTTAGGTTTCTGCTTAAAAGTCTCAGATGATGCTATGTATCATGTAAGCTGGTTGAGGAAGTCCTCTGGCTAAAGGAACAGTCACACCTGACAGCAGCTGGTGCTGTCCATACTTTGTACTCAGTCCATAATTTACCACTATAATCCAGTGGAGTAATTTCATTGCTGAGTTTGTGCTTAGTGGATTCTGGAAGCTCTTACAGTGCCTGAGCTGATGGGGTGCCTCTTCACTAGTGAACAAAACTGCTGAAGACCGGGTTTTGTCCTTGAGACCATGTTCAAACCAGAGTCTCCTTGCCTCTAGAATCAACCAGCTGTGTCCTGGCTGCAGGTTCCTATGTGTGCCAGAGACCATTGAAGAAATAGAGATGAGCCTGCTCCAGTGTCTGATGACCTTTCTGTTCTGGCATAGGTATAGCTCAGGCAGCTGGAAGTTGCTGCACTGGATTGGTCTCCCAATGCACAGCAGGAGTGATGTCCACCTTCACTGCTCAGTTTTAATTAGTTCTCTTTGGTGAGGTTTAGTAGGAGAAGAGGAGGGAGGAAAATAGTGCATCAGCACATTTTGTAATTGCTTCCATTCTTTGGTTATGAGTAAATTTGAACATTTTTTCTGTAGAATTAAAACTTCCTTGGACCTATAAGAGTATGTGCCTTGGTGAAGGCAAAATCAAGTGTTACATTAGCTTTGAGGCAAAGGACTGAAGGACATAAGGATATTTTAAAGGCTTACACTAATTTTATATATGTTTTGTGATTCTATTTTAGTAATTTCTCTGCTTTTGTCCATTAACGAAATAAAAAAATTCAAGGCTGAATTGTAATTATCATTTCTGTATTGACTTATCTTTATTTCTAAGTGGGTAGTTTTATTACATAAGTACTTCTCATTAGTGTGTTGATACTGTAAATGCTAGTTTTAATTTTATATTTTTGCCAATTTTCTTTAACCTCTTAATGTTATTGATGTTTTAAAGTAGTTGTTAGAACTGGTAAGAAAGTACACACTTGGTGTTGTCTCTACTTAAGAGCCTTGGTGTGGAAAGTTGCTTTTTGATAATTTGCCCGGTCACAGCCATTCTTGCTGTTACCGTTATCTCCCTCTCCATTCCTTTTTGCTCAGAGATTTGGGTTCTTAACTTTGGGGATTATGGACAAAAGATAAAGTCCTAATTCCTTCTTTTCTCTTAAGTATTGCATGCTTGTTTGTGTGGGTTTATTTTTGCCAAGGTAAGCATAGAGTAGCAGAGTTACCAATGCAAGTGGTGGTGTTAAACTTTGCAGTCTTCTACTGTTCTATACTCTGATGTGCCCATCACACTTTCTTGGCTCCCTGTCCTGCTGGGACCTGCCTGTACTCGCCTTTTATTCCCTAGTTTTTGCCTCAAGAGTGTAGCTGATTGGATTACTGTTCACATTCTCTGTTTGATTCCCAAAAGAGAGAAAGCAGGGAAGCCCTTACCCCCACCTGCTTTTCCCGTCCTCTGAATATACTTTTTTTTCCCCCTGCTGTAAACAGTGCAGAACACTGCACTTTCAGGGTGGGAAAGATAATCATTGAACTACTAGAAATATCTATTCTCTAGATAATGTAAGAAAAGAAAACATAGCACTAGAAGCTAGTCTTGCACATTCAACCATATGGGCAATCTTCAATTCACTAGGAAGTTGATAGTGATTTAGATGCCAATGAAACTGGAAAAAGTTTGGAATTCCATTTGAGAGAACCTCTTCCTCCTCTGATGTAAAGAAGTATGTACCAAACTTTGCAGTTCTTTCAAACTGAGCTTCTTGGCTGTTTTTGCAAAAAAACCCTGCCTAACTCAGCCATGGCATTCCTAAAATACTGAATATAGATCTACATGGGTTAGTGAAATAGTCTACATCCCAGCTTACTCAGGATGCTTCTACCATGGACAGAATTTGTATTCCTTTAACTGTTGCTCACAGGAGTGTGTTAAAGGACTGAAGTTTTTGTGCTTTCCATAGCTGTTGATCAGAAGAGGTTTTAGCTAACAAGAGTTGCCGGAGAATAAAGATATGTGGCATAAAAATAGTTGAGAACTCCTGCTCTCATGTATTTATGTTCCTAGATATCCTATGATGAAGTACTGGAATGTTAGCAGAGTCTAACTATGAGCTGCAAGGGGAAATGGTTGACCTGGCAGACAGAAAAGTTGTGCACTGCATGTTGCACAGTGACTGTGAGGGAGTCCTTTGCAAAATGTACATGAGCCTTTATAAGATCAGTTTAAGCAGGTAAGTTCATGTGTGTTGTGGTGAGATTTGCAGCTTCTTTTCTGTCATCAGCAATTGCAATGCTAAAGCTGGGTAAGAGTTTTTGGAACAGAAATACCCCGGAGCTGCTCCAGGAGCTCAAAGGATACCATCAAATTAGCAAAGAAGTCTACCAGTACTAAGTGCATGCTAAAAGCTTCAAGAAAAGCCTGGGTCTCTTTCCTTCATGAAAATGCTAAAATATGTGGTAAATATACTTGTTTTAATGATTTCATTGTATGCTACACTGTAGCATATGTATGTGAAACCTGGTGGAAAAAACATTGCACTTGCTGTAATAAGGAGAAACCAGCCATCCTAGATATGTATTAATAACTCTATAGGAAACAATTAAATAAATGGTATGCAAAATCTTCTCACAAAAATTACTCCAGGTGACACCTGTGCATTCAACTTGATGTATGAAATCTCCCCTAACATCTGGTGGTACAATGTTAGGTGACTTTTGTAGTGTCTCTGTAGATTGATAGTGCTGGGAGCTATAATGGTTGCTGCTGATTTATAATAGCATAAGGCACTGTTGGGAACATTTCATGCAGGAAGCAGTGTAGGAAGGTGTATGGCAACATGCTACTTGTGTGGGTTGCATAAGACATTATCATTGTCTTTGAAAATTATGAAAATTATAGCAGTGTTTTATCAAACAGTGATCCTTACCACAGTGTTTCTGACATGATGTTGTCCCTTTGTAGCTTAATAGCTTCAGTTTCCATCACAAGTTGGAAGATACAGGCTATATAGTGTATAAAAAAATTTGCATTAAAATATTATCAGAATCCAGTATTCTCATTTTTCATAATAGCTTCTGTAATACTACCTCTATAAAGTACTGCCAGCAGGTTAAAGGAAGACAAACTTTCCTCTCTGCTCAACACTGGTGAGGCCACACCTGGAGGGCTGAATTCCCCTCTGGGCTGCCCAGTACAAGAGACATGGATGTACTGGAGAGAGTCCAGAAAAGGGCCTCAAGGGTGATAAAAGGACTGGAGCATCTCACCTGTGAGGAAAGGTTGAGTGTGTTGGGACTGCTCAGCCTGCAGAAGAGAAGGCTCAGGGAGATAATGTCTATAAATATCTGACGGGGGAGTACGAAGAGGACAGTGCCAGTGGTGCTCAGTGACAAGACTGGAGGTAACAGGCTCAAACTGGAACACAGTTTACTTAACAGGAAGTTAAGGAAGTTATATTGAACATCAGGATTATTTATTTATTTACTTACTTACTTACAATGAGGATGATGGAGCACCAGAGGGTATTGTCTGTCTCCAGGTATTCAGCTTGAATAACAAATTTTAGTGAGTGTGTACTTTGAAATTCAGTAGGCAATTCCTCTCTCCCAGTATGACAGAACAGTAAGTGACTGTGACTTGGATGTTTCAGAAACAGCACAGAAAAAATAGGGGAGGGAACAATATGTAAATGCATTTTCCAAATGTTTACATAGGGCAAACAATTTGCTTTGCATTAATGCTTTTGAAATTAGACTAATTTTTCAGTTTTAACATTTGTTCAAAGTTTAAAATACCCCTCTTTCCCCCTTCAAATATGAGAACAGTGTGAAGGAAGGAAGAGGAAGGGAAAAAAATCTCAATATTTTTATTAATTACCAAAAGGAAGAAAAGATAAATCCAGGTATTCTTTACAGGCACTTTTTGATCAAGTAAACCAGTTTCTTTGATTTATCCATGGAACAAAAACAAGGAAACAAGATTGCAGTTCCAGGTTCAGAAATCATTAGCTTTCTATGCTTTTATGCTCTTTCTGCATTAGGGGTGAATCAAATTAAGAATTCCCAGTGGGAGACCAGCAGTTCAGCTAAAAAACATGCTCCTGCTTAATCTAAGATGATATGCAAGCATAGGGAGGTGGAAATTTAACCCACCACTCCAGCAACAGTTTTCTACAATGTGATTCTTGTGAGGATAAAGGAAAAATAGATTGGAGCATGACAATTGGAAATCCATGGCATTATTCATTTTGTTTTACTCAGATTTTTAATGCAAAAGATACTGAAATGCAAGTTACAGAAGCAGAGAAGGGAAAAGATCTAAGTCACAGAACAATTATGAAAGCATAATGTTTTTGAAGCTCTAAGAGGCAGTAATTGTCCACAGTGCACAGAGTTGCTGAATGAACTTGTTTCTATCTAAACTGTTTTGTGGTTTTCCTGAAACATGATAGAGCTAGTGTTGTGCTACTTCCAATATGCTTGAGCTGTGTAAAAAGAGGCTTTTTTTTTCCTCCCTTGCACTTATATTTGCCATGAAAAATTACTGACTTGTTTTCCAGAAGCTGATGATTGGCCTGGGCTATTAGTGGTACAGGATATGTAAAATCTGTCAGAACCTTTTTTCCTCCTCCTTTTTTATTGTAATTTTTGCAAATAGCCTTATTACTGCTCAGTGGTACTATGAGTCCAGGAAAGATCTTATTTGTGTTCTGTTTCATTTACTAAGTGTTGCAATACTGTACATTATTCATAAGCAATATCAATAAATAAATACAATAGCAATGTCACCTTATATAATGCTCGAATACATAATGCTGTATTATTAAAAGCCACTGCAGCTTTAGTGATAAAACTCTTTTCTTTGAGTGAGTTTTACTGGATAGCAAGTGGTATCCAGTACAATTTCATAGTGTAGTTCTGTAGTTGTTACCATATTAAGTCTGAGATGAATTTGTTTTATTCTGTGTTCTGTTGAGAATATATTTGTGCCCAATGGCTAAGCTTTAATTTGTGGATCCCTTTTGTAGAGGCATTTTTACTAGACCTGTTTCCCATTACTGTGTATTTTCAGCTCCTCATGGCTATTGCTCGTGCCCATTCCTCCATTCTTTCTTCCTTTGTTCACTTAGTTTTCTGATTTTTCTCACTTAGAGCCAAGCTTGGGAGGTGCATGTGCTTTCCAGACCTTCCCACCCCACCAGGTCACTTCCAGCTCAACATGAGCCAGCGTGTGCCCAGGTGGCCAAGAAGGCCAATGGCACCCTGGCCTGTGTCAGGAGTAGTGTGGCCAGCAGGACCAGGGCAGTGATTGTCCCCCTGTACTTGGCACTGGTGAGGCTCCACCTCAAAGCCTGTGTTCAGTTCTAGGCCCCTCATGACAAGAAGGACATGGAGGTGTTGGAGCATGTCTAGAGAAGGGCAACAGAGCTGGAGAAGGGTCTGGAGCACAATTTGTTTGGGGAATGGCTACGGGAGTTGCTGGGAGGAGGCTGAGGGATGCCCTTATTGCTCTCTACAACTACCTGAAAGGAGGCTGTAGCCAGGCGAGAGCTGGTCTCTTCTCCCAGGTAACAAGTGATGGGACAGGAGGAAATAGCCTCAGATTGTGCCAGGGGAAGCTGAGATTGGAGATTAGGAAAAATTCCTTCACTGAAAGAGCTGCTGAGCATTGGAACTGGCTACCCAGGGAAGTGGTTAAGCTGTAATCCCTAGAGGTATTGAAACAATCTGTATATGTGGTACTGAGGGACAAGATTTTACTGATGGACTTGGCAGTGCAGGGTAATGGTTGGACTTGATGGTCTTCGTGGTCTTTTCCAACACATGTTTCTATGACTCTGTGATGTAGCACTGCAGGTGCACAGCCAGACAGGAATTCCTCTGCTGGGACTTCACGTGCCTCACTGTTAGCCCTTGCTATTAGTGGCTCAGTATAGTCAACAAAGCTTTATGTCATTTAACAGTATAAAAGTATATGCCCATTTTTTTATTATACCTTTCTGTTGTATTTTTAAATGTTTTATAAGGTTTTAAAGCTGCAGGGTATTGTACCTCATGGAACAAAGACTTTGACTTACGCAAATCTGTATGTACATTGTGACCTGAATATCCAAAAGAGACGCCTCCATAAAAAGATCATCAGTCAAGACAAAAAACAGGGCAGACTGTATCTCTGACTATAAACAAACAAATCTATTGAAATTGCAACCAAAATGCAGGTGTGTTTACAGCTGATATTAAATAGCTATCTGTGATTTAACTTTGTTTTTATTAGTAAATAGATACATGTTTACAACTTTGATTCCCCTAACTTAGTATTTTTTGCTCATGTATTCTATTCCTGAATTTCTAAATAAGCCAAATAAAAAAGAATCATGAACAGATTAAAATCCCTTGAAGCACACTAGATAGATTTTATAGGATTATAGGAAGCTGAAACCATTGTTGTATGTGAAACTGGCTTAACAGCTAAGGATTTAAAAATGTCCGTCTTTGGAAGAGTTAAGGCCGGCTATGTGGACAGAAATTTTGGAGGACGAGTGGCTTTACGGAGGGTAATTTGTATTTTAAATATGCTATTTGAAAGCCTCCAGAAACTTAGCACAGACTGATTCAATGTGCACTGTGAAAGTCTCGGCTGTTGGAAACAGGTCATGCAGAGCAAACTACAGGCAGTATCTATCTAACCTGATAGCTCCTGGAAAGGAAATCAGAGCTGCTGTTTGCTTTCCTGTGTCTGGAAGGTAAAGAAGGGACTTCTATATGAATATCAGATGTGCCCATTCGTGGGTTATTGGACGTAGTAGAGCAGGTCAGTTTGCTAAAGCTGGGTGTTCATGGAAGGAACAGTTCCATGGTGAGATGCATCTTCAGCTGACTTTGAATTAAGTCATCATACTTGTCTACGCTCCCTTTTACTCCAAGACCTTGTCTGAGGAATACTGCTAAACATGGTAATTGCTTTTCAGAGTTTTTTAATGTATGGGTTTTTTGGGTTTTTGTTGATGGTGACATTTACCCAAGAGAATAGAGATTTTTAAAAACTCCAAAACTCCAGGTACTGACAAAAGTAGCTTTCTTACATGTGCTGTAACCTCTTCAGTTATGAAAATAGCTTTCAAGTTCCAGATTCTTTGTTCCTTTTTATCCTGAATGACTTTTTGTATTTCCCTTAACTTTGCTAATAAAGATTGCGTACTGGATCTCTATGATAACACATTTCCAGTGTGGGAAAAGGACCCTTAATTTTATTTCCTGTGCAGTTTCATACAATGATGGGAGCCTCTGCTTTGTTTGGAGAAGATACTTATGGCACTTTAACTTTTTAATTTATTTTAATATATGCATATTTCTACATCCTCTAGATATGTTTTTTTTCCTCTTTGTTGTAATTGTGGTGTGCCTTTTCTTGTAATGCATTTCATATTGCTTCCTTTGCTCCTTGATTCATGCATTTCTTTCTCTCACTATGCTGTATTTTCTACTTCTCATTTCCACACACTGCTGCACTTTGCAGCTTTGGTGCATGTACTTTTGTTGTCTTTAGCTGGTTCTTTTTGCCTCCTTCAGATGCACTTTCACTCCTGAGCATTTGCGTGGGGGTCTCAGAGATTCCCTAAAAAGTTCAATGGCTGCAAGAAGATAAAAACTTGGCTTTAAGCAAGAAGCCAACTCCATTCTTCCTGAAGTCCAAGAATAATAAACATGATGCCTTGCTTTGCATCCTCTTCCCTTCTGCCATCAGTCACTGCTGGTCTTTGCTGAAACTGAAGCATCTCTCTCTCCTGGTCTCTGTGCATCCTTTGGCATGTAGGAGGTAACTCACAGTACCCTGGTTGTTACTTAATGTGTAACACAGCTAAATATGCATAAGAAGTGCTGTAATTTGGTCAGACTTGGCAGAGCTGTAAAAGGTACAGAGGATACCCTCTCTTGTGTTACCACCTCTTCTTTTTCATCTTCTTCTTAGCTTGCTCTGACACCTGGAATCTCTGACCATTGCTGCTGCCACCTCTTTGAGATTTTGGGCTGATTTCTTCTGGAATAGAGTAGGCATGGCAAGCGGTGAGCAATTTCTCTGTTTCTGTTGCTGCTGACAGCAATATAAAGCGCTACAGCTGTGGAATCAAGCAAAGCTGTTACTCGAAACGGCCAAAAAGAGGAGTGTTTCCCTTTCTTGTCTACATTTCTATCTAAAAAACATAGTTGCAAGGAAAGTTTAATACAAGAGTAATTTTTTTTTTCTCTTAATATTTTTTGGACTTTGAGCTGTTTTTACCACTTTAATGAACCATACAATAGGCCCTGTATTTTGTAATTGCTTGTGTTGTGCTCAGTTTGGGCAGTTATAAGCAATACCCCTTAAAGTTAATGCATAAAATAAAGCATGGGCATCAAAATGCTTCAGAATGTATTGAAATTTAATCTAGACTTGGTTATGATACACAACTACCTCAAAGCCGAATTACTGAAGGTCGTGCTGAGTTCTCTATCACACGTGCAAGAACTTTCCCTTCTATTCTAAAATTTGTTTTTAGAGCCGTGTCGTGTGTATGCTGTCAGGATCACCCTTGCTTTACAAGAAGGACTGAGTTCCACGTCCTCCCTCAACCTTTTTTCAAGTCGAGCCACGGGCATGAAGGTCAAACGGGACAGCGTTGTCCCCTTCATCCGTACAGGTCCGTGCTGCTTTCGCCGTCTCGGCCTGTCAGCAAGCTCCCACCACGACAGGACGAACTCTCACATTTGCCGGAGCCGCTCTTGTTTTGAATGGAAGCCCAAGGACGCCTGCAGCCCAGGTGCAGCCGGGGGAGGTCTGGCGCAGGTAGGCGGGCCGGAGGCTGGCACGGCGGGAGGAGCGGCCCCGCAGCTCTGCCGTGGCCACCCACGCCTCACCCCCATCGCGGGGCTCCGGCCGCGTCCCCTCCGGCCGCCCAGACACTCTCCGCCGCCACCGACTTCGGCGCGGCACAGGGGCGGGACTCCGCATGGCTCCATAAATACGGGCGGGTTCAAAGGGGCGGTGGGGCCGGGCCGGGCGCCGCCGCAGTAGGACGCGCTGGCGGCATTGGACCGCCCTTCTTCCCTCCTCCCCTCCCTCCCTCCCTCCCGCCGCCGGCAGGGGAGGCCGGGCCGGCCGGGCCCACGTGCGCGGCGCCCGGGAGCCGGCGGAGCGGCGCTGCCATGTGTTTCCGCGGGTGAGCCGCCGGCCGGGGCACCGCCTGAGCGCCCCCCGCCCGCGATGCTGCGGGGCGCCGCGGGGCTCTGCGCGACGCGGCCGCCCCCCGTCCCCTCGCCGCCTCCTCCTCCATGAGCGCCTCGGCGGCCCCCGTCAGGCTCATGCCCGGCGGGCACCCGGAGCAGGCGGCCGCCTGCGCCTCAGCCGCGGGCTCGGCGCCCGACCGGGGCAGCCCCGCCGCCGCTGTGCCCGCCGGCCCCGCTGCCGCCCCGGCGCGTCCCGCGGGCACCCCGGTGGTGCGGGGGGCCGCTCCCGGCGTCCCGCGGCCGGTGGCGCCCAAGGGGCCGCCCGCGGCCACCCTCCAGTTGCCGGCCAACTTGCAGCTGCCCCCAGGTGAGTGATCCCTCCCGGGCTGCCCCCAGCTGCGGGCGCGTCCCGTGTCGCGACTTAGCCGGCTTGTCGCGGTCGTCGCTGCCGGGGGGCCGGTGGGCAGGACGGAGCCCGGCGCGCTGCCCTTGCTGCTGGGGACGAGCCGTGGCGAAGGACGGGCAGGGCGACGTGGGTGGCGGTGATGTAGTGGCCGTGTGTGTTTCGGGCTGCTTGTCTGCCCCAAACTTCTGGGAACCGGCGTGTGCGTCTGCCTTGCGGGGCATGGGCAGTGTGACTGGGGCTCAGTCGGGTAGCAGCGCTGGGGATGCTTACAGCCTGTCTGCAGGATGGATCTGGAAGTCTCTGGATAAATGCAACTTCTCACTTTGCTGGATAGCACGAAGAGCAGGAGAAGTAACCAGAAACTCAGCGGCCAAGTTACCCTTATGTGTGGCTTGGTAAAGACTGCTCGAGGCTTTAGTGGAACTTGGATGGAGGAGTATCTCGGGGAGGGGGTGTGAGCGTGGGCTGGAGGCTGCAGAGCGGCTCCGTGACTTACCGAGCGGGTCCGGCTGCCCGCACTCGCCTCCGACCGGGCGGTCCCGCGGGAATTCTTGTCACAGGCACAACCAGGCCGATGCGACTGCTCATGGAACAAAATACTGCCGTGCCTAAGGAGGACAGAGTTGAAAGTTCATTACGTGTTGCTCCTTGAAACCCTTTTTTTCTATAAACCCTCTGTGGGAAACCGAAGGGTTCAGAGAGATATTGCTCTTACAGATGCGTTTCCTATAGCAGCAGTGAAAATATTAGCGTAGGAGTTGCACTGTGCTGATACAGACACCTTAATACTTTGGATAGCAACAGAGGATTGCCAGGGCTTCCACCTGCACTTTCTCTTAAGAGGGAGAATGTGTTGTTGATTCTGATCTTATTTTTCCCTGTTGGGCTGTATTTAAGTACTTTAAAAAAAAAAGAAGAAAAAGTTACTTTGCTTCCACTGGTTTTGGTCTCACTCTGCTGAGACCCCAAGATATGTAATGACTTCATTGCTATTTGATGCTATAATTATTTCCTGCCAGGACAGTTCTGTTGTTGGAGCATCTGTTGCAATTACTTTCAGGTTGCATATTGCTGAAAAGGATGATTGGCTTTACAGTAATTCCTGTGCTGGTAGTGCATATTTGCTTTTTTTTTCTTTCCTCATTTTTTTAAATCCTAATGTCCTTATCAAAGACATGCACCTCCCAAAGAGATATATAATGCTAATTAAAAAAAAAACGTCTTTAGTCAGTCAGTTTCACTGTAGATTTCCCAGCACTCATGATGCTGTAATGTCTGGGTAGTGAGCAGTCAAGGATGAGTTTAAATCCTTGCCAACTTTCCTCTGAAATTAACCATAATGGAAATATATTAACTTCTTGTAGCAGGGCTTCCCAGGTATTCAGGTTTTGTATTCCCAGGTATTCATACTTTTGCTTTCTGGAATGTATTGACATTCAGTTAAACACCTTGCTGTGAAGGTGGATGATCATGTGAGTTGCCTGTGCTTTGGAAACTACAAATTAGCAAAACTTACAGGTTTTTTGTAGTGGCTTAAGTTTGACTGCATCCAGGTATACTGTTGAATGTCATCTGACTTGTGTTGTGGTACGAAGCAGATGTCACAAACATAGTATTACTCCTCAGTTGCATCAGCTTGTTTTCCTTGCTCCTGGGACAATGCAGTCTTTGTATCAGAAGTTCAGAGGTGCTGGTACTCTGCAGCATTGTAAATAAAAATAACTGTGTGGACTTCAGTGCCTCAGAAGAAACTAGACATTGTCAGATTTCAAATGGATCAATGTTTCAGGGGAACTTGTCTATGTAATTGTTGCAAGGTTATATAAAAATGCATTCTGTCTTGAAAAAGTGTTAGTATTTTACCTCTGTCTTGTAGGTGGATTTAATTTTTAATTAATAATAAAAAATGCAAGATGGATAGCATTAAAGCTACAAGAGTTAGCAGCATTAAGAAAAAGAAGTGGAATAAACCACCAAATTCCTAGGCTTGAAAAGTGTTTTTTTTCAAATAAACTGCCAAATCTAGACACACAGGATAAAATACGGAAGGGAGGATGCACTTAGGTTTAAAATCATGGCATTCATCTTTTGTGGCACCTGTTAAGAAAAATGCATACAGAAGACATCCTTCCCTTGAGTTTCAGAGGGAAGTATTTGAGGTGGCTTGTTCTGAGGAAGGCTGGACAGCACTGCCCTTACTGGCCATGCTGAGTTTCTGATGACCTGCTTGTGACACAGAGTGGGCATTGCTTCCACAGCACTGCAGTCTGGGGAAGGAAGGGCACCAGCAGAGCTGTGTTTGCCTCTGTGACCTGGAGGGCAGTGGAGGTTCATGGAAATCTGGGATTTATGCTGCTCCTTCTCTTCCATCTCTACCTCCCCCTTTCTCTTGCTCAGAATAAAGCCAGGAGTTGGGAAAAGCAGATCACTGGCTAATGACTGACTCCTCATGTCCCTGAGCACAGATTGCCCATCTGCCAAGTGCCTCTTTTTGTCTGATTGTCCAGGAAAGACCACTGAGCTTTACAAGTTCTCTTGGTCTTGAAGAACTCAGGCTTGCTGATGAGTAACAAGGGTTTTCCTCCTGCTCCAGTCCATCCCTGGCTGACCACCACTGGAGGCTTTAGCACAAAGTGGGTCTCCAGCTGGTCTGACTTCAGGGATGGCTTTGGTCTTCTTGTCATCAGCTCTCAGACTCAGTGGTTGGGCTATGTCCTTCCAAATTGAGGGAATTTGATCTGCCAGAGGGACCTTTCCTCAGTTGCCCTCTTTGCTGACAAGAGCAGCGAGGCTAGCAGCATTTTAGAAGGCTTTGCACGTCGCAGTCTGGGTTTGCAGAGAGCAGAGCGGCGTGGTGAGCGCTGTGCTGCCTCAGTCCTGAGCTCCATGTGGCCTGTGCTGATGCTACAAACCTGCAAAAGTCTCATGTCATGGACCATCTGCTTAACAAGAAATTGTGTCCTTGGTTAACCTGAGCTTAATGAGGGGGAGAAATGGATGGGCTGTGCTTTTAGACAGGAGGAAATAATTGGGAAGGGAAAGGGGAGGGAGGCAAGGGCTGTGACAAATGTCTATAGTTCACCTTAGTGTCTTTGGGCCCCACACTGCTTTGGAGAAGTAGAGGGCAGAAAAAGAGCATAAAAACAACAAGAAGAATGTTGTTTCATCTTTTTGTTTACTTTTCTTGAACTTAGCTTTTTCTCACTTCTGTACCTGTACTTTGAGTCTATCCTTGGCCCTGGAATGCTCATTACAGGCAGGTGTTGAAAGGACAATTAGTAGATAAATCTGCTTCTCTGCTGATGGCATGAAAAAGGACAGAACTGAACCAGATGCCAGGGATCCTCCATTGTTACCTTCAATTTGCTTAGAACAGGAAAATTCTTTGAAAACCTCACCTCATGCCACACAGGGCTGTGGCAGCAGCTGCCATCACTCTTCACTGTAGCATTGGCTGCCTCTGGTGTGTGTATTTCTGTTTTATGCTTTCCATTACTGCTAACACCAGTGGGGCTGAGCAAGCACAGTGTCAGCAAAGAGAAGGTGCCCTGAGTGTGCTGTAATTTCACTAGCAGTGTGGTGCAAGGCATGGTCTCTGTGTAAGGTTTCCTTTGCACCTGCCTTAGAGGGGAACAGCAGCAAGTTCAGGTTCTTGGTTTCTGTTTGCAGCTCATTTGTCTTTGCTTGGATGTTTTGCCTCGTCTGTGGCAGGTTTTCCACTGCCTGCAACTTATCAAGGCTGATTGTGGGTAACTTCAGAAAGCACAGCCACTGTTGTGTCAGGTGGCTGGGCTGTATGGCGTGGAGCAGGCAGGCAGCAGGTGCACTCCTGTGGGTGGGAAGGAGAGATCCAGCGTGGGTATTCCAAAACTGCAGTGGGGTGGTATGGAGCCTGGTCTTGTCGAGTTTCTCTTAATTGTCTGTAGAACATAAGGTAGGTAACCTGAAGAAGTAAGGGCTGATAAACATCGGGATGCTGCTGCCTTCTGCTTTCTCCCTCGTCATGTTCCAGTTGTTGTTGTTTTTCAGTGGTAAAACCATGAGGAATTTGATGATATGAATATTAGGTGATATTTGTATCTGGTCTGTTGCTTTAGAATAGGGGGAAATGCTGATTTTAAAATACTTCTTAATTTATATTATGTTTGAGCTGGAGTAGGCTGTCTAAAGATTTCTTGTTTCAACAGGCAGAAAACGGTAGAAATTCCTTTAAAGTATGCAGTTTCTGGATGTTGGTAATCCCATGAGGTCTGAGCATAGTACTTGCGCTTAGAGCAGTAGGGGCTAAATAATCCGTGCTTGTAACTTTTTGTATCCCAATAACATTTTCTGTTTAGCAGGCTTCTGGGGATGGATTCTCTGCAAACTTCTCTCTTCACATTAGGTGACACTGATCAACTTTTTTTTCTGAGGAGGGGTGAAGAAAGCTTTGGTGGGCTTGAAGAACTAAGTCAAACTTAGATAATAGCAAGGAAATGCGTTGTGCTGTAACTAGTTGAAATTTCAGATGCACTGTGGGACTTAATTTTGCTTTCAGGACTGAGTGTGTCTAGCAAAATAATGCCTTCATATGATTAAATGCACAGCCATGTAGGAATTAAGATTTAAATCTTGGCAGAAAATGCAAAGCTAATGTCTAGATTTATGGTTTTCCAACACACAGAAAAAAGATGCATTCTGAATACTGAAGCATGGAAATATGATGCTCAGTAAAATTAATGTTAAATGCTGTTCAGATTTTACTATCGATTGGAGTGTATTGCAAAAAATTACAGCTACAGATTGGTGAACAGTAAACTTTTTTTAATCCTTAGAAGAGAGAGAACGTGAGCATGACTTATGTTGCCTCTGCAGTATTTAAAGGACCTTTCAGCTTGTAGCAGTAAAAATAGCATCACTCACACAGGTGACAGCTGGAGGAAATACTAATTATGTTTCAGTATTGTTTTTCCCAAATATGCTGATAAAATCTAGGAAAGCTCATGTGTTGTTATTTTGAGTAGCAACCATACCAGGGTTTTTAAGTCATTTTAGAGAACCAGGTATTTGTTATGCCACTTGGCTGGAGTCTGTGCTGTACCTAGTGGGTAGGATTGTATTTACAGATATGCGTATGCAAGTTTTGATGTAAATGGCAACGCTTATGGTAACTATCAAAGTTGAATAATTAGTACTGCCTTAATCATTTAGACAGAAGCAAAAGGCAAAAACTTTTTTGAGAATTCACTTGGCATTTTCTGAAAATTGATGATGTCAGAAGAAAACCAGGTGAAATTTGCAAAATGGAGATCACCATAGATATTTTTAAGTGTCTTACTATTCAGGTTGTCAGGATTAAGGTCTTCTCTGCCATCTGGATCACCTTTAGAACAAAGTCCACTAACAGATATTTTCCACCGGTGTCTTGAGGAAATAGTCTCTGATTGCAACCTGAAGTGTGGTAAAAATAGCAATAGATGGAAGATCCTTGTTGCCAGTGAGGAAGTCTAGGGTCTGTTAAGGCTGGAGAACTGCTGAAGCTCTTACTGTGCTGTAAGAACTGCTGAAGATCTTACTGTGCTGTAAGAACAGTCCAATGATATGGTAACACTTAATTTTCACAGCTTGTGTTTGCAGGCTTCTTCTAGCACACTTCCAGTTTGGCGGAGGCAGAGGAGATGCTTTCATTAGTACTGGCTGCTCCTAGGAGTTGGCTGGGAAATCAGAGTTCCTTGGGTGGATGTCCAGGATAGAATAACAGCTGGGTGAAACAGCACACCCTGGTTGGCAGAGCACCTGAAGCCTTTCCCTGGCAGCTTGCCTGGTGGCAGTTGCCACCTGTTCCCAGTGGAGCCCTGGAAGCCAGGTCCAGTGAATGGTGGATGGTGCATTACCAGGCAGTCTCAGTGGGCCAGCCAGTGTTCTCTGTTCAAGGGGATTAGTGCACTCAGAACACCTTTATACATGGCTGCCCTACTAGGCACTTGACAAATATCACACAGGTCTGGTGACAGTTTCCACAATATCTGTGTAGTTAATGCTTCCCATGAAGGTTTTGCTGTCTTCTGCAATAATTTTTGTTTGCTCCATCATACTTTAAGCAAGATGGTGATCAGTATTAAAATTCAGTGTTGATCCCTTGTTTGCAAGTGAAAAGCCATCCAGCCCAGGAGTGAATTTGCACTTTCAGAAGTGGAATTCAACTTTCTTCTGGTCCCCAAGTAAGCAATGAGGAAACAAATATCCCATTGTAAAATTAATCTGAATTAACTGACCTCTTACTTAAAGGAGACAGAGATTTGAAGGTGACTGATCTTGTCCTTTGTTAAAATACCACCAAGACACCGATGATGTTTTCAGCAACTCTTGGTTTAAAGTTAAGATTTGTGGTTCAACATTTCAGCTTCAGATTTCTCAGTAAGAGCTTAATGGCTGTTCCAGAAATGGGAAGTGCAGGGTGTTGGCATACCTTCTGGTCCTTAGAAAGCTGTCTGCTGTATATATATGGCTGCAGCGTGCCAAGCATATAACTTGCTGTTTGAAGAATTTCACTTCAGTGAATACTAGGAGTACACAAGAGGATGTGGTGTAGAGACTCAGTGCTTCTTTCAGTGCAGTAGGAATTGTCTTGAGAGTAAGGAAGTGTCACTTTGCTCCTTTGAGGTACTATTTCACTGCCATCAGCTGAGTCCCCAGCAAATATTTGAAGCTTCTGTATGAGGTAATTTGGGTCCCAGAGAATGCTCAAGCCAGATCATCTTAGTTGTAGACAGCCCTAGAACTGTCTGATTACTCAGATAGGAAAGGAACCAAGCCTCAAGGTGCAAAGTTGCAAACCACAAAGATGTGATGGGGAAATGCTGATGGGAAATGATCCCAGTTGCTGAAAGGTGTGGCCCAAGGACAAGAGCTGGATGCTATCACAATATCAAATAAGTCTCTGCCTTATTTGCACAGTGTTGGCTGGGAATCCCTGATGCCTACACATAATAAAAACAACACCTCTTGGGATTCAAGTGTAATAAATACACTCTGAATCCAAATAGAAATGGTATTGCCATCTTGTAACTATGCCCAGAAAACCTATTGGTTGTTTGTTGTTGGTTGTACAGTTATACTTTTGCTTAAGAGTTCTACTTTAACTGTAAAATTGCATGGCTCTAAATGTGTTCTCAAGGAAGGAAGCTCAGCTGTATATGCTGTCGAGGACAATGCTGAAATGTAGGCCTGTATTCTGTGAAAAGGCATCAGAAAATGTGAAAACTAAGAGGGCCCAGTTGCGAGACTGTTAAACAGATATCCATCTGGGCACCAAAATACATTGATGAGCAACTAGTCCTCAACAGCTTGGATAAGACTTGCTGGTTGAGCAGTGTGTGAAACTTGGCTTCAGATTTTTTGCAGTTTTAGCACTCTGTGTCTAGTTCCTGGAGAAAGGGAGGGAGAGGGGACTTTGTTTACACTCTTGAGAAAGATGCGTGGTGTCCATTATTCCAGACTGTTTCAAACAATAGGATACCAGAGTCTGCTCCATCCTGCCTAGAAGAGATAGCATCATCCCTTTCCTGGTTTTCTGTGCTTGGAAAGCCTGTGTCTGCACTGGCTATCGCAGGAATTGGTGCCTGCTGTTAGCACAGAAAGATGCTTAGCCAGAGGTTGGAGTTACTGGGGGCAGCAGCCTTTGCTGGGAGTGCAAACCCCTCCAGCTGTTAGTGTGTACATGGTGCTTGTTTAAAACACTGCTCACAGCAACCCAGACAGTCTGAGAAATGTTAATGCAGGTGGAACTGTGCTGTCAGCTTGACAGTGGTGTCTGCAATGAAAGCTGGTCACTGGCTCTGAAAAGGTGAGATGTCAGACATCAGCCTTGAAAGTTGTATCCCAGAGTCTACATGAGTCTGCAGTGCAGTTTGTGCAGTTGACAGAGATGCCATCAACATCTTTAAAGAGCTTACAGGTATAACATGTATAGACTGTGTTCTGTTGTAGCATGAAAGAATATGGGGATTATGCCCTTTGAATTTCTCTCCTGACATGGAAATTAATGTTTTCCATATCCATGGGTAAAACAAGGTGTCTTTCATTGGAATTCAAAATCTGACATTTCATTGTGACTCTGCAATGTCTACATGCTAGTCACTGGTTCTGAGCCATTGCTATAAAGACCCATTAGTTTAGAAGCTTCCCTGGGACAGAGGGAAAGAGCACAGAGGGTGATTTCTGAGATATGCAATTATTTAGTTGGTGAAACAAAATGTGAATGGAATTAATTGTTTGAGGGCCTGGATGTGTGGTGGGTGATTCTGGTTGCTGCAATAGCAGCGCTCGTTGTGGGTTGGACATTGCTGAATTCTTCTTATATCAGCTAGAATCGACTTCCAAAGGTTAGAATGATTTTTTGTATGGAGTAAAATGTTTTGTGGATGTAATGTAGTTGCTGAACAACTTATCTTGACCCCATATAGTGTAGATGAGCCCTCTGCCCTACTTATCTGGGAAATATGAGAACAAGCACAGGTGTTTTTCCCAAGAAAAGCCTAAATCAGGCACTCTTTGTGACTTCACAAAAGATCTGTTTTCTGAAGTCAATTGCATTTAAAAATAGAAGTTAGAGATCATTACTGGGAGCCTGTGATGAGATAACTTGGTGTAGCCTCCAGATCACTGTTGCGGCTTCATTCCTAAAACAGTGAAAAGCACATCTAGGTTTTTCCTCCAAACCGGGCTGTTGTCCTTGTTTCTTCATCTCCACTACAGAAATTTGCAGTAGATATCTAGGAAAACTCAAGTACTGTGTGAGGTTCATAGGGAGTAAGTAGTTCTCCTGCATGCACTACAGACCATACTTCATCCGAAAACATTACAGCCCCTTCATATTAGAAGGATTATGTCAATCATGTAGAAGTTAATTACTGTCTTTGACAGTATTTCATTAACACTTTGTGCCTCTTTTGCACTCTTTTTCAGCTAACCTACTGGCATAATGCACCTTGATGCAATCACTGCTGGCACAGTCTACATCTCTAATAATGCCCTTTTTTGGTCTTTCTTATTCAGTCCTGTGATGCATCTTTAAAAACTTTTAAGTGACCTGTTCTGTGGGGCTCAATAAATGGAATTGAACAGGAAAAAACAGACTTTTTTTTCCCTAAGGGATGTCTTTAGAGAGAAAAACTGTATTCAAAACCTGTTGCATGGATTAATAGTGTCTGGTATGTTATTTTCCAAGTTTTGAATGATCCTAAATAGTCAAAGAAACTTAAAACCACTATTCCTTTTTAATTGCCATTTAGTTTCCTATGAAAACATCCCCACTAAAGCTTGGTTTTAGCTTGAAATAACTTCTTTAAAAGCTATTGCTTTGTTTTGAGTAGCTCAGTGAAAGAATGGGATTTGTTTAGGAACAGCGAGCTCTGACACATTACTGTTGCTTTAAAACATTTTTGTTGTTTAATTACTGATTTGAGACCTGGAAGTCCCCATTTAGCCTTCTTTTTATAATTGGATTTAGGTGTACTTTACTAAGATTGGCAGCATACCTGATGGAGGCACTCCTTGTTTTGAAATAAGCTGAATTTACCCTTCTTTGAATGCAGCTTTTGTGACTTACGTTCTCTTAAATGAGCTTGGTCTCACTGTGGTTGGTTCTTGCTTGTATTTTATTTTAGGAGCAAAAGACTTCTCTTCCTTTCCTCAGGTTATTCCCTAAGCAGCAGTTCCCCAAGAGCTGTTTGGTTGAGCAGTTGGGTTAGAAACCTTGTAACCAAAGCGGTGGCTTAACGTGACAACTTCAGCTTCACCTGTAATTAAAGCATAAGGTGTATCTCCCCTGGAGCACAAACGCCATCTGGTTCATCTCACAAAGTTCCTGGGGGAAGTTCCCCATCAGAAATGTCTCAGGCTTGTCTTACATGGTGGAAGCTGCCCTTGCGGTGGGATGCTTTTAGCATTCATTGGTGCTCAGTGCTGCTGGATGAAGGCCAGAGCTTCAGTTGGCAGCACAGGTTTGTGTTAACAGCATTGTGGTTTCCTTAACACTATTCCCTGAAATACAGTGGAGCCCATGCAGGTGGCATTACATACAGTGGCATAAACAGATCTCTGCCGTTATCCCACAGCTTCTTGCTCGTGGCTCCCATGAGGTTTTAGTGCTTTCTAGTCAAAATGCAGAGGTTTCTGGAAGCTGCTAACCTGTGTTTCTTGGTTCCTGGGCTGGGTGCTAAACCAAGTTCAGAATAAGCTGGGTTTCCTTCACTAATGGTGTTGGGGCAGGGAAAATTTGTAGCAGAGGAATCTCAAGTTTGTGAAAGGAAATGAAATTAAATTTCATTAGAAGGCTTCTGATTTTCCATTGCTCACAGTGCTGGCATGTCTCAGAAGAGGCTGATCTGGGTGGTGGCTGCCAGAGCTTTGCAGGACTGTTGCCAGGCTCTCCTCCTCAAAGCAGGGTACCTGCAGCCCTGGTTCCAGGAGAAGGCAGGGCACTGGGTGTAGATCTCAATGAGACCTCTTCGACCTCTTCAAGGTAAGAAGGTATAGCATGGCTCCTTCTGTGTAGCTTTGGAGGAAACTGAGATGGGTTTTGGTTGTCAGGTGCTTCCCCTCCAGCTCCCTTCACAGGGTTACAGCTGAAGAAAAGTGTGCAGAGAACAAGTGGCTGAAACAGCTGATTGTGTTTTAACTGCCTTTTCAACCAGTGTAGGAAAACCAAATAATTTTCCAAAGTATGTTTTTGGCAGGACAGGCAGAATATCTAAGGACAGAAGTCTCAATTCATTGCAAAAAGTTTTTTTTTTTTAAATCTGCAGGAGACACCTGTGTCCTGCAGTGAAGCATGTAAGAAATAATCCCTGATTATTTCAGATCCCTCAGTAACTGGTCACTTTGGTTTGAAAATAAGAACAGCTTTGTAACCCCAAAGGGATTGTGCCTTGCTCTTCCTAGCAAAGTGCATGAATAGTGAGGAGGCGTTCCTGTTCTCTGAAACAGCTCCAGTAAAACTGTCAAACAATGTTCTTGGAAGTGCAGCCCAAAAGAAGGCATCTCTAGTCTTATGAGGATGCTTCATCACTCTTCATTTACTACCATTGATGCTGATATTTTGCCGAGGTTGCCAATACCTTTTCTGTTTTTGAATGCAGTGCTGAGAGGTGTTAGATGAAACTTCATGCTTCAGCTGTTCAGAGATCCTGTGTTGTCTTGTGTGTTCTCTCTTTCTTCCTCCCATTTTCTTGTGGAGTTGCGGTGACTGCCAGACATTATGTGTTTTCACATTTATTTTGCTAGTATTTGCTTTCTAGTGAATGTGAAAAAAGCTCTTGCTAAGAAGTACTGTCTTCCTCCCCTGCCAAGTGAAGAATGTGGATTCTTGCACTTCCTTCAATTCTGATAGTAGTGTCCTGGTAGCTGCATGAGTCTGTTTACGTGACCTTTCTATTGAGAGCCTCAAGGTTACCATCACCTGCTGTTCCCTCATTTCACACTTGTGCAGCTGTATAAAGTGTATGAGACTTCAGGCATTGGTTTTGAGAGCCATGGAACCTCTTCTTCTGGCATAAGAGACCTCCTTTGCTGCCTCTTGGAGTCTGTGCTATTGGCTGCAGTATGGGGTTATTGCTTTTGTTTCCAGGCGGAAGGGGAGTATCAAAGTTGTGAAAAACTGTAATTAAATTGTGGCAATGAGAGGTAAAAAATAAGTGCTGTTCTCAACAGCTTTCAAAGTGTTCGAGGCAATTCATGTGTCAGTTTACTGTCCCTGTGTGACATCAGGTTGTTACTGCCCAGAACTGTCTCTCATGCTTGGACAAGATGTGGCTCTTCAGTTGGTGGAACTGTAGCTCTGACAGCTGTTTCAAATTTGCCTTCAGCTTTATCTGTGCATCAGGCATCAATAGCATTAAGCCTGCAGAAGCAGTAGTTAGTAGATTACCATAATACTGTTTTGGAGTTATAATTTTGCCAGTGTCACAAAGAGCTGCTGCCATGAAAAGGTTACCGTGCTTTATTAAAAATTCTGCCAAATGGAACAAAGATAGGGAAATGACTGTTTGTTACTCTAACTTATATTCAGGTAACAGACATTAGCATAGTTGAATGTTCCAATGAAGGCTATGACTACCAGACTGCCCTCAGGTAACTTCTTCTGTGGATGCTTTCACAGAGTTATTTTAATTCAGTACAGATGTCCTTGTGTTGCCTTATCCTGTTGCTAGGGCTGGAAACCTGCTTTGTTTTGGGTTACATCCTTTTCAGAATCCCTGCTATCCTGCTCAAGAAACCCTGCTCAAGGGTTACTTGTTTATCTTTTCTGGTTTTGGAGATGTTAATGAATTTACATATGAACTGTATTGTATTTGCATATACTTTCTAGCTCGATCTTGAGGTAATTTCCTGTCAGGCAGGTAGATAGTGCTGGAAACTCATCCCATTCAGGTGACTGGAGGATGGGATACTTTTCCAGCAAGGTCTCCATCTCTGTTGAATGCCAACTGAAAATGCAGAACAGTAGTGCAAAACCAGTCCCAGGCCTGTAATCAAGTTGACTGGTATCAGTGTGGTTTCTCAAATGCAGAAGTAGGAAATGCACTTCTGATAATTTGACTTAACAAACAAATGTAATGAGTAGTGACAAAATATCCAAAATATACATGAAAACTAACTCTTAATGCATTCCAAACCTCTGAAGATATGAAATTATAAGTTTATATGTGCCTTCCCAAAGTAGTAGAGCTGTCAGTGATGTTTTAAACCAGACTTATAAAAAAGAAAAGCTTAAAATCTCCAGTAGCAACACTTCTGCCATTCTGAATGTAGACTTAGAACAGAGCGCAATGCCATTGCTAGTAAATGTGGTCAGCTTCCTCTCTTTCAGTGAAATCTGCATAAGCATGTGGTCTGAACAAGGGAAACAATGCTCTTTTCCTGGCTGATGATAAATTGTTTGCCATGAATCACTGTCGAAATGAGATGGCGTGAAAAGAAAATGAGAAATCTAATATGTTTTCTATAATTCCGGTTATTCATTGATTAAATTAAATGATCCATCTGTACCTAAATATAATTATAGTCAAGTCATCAGTGGAGGAGGAGAAAGCTGAGCTGTCAGATGGAGTTAACTGTTTTTCAGAATATGCAACTTGCCTTGTGCATCTGCCCCATGTAGTAAAAGCTGCTTGAGAAAAGGGGATCATGTAGATGCTGCTCTTGCAGTTCTCAGCTTGTGTCTGCTATGTAAATGGCAATATGTTGATGCTACAGAATTTTATACCAGGTTTTGTGTCGTCTTGCAATATCCTCTTATGCTTTTAGATGTGGAGGATGAAAAGCTGTTTCTAAGCATGTGGTTATAGCTTGATTGTTTAAAAAAAAACCCAAAACATACTCAGCAAAACCAAACTTGTGGAGTTTGTGGCTTTTTCTGTTGTATGCATTTAAACTCAGACAGAAGCAGTGTTTTAGACTGTATTGTATGGTCGTATTTTGACAACTTTCAGACTAACCAAGTAGTAAAAGGAGCTTCATTACAGTCTTGTTTTATACTAGGAAAGATTGTAAGTGTGCGTAGAAGATCTGGGTTTCAAATATTGGATAATTTGAAAGGAAGTTTAATGTAGTCTGCCAGAAACATTGAGGTAGTCTTATTTACGTATCTGGATTCTCCTGTACCTCCTTCTTCCTTTTATTTGAAAGATCATTGTTTAGTGAGGGTGTTTGAGGATGGTGTTTTCAGTGGTGGACTTTGCAGCAGCTACTGCTGGAGACAGAGATGAGACACCAAAAAAGGTAGGTTCCTCTGTAGCTCCCTTGAAGGATCTGACATGGTACAGACCAAGCATCCAGATGGCATTTTGTATTTGTGATTGTTTTGAATCCTCTGATTTTTTCAGAGATGAGCTGTTAGGGGAGGAGGCTTTAGTAGCTGAGTGGTCTTTTTTTTCCCCCCTTTCTTTTTTAATTCTTTCCCACTGGAATCTCCCTATTTGGCCTCAAACTGCTGCAACAAAAACCTGGGGTTTAATGCTTTTAAACACCCTTGACAGAGGGACAGCTTCAAATTTCTCAGTGACCTTGATTTTCATGAGAGACCACCGCCCTCTTGATTGTGGGGGATGGTCTTGATACAGGTAGGTGAGCTGATACTAATCAGGCTTCAGTTCTCACTACAGTTTTCTCTAAGCTGTGTTTTCACCTCTAAGTATGTGCCTAAGTGTTCAGAAACTGAAGAGGCAGCCAAGTGTGATAGTGGTGATGAATTTTGCAGATGAAGAGCTGCTTAAAATTAGTGCTGAAGTAATCCCAGAGTCTGTGTATATTTTGTGTGTCTGTCTTTTAATGTTCAAAAAATCTTTTTGACTCAAATGGTCAACTGCTTTCCAATTTGCATCTTGTATGCACACCATGTTTCAACGTGGCCAGTGGTTAAGTTTTTCTCGTGAATTTAGGAGTTATTTTCTCTCATGAGATGCATAGTAAAACTGATTGATGTGCACTTTATTCTTATATTTCTTGGCAGCTGTTCCTCGGAGTAATAAAGTAAATATTACATTATCTAGTGTGGTCTAGTTATTTCTTCCACAGAAATACAGGAAAGCTGTAATATAACTTAATTTCACAGCTTGAATGTGGTTTTTTCAACAGGAACTGTTCTTATCAGAAGCAGTAATGGCCACCTAATGCTGGTATCTCAACAGTCAATAGGACAAGCACAGAACCAGACACAAAACAACACAAGTGTGAGACCATCTGTGCCAACCAGCACACCTGCAATCAGAATATGTGCTGTGCAGGTAACTTCTCTCATAACTTTAGTTTGGCATAGCTGTATGTTATGTAGATAGAACAGAGTTTGCAGATAAGTTGTGGAGGGTTAAATAAGCGTTTTAACCCTTTCTGAGTGGGGTGATGGTGTTTGGTTTTGCACCAATAAACATCACGACGTGCTTTGCTTTCTTGCTTGAGAAAAAACTTGAGACCTGTTACATATGGTAAAGGTCAAATTAGTGAACTTCTCTCTGATGATGATGATGATGTAAACCATTTTAAGAAAAAAAATGCCAGCCAAAATTGCCTAAATGGTTACTGCTACTATCTAAAACCTTGTGATCCTCTGTTGGGATATTTCTCCAAAGCTGAGGACCTTTCCCATGTCCCTAGGATGTTCCTCCTTCCCTGAACTCTGCTGGCTTTTTGCTTCCATCTCTTGTAGTGTGGTCAGCACGCAAGAGTAAGGAGCTACGTAAAAGTAAAAATTTATGTATTTCTTTAACCATTTTATTCTGATTATGCATTATCTCTAAATGTCTCTGAATCTGTTATTGAATATTAAAGTGGTAGACAAAGAATTTTGCTGAGCAGTGTTTAAATGATGTGGACTGTGCCTGTATTGTTACTGTTAAGAGGATTTGCCTCAGTTTGTATCTGACCCCAACTTCTATGTCTGTTTTGTCATTGACTTGTCTGACAGCTGTTCTCTGCCCATGTGTAATTATTTTTTATTTTTATTTTTTCAAAGAATTCTGGCACACAGTTAGTAAAGAAAATAGCAGCTGCTCCTGTGAAAACATTATCTCAAACAACAAATGCTGTGGTTTCTACTGTTCAGACACCTGCTGTAATACAGGTACTTTGCAAGCTTTATAGTATGGTGGAATAAGTGACAGAAGGAACTGGAGAAAATATGGATGCATTCTTGTTATTTCTAGCTGAATCTGGTTTTCAGTAAGCTTAGTAACCTTTGTCCTCATAATAAATTATTTCCCAAATCTGTTTTTCTAAATGCATAATTTAATTAGGCTTCTGTCAGCATGTGTCAGATAATCTTATCTCACTACAGTAGAAAGCACATGAACAATGAATACAATGAATAGTTCAGAGAGCCATTTCCAGTGCCTTTGTAGGCTGTGACAGAGCTCCTTCAATCTCTTGCTAAATCTTTTCTGGGATATGTGCTCCTGTTGGGGTTCCCTGATTCCTTAGTGCAGAAAAAGGTATACCTGAGATGATGTTGAGGGGAAAATGAGCTGTCTGCACCAATCAAGCTGTTTTTCATGTATATGATGTTTTTCCCCCTCATTATAAACTGAAGGAAGGTCATAGCTGAAGACCTGTTCCCTAATTGAGTGTGGCAGATGGGTTCCACAGGTACAGCTGTAAATAGGCAGTGGTTGAAAATGCCTCATTATTTTCAGGTAGTATTTTTGTCTTATTTCCCAGGTCTTATTTTGCTTTTTCTAGAGAAAAAATGTTGTAGGTCTCTTCTGAAGAGGGTTTTATCACCTGCAGAGTATGAGGTTTTTCCTACGTGTGGTTCATACTCTGTTCTTGGGGACCAGGCTTCTGGATAAGCATGTGGAATGAAAAGAAACCTACATTTTTCTGCAGATAGTATGTTCTGTTCATAATCTGCAGGAGAAATCATAAGGAAGTCTGGCTTCTACTTGTATTTTGTGACAAGACTTTGAAGGAGACTGAGCTGTAGCAGTTGACAAAACACTCAGTAAATGAGCAAGATCAGTCATTCAAAAAAACGTGCTGGATGTATGTTCTTGACCCTGAGGGTGTTTGAAGGGTTGGGAGAGGTGTATGTTGACAGTGGTAACAGTCTGACTAACAAGTTCATCCTTCTGCTGTTCTTCTGTATCAGCAGCTGAGCTCTACTCACACTCTGTGCTCTTTTTTCACTTCCCTCTCACTACAGATGGATAATGTTGGGGCTAATGTGGAAAACCCAGAGGCCTCTCTTAATACATTTTCTATTTTGCTCAGAATGGAAACAGTGTATCCTTTGTGTCTAAATAGAGTAATGGATGTTCCTTACTTTTGTTTTGGAATACTAGCTTGCAAACCCTGTGTTTGTGATCACTGCATAGAGGTCTTTAGGATATAAAAACAATAGTCATCTACTATACTACCCTTACACCGGGGAGAAGAGATGAAGGTCATCCATCATCTGATGGATGAAGTCGCATGCATCCTCACACTCTCATGTGGGTAAACACTGAGATTCATCACGCTATTAACTTCTCTTTTTAAAACTTTTATCTGCCTTTGGCTTGGTTTTTCTGTACATTAATTCAGTTTTGGTGTAGTCTATTGAACTTATGTTCTTCTGAGATATTTAAAGACATAGACTTGGAGTATTTTCTGTAAGCTGGTTTCCCCCACTGTAGAAACTGGAACACTTGGAATGAGCTGTAGGGCTAGATTTAGACAGCAGGAATGATGACTCTAGGAAAGATTAACAGAGCTGTTTTGTTTGGGCGGCTTCTCTGAAGCCCCTCTGTTTTACAGAGGATTGCAAAGCCCTCTGTATGAGCTCCTTGTACAATGAAGAGTAAATAGATGCAATGTGGATACATCTTGCCATCATGTGGTCACATTGCTCCTCACCCTGGGGTAGACAAGAGAAGAGTGCTGAAAAGGGAGCCAGTGCAAAAAGTTGATGGAACCATCTGAGGAAAGGATGGCAGAGACCTTGAGTCTGATTTCCTTGGCAGCAATTCGTTCATCAGTCTTAAAATAACTTCCTGATCTTAGTCTTGATAATTTTTGGAGGTCACAGGAGAGGAGTGTTGGTCTCCTCTCCTGTGTATGGATGATGTCACCACAGAAAGTGGTGGAGAGTGGAGAGGAAATAATACTTGGCTTGGTTCTGCATCTTCAGTCTCGTGTGAAATACAACTTGGAACACTCCCTGCAAAACTCTGTAGGTACTGACTGCAGCATTATTCTCCTCATCAACGAAAATATTTCCCTTTTCTGACATCCCTGAGTGTTTAAGCTCTGAGGTTAGACAAAATTACCTGCACATTCTTATTTTTTACCTGTTTCCCAGATGGCATAACAAAGCTGCAAAGTGTCTAATTAGCATCATGCTGGGGCACTTTCATTTAGATGCAGAGCACTTCTCTTGAAATGACTTCAGAACATGCAGGATTAATGACATTTTTTTTGTGGTGACCGTTTCTCTGTTGCTCAAAGTGAGAATGAGAATTGTCGGTAGTGAAAAAGGTTGACGACAGATGACAGAAATTAATTCCCATATATTCATTTTCCTGGGAAAAGGGTCCAGCAGACTTCCTGTTGTTTCCTCCCTCAGCTGATAAAATGCTGTTCTAGTCTTGATGTGTAAGCATGCTGGAATTTGCAAGAGATCAGCTCCTGTTTTTGACTTTTAAAAGCCCAGGGCACTGCAACTTGGCAGATCTGCGCTGTGTCCCCTTCCGTCTTCCTCCTGCCCATCTGTTTGTGGGATTCTTGTGCCCAGTTTGCCTCCCTGTGGTCTCAGAGCTGTTGAGCCTCATCCTTGGAAGAGGCAGTGGTGGTGGCAAAGATCCTGCAGAGAGCTATTAAAGTGTTACCAACAGTGGGAGCCTGAGCTAGAAAGCTTTCTGGTAGCTGCCTGCTGCTGTCATGTCAAGCTGGCAGCAGCTTGGGGAGGAGAGGACACCCACCCAGAAAGGAAAAAATCGTAAATGTGTGACAAAAGCATTATGGTTTTCTTTAGCTTTAAATGTTTGTTCATTAATTTTCCCTATCCTGAAAGACTGTTGTTTTGTGGGATGTCTGTCCCACTTTTGATTAGTTTGTTTTATCCATGGTAGGGTAAGTTAGGCTCCTGTCTAACTCTTATGATTGATGCAATTAGCCAGTGTTAGTTGTGCCTGTTGGACTAAGCTGGGGTGCTTAAATGTGTTAGGAGTCAGTGAAAGACTTTACATTGTGCAGATCTGAACCTAAAATTTGAACTACAAAACCAGACTTTCCCTTCCTCTTCATAGGCTTGGAGGAAAGATGAGAGCCAGCTTTAGGTTTCCAATGTTAACCTGGAGCTCTGCCTGTGGGTTCCCTCTGGCTTTTCAGATTTTAAGTTGAGAAATCAAAAGTTGTGGTTTTTTGCCTGGGCAGATTGTTTTAATTGTATTGTATTCTGTTATATCAAATGAACTGTGTTGGTGTTTTGGGTATGGTTTGTTTGTTTGTTCTCTTTAAAATCTGAAGTAGAAATAGTTTAGTGGGTTTTAGATTTAGCCTAGTTTGCAAAGAAGGGAGGTATTTTTTCCTAAGCCTTAATTACTCTCCTGTTGCTGGAACTTCTGAATCTGTTGGTAAATTATAATGAGCTTTTAAAAAGAGGTCTCAAAATAACTGGATTTTGTGAGTGTTTCTGTCAGGGCAGAGGAGAAGGAGATCCAAATTGCTGCCCACGAGGAAAAAGCAGGAAGAACTTGTTAGGTACATTTGCTGAGCTGGCTGCTTCTGCTGGCACTTGCATCCTTCCAAAGTTGACATGATGTCTTTTGCCTGCTCTGTGTGTGATAGGAAAAGCAAGGGGTGTTGCAATTGGGAGAGCAGCTTCAGGGCAAGACTGGAAGATAAATAATGACTTATGATTCTGTTTGTCTTCAGAATAGTATCGCCTGGCTTAGCATTGTCCAAAATCCATTAGTCTTAGACTGTAGGAGCCTGGCAAAGTTAATATATTTGTTTCTTCAAGACAATTTTACCTTCCTCTCCTCCTTCAAAGTTGCAGCAGTGCTTTGGTCTGGATGTGTCTCTGTAATTTCTTCCCTCCACCCTTGATTTATAAATAGAATTATGGCTGTAGCTGTCACTTACTGTATTAAATAGAGTCTCCCAAAACAAATTAATCTAAACTCTAAAAACAAGGAGAATTGTTTCTTTGTGTTTCAAATAGCAGTGTGGAGGGAAGCTGCTACCTTATATGCTAGCAGAATCCAGGGAAGTTGCTGCTTTGTATGCTAGCAGAATCCAGTATGTTTGTCACGTTGTTCCTTGGTTAAAAAGTGTTAATTTTTCTCTTCAGCCAGCAGCTGCAACAGCTAGTGTTACTACAGTTACTGCTGTAAAGCCTTTGAGTACTGGAACACCTGTAAAACTTCCAGTTACAGGACCACCTGCACAAGCTATCTCCCAAAAGGCAGTCTCTGTGAAAGCAGAGGGCACAACAGTAGCACAGACCAGCGCTTCTACAGTAAGGAAAAAAAAAGTTTTTAATTAAAAATTAACATTCTGTATGTTCATCAGAGGTTGAAGAGACAGTGCAACATCTAACAGTCTTCTCTTTATTTCCACACTAGGAGATGCTAGAGAATGTGAAGAAATGCAAGAATTTTCTTGCTGCACTAGTAAAATTGGCATCTAGCGGACCTCAAGCCCCTGAGATGGGGCAGAATGTGAAGAATCTGGTGCAAAACCTACTGGTGAGACTTTTTTTTCAAAACAAAGTCTATGTCATTTGTCTATGGATTTTTTACATTTACTTTGTCATAATTTTGTTCCTGTTGTTTTGTAGCTTTTTAACAGCTCAGGAGTTGGATTTGTGGCTGAATGCGTCTGACCCTTGTTAAGTCTTATGTTATAAATCTTACTTTTTTAAACTGAATCCCATGCTGTGTTATTTCCCCCCTCACATTTCTGTTTCACTTTATGCACACAGGTAACTGACAGCAGAAGGAGCTGGTAGTGTTAACACAGCTTCTGGGTATCTTTTTTTCATGTTAATGTAGTTTTGAGTCCTCAGTAGCAAGAATCTGATGTGGAGGTTCCAGTCCAGCGCTAAGTCCCTACTACTGCTTTACTCCAAGACAAAACTGAGCAGTGGGACAGGAATGACATTATCAATAGCTTAAAACAGTAGGATGGAGCAAACAGTGTGGTGGCTGCCAAGCTCTCTCTCTTTGCAGGTGGCTTCCGTATGGTGCTTCGTGCTGTATCCCAGCACAGCTGGGTTTTCCTGGTAACGATTTCTCCTGCCACTTCTTGTCATGGCATTTGACCGCTGCCGCTGTGTTGTTGTTCCACCCTAGCAGAAGGCTGTGTGCTGGTGGAGGGGGGTGGCTTTGCTAGTGGTACCAAAGGGCTTTTCAGTCTAGGAGGATGTGATGTGGACAGGTGTAATTTCAGAGAGCAGATAGTTTGAAGAATGCAGCCTTGCAAAAATTTGATTCCTTAGCCTCTGTCTCTGCTAGACTGTACACCTTCCTTCTGTGGGAAAAATGGAGTTGTTCTTTCTTGTGCTTACAGTACTTGTTTTTTGGTTTTGTTTCTCTTTATAGAGCACTTATTAAGAGACATTAATACATTGTTAACTGCACACTTGTTTGCTTTTAGTAGTAGTTTAAAAATCTGCTATTCAGTATATGTATGATTTAAGTGCATTTGTGTGTATGAGAGAAATGAGTAAATTGCAGCTGGGCAGCAGAATGATGCTTAAGGCAGTGTTTCATGAAGTGGGTGTCAAGTACCCCGTATGCACTGAGCCTTAGTGTGCCAAACCACTTGCATCTGTATCAGTGAGACCTCAGTGACCCACGTTTGCATCTCAGTGAGATCTAACAGGCAACAGATCAAGTGGCTAAATGGGAGAGCTGCTGGAAGCTCTGTTTGTCTGCAAAAACACAGTCTCTAAAATCCCTGTCCTGGTTATGTGGCAACTTGGAACAGTTTCTCCAGAGGTGAATGTGGGTGAGAGGAGTAATTTCTCAGCAGAAATGGAGGTTGGTGTTCTCTTTGTGTGTTTATACCTTTTTGAAGGAGGTAATGTTCTTGATGATGCTGGGAGGCTGAGGAAGGAATGCAGAGTCTGGGGCTTAACCCTCTGTAAAGTGAGTGGTCTCAGAAGTTTAGTCCAGCTTCCTAACCCCCCAAGCCCATGAGTCAGGTGTTTGTGTTGGGACAGGGTGGAAGGCATTAAGAAAGGAAACAGTACTCTGCAATTCAGAGGACTGTTACCAGGAGGGTATGCAGAAATATTTTGTATGTTTTGGAAGGACTGTGTTAAATGTTCTAGTATGCTGTGTAATGCAGTAGTCTGGAATTGTCTTACCAAAACTGCTAAGTTGTCATAAGTCTTCGATGCCTCTTAAGTTTATTTTTATGCAGATAAACTCCCTTTACTGAAAGAAGTACTAGTAGTTGATTTAAAATATATCTGCATAACAGTGAGATACTCAAAAGGATCAGTGCTGCTTATAAACATTTTTCTATCCCTTCACTTCAGTGGCTGGGTGTGAATTGCCTGTAGCTGAAGAGAGCATAAACAGCTTGGGTAATACTATATGAACATTACAACATTATTCTATCCTGACTCCTCTTTTTTTTCTTTTTTTTTAAATACAGCAGGAAAAAAGCATTTGAGTACTGAAATTGAACAATGCCATGATAAAATAAGTTTCCATGATCTTTTGATACGTTTTGAGGCGGATTCAGTTATAACTTACAATTGTAATTTTATTTTCCTCTTAGGAAGCAAAAATTGAACCAGAAGAATTTACAAAAAAGTTGTACACAGAGCTTAAGTCATCTCCACAACCATATTTAGTTCCTTTCCTCAAGGTAAGTGTCTGAATATGGATATATAGTATTTAAAGAGGGAAGGGAGGAGGATCAGAAGAGAAGAGAGTTGGAGCATTCAGATTTTTTCAGGGCAGTTGAAGAATGGTGCTTAGGATACCTCTGTGACTGTTGTGCTTGGAAAGGTAATTCTTAAGGGGAAGGGGAATTTTTGAGGAGTAATTTATGCTGTGTTCCTAATATTGTAGAGTAATTGCCCTCCAGGTGTTAGTGGAGACTAGTGTGTTGGAAGCTGTGCATCTAATCTACAGTAGAGCAGCTGTGTTAAGATGACCTCCTACTTTCTCATCAAATTTGTAGCAATTCTGAGTTCTAACTCAGAGGCTGACAACAGTGGTGATACACAAGCTTATGCCATGTTAAAGATCAAACAATCTGCATAAAGCTATTCATCTTCTGCTGGTTTATGTTTAGCTGGAGGCAGAAAAAATTTCTACCCCTTGCTTCAGAAAGGGTCTGACAAGACTACTGTGGCTTAGGAAAAGAATCCCAGGGACTCTACTTCTGTTCAAGCAAATAATCATATAAAGGAAAAAATGCTTCCTTAAGACTTTTAATCATATTATAGAATGGTATTAACAAAATAAAAATTAATTATACAGCAAGCATTAAATCTCAGTGAAAACATGGAAAAACTACATTAAATTTACTAAATTCCAATGTACACCATACTCTTAGGTTTGTTAGACCTGTACATTCATTATAGGCATGATGGTGAATAAAGGAAGAATAGTTAAGTGGTACAGGTGGGACAGAGTTTTTCTGGAGTTTGCCCTTTTCCTTGGTATTTGACAGGCCATGTAACAATGCCTGTGATAATGTTGATATTGCTCTGGATGGCTGGTGCTCATCTGCTGAAATCTGGGATAAAAATTTTGCTTACAGTGGCAGCTTTTAAATGCCTTGCTAGCAAGTTTGCCATGAGTTTGAAAGAGTGCAGTCATCTCTGCAGGACCTTAGGCTGAGATGAGAGATTCAGATTTGATATTTGAAAAAAGAATTTTCACTGTTAGGATGGTCAGGCATTGGAATGGGTTGCCCAGAGGAGGGATGCAGTCACCATCCCTGGAGGTGTTTAATAGGGTCTGGATCTCATGCTGGGTGATGAGATTTAGTGGTTATGGGGATGCAGTGGTAGTGCTGGGCTGATGGTTGGACTTGATGATCTTAAAGGTATAAGGTCTCTTCCAACCTTGATGATTCTATGATACATAGAATTTTATGATTGGTCGTTTATTACCTGTTAAATTTCCTGAAGGCTTCTTAAATGGCCATGCAAAAGTCAGAAAAATAAACAGCTCTGAGAATGGGTTTTCTGAATGCAGTGTGGCTCTGGCTGCAGAAGGACCAGGCTGTGAGTACAGGGTCAGTGTGACTGGCACTCACAGAAGTGCTCAGCTCTCCTAAGAAGCCATCCAACGATGTGAAGAGCTGCTACACTTCATACAGAGAACTCAAGGCAATTCTGCAGGGGTTAAGTTGGGTTCATCAGCGTGGGTCAGACCCTGACCTGTCACAGCAGAGCCCTTGTGTGTTGCTTCTGCAGTGCACTGCCAGGTACTGGCATCATCTAGGCTTCTCTGATTTGGGCAGTATCCACGCCACATAATCCTTGGCATGCTGCTCTCTCCCTGTTGTGTGCTACATTAACAAAGATATGCTGTGACTTCAGAAGTGTTGTTCAGACATGGTCAGAGTTAGCTGACTTTGCAGTGCTGCCAATCCTTTAAAACATCTTGCACCCAGATTGCCTTTTCCTGAAACACTGTAAGGATGTGTGGCTGATACACACAATTAGGTTGATCTGTAACTCTGAGCAGCTGTGACAGGACTGAGTGCCAAATGGAGGATGACTTCAGGAGCACTTCTCGAAGGTGCTAAGAGGATCAGTGCTGGCCTTGTTTGTGGGGGAAATGTTTGCAGCTTGAGTCTGGAAAGAAATGTGATACGGCTTTTTGCCAACCCACTTTTAGCTAGTGAAGTGGAATTTTAGGGAGGTCTCTCTGGAGCCAGCTCTTATCTTTGAGCTGCAGGTTTTTGATGAAGTTGTGCATGTGTTTCGTTTTGTCTGTTCCAAGAGGTGGAAAAAGTACAGTGGCTTTGGCTGTGAAGCCTGCTTGGTTTTCAAGTCTGCTGGATGCTTTTGGTACATAAATTGCATCAGGAGCTAAGCTGCTTTTTAAAATAAAAGGAAGTGAATGTATAAAAACAGATGGGCTGCAGAAGGTCCAGTTGTGCAAACAATGTGATTACTTGGTATGCTAGCATGTGAGACACGCATGAAGTCCAAAGTGGCAGGACTGTGTTAGGAGCTCTTAGAAACTTTAGCAACTGTTAAGAGAGGAGGAAAAAATACAAGGGTTTTCAAGAATATACAGGTAGCTACAGAACTTATTTCCCCTCATTCAAAGCCATAGCAGATTATAAACAGTGAAGGAGAAAAGTCTGTAGAGAGTTTGAAGATATTATTCTGTCCATTAACCTTCTCAAACACAGCTGTAGTAAAAATGAGATGTTGCCAGATTCCTTTACTTTTGTCCTCCTATTGTAGAGAAGTAGCTGGCTGAAGTTGTGTTGCTGCAGCTCTACAGACATTATTAAAGTGGTATCCCCCCCTAGTGTAGATACAGCTGTATTGATATAAAAGTGTTCTTTCTTGTCTTCAGAGCTTGTTCCTGACTTTATTGGATAATTCGTAACTCCCTGTCAGGATCCATGAAATAAACACAGCTGTTCCAATATAGCAGGGGTTTTTTGGCAAAACAAAATTCTTTGAGGTTATAAAGCAGTTAAAATCATCTTACTCTGAAACATAAATTCCAAATTGAAAAATCTAAACAGAAAAACAAAGTTATATGTGAGTTTCCCTGTAGATGGGATTACTGTGTGCAGTGTAGCTGTGGTGATGGTTGACCTTTGCTCAGCTGGTGTTGGTGTTTCTTGTCATCTTCACTGAACAAGATTGTCATCAATTTAAGCGTGACTGAAATTTAGCAAAACTTGTTTGCCATTTATTGTCTCATGAAAAATTTAATTGGAAAATGAAGAAGAGGATTCAGTTAGAAATGTATTATTATTGTGGAAAACTCTGCTGCTACTACATCCAGTGTTTTTTCATTTTTCTTTTAGAAAAGCGTGCTTGCCTTACGGCAACTAATGCCTGATCCTCAGAGCTTTATCCAACAGTGTATGGAGCAGCCAGCTCCAACCCAAGAAGAAGTTTCCACTTGTCCCTCTGCAGCACCACCTCCTTCGACAGGAGTGGCCACCTCGGCTGTAGCAACAACTGCTCTTCCAGCTATAAAACCCTCATCTGCAGCGGTCACAGCCCCTGTAGTTGTCACACCAGTCCTTGCCAGCACATCAGCAGCAGCTCCTCTGCAGGCTGTGAAGGCTGTTCCTTCCCCTGCTGCGGGGACAGTGGCTCTGGGGCCTGCAGCTTCCATCCTCACCACAGCTGTGGTGTCGTCTGGGCTGACCACTGTCCAGCCTGGCAAGCCAGTCCTCACCTCTGCGGTGCCAGCGCCCTCTCTGCAGGCTGCAAAGCCAGTGCTGGTCTCTACAGTGGCATGTTCAGCAACAACCCCTCTCCAGCCTCTGAAACCAGTCATTGGAACCCCAGTTGGTATTAAAATCTCGCAGCCCAGCTCCATTGTGGCGCGGCCAGCAGGTACTCAGCAGGTGGTTAAAGTAAAGCAACTGGTAAGATGGATTCTCTACTTCTCTGTGATAACCAGGCGCCTTTACTTTGATTCTTGCCATTTAATAAAGAGGATACCAGTTTGGACCTCTGGTTCTTCTTTTGTTTTTTCTTTTAATATATGAAGCTAGTCTGTCTTGAGTCCATCAGTTATGTTTGTGATAGTTTAGAAATGCTGAGCCCTTGCTGGAAAGGTGAATCTAAAGCCAAGCTGTCAGCTTGGTCTCTTGTAAGACACCATGTTGACCACCATTTCATCAGACTGAACATCCATCTTGAGACACAGGGGGATACGAGGTCTAGCTCCCTCTAGGCTCATAGCCAGGTTGGCACCTGGAAGAAAAGTTAGGAAGTGCAAGTGTCAGAAACAGAAACTGTTCATGAGATACTTACATTAATTGCTCTTGGATGCCCTATTAGGGCTGTGCCTCAGCTAGCCACCAGGGATGCCAGTCTCTCTCCCCTGATAGTTCCTGCCCTGGGTACTTGGCAGGCACAGGTGGCTTGATATTGTTCAGTGATATGTTATCTGAAATGCATGAACTACCTCAAGGAGCTTTTCTGAGCTGAGTTCTGACCTCCACATTTACTAAGACATGTTAATTATGAAGTCGTCCAAAAGTGAGTTTTTTCTATCAGGACTCATTAGCTAACAAATTCCAGGAGGAATAACTGTCTTATTAAAACAATACCCTCAAAAGCAATGTGTTAACGTTTTTTATTCTTGGCACAGGTTAACATCTTGCTAATATTAATATCAAATACAAGAAACTGTGGATCACAGGTATACCCAAAAGAGCAACTTTGTGAAATAAATTAGGTTTGGCTTATAGGTGTTTAAGATACCAAGTAGCATGGTGTCCAGCTGGTCTACTGTAAGTAATACTTTCAAGTATTTTGAGAGAATTAGTCTCCCTTTGGCAGATAGAGAATTCAATTCTTGCTAAGGAATTCCTTGTAAAAAATGTTTTCTTTAAGAAGTGGGAACACCATTAGACTTCCTGTGAAACTAGATTTACTTTTCACAGGTATGGTAGGACATCTGCTGCGTGAGTTTTCTTTTTAGCTTGGATATTGTGTATACTTGATTTAACGGTGTTCAGACCCCTAAAATGTTTTACTTTTTTAGTTCTTTTACTTTCAAAGGGCATAAGGTAGATAAAATACAAGAATCCTTCATTCTAAATAAAGGGTTTGTGTTATGGTAGCGTAAGCATGAGCTTTTCACCTTTCAAGACTTGTTTAAAACTGTATGGGGTGGATGTGGAGTCCTTTTTCTGACTGGATTTGTTAAAAAAAAAAAAAGAGGCAAAATACCCTCAACCCCAAAACTCCAAAGAAGAGTTATTAAGCATATGCATTGGCATCTTGGCTAGTAGTAGCTAAAGTCAAATTGGAAAAGGAGTTGGTACTCATATTGTCTTTGAGGACTGAGTTTGAAATTCCAGCCAGAAGAAAAGGAGAATTTCTTAGGTAGTACGAGGGCAGGAGAGCAGTTTGTTGGCTACACAGCAAGTCTTGTAATCCAGGGGAAAGGTTGACCATCTGTACAAATAGGCAAGGAAGCTTAGCTCCACACTGGGGAGTCAAAACACTTCTTGAATTTGATATTGGTGAACTCAAGAAATAGCTTCTGCCTCTACACTGCTGCACTGTGGCAGTCTGCTGCAATTGCCTTTCTTTGCTGTTCCTTACATATATTGAATTGCATACAAAACATGTTTTTATCCTCATTTTGGGTAGGCACAGTGATTAAAATACTTGCTCTTCTCAGATACAGTTGAAGGACTGAGTTGACTGCTTCACAGCTTAGCCGTATCAGGAGCTTGGTGTTTGTTCAGACAACTCACTAGCACAACGAGCAAGTCAGAAGAAGTGGCTATATCTCCTATGGCTACTACCCTGGTGCCTTCTCTTGAAAGGGCAGAGGGTCTGTTTTCTCCCATAAGAAAACAAATGTGGATCTGCCCTCCCTAAACAGAAGGGTCCTACTGCCAGCTGAAAAAGGAAGCACACTGCCAGCTGTGCAAATCTGTCTATACAATGCTGCCAGCAATTTTTTCCCTTTTCAGCCCACAGGGATGTCTGATGCCATACACTCCCTCTGTATGCCCCTTTCTAATTTTGGCCTCTTGTGCTTGAGAGAATTTGAACTTTGATGTGCCAGCTCCATTATAATGGTTCTCAAGAATGCAGCACTGCTGTATTTTAGTATCAAATTTGTGACTGGAGTGGTGCAACATGAAACTTTTCATTTCTGTAGTATTATTATCAAAACTCTGTGTGGACACTGAGGGGTCTGTTCTTTAGGGGTGCTGTTGGGATTGATTGCACTCCTGTGCTGTGGAAGTTGCCTATTTTGAAGGCTTTTCTCCTGTGACTTTCTTAGCACCTCATTTAAGGGTGTTGGCTTACAAAGACATTTCATCTTGGAAATAAAGTCTGTCTTGCTCTAATATTGCTTTATCTCTTGTTAAAGCACAGTAAGTGAAAATTTACATGACCAGGTGCTGGCATCCATTGCTGAGAAAGCTGCTGTGAGATTACAGCTTCACCTCAGGCATAACCAGCTAGGGGGTTTATGGTGTAGTCCCCACAGTTACCAGTGAGACACACTGCCTGGAGATTATTAATGACTGAACCAAGGACTGAAGTGTTTATGCTGTTGCAACTGCTTGTTCTTAGTGAGTTGTTAGTGTCATGGCCCCTTGGAGCTGAGCTTTCATGAACAATCTTCCCCATTATTTTTTTTTTGTCCTGGTTATTGCTCTTGCATTCAATTAATGAGGCTTCCTTCATGAAGCATTACTGCTTGTGTGTGATGATACCTCAGCATTCCTCTGCTGATCTCCAGACTTTGTTTTATGAATGTGAAGCAGGTTCAGTGAGGCTAATCAAAGTCTCTTTCAGGCAGCTGTCTCCTCATTGTCAGCTGAATGTTGTGTTGCATTTTTTTTAACTTAAGAACATCAATAATTTTATTCTGATGTCTGTGTCAGCCTGCTTAACCAGGGCAAAAAGGAACAGTCCCTTTTCTTTATTTCTTGCTGCGAACCTGAAGAAAGGATATTCTCACAGATATTACTGATGTTGGTAATGCTTCATTCTAGCACTGGATCCATGTTGAAATTTCCAGTGTTGTTGTTCTCTCCCATTGCAACTCTCAACTCTCTAGCTTTTGTAAGTCTAGAGCTAGAATGGCAAATAGAAAATGAGCTCTACTCCCAGCACATCTGCTCTGTTTCTTGGCAATGTAGCCTCCCTGGTTACTTAATTTACATCCCAGTCTCCACTTAAGACCATTTTTGTAACATGGCTCTGTTCTTTTGTCTGCTGTACCTCAGTCTGGAATGGTTGTGTTTTCTCCTGTGCGATTCCGTGTTTTGCATGCTGAAGCACCATTCTTCCTGGTGGTGAGGAGGATCTCTAGGTGTGTGTTAGTGCTAGTGGAGCCTGTGAGTAGTGTGTCCAAGCTGGTTAGCTCCTCATTAGTTACCTGAACTCACAAAAGATGCTGCTGACGTTATTCACAACTTGCAGTTTTGGAAGCTGGATCTCTCTGAGAGATCAAAGTGAGCTTTGGGAAAAACACACAGAAGCAAACCTTAGCTTCTGTTTTGCTCCATGAGTGCTGTATGTGTGAGCCTTATCTCTGTCCACAGTCTGTCCCTGTATTCCTGTAGTTCTTTCCTCTAGATCTTAATGTTAACTGTCTGTCAGGTTTTCAGATACCACTTTCAGATCAGTTATTCTATTACTGCTGCTACACCAAGCCTAAGTGCTACCAATACAGAGATGGTTGAGAGGTTATCTTGACCCTTTGATACACAAAGTATCTTTTTGTGAATGTATGATGCTTATGTTGATGATATTTATTAATAGAAGTTAAGTGACAGGAGAGAGCCTAATTTCTGAAGTATTGTAAATGTCAGTTCTTTAATTATACTTGTGCAAGCACCCTCTAGACTTTCTGAAGTAAGAATGAAAGATGCAGAGGAGAAAAATGGCTTCTTGACCCTGACATTTACTTTGTTAGTTTTCTGCTGCTGAAAAAATAGGATTCAGTGTGAAGATGTTGATTTTATGCTTTGGTGAAGTAACATCTTTCTACTGCCTGTAATCAAAAACTTTAAGCATGTATCAAAGCTCCAGCCCACATTCTGCTAGTTAGGAGGCTTAGAAGTGAGATTTTTAGGGATGCTGCAATTTTATTACTTTCTTGCATTTTAATAGCTGCCCCTGAAGAGGAAGGATTAGTATTTATGGGCTGTGCCTGTAGGTCTGTGTTGTGGTGACATCCTGCTGTCTGGTTTTGTTTCTTTGAAGTGTCTCTTTAAATAAAACTATGAACTGCCTTCCTTTTTACCCTTCAGCTGTGTACTGATGTCTTTGTGTAGAGGCTCTACTTGCTATAGGTGTTGCTATTTAGTACTTCATGTTCCTGGCAACTGTTTAGTGTATTTTAGCTCAACACTTTGAAACTCAGCATCTCAATTAACAATTGATGTTGCAATTCCAAAAACACATTGGTAATTTTATAGCACGTACTCTTTAATCCTTAGCAGGTATCATATTTCGTGCAAGACTTCAGTTGTTTTGGTGTTCTCCCTTTTTGACTAGGTGTTTGTGATACCTACCCTTTTGAAGTTACTGGCAGACTCACTTTTTAATGGTTAGCCTGCTGAGCAAGACTTACATAGAGGAAAGCCTCTCAGTATAATGGCTTGTGTGATAATTAGTGACACTTGTCAAATAGAGTCATCAGTAGAGAATGGAGGTGAAGTGTCTGTTAGAGCTCACTGAATGAGCTTAAAGCTCATTACCACTTGTTAAGATTTCTTGACATGAAGTTTAAAAAAAAAAGGTCTTCTCTGAGCATGCTGTTTGCTTTGAACTGAAAACTAGACAAGCATACCTGTCCAGTGGCACTTCTGGCTAAATGGAAACACTGATGCTGTTTACTTCTCTGTATTTTTAGCTCTTCTCACTGTTGATATTGGATATTCCACTTCCAGGTAGTTCAGCAACCATCAGGAGCCATTGTCAAGCAAGTATCCACGCTCCCACAGCCCTCAGTGCTCACCCTACAGACATCTGCTGAGAAGAAAATGCCACTGAATACACTTGTTCAAACCAGCCAGTTTCCTGCAGGTAAAGTGCAGGAACCTCTTTCATGTAGAAGGGGGAGGACTGCTGAGGTGTAGAAATAAGTGCAGGCTGTTGGTAGATTGTAGGAGTGCAGGAAGGTGGCTGTCTGTTGGGAGCAAGCAGCTCTGTGCATTCAGTTGAACATCTTTACTGTCTGGAGCTCTGATGAGAAAATCAATGTCACATCTACTTCTGGCACTTGTTAAGAGCACGTCAATCAAATATTTGTACTTGTTAAAATACTGTGACTGAGCTCCCTGCAGTGAACTTCCTCTAAGCAGATGATTTTGAGAGTTAGTTTGTGAGGCCTTGCTTTTTCCTTCAACAGATTCAGGCTGATGCACAATAAGAGTTTGTCTCAGCCAGTGAGTTTTCACTGAAACATTTCCCTGGTCATCAGAGAAGGGAGGGTGTTTGCTGAGAGTGTGTGAGGCTTTGGGCCATACAGAACTTGCAGAGTGTAAGATTCTAGAGTGTCTGGTTTTCAGATGGACCCAGTTAGTTGTTACTGAGTAAGCTTACCTAGAATAATGAAGTAACTAAACAGTGGTTTTAACATTTTTCTTTGTACTACAGCTTGTTCTTTGTTTTGTTTTAGGTTCCATTCTGAAACAAATTACGTTGCCAAGAAATAAAATTCTGTCGCTTCAAGCATCTCCTGTTCAAAAAGTGAAAATAAAAGAGAATGGAGCAACATCCTTCAGGTAAAAATGAACAATATCAGAAGTTAAGTATAAAAAGGAACAAAAGGAAGAACCAAGTATAGAGGTGGGAATGGAGCCCAAATAATAGCAACTTACTTCAGAAGCTTCTTTTCTGATACATGTTTTTCATGTCACAATACTCATGGGCAATGGGTAACCTTAAAACTTCTATGCAGATGTTAATTATTCTTAGTGTAAGAAAACTGTCCTGGTGAGGTTGGGTTTTGAGTCAGCTTTTCACTAACATGTTTTCCGTCCTATGAGTACAATTATTAATCTAGTTACCTTGTAGTAAAGTCTCTCAACAGGATTAAAGCAGGTAGAACCTCTGGTTTTTGCATATAGTGTGATAGCATTGGACTGTTACTTGGACTGGCTTGTAACCTGTCTGAAGTTCTGTGCTGCATTTCAGAATCTTTAATTAGCTCCTTGTTTCTGTGTGTATGGTGAAAGTCTTTGACTACATGATTTCTAACACGTTCTCTGGGCCTTTCGATTGCAAGAGTGCTTAAAGCTTTTAGTGCTGGCAACTGATTAACTTTTCAAAGGCAGAAATTATTTTTGCAGCTATGAAGTGTGATGTTGGAATAGAGGTACAGACTGCCATAAGCATTATTAGTCATACCACTTCAGGGCAAGTTTGACTTTGCTCTTCCAAGGGAAAAAAGCAGACATAGTGACACCTCTAACTTGTTGACCAGTTGACTTATTATCTGTTGAAAGCTGCAGCTTTGAATACAATGGTATAGACAGAACGCTGCAGCTGTTTACAGTAACATGCGGTATACAGTGAACACTTAAAAACATTGGTTGCCAAAAGCTAAGATGAAAAACTCCTATTAAAGCAATAGCTCTGTTCATCTGCCTCAAGGTCTTATTAAATATGCTTTAGAATGTAATGTGTTTAAAAAAACACCCCTTCATAAATATAGTAATAAAAAAAAGCAACAATGAACAAACTCATACCCAAAAAAAAAAAAAATTTCTGTGATCTTCCAAATGTAATATTTTAGCTGTCTTACATGAGAAATTTGAATTCCTGTTAGTTGTTCCCTGAATTGTTAAATTCATAGTGTAGGAAAATGTCCTGCTTTTACAATGTGATTCAATAGAGATTTCTCTTCTCGCTTTTGGATTGTGATCTTCAAAGTAGCATAAGTCCATGAGAATTTAGATAGGAAATCTCTAACTCACCCTAAATTTTCTTTGTAGAGTCTATTATCTCTGAAGAATCTGTCTTTGGATACACCCTTGGTGTTTCTTCTAATCACTGCTATAATCAAACTTCCTTACCTATGATCAATCAACTGCTGATCATGTGTGAGGCAGAGAGAGCCACCATGGCCTGATTTCACGTTTTGTGATGAAATTTGTTACAAGCAGAGAGTGTGTCTTGTAATTGATGTGATTATACATGTGGCACTAATGAGAGTGCCCTTACTGTGCCCTCTCACTGCAGTGTGTCATTGAGCCTGACTCCCTCTGCCATTGTGTGACTAGGCTAGGTTAGGATTTGAAGACATTCTACTCACTGAGCTGTACTTAATTAGCTGCAGTTTGACCTTGTCTGCTCTTTAACACGCTGCTTTAGGTTGCCCAAGATAAGCAGTAAAAAGAGTGGTGATTTCCTACCCCCCAAGCAAACAAACAGAAAAAAACCCAACAAAACACAAAGCATTCTAACCTTCTAGATATTGTTTCAGCTAAGCATGGACATTGCACCATGGCATGTCAAGAAATAGTCTGGTTTTGAAAAAAATCAAGATTTTTGTAAACAGATCTACACGTTTCTGTAAAGTATATGCTAGAGCGCTCTGGAAAAAAAATATCACGTATTTAATCTTCAAATATTTGTTCTGAATTTATTCTGTTTAATAGAGTTGTTGTCCAAAGCACATGCAACTTTCTGGCTTGGCTGCAATTGTTCTGGCCTGGGTAGTTGTCAGGGATGGGGCACAGAGGTTTGGGTTCAGTGTGTCTTTCTAGTTTTCCCTTCGACTCTTGGATAAAATGGAGTAAATTAGGGGGATTCAGGAGACAAGTGCGGTCGTCAGACACCAGAGGGTGCTCCAGACTCACTTTTCAGGCAGCAGGCAAATTCATAGATGTGAGGTGCATCTGCATTGCTTGAGCTTCTTTTGCAGTGAATACCCAGTAAAAATGTCAAACCTGACTTTGTGTGGTTTATCTCTCAGAACTCTTGAGTTCTGCTTTTCACCTTGTCCTAGTAAACTTAAATCACTGGAGGCTTGTAACAGCTGGGTGACTTTTTCCTGCTCATTCCTGAGTGTGACATGATCAAATGTAAAGAGCATTAAAGGAAGTGGTGCAAAAAAGGGGCTTTATGGAGGGATTGCTGAAAGTGAAAGCAAGGCAATATCCATCAGAAATACCTTCACTCTGTACACTCTATTTTAAATTTATCACCTTAGTAGAATGATTTCTACTGCTTACTCACAGTACATGATGCCTTGCTTAAAATGATTGAAGTTTGTTTGAACAACGAGAAAAGAGTAGTACAAAGTATGAACTTAGCATGGCTTCCATTAATCTTTAGTGAGCACTTTTCTAAGGAATATAGAGGTAATTTCTTTGGGTTAAGTAAAATAAGTGCAAGTGTTTTCATATATTTCATCAAAACTTGACTTAATGCAAACTTGTGTCTCACAGTGAAAAAGTTAGAATGGGTACTGAAGAACAGTACAGGTAGAGATGTCTGCTTGCATATAAACTCTTGTATGCTTGTACACACTAGAGAGACTGTGTGCATGGAAATAATCAAGAAAATAGTAACCTGATAAAGGCAGGTTATAAAGAAATGAAACTTCTCTATGTAGAAAAATGGATAGATGTACATTATAGAAGTTTATCTGTTCTTTGCTTGAGTGTTTTGAGTATGTGGTCAGATTAAAAGCAAAAATGATTTCCTGAAACTGCATGCTATGCAGTTGTACCTGGGGTGCAAGCATCCTTCCTGGGATTCCATAAACAGTTCCACTGGAGTAATGTCAGGTTCCAGCACCGATAGCTTGTGATGTGTGTTCCTGGTGCTGGTTGTGCTGATTTTGTCAGCACATATGTGGCAGCTGCTGTGCTTCAGTGGGATTTTTGTCTCTGCCATCAGTAAAGACTTCTCTGTAGTGGTCACTGTGAAGAGGAAACCGGAATGTACTTGTGAAGATCAGTTAGCACTCAATTATCATCCCATGAAGCTTCATTGACACGCTTGTTGGAAGTTCAGGGTCTCTGTTAGGCTGATAGAGCCTGAGTATGCACTTGGAGCTGCTCAGCTGCTGGTTGAGAAGGGGTAGGAGGAGGGAAGCTGTCCTGGCACTGTTGGCTTCAGCTTTAAATTGTAGCTGTGGACATCTAACTGTTCTGACAGTCCTGGGATATAACACTTTTCTTAGCATGATGGATTTGGGGCAACAAGCCTGGTTGGAAAGCTATTGTGTCTAGTTAGACATAAAGAACTGGAGCTGGTTTGAGAATCTGTTGGGTCTCCTTTTCCCTAAACACATTCACACAAAGGAACTGCTAGCAATGAGGGCATACGAATGGAAGGAGGGGTAGAAGGTGGCTGGACTCAAGGCTGGACTCCTTTTCTGTCCAGGTGTCTCACTGGAAGTTTGCAGAAGAATTGTGCCATAGAAATATACTGAAACCCAAAGGAGAAAATGCATCTATAGTTTTAAGAAAAATATCCTTTTCTTGTGTCTTTTGAGTATTGCTTAACCTCAACCCTAACTCATGTTCTAATAACTTTAGCTTCTGCCTCTAGTCAGTCAAAGGATAGCCTGCAAGAAATATCATTTCACCTTAGAATGATAAATTCCTGGCTAACCCTTGTTCAAGAGTTATTGAGGCCACACAGTGTTTTCTGAAGGTGAACTTTATCAAACCTTGCCATAGAATACTCTTTTAGAGGGGGGTGTGTGTGTTGGTTTTGTTTTCTGTGCTTTCCAAATAAAAAGATGTTCAGATTGAGTGATTTTACTTATCTGTCGTGATACTATGGGTGTCTGTTTTGGATTGGTCCTAAATCCCTGAAGCCATCATTAGGGTCTTTGTCACATTGTGAAGTAAAAATGCTTTCTCTTGATGGTATGAACTCATTTGATAAAAACTTGAATTGTTTCACTGCCAAAGTAGTGCAAAAACTTTTCCCATGTAAGATTCATTCAGTATTTTACCTTAAATGATCTCTTAAGAAAAATTAGGCTGAAGCATACAGGCTCTTAAAGGTAGTCTGAGTGATGTTCACCCTAACTGAGTTTTTATTATTAACATATAATCCAAAGCTGCTACATGAGAATCCAGCTAATGGTGTTACCTGCTAGAGCTCTGGCATGGTGCTTCAGAGAGAGTAGCATCTTCCCTGCTATGTATACAAGTATGATAGGACTGATCAAAGTGCAAGGTCTGGATTGGTTCTAGTAAGTAATCAAGGAGTGTTTGTGTCCTGTGTTTTAAGGGAACTCTCTAAAGAAAACTGAAGATCATGTCTGTGCTAATAAGCCTGTGCTTTAAGCCTCAGTTTGCAAGATATGCATCTTGGTTAGAAAATGGGCTTGTTTATAGTCCAGTGAGTCAACATTCAACTTCATTCCACACTTGGTTCTACCTAGTGAATTAGTTTTAGAACAAATTTCAGGCTGCGAGAGTGGTGGTGCAGGGTTAGGGGTTGTGGGAACTTTTGATCTGGGTCTAATTCAGTCCTAGGTTTCCAAGCTGGCTCAAAATTTCAGTTTCATATAAAGGATTTGCATGCCTAGCAACTGAGGCATTAACCAAATTAATGTTTCAGAGGCACCTTGCAGAAGTGTGAGAGCTTTAGGAGCTCCCTGTCCACACCCGTGCTGAACATCTGTTGTATATAGGAAATGTGAATGTGGCTGCTTGTTGATAGTTGAGACTTTTTCTTTGTGTCTGTTCTGAACAAAGCATAAAATGTTGGTCTCCTCTTTTGTAGAGATGAAGATGACCTAAATGATGTGACTTCTATGGCTGGGGTTAATCTCAGTGAGGAGAATGCCTGCATTTTGGCAGCAAACTCTGAGCTCATTGGCACAGTGATTCACTCTTGTGCAGATGAACCATTTCTGTCTCTGGAAGCTCTTCAGAGTAAGATCTTGAACATAGGTGAGAACAAAGCACACACAGCAGATATGTATGGATGTAGTGTTTCCTTGCCTCTTTCATCAGCCAGCCTCCAATCTTTGAAGAAGAATCTGGAACTATTATGATCTACTATCTCATGTGTTTCTACCAAACAGTACTGAATTTTCACTTCCCCTTCTAGGAAACAACTGTCTTTTAAGGTTTTCTTTACATGGAAACAGTATGAAGCACAACCAGAAAAAAGAAACTGAGGCCATTTAACATGTGAGAAGTGAGCAACTTTCTTATTCTTAAACCTAATGCAACACTTAACACTTGTGGTGCAACACTTAACAACCATTAAGGTGCTAGCATCAAAACACTTAAATGTGCTTTTCTGTCTCAGCAGCTTCTAATTTGATACATTACACTGACTTCCCTAGCAGTTTTTGCATTCCTCTGCCAATATACTCTATTGACTAACATTAGGAAGAAGTTTCAAACTTCCAATACACACAGAGCAGAGCTTTGTTTATGACTCCCTTCATGGAAAAAACTTTTGTTAATTCTATATAAAAGAGGTGTTGAAGCTGTTTGTCTGTATAATGAGTAATACTGTGGAATGTATGTTGAATGCCTGTGTTAGAGGAAGTTTCTAATGTAGATATCATTTCATTTGAGCAAAAATAATAAGTGTTGCTTAGTAATGTTTTGTTATGTCAGAGCAAGGAGCATGCAGTTGTGTAGCAGCACACTGGCTGGTCCCAGTTTGCTGTTTGTCAGCAGCACACTTCATGCTTGTTGCTCAGCTCCTTGCTCGTGCCCTCTGCCCAGTACTTGCTGTACTGGAACACTGAGTTTTACAGCTGAGCATCCAGGAAAGCCTGAATGTACAGTCACAATTCTGTCACAGTGGCTTAACCACATGTTCACAAGTCTTTCTGTTTCCACACACAACTGGTTCTTAGTCCAGAGTGAGCAGCCAGCCTGTGACAAGCATGTAACCTGCAAATGCTGCCTGTGACCTTGGTGCTCCTGCCCCAGTCAGCCAGATGTGTCATCTTGAGCTGTATGGGGCATAGCAAATACTGTGTTACTAGTGGCAAAGGGAAAGTGCACATCAGACCTGGTGCCCAGAAGATGTTCTCAAAGTTCAGTAGAAGATGAATCAGTCATTTGTGGGAAATGGATATAAGGAAAAATAAAGAGCTCTGCAAAAACAGAGAGTATTTCTAGAATAATTTGCTGGTTGTGGGTGTAAAGACATTGTGTTGAAAGATGGAAAATAGAAGCCTGGCTGTTTCATGGCTAGAATGGTAGTTGTTCCAAATTAATAATAATAATACTAATAGCGATATCAATAATTCATGTCATTTATGATAAGTTCTTGTTTGTGAGGAAAGGAATGCTGCCAGGGAGTAGAGCAATTCAGAAAGTTGTATGCTTTTGAACTGAGCCGTCTTTGGATTAAGAAATGTGTGTGTAGGGAGGTCTTGAGGTTTGGGGGGATTTTATTTTGTCTTTGAGCTGGTGTTTCAGTAATTGGATAGTCTAGTGAGAAGCTGCAGTATTGAAAGGTACTTGAGCAAAATGAGCTTTGCACTCAGTTAAGTTACAGGCCAGTGCTTACTGATCAAACAGGGGAGTGCTTTGATTGTATCTGGGAAAACATTCTAGGTTCTCCCTGCCTTGTGAGATTGTCATTCATTTTCAGTTACAGTAGCAAAAGCAAATGAAATAGGTGATTAGTTTTTTTACAGTGCGCTGTTTATCCATTCTTAACACTTCGCTTGGCAGTAAATACTGAAATGGGTTTTGAAGGCGTGCTGTATATTGCATCATAAAGTATTACAGCTGCTGTAAATGCAGTGCAGGGCAAGGAAAAGTGCTTCTGACAGGTACAGCGTATGAGGCGTGTGGAACTGCTGCCTGCCGTGCCCACCAGGGAAAAGCCGCAGCCGCCCAGGTGTCTCGATGGAGCTGCGCTGAGTGATGGATGGTGTCAGCCATGGGAAGGCTTCTCCTTGGCAGCCCGCCAGAGCCGCGGGAAGGTCGCAGAGGTGATGCCCAGCTCTGGGTGCAGGGCCAGCACAGCCTTGCCTGGAGCTGGCACCAGCCTCGGTCGCAGCTGCTGAGATGCAGAGATTCAGCAGCAGCCCGGGAGGAAAGGTTGAACGTGGCGGCAGGATGAGCCCGGCTGGACTGGAATGCGCACTGTCCCAGCGGCTGCTGTGGCTCCGTTGGGTCTGGCTGCCCCTGTCGGTCGGCCAAGGCACTTTGGAGGGTCTCGTGTGCCTGGAGTGTGCTGCGAAACCCATTCCTGCTCATCAAATAAACGTCATGAGTTGTTAACAAGCACGGTGTCAAGCAGGGCAAAATGTAATTCTGTATTTTTTTAATTACTGGAATTAACAGAATATGGCACTAATTTCTACAGCTACCGCTTCTCCCCCTCCCTGAACATGAAGCTTGATTTGTGTTCTTATTAACTTTGTCCTATAAATGACCTTGCAAGGAGAGTGGTTCTGGAGGCTAAGTGAAACAATGTCTATATTTTCTGAAGCTTCAGGCTAAGTTTTATTAATGTAATGTCTAAGATCTTTGAAGTTGTGACTTTACCAGGAAAATCATAATCTCCAAACCTTTATTCATAATGGGTATGACTTCCAGGGGGAACAGAATACCTGCTGTGCTAATTATTTCAATTATCAGCTACTACTAAAACACGTAATGGATTTTCTCTGCTTCCACAGGTAAAAGGCATGACATTATGGAACTTAACTCTGATGTTGTGAACTTGATCTCCCACGCTACACAGGAAAGATTACGAGGGCTCCTGGAAAAACTAACTGTAATTGCTCGGCACAGAGTATCAACCCACAAGGTAAAGGAAATCATTAGCAAGTTTTGCTCAAAGTTTTCCTGCTTTGCAGCCTTGAAGGTAAACCTCTTCCAAGTGTGGGCATATCACAGGCAATATTTGCCTTCTCAGTATCTACCAAAGGCTGGTTTTAGCTGTGTCTAGCCCAGCATATAACTGTTTCATTTGATTTGTTGGGCAGGTGCTCTTAAAACCCAGCATAAAACTGAATGCATATTTTTCTTCTCTTCCATAGCAGTGGTGGCTGTGAAACAAAGTCTCTTACATGGTAAATAGAAATCTGACTTTGAATGCTCTTGATGGTGGGTTGATTTAGGGACTTGTGTTTTCCTTATGCATTTACTTGATGGAATTGCAGTCAGTATTGGCTCAGTAAAAAGCCTTGGCAAACTGAATTGATTATTTTGCTTTTGAAAAGTGCTCCATGAAGACAGAGGCCCTTTTCATCTTCAGATTTTTGTCATCTTAAGTCTTTTTTTAGCTTCATTCAATATAAAGTATGTTGTGTCCCAGTGAGCTAGTATCCCTTAAGATGCTTGTATGGTGCAAATGGGAAGTGATAATTTACTGGCCAAACTAACTCTTTCTTTTTTTCTTTTGTCATTCAATAGCAAGATACTTGTCGCAGATGTCTCTTTGTGAAAAAATCTTTTCTTTAAGATTTGTCTTTCTGAGAATTTATGTCTTCAGAACTAGACATAAACAATAGGTTATCTGCTGCTGTGAAAAGCAACAGGTCTGTCTGGATTGGCCCAGCTTAGATGTTTATAATTAGTGGCCAATCCAGAACTGAGCTCTCTCAGACAGTCTGAGACAGCGGCGTTTGTTATCATTCTTTACTTTTCTTTCCTAGCTTAGCAGCTTCAAGAAACCTTTCCTTCTTTTCTTTTCTTTGTAGTGTAGTTATAATGTAGTATATATATATATATCATAAAATAATAAATCAATCCTTCTGATCATGGAGTCCATGTTCTCACCTCTTCCCTCAATTGAAAACCCTTGTGACCACTGTTACAGATACTAATCCTTACATCTTGCAATGTGAAGCTGTTTTAGAAAAAGAAAGTGAGAAGCAAATGTCTCTGTCAACTCTTAGTTTTCTGTTTGTTCAGGTTGAGTTTTTTTACAAGAAGTTTATACTTAATGAAATTTAACAAGAGCAACCAACTGATGGAATAGGAATTATTTTTGTACTGAACACTTTTTGTTGGCTTTTCAGCACTGGAGCAGCAATAGTTAAGAGGAGCAACTACTTGGAAGCTTCTGAGTATTTATGGTGTTTTCTGAAGCAGTAGGAGTACTCTGTTCCTTCCTGGAAGAAGATGTCAAAGAAAAGAAAATCAATACAGAACAAGTACAGAGTTCTGTATGAAAAGACTTCAGAAATCTGCGCTTGTTGTATGCTGTTTTCTCCAAAATGGGAGGTACTATTGAGCTTGTGAGCAAAAGTGAGGAGGAAGCTGAAGTCCAGAGTAACCAGTAGGACATAGTGTCTTGCAGACACCAAGAACAGAAGGAAATGGTTTTGGACAGTAGGCTGGATAGGGTTAGTTTCTTTCTCATTGAACTAAAACAATAGAAAAACAGGTTTTTGTCTGATTGAATTGCCAGAAGCAGTGATGAGATTATAAGATTGCAATAAGCTGGCTTTCTTTTCCTCTTTTCTCAATAGAAAAACAAACAAAAAAAATCAAAAGTAATGGGCAAAGTAGTCTTAGAGGCACAGATACCCTCTTTTGTCAGGAAGATGGTATTACGTGACAGAGGAGTGTCCTACAGGATTACCTTTGTGAGCAATGCTATTGTGAGAGATGCTGACAGGCTTTTAGGAATCTAAAGTTCAAGAAGAGAGCACTGCAGGGTGCTGGAGTCCCGTTATGTATTAATATAGGTATTTATACAGGCCTGTATTCCCTCTGCCCTGGTGCTTACCCCCTGTTCTCTTTTCCCTCATGGCTTTTGATTGGTATCCCTGCATGATGTGGGCTACATCTATGCCAGATAAATTCCCAGAGTCTTTCCAGGAGGGTTGGATGGTTGCTCCATAAGGGGTTTTGTACTGGCCTGTCTTCATTACAAAATGACAGCAATAGGAGTAGTTGTGGTGAAACCAAAGTAACTGTTATTAGGGTGGGAGTTGGTGTAAAAAGGCCAGTAATTAATGGAATCGTAGTCCGGAAACTCTTCTTCCCAGTTTGCTCAGTTCATGCCTAGCAGCTTTCATCTGATAGATAGCCCTGCAGAGAGAGAGAGAGTGAATTGGCAGGGTAAAAGCTTCATGCTATGCCATCACGTTGACTTGTCAACTTTAGTCCTTTTTTTGTTAAATTTAAGAAAAGAAATTAAAATTGGAAGTCACTGACTTAACTGTGATAAAACTATGATGGTGGTCTCTTTATGTGAAGTAGGAATAGCCTTTCAGGTGGTTGGGAGCTGCTTTCTGTGATGCAGCTCTTGTTGCAGTGCTCTCATAGAGCCTTTGGAAAACCATAAAGGGAAAGGGTTTTTATGTGGATTCATCCCAGCATGAAACAGCTGCCATGCTCCTGTGGTTGGAGGTCCTGAGCTCATGGCTCCAAGAGGCATGGTGGTGCTGAGCTATAAATGATGCTCCATGAAAACATTTTCTCCTCATGCAGTAGCACTGAAATGCCGCAATGCTGAACTGCATTATCTGTAGGGCCATGGGATGTGGGTGATAATGCTTCATCGTAACAGCCCTGGCTACAAGTCATGATACAATGGGGTACAATGTAATGTTTTCTGTCTCAGCAATTCCCTGCTAAATGACCGCGGAGAACTTCATTGACTAGGAAAAAATATAACTGCAGGTGTTCCTCTTCTAAAAATTCCTGAAACAATCTATCTTAAAACAGGTGATGAGCTGAAATAGTGTTACTGAAATATATGCACCTATTTCTCGTCCCATATAAGCCCATGGTAGTGCATTGGGGAGTGTCTGCTTGAGAGACTTACATTGCTGGTTGGTATAGGGTCATGGATTTGTCTTAAAATGTGTAAATATCTGGCTATTCCAAAGCGAAACACTTATAAACTTTGGAAAAAATAATCTTCTGGTACTACAGCTTTCTTCTTTGTCCTTTTAAAAGGATTGTGGCATGGTGGTGGATTATTATAAACTGCTGCTTCAAAACAAGTTGTACTGATGTACTGAGAGTGACTCAGATATAACTTATGCTTTGTGAGGAGCGGTTAAAAAAGACTTGAGGAGTCACAGAAGTGGAGAGGAAAAGGTTTGTTGGACTTTTTTGCAAAGCCACAGACGCTGCTTGGCAAAGTATCTGGTTGAAGTCTGTGGTGTGTTTTGAGCCACAGTTGGTAATATGTGACAATGAGGTGCCTCATTGAAAAGGACCATACATAATACCAGAAAAGGGATTGATTTCATGCTATGACGCAGTTGTGAAAATTCAGATCAAGAGACAACAGTACTCCACAAGAAAACTTTTACTTTCCTTCTGTCTTTTCATAGTGCACAGCTGGGTGTGAGAAGAAGAGTCTGAGTATAGTATCCTTGAAAACTAAAAACTGAGTAACTGAAGTCATGGATAGTCCATATACTTAACATATAACCTTGCCTAAAATACAGCTGTAAAATGTCCTGTGCTTCTTTTAGAATAGTTGTGTGTCAGAATTGTTCCATTACTATGTGAGACTGGTGTAAGATAGAATGAAGAGACTCTGAAAGTACGTGGTGGTTTTGGCTGATAAATGCACCAGGATAAATTTCTCAGGAAAAAAAAAAAGCAAGTTCACAAAGTAACAGAGAAAGAAGACAGCTGTAGGATGTGCACTAAAAAGTGGTACAAACAGGTGGCACAGATATGCCTCATCTAGAATGGGCTCCTTGTCTTGTGTTGCCTAATGGCCATCTGGCCAATGCATGGCTCAAGAAGTCTGTCTTTGGAGGAGCAGAGTAGTAAAACCAAGCTTTTCATTGCCAGTTCACCGTGTTTTGGATCTTTCCTTTCTCTGCCTTTCTGAGCTAAAGTAAATGTCAATTCAGGCTTTCTAGTGGGGGCAAAAATAGAATGTAAAATAAACTACTGATTGCTATTCTTGAGACCAAAAGGACCTCAGTCCTGTTTCAATGCCTGTGTGTCCAGTGATTGTTGGACTAAAACTAATCATCATATTCACTGGCCCAGCTTTGTACAGTGCCTGAACCAGATGACTTCCCTAGGTTACCTTTGAACATAAGCTATCCTGGGACTTGAAAGATTCACTGAGGCAAAAATACCTATTTTTAAAGCTATAATAAACCAGATATAATATATTTCATCTTATTCACCTCTAAGATTCATTATAACTGGTTCTAGACCACCCCTCCAATTAATAAATCATCTTTTTGGAAATACCAGATGATGCTTGTTTCAACTTCTGCATTAAATGGCTGAAAGTAGAATACAAAGCACTAGAAATTTATAATGTCAAATACTAATTTTTTTCTCTTCAAAGTAGAAAAAATATTATGCCCTGCTGCTTTACAATTCCTTTTTCTTTCCTGACATGTTTACTGGATAATAAGTTGGTGGTTTAAAACAAAATTTCTTTAGTCTAAGGTTAGGGAAGACTTCTCTTATTATAGTCAGTATAGACTGGATGCTTTTAATATCACTTGTTCAGTAACCTCTTACTAGTCCCAGGCACCTGGAAGCTTGCTTCAGTGGAGAGGAGACATGTAAATAACTACCTACCACCTGAAGTCTTTATAAAACAGCCCACACTTTTCAGCTTTGAAAAATAGTGTTGTTCTTCTCAGATTGTTCCCATTAGGTTTATGAGCTCCTGGTTGTCTGTAACAAAGTTCTTTTTTCAGGGGAGTGATAAGTACATCGTATGTAGTGACACCAGAGCACAACTGAGATTTCTTGAGAAGCTCGATCACCTAGAAAAGCAGAGAAAAGATGAAGAGGAACGTGAAATGTTGCTTCGAGCAGCCAAGGTAAGACTATTAAGTTTCCAAGGAAGTAGTCCTGTCCTCTAGGTTGGTGACCATCTTCTGGTTTCTCCTACTTCTGCTTTAAATATAGTAACCATTAATTCTGCCACTGAAAATCTATAATATTTAGGACAATTGTGGCTATACAGAAAAGGATTTAACCTATTTACATTTTTTCAAAAGTCCACAAGAGTTCTTTGAAATGTATGGTGGGTGAACTACTTTTTTGAGATTATTTGTACTGGTCAAAATGAAGTAAAAATCTATAAATGTCCTTCCTGTATCTCTTTTTGCCTCTGAAACAGAAGCCTGGTGAGATCCACCACCCTTGCCGGTGTATTTGTTTTCTGTAGTCAAGTTCAGAGGGCTGGCCTTGGAGCTGGTGCCACAGCATCCATGAACTCCTGATGGAGCTGTTGCTAGTACAGAATAAGTTTATTCTCTCTTCCTTCCCCTCAGGAAGAGGAGGGGGAAAAAACTACAGCAGTAGATGTTGCTTCATCAGCTGTGACTTGACCATCTTCTGTTGATTCTTTTCTTTTGGTTTTGTTTCAAGCCGAATTCTGGAGCTTTTTAGGTGGAAGCCTGATCTAGAGTTGAACGAACAGTGTTGTGCTTGCATGAATAGAACTCCCTTTCTTTCCTATACTTCCTGTCCTTTTTAAGTGTCTGCTGCTGACATGAACAACATCATGCCTAGACTGGACCTGACTGACAGTGTTAGCATCATTTTCAGCTTAATCTTGCCTCTGGCTAGAGCAGAGGCAGCCGGCCCAGATGAGGAGGGGTGTGCACGTATGTGCGTGGAGGGGGATGGAAGCCAGTCTGGATTGAGGCATTCAGCCCTGGAGCTAAATCTTTCAATCACCAGAGAAAACTGTCATTTATTAAATATTTAACAGATAGGATGGTGTTTGGACTCCAGTAATTTCTATTCAATCTTTTTCTTCTTCCTTTGGTAGAGCCGTTCCAATAAAGAAGATCCAGAGCAACTGCGGTTAAAGCAGAAAGCGAAAGAGGTAGGAGTTTCCAGTTACCATGCTTGCCTTTGTGTGTTGAGAGAAGGTTGGCAGCCCTGTCCCGGCAATTAGGTCAGGGTTTATTTTGCTGCTGCATACCATTTGCAGAGGCCTTGGGGAAGGACAGGAACTGCCACAGGCAAGGGCAGTGCTTCAAATGAGGTCAATGAATTATGAGCTCTCTTTTTTTAACATTTTATTTTTGCAGTTTTAGTCCTGTCTCAAAACAGTCCTTTGTAAACTGCAGCAGTACACTTGGTAGGAATATAATGTGGGATTAGAAAAAAAAAAAAAAGAAACTTTGAGATTTAGCATCTGGGACTGTACAATAGGCTACATTTTTCCAGGGTAATTGTTCGTTTTGTAAATCTGATACTGCTTATAATTCTTTGGCTGGGAGGCGGTACTGGGATTTAGTTTTAAATGGAAAACGCCTCTGGCTTTTAATTTTCTGGGCCCAGCAGTTTTCTGTTCTGGAATGGAGCCCTTGTTTCACACAGTTCATGTTTAGCTGCAGGGGTTTTAGTTTATAGCTTAGACTGGTTAAGCTTTTACTCCCAGAGGCCTCTGCATAGCAACTGTAAAAATCAACAAATAAGTTCATTTATGTCTGCAGCCTCCTCTCAGTAGCTGACTTTTTACATTTCCCAATATCCATTTCCTGACTTTTCTAGCCTGAGAGAAAAAAGCTCCACTAATTGGAGCTTATTTTAATTGAGCCTTAATATTGGATCTCACTGGAGTTGCCCCCAGAGCTACTGGGAACAGAATGAAATGAAAGTACCTAAGGTTGAAGATGTGTGTGCGTGTGTATGTGTGTGTGAAATTTTTCACTTGACCTACAGATTCTTGTCCCTGCTGAATAAATCATCAAGCCTGTTCACATTTCTGATTAAGGATCTGACAGCAGACGATAATAAAGACAATTGAGGTGTGAGACGTGTGATACAGAGCTGAAGAAATTGGTTTCTATAGTTACTTGACTGATTTCATGCAATTTTTAAGGATCTTTGTGCTAAATGAGAGTGATTTTCTGAGCAACCTTTTGCCTTAACTGTGCCTCTTGAACTATGAAATTTGTTGTTGCTTAACATTGCTGCACTTGGCTCCTAGGTGCCAGCAGCAGCAGGTTATTTATGAATGCTTTAAAGGCCCTTATTGTTTGGATTAATGTAGGAGCCCAGGCAAAACAAATGGAAATCCAGTAAAATAGTATTTGAATCAATGCTCTGGATTTGCACCACAGTAGATGAAATTTGTAAAATGAGAAAGAAGCAACTTGCTTTACTATCTGTCTTTTAATTCTTTGTTTCTGCTTACAACTCTTTCTTCATTGCTACAATCTGTGAGTACAAAGTTGCCCTAAAGCCCTTCCCAATTTGCCTCTAGTGCCACCAGGATCAACAATCAGTGGGTGATGCTAATCTGTCTTGTTTTGTAGGTGACTTTACCTCTGCATCATCTGATTGTTTCTAGATGTATTTTCTTTTAATAAAGACTGCAAAGTAATTCATTTATGCAGCTTCTATTCTCTTGTTTTCTGAACAATAATATGTAAAATCATTAAAAGCATTCTGTGGTTTGCATATTTAGAGCACGAAGAAGGTTAGATTAGATTCAGTGATATTTTTCATGAGATCTCTTTTAAAAAGTGGCATGGTACTCTACAAAAAAATGAGCCAACAGAGCAGGGAAGGCATATAAGTTTAGTGCTTGGTGTTCTAATATGTCTTGAGTTCCCCTCCTTCAGTGCATCTCATCTTGTGCCAGACTAACACAACCTGCATCACTCTTTGTCCTGTGTGTTTCTCCATGCTGTGCTGCTCCCAGAATGACAGTCTCCAACTGCTCCACCAAAAGAAGAGGAGGCAGATGTGCCTCTTGGGGTAGCACAGATCTTTGTGTTGATACTCACTTAAAGAACTCTGTCCTACCGCTTTGTTCTCCAGAGAATGAGGCAGCCAGAAGCTTCTCCAAGCTTCACATGGAGAATGGGGACACCCACCTTCTGTGCCAGTAGTGCTTTTTCATCTGAGACCATCTCAAGATGGAGAGTGGAAATGAGAGCACGTACAGCTGGAAAAAAATAGCACTTTATTGACAGTTTGGAGAAAACTGGTTAGCATACATTTGCATTAAAAAAATGCCAGCATGAATAGGACTGGAATAAGAGCAAAATAAAAATCAACAGATATCTTAAGACTAAAACTGGTAACACAGAAGCATGGTGTACAGTGGGATGAAGGCTTGAAATGGCTTACCCTTGTCTGTCTGTCTTATCATGTTGTGGTTATAGTCTGCTCCTGAGGAACCAAACTTGGAAACTTTGATGCCTCTGTCAGCTGGAATCAGATCCTTTCCAGGTCACTCCAGTCGAGTGTCTGCTGGAAAGCCTCATCTGATTGTCTGCTTATAGTTATTTAAGAATTAATACAGACCTGCCTTCCTCAAAGCTGTCTTTTGTATGTTGATGGTGACCCCCTGGGAGAAGGAAGAGGGTGTGGAGTAATGGCACTGTAGCATGTTCTAAAGCAAAGTTTCCCAAAATGCAGGGTCTACGTCCTGACAATGAATACTTATAAATCCAGGATGTGCTGTCATCCAGTAGCTGGAAGCAACATCTTAACATTGCTGGAAGTACAACCAGAGATTCTGCAGTGGATTCTTTTATCCAAAAGGCTATACATAATTGCTGTGACCTTTTCCTCCCTTTTTGCATGACCTATTGCCTCAAACTTCCCCTATGCTAAGTCATTTACTTTCCTATATTCTTGGCCTATGTAGCTTGCCATGAATTAAGTCTGTATTTATTTCCCTCTTTCACCTGTTTCAGCAGATTTTACCTATGAAAAGTGCACATTCCTTCTGAGACAGCTGCAAGGCTTGCCCCAAGCTGCTGCTTTGTGCACTCAAGAATTTTGTCCTTGCTCTCCTCACAGACCAGCTCTTTGTGCAGTGGCATTCCTGCAGTCTGGGTAAATTACCCCTGTTTTTCATTCTGCTTTGTCTGCCTCTTCAGGCTGAGGGGATGCAGCCCTCTCATTGTACGTGATGTTTGCACTATTAAACCCCGACTTTTTTTACGTGGTTTCTGCTATTTCCTGTTCTGCTTTCCACAATGCTTCCAGGTACAAAGAAAATGTTCAGTCAATGTGATTCTTGTTGCTGTATTTATAGTTTATCTGTGCCTTCTTCCCCTTTCCTGAAATGAGCTTTCCTAAATTGAGTAGGTGTAGGATACTGTCAAATGTGCAAGCCAGCCATATGAACAGTTCATCACAGAAGACCTGCAAAAATGTCAGTATTAAACAGTGTGTACTATAATTCTAACTAAAAACTCTGATCCCTTAGAATTGTTTCGTTTGGAAAAGACCTGTATGATCATTGAGCCCAACTATTAACCCAGCACTGCCAAGTCTTGGGTCATCACTAAACCGTGTTCCTAAGTGCCACATCTAAATATTTTTTAGACCACTCCAAGGATGGTGACTCAACTGCTTCCTAGGACAGCCTGTTCAAACGCTTGACAACCCTTTTGGTGAAGGAGTTTTTCCCAGTTTCTTTGTACTCCTGTCCATCCTATTCAAAAGTGAGTGCTTTTGTAGTACTGCTTCAGGAAGCTTAAGGCTGAGCCTGGGCAGACCTTTCAGAATGTATCTGGGCAAGATACCTGCTTGGTGTTGAGCAGGTGAAGAGGTGTTTTACTGAGAGCATCTTTGCTTATTTCCATGGTAGCCACCTTTATCCCTGCTCTTACCTTGTGTCTCCTTGTCAGCATAAAGGGGAGCAGCTGCATCTTGAGCTAGGGGAGGAGTGTGTGGAGCAAGCGCCTGAGGGACAGCAGATCCGCCTGCCCCATTTCTTTGCTCTCTCAGCAGCTCTCTTGGGATTGCACAGATCTTCCCACTTCTTGTTCCTGCCTGCTTGATGCACTTGTGAATTTTTTGACACAGATACAAGATGGCAGTAGATGAGATGCTGAGAAAATTCAATACCTTTAGTATCAACTGACTGGGAGGAAAATGGCAAACCCTAGGGTTTTTTAGGGACAAAACGACCCCTATAATAAACACCAAACAAAGAGCCAGCATGATTCCAGTGTGTTCTTGGTCTTACATAGTAATGGCTGAATTTTAGTTGTTCTGTAGTATCTTTTCAACAGTTACCATCTTTTTTTCCTGTTTCATATAACCTTCTAACTCCCTTATTTCCTCTCACACTCTCAGGTAACAAGTTACTGTAACTTGATTCTTTGCCACTTGCCCTACCACCTCCAACTCACACTTTCAAGCTGTTTGTTTTCTTTTTCCTCTTGTGCTGCTTCTCTACGTAGTCTTCTGGACCCAATGACTCAAATTATTTAAGACCACTCTTGTGGCAGGGCAGAAGTTAACCATAACCTCTCAAAAAAGTGAGTGCATGTTGCTGCAAACAAAACAAGACCTCATTGTTATCAATTGGCTTTTTTTATGAGCCTTCAGTGGCAGCCTAAGAGCTTCTGCCTAATAACCTGATTTATATTATCTTTATTGTTCTGTAGTGTTTCTTACCTGCTTCTGCATGTTTTGAAAAACAAGAAAACCAAACCATGATAATCAAAGAGACATAAATTTCATTAGCTGCAGTGTAGCCTTACAAATTACAATGGGCAATCATCAGAGATTTGGTGTGTTACAAGTCTTGTAGAAAGTCAGGAATAGAAATTTCATGACGTGTTAGATTATTGGGCGAGCTACAAAGCAAACCAAATGCCTGTTTGTGAGAGTCATATTGGTGTTTGGAAGCCATGTAAAAAAAGAGCAGCTGAGACAATTGCCTCTGATACCCTAAAGCCATCTGCCTGAAAGATGGCAACAACTATCTTTAGTGAAAAGCAGCCCCCCCACAAAACTCCATTAAGTGTGTTCTTGGATTTGCAAATAGCCTTTTCTCAGTTTGTCTGAGAGACAGAGAGTGAACATAAAACTGGTTGTAAGTATGGCCTTGGATTAGAAATTTGCTAATAGAAGAAACTTGAGGGCTGAAAGTACAAAAAGAAAATGATAATGAAGATCCAGAGAGTTGTCTGCCAAGAAGAGTTGGGTGGATGCATGATGAGATGGACAAACCTGCCTGCTGATGGTCAAAGAACAGTCTTCTCCTAAGCAATAGCATCTGAAGCAAAACCTGTGGAATGTGTTGCATTGGTGTGGGGTGCTGTAGTCTGTTTCTTGTGCTTGCAGCAAAATTAGCCTAAGCAGTGTCTGAAAGTACATAGAGAGCTTGATGGTGATGCTGGACACCCAAGAACTTCCCTGGGCCTCCAAGTAAGGCAAGCTGATGGGACTGCACAGGGGAAGTGTCCTAGAAAACATAGAAGTGTATCAATAATGGTTAAGCGAACAAACAAACAAAAAAAAACGGGTAAAAGGAAATACACGCTCCAACACATTGGAAATTCTTAGCAAGAGTGGACAAAAGAAGGGGTCAGGAAGTCACTGTGCCTGGATTTTTTCCTCATGTGGCTTTAATTATATATTAGGAAATATCAACTCAAAATACCAATTTTTTTTTTCCTTCCTCCTATGGGTAGATTATTTTGTGGGTATCCTGGAAAAATGTTCTGTTGTTCTCCAGAACATTTAATTGCAACCTTTTAGACAGGCAAAGCACTTGGTCTTGGGGCACACAGCCACGGCAGGGCTTGTCCTGCCACTGAAGCAGGTATGTGGGATATTAACCTGAAAGAAATGTACAATACTAAATACAGCTCTATTATAAGTCAGGGCTGCATTTCAAACCAGTGCATGCTATTCTGCCTTTCTGCTGTTAAATCTAAATTACAACAGAGGGAAAAGTCAGTGGAAACTAATTGTATGGCTAATTAAAACAGTTTGAAAGGAAGCAATTGCAAGAAGAGAAATTGCATTATAGGCAAGAGGAGAGGATGGTAAATGTTTAAATATGCAGCCTCCAAGTGTCAGTTTTCCTCAGAGAATGTCCCCCATATGAGAAGTCTGCTATTCAGCTGCGTTCAACCTGTAGGGCAGAAAATTTTGTATAGGAAAGGTAGAGGCTGGAGGCAGTAATGCTCATTGAGCTTTATGACAACCAGTGTGAGAGGCTTGGGATTGAAAGCAGATTTTAAGGTTTATTTTTCATTTTCTTCTCAAGTTCCTTAAAATGCTTAAAGGGAATGTGAAAAAATTTGCAGTTCTTTCTTCCAAAGACAATGAAAAGAGAAGTGACTGAGAGCAGTAGACAACTTTCAAGCACTAAACAGAGGACATAATGAAACCCAGTGAAACCTTGCTTGAAAAAGCTGGTCAAAAAGAGAGAATGGATACAAAAAAGAGAAAAGTCATTTCAGTGGGATAAGTGGACCTATTAAAAAGGTACCTCAGTATTTATTTCTTTAAAAACACACAGTAAAGGGCGGTAAAAGGCTCAGAGAGGTCCTGAGGTTTCTCTTTCACAGATGCAAGCTAGAAAAGGTAGACATTGAAATTTGGTCACAGTTTCTTTGACTTTTACTATTTGTTAATTTATTGTTTAGTTTCTTTATTGAGGGAGCTGATAGGATTGGGAGCTTCTGTCTCTTTTGTATGCCTATATTCCTTTCTTTCCCCCACTCACCCCCCTGCAAGTCTTATAAAAATTCTTGTTCATCTACTTTAGTGCTTTTATTACTCCTGATGTACTTATTGCTGGATAGCACACATAACCCTTAGGCTTACATTAAGTTGTCTTCAGCCTTCCCTGGTTTCCTTTCCTGCCAGTTCTTCTGTTAGTTTAAATATTTATTTAATCTGTCCTATACTCCATCTGCCTGTAATGTCATATGTGGAGACATCCCCACTTTTTACTTAATATTAAACCCAGTATCTTGTACATGTACTTTTTTCTCTTATATTAATTATAACCAAGTCCAAAATTGTGGTGTTTAGCCACATCTGTCTTGCCAGCATTTTTTTCTGAGCTCATTTACATCCATGGGGCTGTATTTATTTGTTATTGCATTGCCAAGACAATTTTTTGGCTTTTTTTTTCCCCAGGCATAAGTTCCTCGTGTTCAAATGAAGAGATATTTCTTTTCTCTGCTCCTCAGATTTGTTTCCTAGTGCTTTGTATATTGAAGTGCCTGCAGAAGCAGACAGTGGTATGAATTTCTCATGCCAGCACGATGCTGGCATGTCATCTGCTGGACAAGGGCTGCCTGTCTGGCTTTTCTTTAGCCTCAGTCCTGTTACTGCTCTGCGATCCCTGGCTAACACAGGTGATCTCATCTCTACCTGTAGAAAAACCTTCCATGGTAAAACCGTTTTTTGAGGATCTAGAGAGCAAATGTTTCATGTACTTTGTCCTCTATGAAAGCTTATATCAAATATCTGAATCCTGTCCTGGGGACTTTGTGACCAGACACAAAGACTTTAATCTACTCTTTTTCCAAGGTGAACTTGTATTCAGCTAGATAACACTCTTTTTTTCCCCACCTTCAATAATACATCCACCCTCTGCTGTACACATCACGGATTAGCTGCTGTGAATTAGTTGACTTTATTTGTAGCAGTGTATACTTTTCATCAGTTGTGTTTAAGGGATTCTATCTCTTTAGGGAAAGCCTTAAGATTTGCATAACTTGCATTATTGAGGCTCTGATAAGGCATTATCATGTACTTCGTAACCAAAAGGGTTTAAAACCAATCTGCAGTATTGCTTTAAGTAAAAGTTTCAGCATCTCATAGCTGAAGTACTTCTTGTCTTCTTATACAACTTGAAATTTATTTTTTAATATTAAAAATGCCTCAAAAATGTCATTGGTGTAACAGTAAAAATAGATTTTGTGTATTTTCTGAAATGTGGTGTATGAGACGTGAGAGAGTTTCTGTGAGCAGGAAAAAAAATACTTTTCTCAGAGGATTGAGTGAAGAACAGAGAGGTCAATTTTAAAATCTTTCATTCTGTGTGATTACAGCCATGCTGCAAATGCCATTTCACTATAAGGAAGGACTTTAAAACGTACCTTATTTCCTGATTTCTGCTGCAGGTCAGATTAACTAAAATGGTTATTGTGTCACCCTAGAGATTCCTGCTTGCTGCAAGACCAGACTTTAAACCCTATTTTTATTATTAAAAAGGCCAGCAGCAACAAAGACTATTTTACAAGTTCTGAGACGTTTTCATAGCAATTTGATCTTTATACACAGGTTTTTAGAACTCTTTGTACTGCAATTCTTAGCATATGTGAAATTGGAAAGGGGGGAAGGAAGCATGAACATTCATTTGCCACTTGCCTGGAACCCACCCCCTCTTATTGCCCTTCTTGGGGAACGAATTTTGAATAGAGCATGTGTTGGGTTCTTGTGTTGTGATGGAAGAGCAGCATCTGTCAGCAGAGGAAGTAGGGCAGGTTGAGGGGCAGCCTGCTAGTTTGGGAGTCCAACATAGGGGGCAGCTCCCCCTTGCTCCTCTGGAATTGCCATCACACACTTTGGTCTTTAAGGAAGATCATTCTGTTGTCAAGATGAGTATGATGGTATGATTTCACCTGAGTGTAACCGTTCTCTTTGTATCCTATCGTACTCAAAGACACCAATGTTAATAAAACTGACCTCTAGAAGGGAAACCATGCAGCTTCTCTGTGTTATATTTTAATAAAGTGTATCTACTGCTTTTACTGCCCCTTATGCAGTGATCTTTCTTCCCTAACTTACATGCTACAAAACTAACCATTAAAGAAAGATTTGACTCCACACAGTCACCTCTTGCTCTTTCCTAATCTTGTTTAGGAAAATCTGGCAGTAGTTAGCCAGCCAGTATCCTCGGGTATCCCTTGACATTATCTGCCTGTCTTCTCCTTATCCTGTGCTTTTAACTGCTCACACAATGTTTAGACATTTAATCTGCAATTTTTAATGGAACAAAACTTGATGAAAAGATGATTTTGCTGGCTTCAGCAGGGTAATTTGGATGCCTGCCCATATCACTTAACGGGGATCTGTTGAGTCCATTATAGAAATTGAGTGTTTAAATTCATTTGTCTTAATTATGTTCTCAGAAAAATCCCTGAGATGTGTAGAATGCAACAAGACTATGATTTTTTTTTTCTTTTTTTTTGCTCCAAACCCCTGGTGAGATTCTTTATGATTTGAAAAATCCTTTGACTAGCTAGGAGGTGGAAAATGTATTGGAGAGAGCAGATGTTGGTAATGATATGTGATTCCAGCATTGTCTTGGAAACTGCCTGGTCAAAGATGCATCAGTTCTGTTTCTAGAAAGCACACCTTTTTTTATACAGTTTCCCAAATGTCATCCTCTCCTTTGTTACCTCTGCCAGGACTGCCCTCCAGCAGCATTGCTCCCTCCTGCAGTGTGTCAGTGCCAGCAGCACGCTTGGTCTGCTAGAATTCCATGGGGTAATTGGTGATGGTGCCAAGGCACTGCCCAGTCCTCAACCAGAGCAGCATCCTGATGCTCCACCATGAGAGCCTCAACTTGCCCAGTCCCCTCCTCCCCATGCTGATGCCAACCCAAAGCCCTCTTGGTATTTAATTCATAGCTCTGCCTTTTGTTGTCACACTTGACCATGGCTGCCCATCAACAGCAGCTGTAAAAAGGAGAGACGGGCTTATTTCAATGCTGCTTCAAGCCAGAGGTGTTCAGCAGCCACATGTTTTTGACAAGTCTAAGTGCAGTAAAGCTGGTTGGTGTGTGTTTTGTAGGGTTGAGAGGGAAAGGGGGATGTGTTTTCCAGTGGTTCCCAGGGATGGAAGCACACGGTTGGACTAATAAAGGCTTTTGGTTTGTTTTACTTTGTCTTAAGTTTAATGGTTTTAAAAGTTGTTTTACTTTTGAGTGTAATGGTTCCTAAATTAAAGCAAATCATCTTTCCCCTTCTGGTTTTCTTTTTCACTGGAGCCTTTAGGAGTTTAATCTTTCTCCAGAGGGGTGCTGTGTGCATGGCATGTTGCAATGCCCCTTCTCATGGCAAGAAGACTGTGGTGTACCTGTGACCATTGTGATGACAGAACTACACTACTGGCAGGAAGGAGTGTTTTACTTCTGCAGGGATGCTCCATAGCTGCCTGTAAGGAGGAGTGGCTCCAGGTGTTGGAGGCCTGGGCAGCTGAGACTGGAAGTCAGTGCCTGCCTCTGCCAAAAATCTCAGCATTTTATTGCTGAGATTTAACACTTACTCTAAGCATTTTATTGCTCCTGCCTCAATCTTTCACAGTTTGCAAAGTTTCAAATTTTTCTTTTAATTTATTTTCACTTTCCCCCATTTCTTATTGGCTGAAGTGTGTTACTGAATATAAAGATGTGAGATTTAATCTATATATGAGATTAAAGGAAAATTTATCCTAAACATTTTATGCTAGTAAGCTGGCTGGAGTTAACCTCAGACAATTACAAAATACTAGTAGCTTGAAAGTTCATAGTGTGTAAAGTATTCTTGAAAGCAGTCCTGTATATTTGGATAAAAACAAGCTGACTGAATTAAGTAAATTGTGTTAAATAAGATTTTAGTTGTGTACACTGCACACAAAAGCAAGAATAGTGTGTGTGGTAAGTGAATGATGGTGTCTAGCTTTGAAGAAATACTACTGTGTGAAGAAGAACTACTACAATAAAATCACCCTACATTGGTGATCAAAGATGACTTGCAAATAGGGCTGAAACATACAAACCCCCAAAAAACTTTATTCTCAGCATATTTGTTAAAATCTCACTTTCCCTGATTTCTGCTGAAAAACCTTGAGCAGTTTGAGTCTTCTGGGGAACACTGTCCTTTTAGGAATCTTGCCCTGAAACACTGTTTTTATTTAAATAGCCTAGTTGCTGCAGTACCTGATGTGAAGCTGCCACGATCACGAAAGTCTACTTATATGATGTAAAATAAGGCCTGTAACACCACCCACCCAGAAACCACCCAGCCTAAAGCAAAATACTCCTCATGAGCCCCAAAGTATTTAGTTGTAGTGGATTCTTCTTTATTTAAGTGGTAGCAAGTAGAGGACTTAGCACCATGTAGGGGCTGCAAGCTCAGTTGTTACCAGCTGCTCTTCTCCTCTCCAAGTGGGATTTCTGAGAGCTGAAAAGCAAGCAAAATCATAGAGTATGCAAGCTTGGTAAGCAGGATATCTGTATTGACTGGGTGAGCAAGTCCAGTTAATTCATTGGGTTTATGATGGGGGAGGGGATGAGATTTGGATGCTTTCCTACCCATCGTATGGTTGTACTTCAATTTTTTTAACACATGCACACACATCCTGCAGAGAATCCCCATCTGAGTAATCTTCTAAGTCCTGGCAATGGGGAGGACATGGGCTTCAGAGCTATCTATACTAGTTGCAGGTCAGACCATCCCAGGGTTGACATCACTTAGAGGTTTATGTTTGGAAAACCTTCCTTCTCCACCCATGGTCCAAGTGGAAAGCTGGTGGATCTGGAAGCAGTGTGGTTGTATTAGTGAGGAGGCTGATCTAAGACAGTAAGTCTGTCAGCAGAGTTGACTGGGTTGAGCTCCAGAGCAGCTGGCATCGATAATTATTGAATAGAATGTATCTCAAAATGCAAGAATAAAACTTTTTTTTAAAATTTTTTAATGCTCTTTACTGTGGTTTCTATCCCATCCCAAGTTTACCTAACCCAGGTGGAGGTTGTTTCTAATGATTTCTTAGTGTTCAGCAGTTTTGGAGGTGAGTGAAAATAAACATGCAGTGTATCTTGACCTTGCTTCAGATGTTCCTCAACATTCAAATATGTACTGGGAAAAGAAAGAATAGCGGTCAAATAACAGCATCCTGTTAAATTCGGTAATTCAATGTTTCACAAAGGCAATATTAAGTGCTGAGTTCAGGTGATAGGGGAAATTGGGTATCTTGCTTGTGCAGTCAGGAATTGAGATTTTGAAATAATAAAACCAGGTCACATAACCGGATAACTTCAATTTTAATACTAATTCAGCTTCATAAACTAGTTCAGACCAAGATTTTCCATTAACCAGAAACAACAAACCTTATTTGTCAGAAGTGACCAGAAAGAGGAGAGAGATGCTGTGAAACACATTGTTTCTGTAGGAGCTACAGAGCCATCTGAAACAGCTCTAAAAAGAACCTTTAACATAATGTGTATTGTAACTAATGTAGGTGTTTTCTTTTTAAATTAGATGCAGCAGCTGGAATTAGCACAGATGCAACAAAGGGAAGCCAACCTCACAGCTTTGGCAGCCATTGGACCAAGGAAGAAAAGACCATTGGATTCATTGAACATTGGATCTGGGCTCGAGGTACAGACCTGGCTTGTAATGACTTGCATGGTGTTACATCTTCATACTGAGTTACATTTATCTTTCCCTGTAGAAAGAAGTGTGAATTCTCTCACACAAAATGGTTTGTTGCATTCTGTAAGAAACCTAGTTTGTGTGTTAGGTGCTTGAAAGGATTGTTCCTGGTAAATTTGATGGGAGTGTGTAATTGTGCGTTAAAGGAAAGACTACATAAGAGTGCTGTGTGTAAAGGACTAAATGAAATGATAACTCATAGAAATTCCCACCTATAGTGGAGGGTAACCAGGCTGTGGTGGCCTTCCACAGTGTCTAACTGTCATGGCCCCTCAGGTGAACTCACAGTTCCTGGTTTGGATAGCTTTAGAAATGGTTCTTCATTTGACATTTGACTGTGGACATTAATCCGTGCACAATGCATAGGGACTCTTCTCAAATATTCTGTGAGTTCACCTTGGCTAGGTTCTCCCAGAAAGCAGTAAATAAGTCAGTAAAGCTTGACCAGATCATCTTCTATGGCTCATGTTGGATACTGAAAGTGCTTTTAACAAACCTTTTCTGAGCAAATCTCTCAATGTGCTGAAGAGTAACTGGTACCTGGGAAGCTTTTGTGGCTGCAGAAGTCCTGAGGAGACTTCTGTTAGAGGTCATCATCTTTTCTGGAGATGGGAGAAATTGGTGTTACAGCCAGTTTTGCCCCTCTATCATGAAGCCTCGATATTGCTCAAGTGAAAGACTGGTTGGCCTGACATAATCACAACAATCAGGAGCCTGGAAAGTTACTCTTGTGTGGAGGCAGTGGTGGTAAAGCTGTCCTTTCTGATGAACCTTCAGTCTTTTTCATTCTTGTTGCCTGGGAAGCTTAAATAGATGGTAGGATTGAAAATACTCTGTCATTTTAGCATAGCAGAGTCTGGGAGAACATTGTCCTCAGTTATTTGCATTGTAACTGAGATAGTGGTGGCAACTGTCCCGTGGTTTTTTCTTCATCTGGACTGTGACAAGAGGCCTCGCTAAGCAGGTGAGATAGAGTTGTTTCAGTGAATTTTTAACTTATTTTTTTCCCTGACACGGATACAGAATTAGGTCTTTGAATACTCTCTGTTAACCACAAGTGAAGGAAAGCAGTCTTTCTCTAAACAAGCTGCAGAAAGCAGTGTTCATAGCTTTTGAGCAGCTTTACTTCTCTTCTTTGAAGTTTTTTAATGCACTTTCACATGAAGCTAAATGTATGGTTATTTTTTTTTTAATACCACTGGAAAAACTTGAAAAAATCAGTCTAGCACAAGAACAGTTTCCCCCATCCTTTTCTCATGTTCCCCCAAGCTTCTATCGGGTAACTATTCCTGTTCTTCATAGTGGTTTTCTGTAATTATTGTCGGATTTGTTTCTGAATATTTAACAAGTCTGCCTGTTAAGTACTTTTCAGTTATTTCTCATCATCTGTGGTATGTCTGCTTTATTAAAAGCTTCGTGAGATTATGCCAAAGCAAGACAGATAACAGTGTTGCTGTTGAAAGCTGGTTATCCATTATTTACTTTGCCACTTTAAAAGAATGTGGACACAACACGCCTAAAACTGACCATAAACCTTGATAACATTCCATTGTCACAAATTTACCTGCTGTATTTTAAGCAGCTTCTCATATGGTTGCCATACTGGACTGATTTGTAAGGGCAGTAGGTGAAAGTAATTCTGACAGTGAAACCATTTTTGTTTCTTGCATGCAAGCTCACATTCCAGTGCCTAGTTCTTAGGCTTCATGCTACTGGAAAGCATTTATCTGCAGACTTTTTTTTTTTTTTTCTATTTTGTGAAATTATGCAGGATAGCAATCCTGGAGAAGGATGTTTAGATTTAAATGTTTTTAAGTGTCCCAATATATCTAAGCAGGATTTATAAAAGGCTTAAGACTTCTCATGTAGAATAAAGAATGGTTTTGACAAACACTCTCTAGTTCAAGAAGCAGAACATTTGTAATACATTCATGATAACATGGCAAAACATCCTGAGCAGTAAACAACATTCCATTCTTCAGAGATGAAAGGAGGTCTTTGAAACTGAAAGCAAGTACAATATGGCCTTAGGCCGATACACATTTGGGCATCTTTAAAATCATCTTTTTGGGCAACCTGTCTGAGAATAATTTAAACAGGCAGGATGTCCTTTTTCATTTCAAATTGCAAATACAGACAAAATACAGAGAGCTTTACTCTCAAATAATCTTAAATGTCAGAACTTCTAGACTGTGCAATGGCAAGTAAATCTGTGCACAATACTCCTGTGACACTTTTTATTATTGTTACTTTCATTTTTAAAGACTGATAACTTGGTAGACATGTACAATGGAAGAAGCTATTCCTAAATATGAATTATATTTAACATTATTGAGTGAAATCACTGATGCTAACTGGATTCAGATTTTTAACTATGACTTCAACTTTCTTTGGATAATGTTCTTTGTACAATGTTTGTGTCTCCTATGCCCGTGTCAGCTCTGTACAGCTTCTTTTTATTGTTGCCTACTGCAATAATTAAAGGAAAGGAATTGTTTCAAGCAATTATTGATGCAAACCAAAGCCCTAATGTATTTGGGCAGACAGGGAAGAAATAATCAGTTACAGTATGTATTAAAAAACTGAAACTCTGTAAGCAAATTTGTCATCTATTTGCCTTTCTTTATTCAGTACCAAAATGTAATGGATACTGGGAAGGTTCAGTTCAACAGACTGGGTTGGTTGGATCTGCTGCCTATCGTTGCAGTGAATGTGAAGGGCTCAAACCAGCATTTTAGGGAGCATGGTATGCTAACTGATCCACAAATAAGTATCTGTGTTTAACTGGGATGATTTTTCAGCCCAAGATTTTCTATTTCTCCACACACCAGCACTGGGCTTTGCTCCTCTTCTGAGAAGTCTTTTTCCCAAGATAGTTCAGCACATGATTCCTGCCCATTAATCTTATTTTGATGTCTGAAATTGTGCTTTACTTGGTCTTTCCAGGAGACCTATTATGGGTCATTTTAGTGTGGTAACTAGAACATGTGGTGACACAAGCATGTTCTTTCCAGCTAGAAACCTGCTTGCCAGCAGCCTCATCACCTCATCGTGTAACAAGTACAGAAAGAGGCTCTTGTCCAGAGGAGTGCCTGGACACTAATTTGGACCTAAAAGCAATATAAAAAGAATAATCTATATGTTGCCATGATTGCTTCTGTATCTCTAAAGTTGAAATAGCAGTAGGGACTGGAATGAAAAAATAAGGCTAATGCCCTAGGCTTAATTAAAAAAAAATAAAATAAAGAAAGAAAAGGCAGCAGTATAATGGGAGTTCTTTTTCCTTTCTTGTTGGAAACACTAGTTTGGGTAGTTTTGCATGTTCTCTTCACTGCAACTTAACATTTGAATGGTATTGTTCAGAAAGAGCAATTTGAGAAAGCCTTGGTAAGAAAATCCCTCTCTTGTGAAAATGTGTTAATTGGTGCTACTTGTAATCCAGAGGTGGCAATATCTTCATCTCTCTCATTCTTATCCCTCTGGACACTTTTGGATACAATGAATAGGAGAGGCCTTTGGATTTCATTTATATGTGTCTTGGGGTTTGTGCATTTGTTACCCACCTCTTCTCCTCCCCTAGTTTGAGGGCATGTGGTAAACAGTAATGAATTAATGGGTAGGAAGAATTGAAAACTAACTCATCTTGGGAAGGGAGGACACTTCTTAAACAAATAAGAAAAAAGTAAACTTGAAACCACAGACTCATTTTCCCAATTCTTTGTTCTGTTTCATAGCTTTTACTGCTTGGTAACACGCCCCATAATGTTTTCAATGCTGATAAATAGTCAAGGATTTTTTATATTTTTTATTAAGTTTTACTGCTTTTCTGTTGACAAAGCCATTTTGGAAACAGCTTTTTCTCATTTCCACTGTAACTGGAATCTTAGAAGTTTGAAGACTACAGTTCTGAGTCCTTAAACTTTGTTTCCTTCTATTCAGAGGTGTCTTGGGTGCAAGTCATCTTTGGCCTTGGACCAAGAGCTGTGTATTTGTGCAGAATGACGCACCAGGGAGGAAAAAAGTCTACAGATGTTTCTGAGAGAAGACTCAGAAGACTGGCTGTTACCCTTATGGTCCTCATCTGAATACTGTGGTCAGGCCCTTCTTCTACTTTGTATAGGAAAACTTAGTTGAATACCAGTACTTCTGTGTAATTTTTTGGGGTAGAACACTTGCTTTGCATTCTTTTTCTGGCTCCGTGATAACACCTTAAGTACTTTAAAGTGATGCAGTCTCTCCTGCTGTTGGTGCTCAGTTCTTCACTTGCTTTCTCCCAGGTTGGTTCCACTGACTGACTCAAGGTTGTACATCTCTCATGTCTTTCTTTTCTTTTTGCCAAAGGAAATTCCTCTTTCCAGGTACTGCTTGTGTCTGTTCTGTCCCCTGCCAAGACTGGCTGCTCTGTTAGTGAGTGTGGGTCTTGCCTTGTCACAGGCAGTCTGGCTTTGCTGTGGAAACATAAGCTACTGCAAGTAGTTGCTACATTAGTAAATCATGCAGCTGATATGCTGTGGTCAGTGCAGAGCCATTCAAATACTCTTTTTCTGTCAAACTCCTAGCCCTGGCCAACATACTTAAAATAATGTGATAACTTCCAGGGTTGTGCACATCTAATACAGCAGTCCACACTTGCATTCTCCATCTGCAAAGAAGTTTGGCAAGCAAAAATGGAAGAAATGCCTTGTTTACCACAGTGGTCATTGTTCCATTTTTAGTATTGACTGTGGGTGGAGGAAATGAGCTTGTCATCTTCTCTTGTGTCTGCCACATCCGATCATTGTTAGCAGAACTTAAACTTACCCTTCTTGCTTTACAACTTTGGGATGCTGGTATGCACATTGATTAAACATATTCTGTACACGGTGCTTGTTTGAGCTTTGGAAATGTTCTTTAGGTTGACTGAGGAAGAACTAAGCCTTTGAGCAACAAGTCCTTTCTGCAGAATGGAAATAAACCCAACTCTTCCAAGTGGCTGGGGAAGAGACATGATTTGTTTTTTTCTGGTGTGTGACAATCTAATGACTTTATTTTATTTTATTTTATTTTATTTTATTTTATTTTATTTTATTTTATTTTATTTTATTTTATTTTATTTTATTTTATTTTATTTATTTCATTTTATTTTATTTTATTTTATTTTATTTTATTTTATTTTTTATTTCCAGAAGGGGTTTATGCTCTTGTAAATGGTAACTGTAGAAGCTACTGCCACTCTTTTTTGCCATAAACTCTTCTGATGAGGGAACAGTAGCACAATTCATCAGTTTCAGTATCGGTTTAAGGACATGACTGTGTCTAAGTGTGAATTTAAAGGCATGAATTGGCTCTGTAGCAAATGATAGCTCCCTGTGCAGTGAGGCCACTGTCTGGTCTTTGGCATGGATACGTGATAGTCTGCTAAAGTATTTTCTTAGAAGTTGCATAAAATTAATTTAAAAGCAATCACTTCAAATTGGGCCACTTATATACAAATAGGTGTTCATAACAAGGCTACAGAATCTGTTTCTACACTTCAGTGGTTTCTCTGTGTCTTTGTGTCTCTTTCTGTCTTTGCTGCCCCTTCCCTCAGCCCATAGGTATTAAGTGATACTGGAGGGTGAGGTTTTTTCTACTTTGCATATGCTTAATGTATGCAGACTCTTGATTTAAATTTCTGGTTCTTATTTAAGCTATTGGACAGCTGAAGTGTCTATGACATGGTCATAACTTTGGGGAAGAAGGGAGATAAAAGTTACTGCAGTTATAAAATGTCTTCAGCATCTTAGTTACCTGTTTCAAGACCTAACAAAGCACAGCTCTGTCAGCTAAAGAGTTTCAGTTTCTGTGCTGAATTTCCTGGCGCCTGTCAGTCTAGGCTATACACTTGATCTGAATTTTTTCCCCATATAAATAGGCAAAAATATTCTCAACTGCCATTCACACACTTCAGAAATACAGTTCATTGGCCCATATCATGCCTTCTCTGTGCTAGAGATGAACTTAATTCTTCTTATATGTGAAAGAGATCTGCAATTTAAATGACTAATTGCATTGTAGCTTTAGGCTGAACATATTGGTAATGCGCAAATGTTGATGACATGTGAAGGGTCAAGAGATTTATAATTTAGTTGACAATACATTGCTTAAAATGATGTGGCAAAGAGCCAGAAAATTTCAGCTTAATAATTGTCTGTTAACTAACATGACATATTTGTATAGGATTCATTACCTCCAGGTACAGATTAAGCGTCTGATGTACCCATAAGAAGTGACATGCGTACATGAATCTTGGGCATAATAGTGAATAAACTGACACTGCATTCACAGTAATTTGTTTCAATATGTAAAACATGTTGTTGCCTACATATGAAAAGACTTGTAGGAATGTTGCAATGAAATCTGAAGAAAAATGTGTAATTGAATGGAGTTTTCTATTATATAGATCTGACAGCTCTGTGAGGCTTTTTTGTAGGCTGCAGATAACATCATAAATTCACGTTTGTTTTCAGCTGCACAAGAAGCAGTCTGGATATAGAGATCTGAGTCTTTCAGACATTGGCTTGAGCTACCCTAATGGTCTACAAGGTTAAAAAAAATAAAATCCCCAGACCCCAACCTAAACCAACCAACTTTATTCTTTTTTTAAATATTGAGTCATCTAATACTTTAGTGTTGTGAATGTGGGAGTATTTCTGTCAGACCAAGGTTTGTTAAAATAGGCAGCATCAGTAGGCTGGCTTGCCATCAGACTGCCATCAACTTCTTTCACTTTGTTTTCTCTGGCCTGCATTATGCACTTGTGTGTATGAGCAAAAATGTCACAATTTTGCCAGGGTCTGTTCCTTTCCCCCTGGCTGCTGGAGGAGACTCGGGTAAGTTCTTGAACACAATGTGTTAGTGGTTTTTTAAGCCTTTTTTCCTCCTATGAGAGAAGAATGTGTTCTGTGTTTTACAGCTGAGAGACCAAGTAGAGCATACACTAGACATCACTGATCTCAGTGTGACCACACGTGACAGAGATGGGGGTTGAACCTAGAAGCTTTTGCTTCAATTAACTAGGTGCTCTTACCACCTTTCAGCAACATCTCTGCTGCACACAGCTGGCATTTTTCAGTGTTTGGGGATGTCATTGAAAAGTGTCTCATGACTTTGTTTCCTTCTGCTGGTGGTGTTTTTACAATGTGCAGCAGAGCTGCAATAACAGTTTGCTCTCTTGGGATCTTGGCTCTGGGCCTGTGATATGTTTATGCCACACCAAAAATTGAAATGAGAACTCTTGGCTTGACTTTTAAACATTTGACTGAGTACTTTTCTCCTTTAAAGTGTCTCCCTCCCAAGAGTTTAAAATTTTGAATTTTGGTTGAATTTGGGAAGGGAGCGTGTACTTCACCAGGAACGAACCTGACTGGAACTTGGTGGGGAGGGAGATGTCTGCAGACCTCTATGAGCTTTGTGTCAGGGCCTGTAGAATAGCTCTGAGCAGTTTTGAAATCCTTGTTGGTATCCATGATCCAAACTTGCAAATGCCAAGCTCCAGATACCTTGCAGACTAGAAGTAAGGTGGGAGTGGTGGCTCTGTATTAACTTCACTCTTGCTTTTTCAGAGAATTGGTGTTTCATTCTCCATCCAGCCACTGGAGAGAGCTCTAGAGATCTTTAAACAGGTTTCCAGAGCAACCTCTGAATGAAACTGGCTGTTCAGCAGCCTGGGACTACAGCAGGAGCACCACAATGGGTTCTGCTACCAAGAGAATGTAATTGATCTCCGTCAGGTGTTTATAAAAGGCTCTAAGTGTGACAGTGTGCTGCTGTGGAAAAGGTGCTGATTTGGGCTCAGTTCTGAGATCAAAAGCAGGACTGCTACTGCTGTGACCTCCTGGGGCTGATTTTAAGCCAGTTGTGGTCTCAGTACTGGGATGGATGTTTACAGTGGTGCAGTTACATTGCTGTAGGGCCTCACCTGGCTTACAAACAGGGTCTGTCAGCTGTGATGCCCAGGCTGACTGGTAGAATGTACACTGGTAGTTGGCCCTCCTGGACTGCATGTCTCTGTCATTTCCCTTTTGGAAGGAAGGCAGGATGGTGAGGGTTTACTGAAAGGCAGGAACTTCAAGGTAATAAAAAAAAATTAAAAAAAAAAAGAGCTAGAAAAAAAGAAGTTGCTAGTTAGAGCACTAATAATCAGATGTTGCAGTAGGGGGATGCACGCTGACTGAAGTACCCTTTGTTAGAACTGATTGTACAGGGATGCATTTTCTATTTGTTTATCTTTGTACTTGTCTGTGACCTGGTTGAAAAGAAGCACTCTTCCCCTAGAAACAGACAAAGCTGTCTTGGGGTATGCTGAAGACTAGCAGTGAAGAATCCCCCCAAAACAGCAAGACACAAGTGGTTGCTGCCCAAATGGGATGAGCATAATAGAGATGTCTGGGAGCAAGGAATCAGCTGGTGTTTTTCAGGCTTCAAAAGTTTTGTGCTTTTGAGGAAGGGGTATGTGAGATCTAAAGGAGAGGATTATTGACTGTTGCCTAGGGCCAGACAAGGTTGACTTCCTGCCCAATAGGAATTTGCTCAAGTGGAGCAGCAGAGGACCCTCCCTGAAGTGTCCCTTGTGTTAGCTGGAGAGCTCAGAGCTTGACATTTCATAAGTAAAGTCTTGGACATTAACAGAGGGGTCTGTGGTGGTTCTTTGGGATGTGCAGATCTTGGACCACTGCTTGCTTGGTCCAAGTTCCAAAACAAAACCAGGAAAAAACAGTGTTTTAATACAAACTGTGGAAGACTGTAGCTAACAGGAGATGGTGCTCAGCACTGCAGAGATTCACTTAAAAGTGGGTTCCCCAGCATGGCCCCTATCTGGACTGGAATGACCTAGGCTGTCTGTTGGCTTCTTTAATTTTAAACCAACATGTGCTTTGAGAGAAGGACACTTTCTTTTAAAGTGGTAAGAGCTGTTGGTTGTGGTAGGAGCTGTTGGTTGTTGAAGAGCTCCCTGTGGTAGGAGCTGTTGGTTGTCGAAGAGCTCCCTGGCCCCTGAAATGCTGTGCTTGGTAGCTTTGATAAGCCAGAATGATGCTGTGGGAAACTTAGAACTGTGAGTAGCTGTCTTAGTAAACAGGGGCCCAGGACAAGCTTTGACTTTGGATGTGGTATTACAGCATAATATCGCTTTATGTCTCTACACTGAGCATGATGGGTAGGAATTTAAGAATAAACAAATCCTTAACTCTGTCTCAAACTCAGGCAGCTTGGTGCTTCTGCCCTGTCGTAGCATCTTGCAGCTACAGCAGCTTCCAAAGTGGGCTGGGTGATTTGTGCCGTCTGTCTCCCTTTTTGTAAGAGTGAATGGGATTGAGGTGGCTTTGTTTGGTGTCTTTGTAAAGGTAAGACTTCCAGTCTAATAACTTATTTAGAGAGAAAATACTTTCACCTCAATAAAGTTCTTTGAATTATAAAGGACATTGCTGTTGGGTTACTGAAAACCCTTGGGGTTTGTTTCATTTATAACATTGCCTCGGGCCTTCTGCTGCATCCTGTTGGACTGACCTCCTTTTCAACCCGTGCTGGCAGCTGCATTGCAGAGCTATCTTTTCCCTGGATCCTTCAGGGTTGTCATATGACAAACTTGAACTGTGACCCTTTTGTGTCTTACCAGGACAGCAGTGCCCTCTGTGCAATGTGGCCAGCAGTCCTCCCCACGCACGCATTTGTTCCGAGCCATTTAACAAACTGAAAGTTTCAAATGATGGCATTTCATAGTGTTTAATAGTATTGACTGTAAAGCAAATGAAATGGTGCTGAATACCCTGCGTGCTGCTTGTAAAAAAATACAGCTTCCATTTCTGCAGTGTGCCCTGGGTTTTCTGTGGCTAGCATGTGCTCTCTGGTGAATCTCTTTATATTTTTAATAAATTTCAATGCTTCCACCCTAACAACAGTAGCATTTGCTGCTATATGTAGTCCAGCACTGGTAGTAATTTCTAATAAATGGGGGGGTTTAAACAGATTTCTCTAAGCAAAGTGGGCAAAGTCATTTTGCTGAAGTCTTGCAGAGACTGTTAGGGTAAGAATTGATATAGTTAACACTGCATCCAAGCAACACCATCTCCAAGTGGTGTTGATGCTGGCAGGCATTGCCCTGCTGAAGTTACAGAGACTGAGCACTCGTATTTGTACAAATTACATTCATTACCAAGAACCCTCCAGTAGTGATAAGAGACTGGCTGTGCAGCACAGATTGGCTCCAAGATAAGTAGCCAGTCTATTGTGCAGCTCATGGTAATCTTCCTCTTCCCCACCCCTAATAATAAATCTTGGGGCATTTTGGAAAGCGTGGGGGTTGCTCATTCCAGTAGCTTGAATATAAAACTACTCAATGTCATCATCTCCTACCAATTGTATTTTCATAACCAAGCAAGGCAGCTGACTGAGGTGGATAGGCTCAGATACAGTGTTCTGAATATCTGGATACTTTCACTGAGTATTTGTTGCCCTCTTAAAGGACAGAGCACAGATGATGGCTGGGATGAGTTTCACCTGGCCATGTTCCAAAGCTAGGGTGCACTCACAGTGACAGTTTTCCTCATGAAGAGATGGAAATCTCTGGAGCAAGCGGTAGTAAGAGCTGTGCATGACCTGGGGCTCTGCATAGGTACTGTGTTAGTACGTTCTTCATAGTTGGCTGATACTTTCTCAGTGCAAGTCTGTTTAGCAGACTTCAGTGGAATGGCAGTTATTTATCTTACCATATTAGTATAATTTTAAAGGAAGAAAGAGCTTTGTGGTTGCTTTGACTGAAATAAACCATCAGCTGGCAAGTGCTTGCTTTGTCTTTTTCAGTATCTAACCTGCAAGAATTTTTGGATTGCTGGTTTTCAACGTGGAAAGCTGAACATCAGTGGGCTAGTTTTATACAAGTAGGCAGTATAATCCAACCGGTTTAGTTAAAACTTCTATTTACATGAAATTCTAATGTTTCTGATGGGTTTTTTCTTCCTCTCTCCCCCATTTAGGGTTTGAAAAGCAATGGAATTGCCGGATCATCAGGTTTTAGCCTTACGAAGCAGATGCTCTGTCCACGAGTAACCCGTGTCTGTCTCAGGGACTTGATATTCTGCATGGAACAAGAGAGGGAGATGAAGCATTCTCTACGCTTGTACCGTGCCCTTCTGAAGTGATTTGAATCTTGCATTTCACCCTGCTGTCTACTGCCAAAGATAACACTGAAGCATTGTTGCACTGTCTTGAAATTCCAGTTTCTGGAATATGATCCGTTGTAAGGATAACTCTTGTTTACAGATAAACATTTTTATTAAATACCTAACTTAGCACCTGTAAGGTTTTTAATAATACTTGGCTTAAATCTGTCTGTAAACCAGTGAAAACACTGAGCTGCACACATATGCACCTATCTGCTTGCATTGAACTGTCTTACAAGCTCTGAGGGCTTGATAAGTGTCCCTAGTTTATGTATGCCACTTGTTTCAGTACTCCAGAGTCTCCAACATCTGTTCTATGTGTAGTGCCACCTTCCAACCCCATCTTATTTAGGGAAACAAATATCATTATAATGGCACAGCATAGCATGGCAACTGTATTTAATCATGAACCAGCAGTCAGTAAACATGCTAATGTATTGCTTGTGTGACTCAACATCTTCTTAAATTTTCTGTGTTTAGAATTACTACTGGATGCTCACTTGTGGAGATCAAATAGCAAGTAAAAGGAATGAGGGATCCTTTGTACCCCACACTTTGCCTCAATTGCCTTCAGCCTTTCCTCTGAGAAGGTGACTGAGGGAAGGAGGACAAATCAGTCGTTGTGATTGAAGTACATCACACAGTGTAGTTAGGGCATACTTAGATGGTCGTGGAAAATTTGGAGTTACTAAAAATAAAAGGAATAAAAAATCCTAAAAAGGGAGGGTAAACAGAAAAAACAGTTTATCTTTCTGTGAATACAAAAAAATAGCATTGAACTTGAGCATAGATATGGAAAGATGTTAACAAAACCTGTTCTGTCTACAAAAAAGGGAAAAGTTGAGATTCATTGAAACTCTGGAGTTGAAGACTCTCCTTGGAGAGGAGCAGTGTTTGCAAAGCACAGGATTCACTGCTTTAGAATATTGTTTTAATACTTTAATGTGGTGTAACAGGGAAGCTTCTCAAATAGAAAGTATTTAGACAGTTGCTTTGTTCCCATTCAGTGAGAAGGAGGACTCTGGATTATAAAGACTGTTAGAACAGGTTCAAAGATTGTCTGCTTGCTGGTAAAGACTGCCTTGTGATGGAAGGAAAGCCCTCTGGGTCACTCTTCTCCCCAGGCTCCAAACATGTTGCCTTTCATGACACAGCACTGTATAGCATGGCTGTTTCCCAGGACTGGTGGGAAAGACACTGAATGCATTCACAGAATCACAGAATGTCCTGAGTTGGAAGGGGCCCCCCCAAGGATCATCGAGTCCAACTCTAAAGTGAACAGCCTGCACAAGGACAGAACACAGAACATTAGCAGCACCATGCTCTAACCAGCTATTGAATGGCTTCCTGCTGAATTTTCTTTTCTTTGACAAAAAACAAGCTTCCTAGGGTTACTTGGCATGCTGCTTCAAAACTTGAAGCAACTGTTCACACAACTATTCTGCACTGTCAGAAACACTGTAGATGGTTACCAAATTCACAAAGTTGTGAATCGGTTATGTTGGTTTTTGTTGGAACAGTAGTAAGCAAATCTAGTAAATGAATGCTGTAAATTATTTATATATGTATATATAGCATATATATATATATATATAAGAAAAGCAGTACTTTGACTATAGTTTGCAAGATATTGATGGCATCAGGCAAAATTGTTTTGTATTATTAAATGCTTAGCTTTACTTTTTATGTAAAGTGCAGCATTTTCCATATTTGTGTACTGTTATCTTATTGATCAGATGTTAAAAATTATTTTAAATACTGCATTAAAGCAATTATTTTATTAAAAATAATAATTTGGTAACTTTGTTTCCTGACATGAGAAGTTCAGCATCTGAAACTGTCAGCACCATGACTAATGGTGTGACTTGGAGAGTGAGTCCCAGCTGTCTGCCCATCACAGGAGATGGCATGGTTTCCTCACATGACATATTAACTATGAACATCTCTGTTTGAAGGGGTTTTAAACAGAAATAGGTGACAGAGAAAAGGATTGCTGGAAAGGGCGGGGGTGAGCAGGGAGAAAAAGAAATGTCTCTGATTTCCTCCTCTCAGCACAGAGACTGGGTTGTGGGGGGTTTTGGTAACAGCTGGGCAGAGGTGAGAGCTTTGCACATGTTCTGGGAAGCGAAAGCATGAACTGTGTCAGACTTCAGCAATGTGCTGTGGAAGCACTGTCCTAAATAATTTTTAAAGCAACTCACAATTAATTAAATGCAGGCTGGAGAAGCACAAAGAGCATCTGCAAATTGGCCTGCCTCTTTCTCTTGAAACCAGTGCAATACTGAAGTGAAATATGTTGGAGAAAATAATTGATAAATTGATATATCTAAAGGATTATGGATGATTCAGGTGTTTTTATGGCCTGCCTATGATGCAGATCACATGCTTTTATTGCTGCCAGAGCAAGTTGTCTCTCACCAGTAGATTCTCCCTGTGTGTTCTCTCTTCCCCCATGTGTCATGTCCACACCCACCCCACTCCCAAAAGACCTCGCAAATCCAAAATTTTATACTATAAGGAGTAGCAGATGTTTCAAAAAGGTTTTTCAGCAAGTTTTTAGGCCTAATTTCAGACAGAGATGACTTTGTCCTTGGTGCAAAAACTGAAAATACTTGTCTCCTTGCCAAGGGTTCATCCTGCCCCCAGCTGAGCTCAGCTTTGCTTCTGAGAAAAGTGTCCTCTAAAGTGGCATTTAGAAGATACCTGGGCTTTGCTCAGCTACATCAGGAATTAAAGGAGAGATCACCAGGGGTTCATTTCCATGCTTTTCCCTGCTCTTCCTGCCCTTTATGGGAATACTGAAATCCCAGTCATAAAGTTATAAGGACAAAACCTGCTATCATGCTCCCTTGCCTTTCAGTTCTCAGTGTGCTCATGTTCAAGCTTGGGAACCTGGGGGAACTGTCTGTGTCACCAGTGCTGGGACGGCTCTAAAGCTTGCTCCAGGCACTTCTGCTTTCCAGCTGGCCTGCTAGCCTAGTGGCTGTTTCTGATGCACTGAGCTGGCTGGGCAACTATCCCTGCCACTGAAGTGCCCAACCTTCAGAGAAAAGGGTATACAGTTGGGGGGAAAGCTGTTGTTGCTTGCTCTTTACTACTATCTCAGCAGCATTCTATGCCAAATTTTGTGTGCTACTTGCTGACAAAAGGGGGCCTGTACTGTTTCTCCTCCAACTGCTGCTTTTTCCTTTTATTGCCATTTTCAAGTTTTAGCACTGAATCTAGCCCTTTGCACTGTCTTTGACTCCAGCTTTTCCCTTCTCCCCATGGGAAAGCCTAGCTGGAGTGCACTAACACACCCTGCAGCTTTGTTTGAGGTTTAATGAGGAAGGTAGCAGGGGATCGTGAGACATTGCTGGATGATTCCTCAAAGCCATTGCACTCTCTTGGACACTTTGACATGAGTAGCTTAAGGCTACAGTTTGCATCAAGTTGTTCTAGGCCCCCTCTCTTTGTAGGCACCTGTGTCCTGCCATGTGAGTGCACTGTGCTGAGCAAAAGTGCTGTCAGCTGTTCTCCAGGTTCATTTCTTTGCTCTGTTCTTTGCTTTCCTCTTCATTTGTAATCACTGGGGTGAAGAGAGAAAGACTAAAGCAAGTGAGGATGTCCTGAAGGGGCAGACAGTCCAAGTGATTGGACTTGGTGAAACAGGCTTGTTCCCAGCAGCTTTTCAAATGAGGGCTGCTGGGTTTCTGAGGCCAAGTGCTCCACACTCTTCCCTGTGCATGTAGCACACCATGCTGTGAAAGCTGGATGCCATTGTTATCCCAGGTCCCATGGCTGTAGCTCTGGAAATAACTACAACCTGTAGTGAAGGCTTTACTCATTTGAGGGGTGCAAAGCTGAGTACCAAGACTGAAGAGCACAGCACACTGGACCTGTCTGTTTTGACACTTTGGGTTCTGGGTTCATTACCACGTGTCAGTGCCTTGTCCCTCCCTCATTAGATACAAAGGCTGCTTGTGTGCAGGCCACAATGCCAGTGTTTCACTTGGTGCAGGCCTTCAGTAACCTAGACAAGCACCCCATTTGTAACACTGAAGGAATAAGCAATAAACTTCATCTTTTCCTTTCAGATATATCCTATAGCCTCTTCTTTTCTCTTACAGGCATGAAATGGTCACTCACTGCCTGCTCTCTGTAGCTATTCTGGCATGTTAGCTGATAACTTCGCTACCCAGTCTCTCCTCATGAGCCCCTGCTTCACAGTTCCCCTTCTGGGGAGGCTGGTTTTGAAAGGGTTTTTTGCTGTGAAGAAGGGAGGAAAAGGAAGATTTTCATCCTGGACTTTAATGGTTATTCTGGAGTGGAAGGAGATGGTGGCACAGGTCAGCCCACAGCCCTGAGGCTGCTACTTTGTGCACCGGGAAGATCCTTGCAGGAAGCTGGTGTTTCATGGTGGCTAAGACTTCCACCATTAACTCCTACTTCAGTCAGAGGTTTTCTACAAGGTCCTTATAGCAGTAGGTACTTCCCATCTTCCAAGGGATGTTTCCCTGGCAGAGCCACCCAAAGTTCCTGCTGGACACCATATCAGAGAGATGGTCATCCATTCTCTTCCCCAGCCCCATCCCATAGTCCCACAGCTCTTCCATGTGTCTCATTGTCTGCTGTGTGTCTCAGAACTAGCAAAGGGTACAGAGCCTGTTCTGTGTGATTCAGGTGGACACTGAGGGGTGTCAGGACCCACACTGAGGCCCCAGAGGGTGACCAGTATGTGTTTCACCAGAGTTCTGCCCCTTTGCAGTGTCACTAAAAGACCACCTCCCCTGGGGCTGCACCCTGGTGGGAGGGAGCAAAGGCGGGGGTCTTCTGCATAGGTACTGCTGAGGCATAAAGTGCCTCTTTGCAGCTTGGCATGCCATGCTCCTGCTCCACAGGCTTTGTTTGATAACTGCTCTGCAGTTATCAGCAAGCAGTAACTGTCTCTACCAGATCACAGGGAATAGTATTTTTAAATCTATTTGAAATGAAAAAATTATCTGACAGATCATCTGTATCTCTTTTTGAGAGCTAATTCATAATTATGTGTAGTTCCCCAAGCTTCTTGAGACATTTGCTCTTCCACTTTGAAGTGTTTAGCATGATGGGGTTTATTATTTACAGTTATTTTAAGGTGTTTCTTATTTCTGCTCTTAGAAGCTGGAAGGGAGGATGGAAGTATTTTTTTCAAGTAATTATGTGTGAATATACATGTACTCTGTGTGTATAAGGATGCCTGAGTAATTTTTAAAAAGAAATACTCTATGTAAAGACTGAGTTATAACAGCTCCCAGGTGTGAAACTCCAGCAACAAGGAGAGACGGAGAAAGGAGATAAATTATCTTCTTTCTTTAAGAGGTTTCACGTTTTAATGTGTTAAAATCCTTAGATACCTTTGTGCAAAATTGGGCAGAGAATAAAGACTCCCTTGAAGAGCTGATCAGCGGGAAGTCTCAAGAAGGAAGAGTAGGAAAAGGAGAATGCATACAGAGAATTGAAAACTGAGCTTGCTCCTCTCTTCAGGAGCTTCAGTGATACGTTTACAAGCATTCTGGCAGAGGCTTTCTTTTAGAGGAAAGACAGAAAAGGATCTTCCTAGAAACAAAGTAGGTGACTACATGTAGGCAGGCTGTGTATTTAATGAGGCAGACTTTCTGAGGAAGAAATCCTTATATTGTTGCTTCCTGCTCAATGCAATTTTCATTTTTAACTTCATGTCTCTTAAAATTTGGAAAACCCCTCCGTTATCACCTCATCTCTCTTTGAAGGAGTAGCAAGTACTTTCACCAGCACACAACTGAGCTACTGTGGGCTGTGGGCCACATGTAGGTCCATGGGAGTCGGTGGCCTGATGCTGAAAGAAGAGGCTGGAGTAAGGAGAAGATGTGTAGCTACATTAGACACACCAGGAACTGTGTAAATACAGCATGGGCTACTCAATCTCGTAGCTGAAGCAGTTTTCCTCTGCTGATGTGAATAAACCATGGTTGGAGGCTCATAGCCTGTGTGAGCACCTGCCTTGTGTCAAGCTGAGGTGGTAATCAGGCTTGTGCTACCTCTTGTCAGGGCCAGGTCTGTAATTTTCTGCACCCTGCCTTTCACCAGCCCATTCTTTAGCCCTTTGCAGACCGGGCTGGTGGGTGGTGCAAACTCAAAGAGGCCTCATCTCACACAGCTCTCAGTCTTTGCTTCTAATTTGAAAGCTTTAGCCTTCTTTATTACAGGGAAAAAAAAACCTGAAAGTGACCCAAACATCAGGTACAGAGGGCAAATATTAAAAGTAAGCTTGTTTTTGCCTTTGAAATTCCACACTTCTTAGAAGCTGTTGGTGAGTGATGCCCCAGAGCTGGGGAGGATGGCTCCAGAAAAAGATCCCCTCGAGTGTGCAATCAGCCCTTCACAGCAGTCTGCTGGGGATGCTGGAACAGAAATCAGCATTTCGAGTTTTTTTTTCCCATGCGGTAAAGAAGAACCTGTGGGAAGGTCCTGCCTATGTCCTTACACAAAACCAGGATATCCAGTTATTAGTGAGAGATACCTCCAGGGCAAGCTCAAATTTTGCAACACTTCCCAAGGCAGGGAAAATGCCCTGGGCTAGGGCAGTCTTGGGAAGAGAATGAGTCAGGAGCCCTTTCTTTTCTTTCTTTCATTTCTTTCTTTTTTTCCTTTCTTTATTCCTTTCTTTCCTCTCTTTCTTTCTCTCTTTCTCTCTCCCTTTCTTTTTTTTTTCTTCTCTGTAGTCCTGCTCAAGTAAAAACTTTGTAGGGATGAACGCCTTGCAGAAACCCAACTGTTCCAGACCTCCCTGTACCTGGGTGAGGCTCCTCCACCTCCTGAGCTAGACGTCTGCCTTTTCAGGCTTTTCTCCTTAACAGGCTCAACTTTCTGCAGTTCTGAGCCATGTCTGTAATTTTCTGCACCCTGCCTTTCACCAGGGTGCAGAAAATTACAGCCGAGCTGACCCCAGGTGCAGCATCCCCCAAGGAAGAAAGCCCGGGAGGTGCCACTCGGCCCCCGTAGAGTGGAAGGGTGCTGCCTCTTTTGGTGATTCTTCCCCCTCCCCCAGAAACACACGGATGATTTAAAGAAGGGATCAAGAAGAGCTTTAAAATTCCTGTTTAGCTGTCACCCGCCTTGGGCGGCACCTGACACCCGGGAGCAGCCGAATCAGCACAGCGCTGCGGCAGGGTGGGTGGCACAGGGCCGATGGATGGCGGGCGCTGCCGTTCGACCCTGCGGCAGCTCCTGCGCGGCGACCCAGCCCCAGGAAGGGCGGAGAGGCTGCGCTGGCGGAGGCAGCCTTGAGAAAGCTCCGGCTTGGCTCGGGGCCCAGAGGCGCCAGCACCGCCCTGCTGCCCCAGGGCCGCCGGGCCTGCCCGGCCCGGCCCAGCGCCTGGGGAAGGCCCTGCCCTGGGGAAGGCGCTTCCCCTCGGCGCGCCGGCGGCTTTCGGCCAGAGGGCGGGTGGGAGGCCTGGCTGGGGGGGCTGTGAGCCCTCACTGAACCATGCCATGATCCCCTGGGTACTCCGTGATGTGACATGGCACCAGCCTCCTCTGGCACGTTTCTCATTGAGAAGGTCTCCTTGAGAAGCAAGTCTGCATCGCAGGCAGTAAGCCATACATAAGGGGCTCGAGTTCCTCACGTCAGGATGCAGCACAAGCACTCCCTGGCTCTTGGAACAAACATCCCCAGGCACATCTGACCAACATGCAGGGGCCCTGCTCCCACTCTGGTCCCCTCCAGCTGTTTTCTGTGGTGTTGGATCTCCTTCCCACCAGTTCTTTACCCCTACAGCTGCCTTAGTTTTGCATCTTTCCCCCCTCCTCGTGCCTTGCACAAACCTGCTGTAGCACTGCCTGCCTTCCCTTACTGTTCTCTCCAGCCTTCCCTTTCTCAGTGTTTTAACCCCTGGGAATTATGTTTTGAAAGTATAAGGTGTAGCCCCCTCCAATAAACAATGCTGGGATAGTGGTGACAGCAGATGAGGACAAAGCTAAGGTACTCAACAATTTTTTGGCTTCAATGGCAACCTCTCTCCACATCACTCAAGTGGATGTGGGACAGCAGGATGGGGACTTGGGGAACAAAGTATTTTCAACTGTGTAAGCATGAGCACCTGAGGAACCCCAATGTACATAACTCTCCCAGAATCCTGAGGGAATTGGCTGATGTAGTTGTCAAGCCACTCTCCATGATATTTGAAAAGTCATTCCACTCAACTGAAAACTCAGATGACTGGAAAAACGGAAACATTGTACTCATCTCTGGAAAGAGTAGAATGGGGGACCTTGGGAACTATGGACCAGTCAGCCTCAGCTTCATTCCTGGGAAGATCGTGGAACAGATCCTCCCAGAAGCTGTGGTAAGGCACATGAAGGACAGGAACATGATTCGTGACAGCCATCACAGCTTCCCCAAGGGCAAGTCCTGCCTGACCAACCCAGTGGCCTTCTATGATGGAGTGACTACATCAGTGGACAAGGGAAAGGCTACAGATGTCATCTAACTGAGTATCTGTAAAGCCTTTGACACAATATCCTACAACATCCTTCTCTCTAAATTACAGAGAGAACAATCCATCCAATTTGGTGGATGAGCTATTAGATGGATAAGAAATTGGTTGGATGATCATATCTGGAGGATAGTGGTCAATGGCTCAGAGACCTGAAGGAAATCAATGACAAATGGTGTCCCACAGGGGCCTGTATTGGGACTGGTGTTGTTTAATATCTTCATTAATGACATAGACAGAAGGATCCTTACGTCTATGTCATTAATGAAGATATTAAACAGAGTGCACCTTCAGCAAGTTTGGAGATTACACCAAGCTGAGTGGTGCAGTTGACACACCTGAAGGATGCTATCCAGAGGGACCTGGACAAGCTCAAGAAGTAGAGCCATGGAAACCTCATGAGATTTAACAAGACCAAGTGCAAGTGCTGCACCTGGGTTGGGGAAACCCCAGACATGAGTGCAGACGGGAGAAGAAGTTACTGACAGCAGCACTGATGAGGACTTGGTGGTGCTGGTGGATGAGAGGCTGGACATGAGCAGGCAACATGTACTTGCAGCCTGGAAAACCATCTGTGTCCTGGGCTGCATCAAATGCAGCATGGTCAGAAGATCAAGGAAGGTGATTCAGCCCCTTTACTCCACTATGATGATTCTATGAATTCTGAACTGGGAGGGAACTGTCTGCTTCATCCAGACGCCCTCCAGCCTGACTTGAACTTCTGTGCTTAGGCAAAACCCAAGTGAAATGCTCATGGACCAGCAACACCCAGACCAGGTGCTTCCACCTTCATCTTTCACAGCAGCTGGGCAGTTCTGCTCTGCCAGAAGGCCTGCCTTCCTCTTCAGCTACCATGGCTGCTGTGATTCTCCTCCCCATCCCTCAAATAATTTGTTTCCCTTGGATGACTGCCATCACTTCTCAGCCTTCTTCAGGTTTGCTGCTTTGATTGCCTTCCATGGGAGATGTCTCCTGCACAAGCAACTCCTCAGCTGCCCCTTGTCTGAGCTGAGAGCTCACAAAGCTGTATCGCAAACCTGTTGTCCAAGCAGGAGTTGTGAGCACTTGGGGGTCCCTGTGGGCATGTCGAGACATTAAATCAATTTGAACAGGGCTAAAATAGGGTTGTTACTTTCTCTCCCATTGTCTTTGTTAATGAGTAGGCAGTGTCAGTCCTGTGGTATTTGCAATCTTGAGAGCTTCCAAACCTTGAATGTAACTTCTCAAGAGCCTTGAGGTGTGCTGACTGCAAAAGTCTCTGCTGTCATTTCTGCCTTTCCAAGGTGTCAGAGAAGCAGATTCCCTTTTCCCCAGGAAAGGACAGCCAGGGTGGAGCAGTTTTCCTTCCCTAGATTCCTGTGTGCAGAAAGAAGACACGCTGTCCCAGGCAGCTGCAGTGCTTCTAGGCTATTAAGCTCTTTCAGATGTCTCGTTCAAGTTGGGCTTTGCTGTGATGCCAATAAAAACTTGCTGGTGTTAGGCTTCTGCGGCATCACAGAAAATGCCATGAGAAGGAAGCACTCACTTCTCAGCAGCTGAAACCCTGCACTGGGGATTTCCCTCCCTCTATTTTTTGGTAGCTCCCTTTCCCAGTGTGCCATCCTCTGTGGATGTCCATGGGCCATTGCTTGAGGCAATGTAGACCAAGGACAGCACTATATTATACCTTCCTAAGATTTACCACAACCAAACCTTTTCCTGAAATTGGCTGTGAATCCTAAACTGACTGAAAGGTCACATCTTGTGACACCTCCGAGCATGTGGGGCCACTTTGGGGGTGGCACTTTGCAAACCCTCTCGCTCATCCTTTTGCTCCTGATTCTGCTGTGTGTTCAAATGGGCAGGGAGCTCTCAGAGAAAATGGAAAACAGTCTCCACTCCCATGGGTTCGTGATTTTGCCTTCCATTGTGCCAACAGCAGGCTGTCTGAGGAAATACAAATGGTGCTCAGCACAGGGCTTGGATAATTAATACTGTTTCTTTCAGCTACAGTATTACTTATGCCTCTGGTTGATATCTACAGTGATAAAGATAGTAATTTCTGTGACTGAACAAAAGAAATATATGGGAGGAAAAAATGGATTTTTTGCTGGTCCAATTTAATATGGGCCCAAAACTCTCACATTAAATCTCCCAGAACAAAACCATCCTATTTTCATGACCCCAGGAAAGGCCCTTAGATGCTCTCCTAGGAGCTTATGTGCCTCCATGTACCTAGACCTCCCTCCCCAGAGCAGCTGGGGCTCACCTTTCCGACAAAAACATGTGGGGACAGATAGGTCACATCCACCACACTGGTACAGGGCTTGTCTGCCAACCCCAGCATGGCTGCAGTGAGGGGACAGCATTTTCCTGCTGCTCCTTGGGGAGAAAAACCCTTGCTCAGTGTGTCCTGCCCCAAGGCAAAGCAAAAGCTGTGAGGAGTCGCTCCAACCTGCTGTGGTTGGTTTAGACTATAAAATTGTGGGGGATTTTTTTTTGCTGTTATTTAGTGAGCAACTCACTGTGAATGTAATAGATGAGTTTTGCTATCAGTAACAACCCCCCTAACCCCCAAGCAGTTTATTTCATGTGTACAAAAGTAAAAAGAGGGAAAAGTAAGAACACCTCTGGGGAAAATAAGGGGTTGGGAAATGGCTGTAAGTGTAGCACAGGATTGCCAAACACACACTTTCAAAAAGTATGAATCAGATCTCCAGGAATCACAAGACTGGTGGTCTGAATTCCAAGTATGAAATCTGGGCAGTTCCTGAAGGGTATTTCCCTCCATGTTTTCAATGCTCTAGGGGAAGCTGTATGCCCTCCCTTGGGGAGAGAGTGTTGGTGGGCTGGAGTTGAGGCTTACACATGCTTATAAATCCATCCTCCCTTTGCTGGAGCCTGAGATGGCTGTGATGCCCTCCAAATCCTGCAAGCCTGCCTCATTGCAGTGCTCTCCCCACTGTGGGGCATTGCTGCTGCTCCCTCTTATCCCTGATGCGCTGCCTGGAAGCACAGCCAAGCCCCAGTGCCCACCTTGCCACAGTGGGGAACGACAGCTTCTTGTACCAGGGTTATTCTCCTCCCTGTGGATAGGTGGTGGGGAAGAGACATCTTTATTTAGTCCTTAGACTTTAATAGGAGAGAGATGCAGCTTTGAATAGTCCAAAGATGTACTTAGCCAGGGCCATAAAGCCAGCTCAGCAGTGCCTGAGGTAGGGAGAGCTGCCTACAACACCTGTTCTGGAGGGACATCAATTGTTTTTCAGTACTATGCAGGAGCTTGCTTTAAGACAAAGCTGAAACTTTTTTATCTGGGGGTAAAATTAATGCCTCCTCCCCCAAAGTTACTCAAAACTCCCAAAGACTTGAGGAGTGCTGTGGCAAACTTCCTCTGTACTAGACCAAGTGGCCCAATTTGTTGGTGCCTGAGCCCCCAGGCAGAGAGCAGCCTTCACCCACACCTCCAAATATGGATGTGCTGGCAGGAGAGAGAAGCTTCCTCTGTCTCCTGCCTCACTTGAGGGCCTCTAGATCTATAACTGATCTAAACTGCAGTTGCCCAACTCAGCCTTGCAGAGTCAGTTTTGCTGCAAGTCCTTTCTTGTTTCCCTCTGGAGTCCCTCAGTTACCATCTACGCCACAATGTTGGTCCTTGCAAGCTCTTTGGTCATGTTACAGCTGCTCAGCTACCGGTGTCCCCACCAAAGGAGCAGCATGACCTCCATGGGAAAGGACTCCCTTCCTAGGTGATTGGCTGCACAGCACCATGAGATGGTCTACTCAAGCCCAGAATGGTAGTGTTGCTTCCCTGCGCTGGACCAACATCTCTTCTGTTTCAGCAGAAGCCACTCTCATCTTTGTGTGTTGCCTCCTTGTTGCTCTTACATCTCAACTCGTACCAGTCAGGACTCATTGGTGTGAAATGTGGGGAAATCCCAGGCTGCATGGCTCTTCCTGAGCTTCTGTTGGCTAGGCAAACCACCTGTCACAGGGAGAGGATTCAGGAGTTAGAGGGAATTGCATGCAAATGGGAAGAGCAACCAAAGAGCCCCAATTCTCCCAGATCTGCTGAGGCTGAAGACTGCAGCTGGCCTTGCACCTGCTTTGGTGAGGGGTGGAGCTGCGGCTGTGCAATGGGTAAACCTCACAGCCTTTCTCCTTCAAAGCCAAGCATCATATTTTGCTCCAAAGCACTTGTACCACCCACCTGTGAAAGAGGAGTACTGGTGACTTCAACTGGATGGACAGCAACCAGCGGGCAGCGAAACCACTCACATCTAACAGGAGCTGCAGCTCTTGTAATGGTAGCTGATGAGCAGAAGCTGGTCGGTTTCCAGGGCAGGAATGACTCACAGCCCATCTATGATTACCTGTGAGTCCTCATGCCTGGCTCCCAGCTCCCCGGGGCCTGGTGCAGCAATGTCTGCTTCCTGAGTTCAGTGAAAGGGTGCCTTGCTCCCTGTTGATGAGTGTGGATTAATCCATGCTTGCCCTAGTTTGGTGATAATACCAATAGCACCAAGCACTCCCTCCTGCTGCATATCAAGTTTGGGAGTATCCTGGCCTGAAAGACCAGACCTATTAGCCTACCCATAAGTGAAGCATCTGCATCAAAGAGGATGCAGGATTAACATGTACATGGACAGCTCGTGGCAGTGACCTTTTGTAACTATGGCTGCTTGCCTTGTTATAGGCCCTTTATCTGGTAGATGGACTCATTTGCCAATATAAATACACACTTGCCAGGAGGGGTCAAACACAGTGCATAAAGTGCTGGAGAAACTGGAAGAGCAAAATGTGTCCAGCATACACAGCAATGGCAGGAGAAGAGCACCGTTGGAGCCCAGGAGAACAGACCCAGCCATGTCACAGCATAGTTCTTGCTTTGATTCCTCTTCCCCCAGTCTCTCTATAGTCACAGCTGCCTGAAGGGGAGAGAAAAAGAACAGAAGTCCCTCTCAATGCTGACTGCAATTGCATAGTGATGTACAATCACAAGAGCCCACGCTGTTGGTTGGAGCAAGGTGGTGGGACCTTGGGACCTTTGGCTGCTCTCAGGCCAGCTCTCTGCATTGTGGTGTCTCCAGAGCAGGAAAGTTCACACACTCTTTCACTCTCAATGTACAGCTGACCCTCACAGCCCTCTCTCGTTTGCAACAACAGACCCATGTGGGCCATGCTTCCTAGGGCATCTGCCAACACAAGACTTGAGCTTCCTGCTCCCCCACAGCACCGGCTCCAGGGATAAAGCATGTGGACATGACAAAGATGTCTCTGCCTGTTCCCTCCCAGCAGGAGCTCCGCTACAGTTGGATCTTCATCTTAATGCTACTCTAAGTCTGCACAGTGAGTGCCCTCCAGATCTCTGTGGAGTTCCCACTCTTCCTTGGGACCAGGAGTGCACAGTGCAGGGTGCTAGGCATAGTGTACCAAGCTCTTATCCACATTGCAAGCCTGGTGAGGGATCCCCACTTGCTAGGTTTCCTGATATGTTTTTCCATGTCCAGCTGCTGCCCACAACCTATCTGGAGAGCCACTCCCCACAGCTGCCTTGTACACTTCTCCCAATTGTCTCTCTTGGGAGTCGCATGCAGAGTGGATATTTTGAGATTTGGAATGTCAGTCCATAAGCAGCAAGTGAACACTTTTACCTGTTCCAAGCTCCCCATTAGGTTCTTCAGTGTATGCAGACTCTGAAGAGCTATCAGGTTGTTTCTATGACAGAGTACCTGTCTGGTTGTAGCTACATGTGCCATCACTGCTGAATTCTCCTCTCCTTTGAACGGGGAGGGATTTCCCATCCTTGCTGTGAACTTTCACTCATGAAAGAGCACCTCAGTGTGGACAAGATGGCCTCACAAGTGATGGCTCCATTCCTGAATACTGCTGACTCTTCAAAAGACTGGATTTGCTGCTCAGCCTTTCCCTCAGAGTAGCAGCCTTTATCCAGCTAAATTCAGCTGGGGGAATTCCACCTGTAAGATGTGCAAGTAAGGGCAAAGACATCCTTTGCCTTGTCCCTGTCAAGTTTCTGCTCCCCAAGGCCTTGCTTTCTCTGTTGGTAGTTCCTGCATGCAGCAGCAGGTCTGCTCCCCGCGTGTTTCGCTGAAGCCAAGATGCCCACACATTTTTCCATTGTGAACCTGGCTTCATCCCTGCCAGCTCATGCAAGCAGCTATTGTTAAGTAATTGTTTGAGTCATCCACTGAGCCCACACCCAAGCAGGCTTTTCAGATTGAGAACATGGGAGATTCACTGCTGTTGGCGTGGCTTTGGGGTACCCTACCTCCTGCCTCTGCCCAGGAGGATGGCAGCAATGAACACACTCCAGATGGGCCATTTCATGCCCATCCTTGCTTTCCCAGCCTCCAGCCACCAGTAACAGAAACTTGATGCAATACAGAAGAGCCACCATCTTGCACCCAAGCTGGAGCAAGGGGTTTTTCTCTTGATGCTGCTGGATTTCAGAGGCATCCCTTTCTTCCCCTTTTCTCCCTATCCCCACTGTCATTACCAGAACAAATGTCAGAGCTGCTTCCCTCACCAGTGATGATGCTTCCCCCTCAACCCTACTTGATGAGTGGGGTTTATAGTTGAATTTTAGTTTGGCACAGTTGCTACTCCTCAACCCTGGCAATTAGAGGATTTGAGAAGTTCATTATGGAGCCCTAAGTTTTCTTATGGTCATTCTGGCTGACACCACACTTTTTACCACCTTTTTACATACACAGCCAAAATACTTGGCACATTTTCAGAAGAGGGAAGATTAAAAACCCAACTGAACCCCCCCCCGCCAAAAAAAAACCCAAAAAACAAACCACCAAAAAAACAGCCAACCAAAAAAAACCTCAAGAAAAAACCCAAAGTGAATTACTAAAGTTTATAAGGCTAATACTTTATAGGGCTAGTATGCACAGGCCTGGGGCCTTCAAGATAATATAATCTAATACTTGGAGATCCCCTGATGAAAGGCACTATATATGCAAAGTGCTTTATAAACATTAATTAGTTAATGTTGAAAATTTTGCCCAGGGCAAAAAAAAAATCCTACCAAAAATCCCCCTTCCCTCCCTCTCTCTAGTCCCTAACTATACAAAGTTAATGATTCTGTGTGCGCAAACTTAGAGTACATTTTAATTTCTGTTTACTTCTGGGGAGATGGAAGCACTGGAAGTACTTTCATATATGTTATGCTTCTGCAAGCATTAGTAACATGGTGGCTTCTCCTATTGAGTGCTTTAATCTCCATAAATCAGGACACCCCAACATCTACAGTATAACTTTGGACCACAGTGCTTGCAGCAGAACTGCCCAGGCTCTACTCACTCATCCCTTCATAGTCTGTAATCACCAAGCAACCAAGCAACCAAGCAACCAAGCAACCCATGTGTGAAGGTCTTTGTGACAATAGTTTCCATTCCAGGCCGCCTTTTCAAACCTTGGGCAATCAACAGGTGGTTTCAGTGTCATCACCATATCATATGTCACCACATAATGTATGCAGAGGGAGCAACGAACAAAGCAATACACGTGTTGCTTATCACAAAAGGAAGGAGTCTGAAGGACAGAGCAGACCTTGCAGGATGAGGATGTGTTTCAAAGTCGGTGGTGTAAAAGGCAGCAAGTCCTCCATTCAATGGAGATTTCCAGCAATGATATTCCAGGTATATTTCATCTCTCCTTCATGATCTTTCCCAGGGAAACATTCAGCTTTTAGATAACACTAGGGGTTGTTTTCGCTGGAAGCCCACATCTGCTCTGGCATAGTAGTCCACCACAGTCCATCCCACTCCTTTCAGAGCACTGTGCTCACTTCCAGGCTTTGCAAAGCACAGGGACCCTCATAGGCAACACTTTTCTCCTGAAAAAACCCTTTCCATCCTTGACATGGTCCACTCAAGCAAGTCTGCACTGTGCATGCTCCTAGTATGCCACAAACTACCAAATCAGCTGCCTGACTCGGACTTCTCTTTACCATATCCGCCAGCAAAGGACCAGCAGGCCCCATGCCCTGTGGCCAGGGTGGGTGACTGCTTCCCACCACCCTTCTCCCAGGTGCAAGGGCAGCAAACACCCCAAGGGAAGATGTGCAGACAAATTCCTTCCCTGAAAAGCTGGTGGTATCTTCTGGAGTCCTTCTCCCCCATCTGTCATGTTGGAACCCCGAACTCATGCTTGTCAGCCCAGACACTGGGATAAAAGTGCTTGATGGAGCAGGAGAAAATTTATTGACTGAGAGGCAGAATGCAATCTGCTTGCAGGAGCAGGGTCTGGCCCCGCAGGGTTTTTCAGGGCTGGGTCAACCAGGTGCCCATGGCAGTGGCTGAATGCAGAGAGACTTTTTATCCTGTATCTGATGCCTTCCCTTCCAGCTGGATTTTTGCAGGCATCTGATCTTTTCCCAGCACCCACAGCAGCTAGTGCTGCCTCCCTGACAATGGATCTTTGGTGGGGAATGCTTTTCCTTTCCTTCTCCTGGGTCCTGGGGGTCTCAAGGGTTGCTCTTAGGATTTTTGGCTCCCCACAGTACCACCCTGTGAGATGTTGCTGTGCACTAGCAGCAGGACACTAAGCCAGACATTTTCTGTCTGCCTGGACTGTCTCTGGGAGAGGCAGCATCCAGGGATGAGACCATGGCAAGGTACCACCATTTCCCTTAGCCTCAGACTTGGTAACTGGTATGAGCAAAGTATTCAAGTGAAGTGGAGTCAGCCCAAGTGACCACAGGGGTGGCTGTCTTGTGCCTCCAGTGCTTGGCAGCCAGGCAGCTGTATGGTTTGGAATGCATCTCCTCTCCAGCAGCTCGTGAAGAGGTGACTTACTGAGCTTCATTGCATGTGGGTGTAGCACTGTGCTTGGCAAGTGAAATGATGGGGCCAAGGAATCGATGCATTCCCAAGGATCTCAGCTTTCATCACAGCCCTCCTTAGTATCAATGGCAGCTATTGATGGAGTCTTTGGAGAATCAAAGGCTGTAAAGGTTTGCTCTGGTTTGTCCCAATCACTGCCACCTCTGGGCACAGTCAGGGTTCAGCTGAACATCTGACTCAGGCAAGTCATCTTGGGGGAGTTTTGCCTGTACAGGAAAACAGGATGAAGCTAGCGGAGAGCAGTCGCTTACACACGTGTAATGTGGATGTACCTGAATGAGCTAAGCTATACTTTCATCTTGTGCAGTTAGGAATGTTTAATTTTAATCCTGTGTCAATGGGGGAAAAAATTGTATGAAGTCCTAATAAATAAGTTATGCTGCCGAGGGCTCAGATCAGCACATCCTAGCTAGAAGCAATACAGAAAAAGCCACCTTCCAGCACTGCAGATTGCTTTAAAACATCCTTTCAAATAGATGCTGTTGCAAGCCAGTGATACCAGTGCTGCTGTGTTGGCTTCAGATCATGAAGCATTTGCCATTCTGAGGGTGCGCAACTCTGAGGAAGGAGAAAAATGAGAAATATTTAGTAGTATTTGATTATCAACTTGAGAACTCTTGAAAAACCCTGATTTTTCAAAATCATTGCGCATTTGCTCTCAGACAGCCTGGCTGCTTTCAGGCGTATCACCCTGGGCACATGCCAAGGCAACCACTGAAATTGCAAGTCTGCTTGGAAAATCTAGATGGGAGATTGTGATGGAGGAAACTGGCTGTGCTGCTATTGCTGAAGTTACTGATTTTTACCTCCTCTGTTTTTAAATTGCTTTGCGGCATTATTTGCTCTCAAAGAGACAGCTAGGAATGCAAGGAGAAACTGGAGACTGGAAGCATGTTTTATACTGCTACGGGCAAAAAACTTGATTTTCCTGGGATTTCATGGATGCTCAGACCCTGGTTAAGTTCCAGGGACAACAACTAGCACAGGGAACTGTTGTGTGTAGGTCAGATACCATCAGTTTCACCAAAGGTGTTGGTCTGTGCTGCAGCAGAATATTTGCAATTGTATTAGGACAGAAGCTGTTTACCATCCACTGATGAACTTTTATGTGTAAAACTTCCCTTTCAATTTGGGCTGAAGCAGACACTTGCTTTGATAGTTATATGAAAAAACCTTTAACTTTGCTTTGGGATATTTATAACCAAAACACACAGAATTATTGCAGCATAAAATCTGCTTCACTGGGTCTTGGTGATATAAAAAAGGCAAAAAAAAAAAAAAAGAGGAAGAAAAAGAAGGGTAATATAATAAAGAAAAAAAAGACAGATGAGTACACAGAACACACTTCAGATCTACAGCACTATATTGTCCCAGCAATGCCACCAATTCAATTTAAATCCTAAGGAAAAAGCTAATGCTATTGAAGCACTGCAAATTAACAACAGACCTGGCCTTGTACATCACCCCTTCACAACAACCAGCTCATCAAACACCTTTGTGGCTCCACACGAAGACAGAGTGGAGGAAAAGTGAAATGGTTTCTCATCCTCTGCCCTGCCAGAGGCAAGTGCCAGCTCTCACTGTTGTAAACTGTAAGGCAAAGCAATCTGCAGTGCTATGGAAAGAAAACAAATACCACAGTAGCAGGCAGGCAGGCAGGCAGAATGAGACAGAGATATTTTTAATTGATGCTAGAGGAACATAAATAGATGAAGCTGGCATTAAGCAGCACAGCCCTTTTTCTCTCTCTGCCAGGTACCCATTTACCCGGGCTCATAACCAAAGGCCAACATGACATCAGAAGCCCTGTGGTGTTTTGCCTTTGGGCAACAGCCGGTAAAACTGGTTTCATCTGGCAGATGAGCATGTGAGCTGAGGTAATTGGTGTGTTCTTTTCTGCCTCAGATTCCTTATCTCATCCTGAATATTCCCATAACCTCCCTTTTTCCAGCCCCTTTTGTTTCTCAACAAAAAAAATATTTACATTGAAATAAACAGTGGGAGCCTCTAGATCACATAGAGAGACAGTGTGCTGGTAACTTCATGAACAAAGAGCAGTGCAGTGACAGCTGCAGGAAGGATAAGCTGGAAAGGGGGGCTTTTTCTACTGGGGCTGTTCCTGAACAGAAGGGGTTGGAACTGACACCATTTGATAAAGGAGCCTCACTCAAAACCAGCTATCCTTCCATTTTTCTTTCACTCCTGAGGTCAGTTTGGATTCTTTTTCTGAGGTGTTTTGCAGCTGCAGAATAAAACCCACCTGAATGTGATCAGAGCACAATGTGGGAATCTTTCTACACACCAAGGCTGAAAACAACCAGGGCTGCCCATTCCTAGGGCTGTATTAGCAGTGCTTTGGCAGCACAGCCATCCCAGACTATGCCGAAGTTGGGCAGGCTTCCTGCGGGCATCCCTCACATCTCTGACTACTTTGTTCACTTGAAGAGAGCAGGGTCACAGAATAAATCCTGCCAGCAAAACTATATTTTCTAGCTTATCACTGAATGTACATTACTGGTGGTTTTGTTGGATTATCTGTGTGGATGAGTGACTTCACCCAAAGCAGTTGTCTTTTAGGGATGGCCACAGCATGTCAGCAGGATACATGTGCTCAGAACACTACTGTGGGGCGCCACCATGGCCAGGTAATGTGTGACTGGGTAAGCTGGGGGATTGGATGGAGATTTCTGGTTTGTTTGGAACATATGAAGCTCTACAAGCTGCCCCTGGAAAGAAGTTGGAAGGCAAAAAAGGGTTTTCTCCTTCCTTCCCTTTAAATATACTGCTGATAGGTATAAATGTGGCTGAAGGACTAGGCACCATATCTAGCAGGGACATGCTGGGGATAAGGTTCCAGGCAGGATGCTGCCTCCATCTCTGTAACTTAAGGAAATGTGGTCTGCTTTTCAGAAACATTGATCTTTCTACTTATAGGTCCCTTTGGAGCTCGGAGATGCTGGAAGCATGGAGAAGCTTGGGAAATCTAGCATTAGACAAACCCAGACACTTGGGTTTAGCCTCTCATATTTTGAATGTTCTCCTTCTTCTCCTGTGGAAATCACTGGTGAATTGGAGTGAATCCCAGTCAATCCCAATCACTGAAGTGGAGCTGGATCCCATTCTGTTAATGCTGACATATTAAGAGGGAGAAGAAAATGCAGAACATAAGATAGAAAAAAGAGCCTCCAACCTGCTAAACAAGGCTAAAACACAAATCCGGTGGTTATGTTAAACAGTCCAAATGAAAATTATCCAAATGTACAGGATTATAGAAGAAAGAAAACAGACAACTGGAAGGAGATGATGGAAAATGGGCTAAGGGAGGAGGAGGATGTAAAAGGTGGGAAATTAATTGGAAAATCCACTTGGGGATGAGAGAGAAGCCGAAGAAGATGTAGAAGGAAGATACGAGTGTAGGAAGGTTGGTGTGAAATGCAGCTAGTTCTGGGTACAGGCACCGATAAGGGGGCTTTGACATCTGGCTCTGAGCCTCACAGGTGACAGGAAGAAACAGCTGGAGGAGTGTGGACACCTCCAGAGAGGCTGGAAAATGTCTGAGCTCTTTGGAGTCTCTATGGAAAAGGACGTAGGGGAAAATGGAGCAGGAAAGGAATGGAGGGAGGTCCCCTGTCTGACCCACTTTACTGGACATGCCCCAGAGATTAAGCCTGGACAGATTCCTGCTGGAGTTCCTGATTTTTCTTCAGGGCGCTTCAGGGTTTCTGGCAGGACTGAGAAGCCCAGGTCAGGAATGTGGTCCAAGTGGTGAGCAGGGCAAACCCAGGTGGCTCCTCCAGAACATCTCCCTGCCCAAACACAAAAACCTTCCCCCACATCCCTCTTTGCACCACCCTGCTGCTCCCAGCCCACGGTCCAGTGCTGCAGGGCTATACCAGACCTGACCAGGAAGCCAAAGGGCTGCAGCCTGTGCTGCTCTGCACCCCTACATGGCACATAGATATTTGGGAGCCAGAGGAGTGAGGAGGCTTCTGAGCTTGTCCAGGAGGGTGTCTCTTCCCTCAGATCCAGCCCCACAGTGACAGCACATGATGCTCCCTGTCTGCCAGGTTTTAAACCAGATCCACACAGACAAAACAGGAGCACTGTTTTGACCTCTCCTCCTATCCCTGTCCTCTCTCCTGCTCTGAGAATGTTTTGGCCAGGGTGTTAGCAGCAGAAGGACATGTCCCCCGCTGCTTCTCCCTTTGGTGAAATACTAACCAGCACACCACTTCGGCAAGGAGACAAATGCCTCAGGTTCAGAAAACACATTTTGGACTTTTAAGAAGAGTGAAATGAGGCAGCTGCCCATTGTGGGCAATTTAGCTTAATGTGATATTGAATTCAGCTGTTTAATACACCCAGATGCTCCAGCAGTGAGTGTATAAAAAACCCCCAACTTCAATAAATAATGAATATGTGAAGAAATTCTTTTTTCTGTTTGTTTCCTTTTTTAATGAAAATGGCAAACTATTTGCTACTGTACATCTGCATCAGTTATTTAACATGACATCTTGCTGTAGTAATAATCCATCAACATCCAGTATTACATATGGATTCATAAAAGGGTTTATGCTTGTGTTGGTGCTTTTGCTGTCTGCCAAACTAATTATATACATTTTACAAAAAATTATACATATTGAGCTGAGAACCTGCTGTGCTAATTGCTCACATTTTTGTAGGGGAAAAATGTGGTCATGGAGTGCTTTTTTCATTTTAAGCATATTGAGAACATGGCAGAAGAAGATGCCATGTCTTCAGTTTTTCAGAGCTGAAAAATCAATATTTAGCCCTACAATAAGTAAAACAAACAAAAAAACAGGAAGAGAGAACTTTAGGGAAGCTTTCTCTGGTGTGTTCTTGCCCCTCTGTGTCTTCATTTGGTGAGATGTGGAAATACAAACACAATTTCAGTACTGTGGGTGTCTCATGAAATAAAGACCAAACTTCTACTGTACCAAAAGCTAAGGGCCCCCTGAAATGTCTCCCCAAATCAGGACCCCACAAAGAAGACGTGAAGGAGATCTGCATCTGCCTTTCTTGAAGTTCCTTGTTTGCTCTTCAGCATCAGTGACATGTAATCGTGAGATACAGCTTCACTGTTCACTGAATTTCTGTGAGTAATACTTTAAATATTATTTTACAGTTTATTACATTAAGTCCAGCACTTGCACCCAGTGGCTTTCAAGTCCCATTAGGACAGAATCCCCATTCTGCTCCCTACTGAAAAAAATGTAAAAGATCTCTCTTGATTGAAAAGAAAGAGAGGACAGAATTAAAACTCAAAAAAATCTGAACAATGGCACCAAGTAAAGAGGTAGAGCCACATTTCACACTCCCTGAGGAACTTTTCACATCTCACTTAGTCCAGTCTTCTTGGAAATGACAGAAAACATACATTGGTTGAGGTTGGAAGGGGCCTCTAGAGATCATCTTGTTCACTCCCACCTGGCACAAGCAGGGCCACCTTAAGCCCATTGCCCAGGACTGTGTCCAGATGCCTTTTGATCTCCTGGGGACCCAGAGGATTTGCTGGGCACCCAGAACCCCTGCTGGCAGCAGCACCTCTCCCAGCCCCAGCAGTGAGTACAGGCACTGCCCTGGGCTGCACCCCCTCTGGCTGCTGCACAGTTACAGCTTTTTGGGTGGTTTCCCATCACTGGTGCTGCTCCTGCAGCTCTCACTCATGCAGCAGGGCCCCTTGAGCTGGGCAGGACACCATCACAAAGGCTCTGTGGTGCCAAGCAGTCACCACATCTGCTGTGTGGAGCACCAGCTGAGGCTGGACCAGAGCAGGCTGCTGAGACAAAATAAAGCCAAACACTGAGGGCAAGTAAATGCCCTAATTTTTAAAGACATGCATTGAAAGGAGTGGTTCATCTTGTATTGCAGCTATTACCAGGCCAATAAGAAAAGCAAGGAATAAAAGCAAAAAACCAAAGACGTGGCTGAATCTCTCAAGTGGAAAAAAAAAGAGTACTTTTTAAATGAAGGCATATCAGCTAAAAAAATCCCCAAAGATTAAGAGTAACATTTACTACAAATGTGTAGAACATCCTGGTCCTCAAAACACTATGAGCCCATATCATGTCTTTGATGGAAGAGATTAGAAAAAGACCCATAGCATATACAACAAGGAACAGGAAAGCAGCATTTCCTAAACACTTTAAAATTGTGCACTTTTTTACCCTAGTAAAACAAACTATATGCTGTTCTGATTGATTTATTATCTCAGCATTACCCTTCGGGCTCAGTGGATATATTAACATTAAGCAGGTAAAGACTTAGGAATAATTTAAAATAGAGTTTACAGCAGCTGCAGATCTTACTGAATTCTGCTGTGAGATGGTGAAAAAGACAGAAATGCTCTGTTAAATTTAGAGAAAAAGACAGTTGTGTTTAAGTGTGTTAGTGAGAAGAGGCTGAGGCTCACTGTGAGTGTGAATTCTCTGCCAAGCTGGCGCATGAACATCATGGTATGTTTGGTTTGGTCTCACAGAGAAGGTCCTTCCTCAGAGCCTGACATTCCTTCCCTCTCCAAAGAGCAATGGATGATTTTTCCCTTTCACCAAGGAGCAGATCAATCAGGAAGGAACTTAAATGCATGAAACATGTTAAACCCACCAAGTTACATGCACTGTATTTGGTTTTCCTTAAACATTGTTTCTTTGTACTTCTTTGCTAGCCTTCAAAGTATGCCAAGTACTCTGCTCATGCAATATCTGGTTTCAGGCAAACCAGCATGGCAGTTTGCCTGAGCTGAGAAAATATGCTTGAAGTTGGCATTCACAGGCGGCTTCAACATCCTAAGGAAAATGCTTTGTTTTTGTAGCCTGAAAGTATGTCACAAACATGAATAGAATTATACACTCACTCTCCCTCACCCTCAATCCTCTTTACCTGAGGAAAAAATTATACACTTCCAATTACAGGGCCAGTTAAAATCAATACAAAGGTGGGAGAAAACAGATCATTTTTCTTATGGAAGTAACTGTTTTCATTAATTTTTCATTAGTCCTGCTTTTGTGGTGCTATCCATCACTGAAGAAGCTGGTATGCAGTAGATTACATTTAGGTTATCTTACATGCTTCCAGGATTTAGTAGATATTGCCCGATAAAGCTGCAAGCTTTATGGCTTTAACTTACATCTATCAATAATGCATCAGAAGAGAATTTTTCTGCAGAACAGCTGTCCCTGATCCAAGCAGCTTTCTTCTGGAATAGCTGCACTGGTTACAGCAGAGATGATAGCACAGCTTTTACTCATCTAAAGGCTTCAACTGTGAGAAAGATGAGCAAATGCTTGAGGAAGATAATCCATGAGGGTTTGAGCCCTAGTTTCCCACTGTTGTAATTTTTATTGTGGAGCATTTGAAGCTGGGAGCCAGCCGTGCCTTGCCCCATCTCAACAACCACACCTGGAAAACATTCCTGCCATCCTGGCATGCAGCAGGATTTTGTTGTGACCACTGTATGAACAAACAAAGCTCTTTCACAAACTGCACTGGTTCCTTCTCCCATTTTAATGCCTGAGTTCTGTGTTAAGGAACATAAACATAAACAGAAAATGATAGTCCCTTGAAGAGCTGAGGCAGAGAAAAAAAATTAAGTAGACCATCAGTTGACTTCACTTGAAACATGTATTTAAAGGAAATTTTATTTCATTTAATTTATTTTTCTCTCACTTTGGAAGGAATTAGAAAAAGAAATCAGAAGGTGCATCAAGCCTAACATGGTTGTAATGCTAACATTTTAAGCTCATTCAGACATTCCAGCAATGCCTTCTATGTGCTTGAATACCTTCTCTAAACTCTCAGCTTAAAAAAATAAATGTGTCACAGTTCCTCCTTGATTTCCAACTCTTTCTGTACTGCAACAGGGCTTGTGGAAAAGTGGGATTCCAGATGTGCCATTTGAGGCCCAAGTGAGTGGCAGTCAAGCTTCTTCAGCCTCCCCAGCTGCAAGGTGAGTTTATTGCTGCCTTCTTCCCTTAGAAGTAGAGAGGTGCTTAATTGAAGCTCTGTACAATGCTTTGAAGAGACCAAGCACTGCATTAGGGCCAAAGTTATTACTCTTGAGCTGCCCAGGCACAGCCCCCAGCAGAAGAAAAACAAGCCTCCTGAGCTGGAGAAAGCGAGGGAAAGAAATGCACAGCTGCTTTTGGTTTTAATGTAAGCCACCCAGAACTGAAATATTTATTCAGAAGCAGCAGGGATTAGTGAAATTATGGCTCCAGAACTTCAGAACAAGCATCCGTGCTCTGCTTGTTTTGCCTTTTGTTTTTGCAATTTCTTGGCAGTTAATCAAATGAAGTATCAAACATCCACTGGTGAGCCTCACTGAGCCCTCTGGTGTGACCTGAAGTCAGAAAGAATGCAGTACATGAATTTAGGGGACTTCACCATATGCAGTTTTTGCTTTAAGTCAATGTCACCCTGTCTTTTAGACTGCATCCTAATGGTAAGGAGGCAAGGCCAGCCATCCCATGCTTCACATTTTCCTCAGGAAAATTAATAACAACACTGACAAACTACATAACAGAAGCCACAAGACCATTTAGGGTTGTAGATGAGATCATTTATCAGTTCAAATTCCAGAGCACAGAGACAAATGTCCCTCTCTCCATCTCTCCTCAGACCAGCAAGCCAGAGCTGTGCTCTGAGGACCACAGGACAGGGATCAATGGGCTGGGCCATGGCACCAGCACTCCCTGCTCCCCAAGAAGCACAAATCCAGCCTGCTCATACTAGCAACAGCCTCTCCAGAGAGAATTCATGCATATGGGGCTTTAATGAGGGTGAGAGAGAAGAGTCTCATCGACCCAGACTTCCTCTGACCTGCAGTGGAAAATAATGTATTTTTAGAAGCAACAGAGATTACATACTATTGCTGTGGATACAATGGCACTGACAGCCCATGGCCACACTGCACCCCTTGGGCTTCTGACTGGGGTCTGAGGCAAGTTCACCATGAGTATGGAGGGCAGAAGATGGGATCTGGCCCATAATCTCCAACATCACCTGAAAAATATTACACCCTATTATTTTAGGGACACAGGACTCCTATTGGGTCCCTAATCAAAAAAAAAGTGAAACAAACAAACCAAAAGAAAAACAAAACCAAAACAAAAAACCAAAGCAGACAAACACTCCCCCTTCCAAAAAAAAAACCAAAAAACCAAAAAACCAAAAAAACCAAACAAACAAACAAAAAAAACCCAACAAAAACCAAAAAACCAAAACTAAAAAAAACAACAAAAAACCCCCAAAAAACCAAAAAAAAAAAAAAACAAAACAAAAAAAAAAAACCAACAAAAAAAAACAGATTCAAGGAGAAGGAGAAGTGGGCTTTTCTCCATTTGTCAGATGACATTTCCATTTCTGGAGCCCTTACTTGTGCAAATAGAAGATGCTTCAGCAGGCTAGCACTAGGGTTTCCCCACAGCATCAATGTTAACATCCTGGTTACCAGCAAGCAGAGCTAGCTCAGCTTACAAGAGGATGATCTTGTGTAGTATGTGCCTGCATTTTTTCTTTTTAGGAGGAGTTAAGGCTATGATTTTAGCAGTTTCAGCCTCCAATAGAAGACCCTTTTGCTAAGTCAGTTTTGAGGTCTTCAAAAAAACAGATCAATGGGGCAGGAGCCAAAGCCAACACTGGGACCTCGTGCAACATATTGATTTTTGGTGGTGGCGATCCCTCCAGACCCTCAAGAAATAATAAACCATTCAAACTGAAATCTGAGAAAAAGCAACTGGTCGACAGACCCTAAGGATATCTTGGTTTCACTTCCACTGTAAATAAACCTCAGGCAGCTTGAATGCTGACATACAAATACCAGTTGTCCATAGAAATAATTCATAATATAGAATTCTGCAGTGAAGAAATGACAGATGGAAATATATGTTTTTATTTCTCTGAAAAACTGACCACTGGTAAATAAAAATGCTTTTCTTACCCCCCAAAATCCAGCCCTTCTCCCCCCCCCCAACTCATGCAATGGAAACATTAAAGAAAAATTCACTTGACAAGTCATTTAGATGGCAGTAAAAACCCTGTAATTAGTATAGAAATCAATTTTTAAAGCTTACTGCAAAAAATTATGCTTATGAACAAAGTGTTTGACTTCAAATTGAATTCAGTGCCTGTTCAGCATAAAGGAAAATAATTGAATGGGTGGCTCAACTTTCATGTTTTTGGAGTTTACTAAGTTTTCCCCATTGGTTTTCGTTATGCATTTTAGTGGGCATCATAAAACAATGTGTCAACTCGACTTGCTTGTGCCAGTCAAGCACTGAGATGATCAGCTTCCTTCTGTAGACATGTGGCAACAGAGAGGAGAATCCTTCATTGGGCCAGACTGCCTGGCTAGTGCCTACCTGAAGACAGAATAAATTAGCAGCACCTCTTTACCTGTACTGCTTCTGGAAAGAGAGATTAACCCAGTGACAAAGCAGGACTTCACTTTCTCCAGCACAGAGTAAATTGGCTCAGTCTCCAATGGGACACTTAGTTTTAAGGTTGACCCAAGCACCCCAGGATCCATACTTACATTATGCAGCTGTTTGGTACATTCAGGGGAAGAACTAAACCCTGGATCAATGGCTGTTGCAGAAATCCAACATTCTCATTACCAAAAGAAAAGGTGAGGACCAAATTCCTCTGCACGTGTCTCAGTGTGGGAAGAGGAGTTGGTGCCATCTGCAATCTCTGCACGTCCGCAAGAGTTCTGGCAGCTGCTTAACCAACTTGCTGAAGTACCATGTTAGCAGCTACCACTCACTGCAGTTCTGCCTCTTGTTATTAAATACACTGATGGCATAAAATGGAGTCAACACTTTCTAATAAAAAATTAGATCAATTTAGATGTCAAAATTACTAACCTCCAGAGACAAGCTGACAGTAATCTGGTGCTTCTTGGTTCCCCCCACTCCCCCCACATTCCTGGAGAAATTGCTCATTTGTTTGTTGATCAGTTTTTCTAAAGAACATTTTAAAAACACATGGTTATAAACCTCAATTGCAAACAGGACTAATCTCATTTGCTCTCTAAAAATCTACAGCCAGTTTATTCCTGCATACATTTTTCATCAGCCATTACTTTGAATATTCATGACCTCTTACTCCATGACCATATTGTAATTGCAGAGACATTTATATTCAGGGTGTCAGAGTGATTTTTGACTCCATCAACAACAAAAGCAGCTTGGTGAGAGGGTGCCCAGCCAGTTGAGGATTTGGAAGGAGCACAGTGATATCTTTAGGTCATTGACTTGGACAGGTACACGCTGAGCTAGCAAAACCACCAGCAGAGCACAACCTGCTGGCTCTGGGAGCCACATGTTGGAGAGCATCAGAGGCAAAGCTCCTGTGCAGAGGCTGCAGGCAGTGTGGGCCCTGCCAGCACTGGGGGGACACCTTTGGGGCTGCTGATGCAACAGGCTTGCAGTGCCTGCTTGCCAAGGAGCAGGGAAAGGAGCTGCACTCCCCCCAGCTCCAGCCTGCACAGCAGTCTCTGAAGAATCACATCACCTTGCACTGGAACCCACGGACTCTCAAACCCACGGGGACTGGCATCTTTTTGGACATCACAAATTTCATCACTTCCAATGGTTTGAAGATCTGTTAAAAATATTTATTTCCCTGGGTTTTAGCTTTCCAACTTCTATGCAGACTAACAACCAAATTGTGGGCAGTAAGAGCAAGCATTTGTTTATTTTGTAAGAGGACTTCTTGCTGCTAATTGAAAACAAGCATTTTCAATAAGGCAGCTGTTTCAGTACTGTGGATAGACAGATCAGCATCACATTGAAAATCTAATAACCCACTAATGAACCTTAATTTTTAGAGGCCCCTCCCTCACCCATTTTCACACTCCAGTAATTCCAAACCATTGATATGTGCTGCCAGTTATTTTAAAGACGTCCTCAGACACATTTTAATAAAAACCAGAAAAAATGTAACTTTTTTTTTTTTTAGTTAGACTATATTGGAAACCTTGTTGCATGTATCTAACAGTTTCTCTTTTCTTAAATAAATAGCAAAGTGTCACCAAAATGAATGGAATGCCAGCACCATTGTCTTGATAGAAATTTCCATACTAGGATGAACACAGAGTCATATTCTGTAACAGTGCATAAAAAGATACTTTGGAGGAAAGGTGGTGGTTGCTGGTGCATCAACCCGTGAGCAATCTGTGCAGTGGCATCAGGATGTGGTGCCTCTGCAAAATCTCACAGGCCTGGAGCCCGTGCCCATGAAGAGGTGGCCTTAGTGATACTGCAAGAGAGCAGCTGGCAGGACTTCCAATGCAGAACGTGGAATTACTGCCTGCTACCAAGAGACACAGCCGATGGTAACGCAAGGGTCACTCTCCTGACAGAAGAACAACGTCTTGAAATGAAGGAAATGAGCAACCTGAAAACCAAACAGGCTGACTAACACTCAGCAAGGCAAGGGCTTGGAGAGTCAAAGCTGCCAACTCCTTAATCAAGAGGGAATGATGCAAGGATTCACGGTTACACTGAAGGTTACAGAACCAGGTGTCATTTTTTCATGGGTTTCCCTGGGCTGAGCTGGTGTTATTTTCACGTCTGACCAACAGTTTCTCTTCCAGCTGGGAGAGTGCTGAAGGAACAGCAGCCATGTGCACCACACCAGAAGATCCCTCAACAGCCTCTGCTGCCTTAGACTCACTGCACCCTGTGCAGGCAGCTCTGCCTGCCCACTGCCTTGCCCCTCTACATGCTGGAGTGCAGTGCAATCCCACCTCTCTGCTTCTGTTGGCTTAAACCAGACCCTTGTTATTTTAAACAGGAGTTTATTGTATTTAATACATTATAAAATTTGAAAAAATTGTAGGAAAGCAGCAGATTCAAACCAGAGCATCTCTACCAAATATTAATTATTCTGGCCCCCTTTGAAAAACACAAAACAAAACAACAAAAAAAACTCATTCAAAAGAAAAGTTAACCTTTCACATCTGTGAGGGCTGACAAAAAGTGTGCGACTTCTGTACAAACTACATTTAAAATTTCAGCTTTCCAATGCAATGGATGGTCGTCTCCTGAATATCTGCCCATCCACCTCTAAAAAAGACAGACATAAACCTCCATATGCAAATAAAGTTGAGTCAAGATGTGTACACATTAAAAAGTGGATGGCTGTTTGGCAATGAAAATGGGTGAAGAACAGTCCATGAATCCCCCCCTGGCAATGGCTTGTACACCGTTAAGTGGGCCCAGGAAGGGCCTGGGACACTTGATGGCCATCACAGCACCAATCTCATCTACCACGTTTTGTCATTGCATTTCCTACCCTTTGACATATACATACATATATATATGTACAGACATACATATACATACATATTTTTTTATGTGTGTGTGTGTGTTTTCTTTTATACCTTGAGGTTATTATTATTATCACTACTATTCCAAGTGTTCCCATATGAATTCAGGTGTGGTCTCTATATTTGATATAAATGTGTCTTTTATTCAATTTTAGTTCCAGGACTTGTTTGGAGTCCAAACTGCACATGAAATGTCCCCCTTTTTGTTTTTCCTCTTTGTTTTCCTTTTTTTTTTTTTTTTTGCATAAAGAAACATGTCCATTTTAGTCCAGAGGCTCTTGCTTTATTCGAATGACAGAGGGTGCACGAGATGTCCTTCTGAGTTCTCGTCTCAATACGTATTCACTGAATTGGGAAGAGTCCACCCCACCTCCACATGAGCCAACAATCTCAAACCCTCTTTGCTGTAACCTCTCAAGTACCTGCAAAAAAGAGGAAACAAACACCAATGTATAAATAAATTAACAGACTATTTGCTGTCCAATGATAATAACTGTTGTTTTCAAATGGATTCAGCTAGGGGGAAAAAAAAGTGGTTACACAGCTTAACTGTACTGGATTGATTTCTGCTGACTATGGCCACCCAGCAGTGAAAAAAAAAATGAAGAAAAATTTATTTTATTTTTTTAGTACTGTCAACAAATCCAGTTTTCTTCTGGCCACAGAAACAGGACTAGAAAAACACATTCTCTGCTTTACAGAATTTACAACACAAAAGGGCAAACACATGATTGCACAGCAGATGCTGAGCAAACACCACAATGAAATGGTGACAGTGTAGATAACAACGGTCATAATTTCAGAAAACCTACCATGATACTTATTTAGAGACTTAAAAACCAACTCTTTGTTACTTTTATCATCATCATCTTCACCTGTTCTGTGCTTCCTTTGCCTCACCTGTGAAGGAGACTTCCTGGGATTTACCAGGGTCAGCCTGACAGCTGCCAAGCCCAAGGAAGGGGCTGATTCTCCTGGGCCCCAGAGGATGTGGGACCCTCTATTCAGACCTCACAAGGGTTGTGCTGGAATCTGGTGCCTACCATGGCTTCCCCAGCTGTTTTACCAGTTGTCAATTTGTCTTGCATGTATGCTGGAACAACACTGGTAAGCAGAATGGCAGAAGAATGCAAAGGACGAGGGCAGGGTAAGAAGCAAGCTGAGGCTTAAAAACGCTTCAAAGAAGACATGCCACATCTTTACATAAAATGCTTCAGGTTGGCAAATGTCTTTCCAAAGTACTTGAGCATGGCTAACTGCACAGCATCATATAAAAAAGGAAGGGATGGGAAAAGAGACTTGGAAACAGTGATCAAAACACATGTGATCTTTAGTTTTTAACAATATATGCCAAAATCCCCTGTCCTTGCCCAAATGTGTCAGCTCAAGCCACTGGAAAAAAGAACAGGAGAACTTGGGTCCTGAGAAAAAATGTGGTGGAAGCAACTCTGGAAACTAGCTCACCCTGGACAATCCATTTGGTCTGTACCTCACCCTTCAGGTCTATTGGTAGTCCTTGTCCTGTCTCCCATTTTTATTAGTACTGGGAGATACTTATGTCCTCCCACTGTCAATGTGGGATCATTACACAAGCCTGTACATATTTTGCCACTCTGACTCAGGTTTTTCACATAAGTAAATATGCTTTGTAATTCTTATTTGTGCAACAAAAATGTAAGCATCAGAATAAGTGACAAAGTGCTGAAGGATACAACTGCCTTGATAACTGTCATATGATAATGGATATGATATCCTATGATATAGCTAAGCAGCCATCCTTGAAACGCCTTTTCAGTTGTAATCTGACATCTAAGGCTGTCCTAAAATTGCATTAATCTCCAGGACAAAACAATTTTGATGCTTCAACATGACAGTCAAGGCCAGTAAGAGACAGCTGTCCAAGCATAACATGGGTTAGATAGGTCTAGATAGGTCTATCTAAGTCTTTGTGTTAAGGGCTAGCACAAGTGTAGTGCCTTGCCAGCCTTCAGAGTGTGCCCCAGTGCTCAGCTTGCTTCATCTGGAGAAAAAGAAGCTCAGGGGTGACCTTCTAAAACTACCTGAAAGGAGGCTGTAGCAAGGTGGCTGTCAGGCTCTTCTACCAAGAAACCAGCAGCAGGTCAAGAGGAAATGGCCTCAAGATGCACCAGGGGACATTCAGGTTGGGTTGGACATCAGAAAGAACTTCTTCACTATGAGAGTGGTTCAGCATTGGAATGGACTATCCAGGGCAGTGGTGGAATCACCATCCCTGGAAATATTCAAGAAATGACTGGATGTGGCACTTGGTGCTGTGGTTTAGTTGACGTCGTGGTGTTTGATCAAAGACTGAACTTGTTGATCTTGGAGATCTTTTCCAACCTTAATGACTCTGTGATTCTCTACCTGGACAGTGGGACCTGGCAGATGAAAAGATGCCAAGCTCAGCTTGCAAGGCTGTTCTGTAGAAGAATTCACCCATGAGCCTTCAGCATGTAGGAGGTGTGTTTAAATCAAACAGCATCAATTGTGCCATTGATGATTTCACATGGGAAGTGCTGGCTATGCAGAATGTGCTAACTAGGGGCAGGCAGGTGTCTGAGGTTGGTTGCTTTTAACCAACAAAGGATAAAAACATAACACTAACACTGAAGTTGATTGTAATTATTCCAGGAATTACCTGCATTCGTCTCCCAGATTTTTTCTTATCCATTTCATAACATCTACTGATTTTAGACATTGCTACATTGTATCATAGAGTACTTTGGGTTGAAAGGAACCTTTAAAGATCATCAAGTTCAACCCCTCTGCAGTGAGCAGGGACATCTTTAACTAAATCAGGCTGCTCAGAGCCCTGTCCAGCCTGACCCTTGAATATTTCCACGGATGGGGCATCCACCACCTCTCTGAGCAACCTGTTGCAGTGTTTCACCACCCTCACTGAAAAACTTTCCTCCTTTTATCTAATAAAAATCTTCCCTATTTTAGTTTAAATCATTATCCCTTGTCCTATCAATCGCAACAGGTCTCTACTATGCTATATAAAATCAGGAAAAAATACTGGAAGTGAAAGTGAAGGGTTTTCCCTATGATCAGAGAAAATTCTAACACTACTGTAGTTTGTTTGCAAAGAGATTTGAATTGATACATGAATTAAATGGAGATGCATGTATTAAATGGATTAAATGGCGATACATTAATTAAATTGAGAAAGACAACTTGACACATGTAAGTAAGTAAGTTGCTTAAAGACTCCAGCTGATTCTGCTCACCAAAACGCTCCAGTGACATGGAACAGGGTCAGCCCACTGGCACCTGGCCAGCAGCTCCCTTTCAAAAACTGCAAGTGTGACATCCTACCTGAACTGAGTTGAGGTGACAGTATCCGTTCAGCGGGAAGCGGATGACGTGTGTAGAGTCGTGGTTCCAGCCGGCGTTGACAGAATTACACATCACATCCCCGATCTCGGGGAACACCTCCTCTATCAACGACTTATCTCCGCTCAGTGTAATCCTCTCGCCGAGATCTGGGGCCACTCGCACCACCAGGCACTCGCAGGACTTTGAGAAGCGGCCGCTCTCCCGGTCCTGTTTCCACCGTTCCATCTCTCCTAGCATGGGCTGAAGCTGGAAATACTTTGCTTCTTCATATAACAAGCTGTAGTCCTGAAAGACACACACATTAAGAGAGGCATTGCTAACGTGGTGCTTAAGGAAGATGGATATTCAGGCTGACACTGCTTAAGGAACCCTTCGGACAGAGCTCCTCATGACTGTGTAGGAAAGTGTAATAAAGTAACAGTGCAAGCAAAAAATAACCATCAGCTCTTGAGGGTCTCTGCGGTCACAAGGACCCTGAGATGTGTTAGAGAGTCTCTTTTTCCAGCCTGGCAGCTGAAGGAGGAGTCAGGATTCTTCTGTTCTCGTTCTCAAGGTTGTTTATTATTTCTTATCTCTAACATTCTTTCTCTGACCCACCAAGGTCTGGCAGGCCGGTTCGCGGCACACTGACTGCCTTCAGGGGCGGTGTTACCTTTTATACTAAAAACTACGTGCACATTATTTACAATAACTCCCCAATACCTATCACCTATGTTAGACAGTGTGTTTCTACTAAACCAATCTAAAAGTGCCAACATCACACAGAAGATGGAGGCTAAGAAGAAGAAGGAAGAAGGACAAGGCATCCAAATCCCAAGGCAACCCAAATCCCTCCATCTTGGCTTCTGAACCCCCATTCTAAAATCTCAAAATTCTACATTTTCACCCTGTGATAAATTCACTAACATTCTATTCAAATTCCTGTGGCTTACACATCTTCATACAAAGTTGGTAATTGTTTTTTCCAAGGGCTAAAATCGAAGGCACAGGTGTTTTTGACTCTGTGCCGAGGTCTCCGAGCCCCCTGTCAGGGTCTTGAGTCCTCCAGGGCAGCCAGAGGAATTTCCTGGGTTCCAACAATCAGCCACTTGGAACACAAGGAGTATAGCAGCACTTGCAAGAGTAGGGAAAGGCTATACTTGCTCAACTCCCTTCTGCAAAAAAAAAAAAAAAAATCCCACTTTTCCCCATATTTCATCCCCACCGTGATGTCATATAATAATGATCTCATTGAACAGATGGAACAGAATTCAATCAGAATTCAGAAAATTCATCACTAGGATCCATTGTGTCTTACAGCAATACTAGCAGGCATTATAACAGGTATAAGAATGTAAATGAGGAAGCCTGCAATGTTTGTTAGTGTAAAATGATTCAGATATTTGCATAATGTTTGCACATATTAGTGCATTTTAAAAATTAAGTATTTTTTAATACTTCCCTATTTTGCCACTAGTATTGTTTACTACATCATCTCAAATACCAGAGCAGAGGGAATGCATTTCTAGGCATAGCCACTGCAAAAGTAATTTGGAACTGATGATGTGGAGTCTGCCTACTGCCATTTTTTAAATTTAAAAAACATTTTTAAAAAATTGTTTTTCTAGGTGTAAGAGCATAAAACCATTTGGAAAATATTTATACAGAGAAAAGAGATACATAAGAATTAGGGATGAGAGAGAAACAGAGTGTCAAGAGAAGCCTGCTAACAGTCAATATGGTCCTGAATTTGAACTAGAAACCAAATACTTGATGAGGATACCTAAATCATGGTAAAAATACTGCTTACATTTGTTGTGTAACAAAAAAGTAATGTAACCCACATATTTCTAAGAAACAAGAAACACTGTTCATTTTAATCACTGGGGTTTTTTTGTACACCTTAAAGCATAACTGGGGAGGACACCCCTTTGAACATCACAGTTGAGTGAACTTGCCAGGAATTACATTTTTAATTTCAACACCGCTACAATATATTTATGTGTTTAAAAAGCTCTACATATGTAATTTCTTAATATTGCATGAAAGGTGGCTTTTCCTTTTTCTGTATTTCTGATTAACCTGCAGGAGAAGTGCCGAGAGCAGCACAAAGCCAGGCTAAGGCTTCAAAAGAAGGAAATGATGCTTATCGGTTTGCTCCAAACTCCCACATTATTCAGGGAGATCTGCCCTTGCCACTAGGGGAGCAGCAAGGATGTGTCTACAGCAGATGATTCAAAGCTTGCCGAAATACAGCTCTTGAACTCAGCCTCACACCTGTTATGCCCAAATGCCTGAAAAACTGCCTCAGCTAGGAGGGGAAAAGGACTGAATACCAGTGTGAACTGCTCCATGCCTGCCTCATCACCCATCACCTCTCCTGTTCAATCCCAATTGCTGCATTTCCTACAGTGAATAAACATCACATGGATTCTGAAGCTCTGCCTCTGTAGCCTTTGTCTGACATTGAAATATCACTAATTCAATTTGTTACTAAAAACTGGAAAAAAAAACCAGGCTCTTTATTAAAGTTTAAATAATAAACATAGAATGATTCATTCCTGACTTCTCTAAAACTCCAAAATTAAACTTGCAGTACGCATTCAAGAGTCTGAGGGAGAAAACAGTCTATGACTTAATGCCCAAATATTACCATGCGTGCAGTTTATTTTGTCAATATTGTGATTCACACACCATTTTCTGAATTTCAGTGTGGAAGTGGAAACTGGAGCTGCTGCAATCACTGGGGAAGCATAAAAATGGATGAGAGGACAAATAATTAGTAAAGCTCATGAGCAGTCAGTTGCAGATTGTCGCTTCTGTTTGCATGAGTATGGTACAACATTTAATTTCCCTGTGTCAAATCTGGCCACGAAAGTTTAATATTGATGCCACTCTAGGAAAGGAAGACACCACTTTAGCAACCCCATTCTTACTTTTGCCATGTACTTGAAATCAAATACCATACCCTGCAAGTCCACCTTCCCTATCCAGGGCTCTGTTTTGACTACACACCAGATACTTGCTTTACCAAGGGACATGCAAAGCACCCAGGACCCTCGAAATCTCACCTTGAAATCATCAGGAATGAGGAGTTTTGATGTCCTTAAGAAATTCAAGATATATCTGAACATCTGCCCATCCCTGTCGATGAAATAATGCTGCTTGAGACTGTCAAGGACAATGGGCTCCGTGCCATCAAAAAGCCGGCCAATTCTGGAGAGGAAACAAGAGACAAGGAGCACAGTCAGACCAAGCTCAGCTCAAGAGCTCCTCAAATAGCCCAGCACTACAAAACCCTCCCATAGACACTTCACTGAAGCAGCTCTGTGGCTTTGTTTCATTAGAAAAGGGCAGGTTTCAAACCACTGTGTAAGCCACATATTTTCCAGCATGGCCTTATTAAGTTCCAAGCAGCACAGCTGGGGTGGTGGAAGGGAAGAAGCCAGGCCAGCAGCCTCTCCCATCCACCTCACTGCCCCAGTCTGTATCTCATAAGATGATAATCCCTCAATTATTTTGGACACCTCTTTTGATAGTCCCCTTCAGCACAACCCATCCCTTTTAGATGCTCCAACGCCCTGGACTGACTCATTCTGCTTTATAGAGCACTGCATAGGAAACTTGATTTAGTTTGGATTTAGTTTGGAAACTGTACCTGGGGAATAGTTTGGTTTGGTTCTTTGCTTGGTTTTCACTTGTGTTTTAAACTCAGATCACTTTTTGGATACCATTTACTGCAACCAACATTAGGGCAGGCACAGCTAAGGTGAGGGGCAGCACATTGTGGTAATGTAAAGATGGGGGTATGGAGTTGATAACATTTCAATGTGAGGTAATGCTTTAATGTAAAAGTTAAATGCTTGTGGCAGGTATCAAGCAGAACACTCAAATAATACAGAAAAATGTCTCAGCTTTTAGACACCACCAGAACCACACAGCCACCAAGAGAGCCTCTGCTTGGCAGCAGGTCTTGCAACATCAACCACTGAGTACACATACATTTCTGGATGTGGGCCTCCCAAACCAGCTTTATTTAGAGCAATAGGAAAGGCTGAAAAAGCCAAACAAAACCCTCAGAGTGATATCAAATAAATGTTTTGTTCCTGCACTGGGGCATTTGCAAAACACTCCTGAGTCACTGGTGGTTTCCCAATGAAACGAGCAAGAGTGACTGGCAGGTCTGATTTTGTGTGCCTGTTCATATGTCTGTATGTGCAGTGTGGAAGTACTTTTTGACAACAGACAGTCATGGAACACTGTTTTTGTTTCGTTTTAAAAGCAGTGAATAAACAACGAACCCCCACTACCAGCAACAAAAAAAAAAGCCACCAAACACTCAGAGGTGATCAGCCCTCCTGGCTGCACAAAGCACCCCAGGCTGAGAGATGCCCCATCCACTGGCCACCAGAAGGGGATGTCCAGAAGGGATTCAAGAAGCAAAAGACAGAAGTGGCTCCCAGAGAGAGGGAGGCAGCAGGGCCTGCAGCAGGGTCTCAGGGAACTGCAGAGGGGCAGGGCTCCAGGCAACCATACACTGAGTTGCATCAACAGCCAAATATCCTCCCTTTGAAAATGGCACAGGCAACCCAAATTGAGTTTGGAACAATGTCTGTGCCTGGAGCAGGTATATATATATAAGTTGTGAACAGAATACAAATCTCATCTATAGTTTCTCACCAGCTGGGAGGAGACCAGAAAACAAATAAAACTCCATTAACCCCAGCTGGCCATTTACAATTCTGTAATAAATGCATGAATCAATTCAAATTGCATGAAATCTGTAACATATAATGAATTAAATATATTTTGCATCATGAGCCGGTACAGAACACTTTTCTTTCAAAGCCATCCCTTGAACTTCAAGCTTTCTTCCTCAAAGACTTGTTACTGCCTGTCCTGCTGCTCAAAAGCTGCGACAGCCCATATAACAGAGGCTCCTGTTCATGTGGTGTATGAGCCACATTTTATGTCTAATATGGAAGTACTCAGCATTTAGAATTAATTTTCCCTCATACTCAAGCATGTCATCTTCAAATTTATCACGGAATTCACACACAAAACATGTATTTGGCCAAGTCAGTCATTACTGAAATGTATAATTGTAATTGGTTTCTGCAGCATTTTCCTAGTTCTAAATTACTTATATAATTACATATTTTAAACCTCTAGGCTTTTTGTCTCCATTTTATTAATTGTTTAGAGAAGAGTAAGATAGTATCAGAGGATGGAGCCTTCAGACAAAACCATAATGCTGAGGAGAGTGCTCAGCCACTGGGAGTGCTACCTGGGACCTGAATGTCTTTGGGAATGGACTGGAAGTGTTAACAGAAGGCGCTGCCTCAGTGCTCGGCTGCTCTGCAGCAGTAACAGCAGCAGCAGCAAAATCCCAGGAGCTGCAAAGTCCCAATTCCCTCCTGACTCCCCTCCCAGGATCACTCTGCAATATACTTTCACATATTAAAACAGCATTGGAAGGGTAGACCCCCAGCAGAGAGACTTCTGTAAAGAAATTATTGTTTTTTCCTTTTCAGATGGGAAAATGTTGATTCTAGCATCCTTCATGTGGTCTTCAGGGAAAAACCTGAGGTACTATGGGATCCAAATCTGGTGACATGGTCCTGCTCCTAATCTGCATTTGCTACAACCATCAGGAGAGGAGACTGGGCTATGCCAGGATCTGGGGAACAGCCAGCATCCTCACCTTCCAGCATCCTCAGCAGGAACTCTTGTGTTGCAGGGGCATAGTGGGAAGCACTCACTCATGCCTCACTTTGTCACCTCCTCTGTACAGTACAATTTGATCACCATCCTCCCTTGCCACCCAAAGCTTTGCTGAGTCTCACACTGGGAGTATATACATGCTTAAGAGATACCAGTTTGCTAGCACAAGAAGGGACTGGTAAGTCATTATAATTTCACTTCCCAAGGAAACCTGAAAGATGTTTTTCCCCATCTTCTTCTTGGCAATGTTGGCTGATGACTGGCAAAGACACCTTTCAGTTTTAAATGACAAATACGTAACAGCTGAATGGAATTTTGAGACAGGAGAGCACTTTGAAGGAGGCTTGCAAAATAAGATGATAATTATATGCAGAATTAGCCAAATATCAAGGGTAAAGGATAAGAAACTGTAGTCCATTTACAAGAAAATGTGCTTCTGAAATATTTAATTAAAACTAACAGGCTGGAATTTTCCATATATCAGGAAAATTAATGTCCCATGGGTTGAAAGTGCGACCTCCAATGGGTAATAATTAATGTCTGTGGCTTTACGTATCATATTCCACTGTCAGAAATCAAATGCTTTAAGGGTTGAAAATGTAACTAGTGGAAAACCCTGCTTCCACATGAGAATTTGTTTTTACTTAAAGGACACAAACTGGGTATACCTACAAGCCCTTGTTTACTGGAGAAAAAACAACAGGGAATGGAAAATATCATTGTTTTAATTCCATAAAATACTACAGGGATGGATATTTCTTCCCACAAATCAGCACTCCTGTAACAGCATTTCTATACCAAAAAGCTAGCACAGGAAGATGATTGCTTGCAGGATTTCTCAAATTCTTCAGAAAAAAGTCCTACTTGTCAAGTATAAAAATATACTGTCTGCAGCAAAACTGTATACATAATGTGTTTATAGCCTTGATCTCTTGCTGTAGAAATATTTAAATATATTATTATTATACACATAAAGAGAAAATATTCACTTTAGTATATTCTGCCTCAGCTGGAAATGTGGGAAAGCAGCAATAATTAGGAACAAGATGGCCAGTAATAATTAAACAAGTCAATTATTGCAAAACTCTCTTAATGCCAAGAAAAAAATGACAGTCCTACGGAGTGTTTTAATGGCTTCACTGGACAGAGCTAAAATTCTTCATTTCTGTAATCAAAAGGATCCAAGGAACATGGAAAAGCTGCAAGCCTTGATGTTTACAAATATGCAGAATATTACATTACTTTCAAACTAAGGTAGAAATAAACATTTCTTCTCTAAGAAAATACAGGTTTCTTATAATTGAATATATTCAGCATATAATTTCTTATATTAACATCTTTATCAGAGGACACTACAAACTAACTGAAAATTTTTTGCAATAAACTACTTTCAACTGTTCTGAGCTGCCAGAGTTCTGTGCTCCCCACGTCTTTCACAGAACAAGAAAAAGGGAGGAAAACTGGTGAGAAGTCCTTTTCTTAACCAATCAGAGGGGGCTGTGCAGCAGGAGGAGCAGCAGTGATGCCCTGGAACCTGCAATCCCACACTAATGGCAAGGCAAGTAACTGCCTGGATTTCACTAAAGGAGGATATTCAGCAGATAGCAAAGAGCAAAATACTCATGAAAACATCTCTTTCCCTCCAATAATGAATCACATGACAAAGTAAATGTATTTCATATGAAATCTTACTCATCTGGTTGAAGCCACTGCAGCAGAGTGATTAGGAGTTTGGTCCTTAAAAGTTAAGTGCAAGTTTTATTTTCACATCATTATATTTATGCGGCTAATGGGAATGCTTATTTAACACTCTGGAGTGTGTGGAGAGTGAGCTGTAACAAGCTTTTACTTTTTTTTTTCCTCTGCAACTTTTTAGTTCGAGCCATCCTTATTAATTTCTTTTCATTTTCTTTTACTGAGTGCTCAAAGGCAATTTGCATAAGAGCCCATTATAAATGAGATCTGTTTAATGGTATGCTCATCTCATGGCTATTTAATTTTACTTCCTCGTATGTCTAAATTATATAATTTTGCACTGTCCCCTAGCAGCTAGTACTGTTGAAGTGGTGTCCATGCCAGTGAGAAATGTTATCCTACCCAAGTGGAGAATTATGAGATTTCTATTCTTTTTTTTCAGGGAACCACTTTAACAGTATCAACCTGCTTTTCTTTTTTGAATAACTCACATAATTTGGATCCACAGAGGCTGAATACATAGCAACCTTCATAATTCTGCATAACAAAAGTTGGCTCATAAACATAACAGAATACATTTGCAATTTTCAGGAACATATATTACAAAAACCACATTTTAACCAAATACCCTGTTGTAATCTCTTGCTCTCAGTGCTATTATAATTTGTTCTTATCTTTTTCTTCTTACATTTAATTTAAGGTTTCATGTCCATGAGTCTCAGGAATTTCTTGGCACATACAGTTCCTACATTATGAGAAGATGGATTAATACAAATAATTATAAAGCAAGGGTAACAGGGGAAAAATGCATTAAAACCTAAAAGCTCATTAAACTTTCTATAGAAAAAGTATTTATATAGGAGCCAAAATTACAGAGAAGAAGAATGTACGGGAAGAGGTATTTAAACACCAGTTCTTACAAGATGTAAAAAAAAAAGTTACATGGCATTTTAAAGAACAGATAAATGCCAAATACTGAGTAAAAGGATGTCAAACCTTTGTAGAAATATTTGCTAAAGATTAAGGAATTGAATCATTTACATGAAGAAGACTTCAAACATCTTAAGATTGTTACTTCAGCATGACAGTAAAAGAAAAGGTAGGGGCAAGCTCAGAGGGCTCATAAGGCATTTAGAAGGAAGTGAGATAGACAAAAAGTGGTGAATAATCTAAAAGGCAGAGCAAAGCATGCGAGGAGCAGATGGGAAGGATCTGAAATGATGAGTGACATGGTATCATCAAGGAACACACTAGAGATCAAAAAAAACCAAAAACCAACAACTAAGAAAAAAGAGAGAAACATGGGATTTGCTACAACCTGCCTGATCAGAGGCAGCATCAGGAGCAGAGATGAAAACCAATCAGACATATTACAAAATGAACTAAAAGCTGCTGGATTTAATCCAAATGGACAAACTGACACATTAACTGGAAAAGTATGAATTGCACAACATGGTGTAGTCATGTTGCAGGAATGCTACAGACACGAGAGGAAACTACGTCTCTGTATGCCACAGATGAGCATGGAGAATGAGAGACAGGTATCGAAATGACAGCAGAACAAATGTGGACACATGAGTCACAGCAAACATAGAGGTGAATTAAAAAATAGATGGCCAAGGCTCCACAAGTCAGTAGAAGCACCCTAACCTCTGTTAGCCCAAAAAGGAAGTTTTTCCAAAATAAAATATAAGCTGCATTTTCCCTGCTAAAGAGGTGACCTAGCCACCTAGGAGTTTCACACCAGAACTAATGAGCACACCATGAAATAGAGCTAATACAGCAACTCCCCTGGTGTACAGAACGTACTGGTTGGCTGACAGTCACCCTGGTGGGGGTAGGGTGCCCAAATGTTCCACAAAAGCCAGCCCAAAAATGTAGTCTCTGTCACTGGTTTCCCTTGGGATGTTCAAACCCTCATTCCCAGACCATGGAATCAGGACCATCATCTGCCCAGACACAAACGGCACTGGTGGAAATGCTGACATTTTAGAACAGAAAGGAGTAAATAGTTGGGATGGGATGTTGAGAGCTGTTGACTCATGACCAGACAGAGAACAGTATTTGCAGGTAGATGGAAACCATCTCCCACATTGTGAGATGGTAACAAGGGTGAGGCCAGGAAAGCACTACCCCAGACCATGGATGGGCCAGGGAGTTTCTGTTTACCATATTCCTTCTCTCTCTGCTCTGGTGTACCAGGGAGATGCAGAACTGATAAGAGGAACAGGCTGAAACCCTAATCTGCATTTTTTCACACAAGGCTGGGCAGGTGTGTGTTTTAAAAGCAATTTCAATACCGTGTCAGCCAAATCTCCTGGCTCTTTAGGCTGCATTAAAGGCTTCCGATGTGGTTGAGAGGGGTCTATCCTCTGCTCACCAGTTATTCTCCCACCCCAAACCAGGATCTTTACTCCACAAACCCCATCACTTTTCAGAAAGTGAGGTTCCTCCATCTGACAGACACTGAAGTCGCTGTCACTTCCCAAGACATGCATGGACCATTCACTTAAGAGCTGGACTCAATGATCCTTGTGGATCCCTACCAAGTCAGAATATCCTGTGACTGAATACATCCCTGATCCTCCCAGTCTTGCTTGTCTTCAGATACCAAACACACCTTCAAGTCCTTTTGCTACCATACAGATATGTCTCCAGAAAACTTAAGCCTTGCAATCCCCAAACTGGGGGATTGCTTGGCTGTTTCTTCAGCCAAGCCACAGAATGGTGCCGCAGCCCTTCTCTGCCTCAAGGACTTTGCGACACCTCTGGACCAGCCAGCACCCTGAGTGACCCACTTGCCAAATCTTGGAGACTCAGAGCAGGGCAGGAGGCTGCAGATACCTGCCATCATCCCTCTCATCACAGGGGGCAGTTTGCTTGAGGTATTTGTGAGGACATCAGGCAATAAGGAGCTACACACATGGGCTTTCCTGCACACCCAGAGACCATAGCCACAGCTTGAGCCACCAGGATTTTAGCCTTTTAAAATGCCATCTCTACTATTCTTTGTTTTCAGGCTTGTGTATGCACTGGATACACTAAAAAACAGTCTACAAGCCTTTAAGCCCCACATCTCCTACAGTGTTTAGTATCTTGCAAATAAGTCCTTAAAAACTTTCTAGTTTTCCAGAGCATATCAAAACCACTTTTCCTAAAATCACTTAAACCAATGAAATGTTAAATCAATTATTCATGCAAATACTTTTGCCATCTCTGTTTTTTGTAACCAAGTTTTCTTGGCAATGATAACATTTCACAGAAAAATTAACAAATACTCTCTTTGCTTGCCAAGATGATTTTACTAAGCTTGAATCCGATTTCATTGAGGTATGTTATTTGTTTTATCTTGAGGGAAGCTGCCTATTAAGTTAGTAGCAACCGTGTCCTTTTGCTTATGATATGGTTATTACTGAGCTATCAGGAGTACCTTTAAGTTATTAGGGTGCAATGGCAAATTAAGTACTTTGCGTCATAATTAGCTAATAACTTTTGAATTATATTTTAATCATGTTTAAGATGGCCAGGTTGGCTGTGAGTACAGATAATGGAGGATAGGAGCAGAACAGGAGTGTTTATCATTCAATACCAAAAGCCAGAAAGTAGGTAAACCAGTGGATGCACAACATCCCAAAGGCCATGATAATCTATATATACAGAACACTGAGCTCCTTCACAGGCAGCAATGTAAAAAAGTGGAACTTGTGTCTTAGGATTACATTTAAGTAAAGAGCAAAAAATATATCAGTTTCAACTCAGCCTCCTTTGAGTCTGTCAACTTTTTTTTTTTAAATAAAATGATGGTTAACAATACTCATCCTCAAATCCCTGTTGATAAACCTGTTCATGCAGACTCCACAAAGAGAGGACACCGTTAAAGCAGCTTGTAAAAAACTACCAGAGCCATTTCCCTTTCAAAACTCATGATCAAGAAAAACCAAACAGCCAACAAAAAAACCTTCTCAGAATAGGGGAAATCCTTTGATGTATTCCTTTTGTACATCAAGTTTGCCCCTCAGCTTTCATGAATTTCATTCAAACCACTACTAGTTCTCAGTATTTCCTCTGTATCCCTGAGAAGACTCAGCATCAAAATTCCACATACGAATCACTGGAAATCAGGAAACACTCCAAGTTTCTCCAAGAAATGCCTTAGAAAAGTAGTGGCAAAACAAGTTTTGGATCCAAACCCACTACAGCATGTATATGCTTTGTAGAATCTGTAAGGTGTTGCTAATTCTGCCCCTTTCCAGGATGTTACTTTGAGAACCTGGCATCACTCTCACATGCCTGGAACCTCTTTCCGTATAAATTACAAACATGGCAATGAAACCATAATGAATTAAGCTTTCCAAGATCTTCATAACTTTGACTACTTAGCCAGAAATCACATCTATGTTGTTTTGTTAACTGCTGCCTTCTCTAAGAGAAAGGACAGCACGTTTCCATAGACAAGACAAGAACACACTTGCCTTTCCCTTTGCAAGAGTTGCACAAGCTCCTTCTTCATTGCAGCCCATAAAAGCAGGAGACTGCACAATTAACCTCTGTGTGCTCTGTGAGGGATTCTGAAGGAACTGCTTCCTGAGAGAGATAAAGAGGCCACTACTGCATTAAAGCCTAAGTAAAAGCTTCCCATTAATGAATAAAACTCAGAGAGACGAAGCACTTCTAAAACTTTTAGATGTCTGTGTCTTAACTATGTTTGTGCTTGTGTCCCCAGAAAACACCACCCTCCAGAGCCCAGAATGAAGGAATGAAGTATTCCCAAACATCCTCACTCTTCTGCTTTCAATAAATACCCATGAAAGTCACACACAAACTTTGTAACATCCTTCTTAAGTGAGGTTCACGCAGAGGACAACAATCTGCTGCTGTTAGCTTGTGCAGCAGAAGCCTGTAAAACACATTACCAGGTCCCAACCCTGCTACTGAGCTAGGGCTTGGACTGTCAGAAGACAAATTTGCCAGGGAAGGTGGAAAAGATGTTCAGTCTGCTTTTTTAAATCCCTACACAAACAGACAAAGGAGAAAAAAATGCATGTACAAAGAACACTATTAAGGTAGTCAAAACAAGCTTCACAAGTTAAGATATGTCAGATATTAGAGATGCTCCTGCAAGTCACATTTGCAAACCTCCCTTTGTGTGAAGGATTTTAGACTTTAGATTTTAATGATCCACTCTTTTCTCACAGCACCCTGAACTTGGCACCCAAGCCAGGTAGAAGCCAGGTTTGTACAGCCTAGCAGGCTGTTGCCCATGGGACCCCTGCTTCATCTGCTGGAGCTCTCATGGATGAGGAGAGGACTGCAGGAAGTGAAAATGGGTAAGGTGGATGGGGGCTGACCTAGAAAAATGGACTCTGTCCAAGCATGTGCCAGATTTCCTCTGTGATGCTACCACAAAGCACAACTGCCCTAATTTTTAAGCTCCTTTAAGTGAAGCAAGAAGGTACCAGACTAAGGAACATTGTGAAGAAAGCACACAAGAATGACTCTTCAGAACAGGACTCATGTAATATGCAGAAAATACAGCCCAAGGGACAAATGCTGAACAGAGGAGGAGGAACAGGAGATGCTGATGACATGTTTAGTAAATAAGCAACACATCTCTCTGCACAGTGGCAGGCAAATGTATTGGAGATAATATTATTACACATATACTATGAAAACTGCAAAAGTTACCCCGGCTGCCCAAATAAGGTTCTTTTCCTATAAAGCTTACTTTAATTGCAATGAGAAAAGCTGCAAGGCCATCTACCCAACAGCACATTTATTATACTTCAAATATTAGTGTTTTCCCTTACTTAGCCCACCTGCTCAGAGATTCCTCTACCTAGACAGAAAGCAGTACTTTCAGACTAACATCCTAGATTACAAATTCTTCTAGAAAGTCAATCCATATAGAATAAAAGCATACACAACAGAGGCAAGGAAGAGGGAGGTGTTATGAGCACAGAATTAAATATGGGAAACACAGGACTATACACTGCTCTTTTCTTGATTAACTCACATCCAGTACAATTACATTGCTGTGATTCCTCATGTGGACACACACAAGTGTCTACATAGAGAAACGTGTTTATACCCGTATAACTCCTTCCTATACATTTCCATGTTTAATCGCTTCCATGCTAGAGGTTGCAGTGATTTATGCACTTCAGTAACTAGAAAAATCACACCATTAACCAAATCAGTTCATACAGAACCTGCGTGCTAATCAGTTAAGAGGACAGGAAAGTCCACCTAAAACATCTTAGACAGTGGCTCTGAGCAATAAATAATGCTTATTGCACAGGTTGGAAATGCCAAAGCCACACCTGAACATTTTGCTGGTGGTGGGGTGATAAAAAAACATACAGATAACATTATTTCCATTGACAAACTTTACATATACAAAACAGTGGCTTTATTGTTTATTAAATTAGATGCTGCCATGGTGTAATCATCCCTGCAGTGTATCAAACCCAACAGTAGGTCAGATGCAATCCTGTGGAGGAGGTAGAGAGTGAAGAAAGGAAGAGAAGTGAAGCACAGAAGAAATACAGCCCCATAAACTAGTGGTGAAAGGAATAATTAATCCATGGATGTGAAAACAGATGCCGTAATTGTAGAAAGCAAAATCTGCAAAAATACCACATGACAAAAGTAAATGTTACAACATGGTTCCTTTAATAAACAACATCCAGGATGTGATTCAGCTGCCTGTTGCCACTTGAGATACTCTAGGGCATCTCAAAGTGCTGGGTGATGGCACAGGGACGCTACTGCAGGCTTGTGCCCTGCTGGTGCAGCCACAGAGTCCAAGCAGAAACTGCACAGGCATTAGCTTCCCATGTCAAAGTGAGTGTATCCCACTCACAAAAATGACCAGAAACTAACTGTAACAAATTAAACAAAATCTAACATTCTTCCTAGACACTCATTTCAATTCTTAAAAAGTTGGACTCTATTAAATAAAAAATTACAAATTGATATGATATTAAATTCAAAGGAAAAGTTTGTAGTGCTCCTAAATTGTACAGGAATTTGCAACATTTTTAATTTAAGAGTTCTTTTACATGGCAGGTCAGGTTACTCTCATATAGAGGAGCTGACTGGTCCTAGCTTCCTCCTGAGCTACAGCTTCGTTACAGGAATACAGAAGAGTGACATCCAAAGTCACATATGGGAGTCCTGCTTCCTAAATGCAGGCAGTCAGCCTCAAGTACTTTAGCAGGGTGTTGAGGTGAGCTGACTCTAGAATCAAGCTACAGCCCAAGGACAGACAGAGACTGCAGTGGAGAGCAGCCCACCCACACAGGGCTGGCTCTCATACCACGCACACGTTGTGCACCACTGCAGCAGTGATGGTGCATCCCAAAGATTGCGCAACAGCCCTGTCATGCAGCGACTAATAAATGCTGAATGCAGGCGGGAAATGATCTGTGGAGAAACACTCAAACAAGCTTAACTCCATCAGTCTGGAGGATTTACAGCAGTGAGGATATATGTCCTATATCTGTTGTGATCTTCCTGGTGGAAACCAGCACAACCCAACAGTGAAAATCTTCCTGGGGTGGTTCAGGCTGCTAATAAACAAGAAGATGCCCATTAAGCTGAGCACTACTTTAAACTAGTAGAAATATGCTGCTGATGAAGCAGACTACTGCTTGAGTGTGTAGGTTTTCATGATTTCATTCACTTAACTGTGATGCTTTTCTCTAAAAAGAGGAAAATATAACTACACGTGGAACAACAGAAGCAAAAAAAGCACCATTTCCTAAGGGTCTCTCCATACTGCATCTGCCCTTTCCCCCAGATGTTGGTAACACCACACAACCCTCATATCAATAAATTAAGTTGCAGCTTGCACTAATAATGGAAAAAAAAAACCTAATCAAGAATGAACAGGAGTGCATATACCAAAAACAAGGATTTCCTTAACAAAAGAAGAAAAAACAGCTAAGAATTTACTGAGAAAAATACTGAATTTCAAACCTACATTTTTTAGAACAATGCAAGTTCTAATACAGACATTCTTGGGACAGAAAACTGTTCCAGAAAGTTCTCCTCCCCTCTGTTGAAAATCAAACACATTACAACCACCTTGCATTATTCCCTCCACTTGTGTACTTAGTTAATACCAATGCTTTTTGCTCTATATGTGAATGTAATAAAATTTTAATTTCGCAGAAATCCAGGTGTCTTGGTAGATTTCTGATTTTCTTTTTCTTTCCTCTCCCGAAGGCATAGATATAAATTGTTTTCTGCTATCTTTACAGGAGATCTACAGAACCACGTTATCGAAAGCTGCAGAAGACTGAAAATAGTTTAGGGTAATCAAGAGCTGCACTGTTTCATCAAAGCCCCATCTCTCCAAAAGCCACTGGTGTTGCAACAAACAGTTTGGGGCTAGAGTTTGATTTTGATTATTTTCCATTACCTTCCTAAAAACCTCCGCTTTTCATGGCAGGCAGAAGCCAATTAGCACCATGAAAGGAAGAAGTCTGGAGAAAGATAACGTGTTAAAACAACCAACTTTGACTAGGAAGTCAGATCATCAAATTAAATATTGCTAACCACCCTATGCACAAGAGTCTGTATTTATTTGTTTTAACCTCACAGTCCTGTGATGGAAGCCGAGTGCAGTTCTTGGCCCCTCACTTTTGCACAGCTTTTCTTCCCTCAGTGTATACCACAAGACGACTACCCACAAGTAATGACAGGAGGCAAAATGGACCTGGGCCAGCCCAGCAGAAAGGCAGAACCTGCTGCTGGGCACCATGATGGGTTTTAATAGGAGGGAGAAGGCACCTGAGGTCCGACTGGGCTCTTGTATCACCACTGATACTGCAGCTGTGCAGTCAACAAGAGCAGCAAGACCACAGGTCTCATTTGCTTGCAGCTGCCCCCTGAATCGGATGCTTTCCCCAAGCCCTACTGCTCAGCAGCTGTGCCCACTCCATCCCTCAATCCTGCAGCCCATCCAGAGCTCCAGCCATAGTGGGTGCAGGCACATAATCCATCTTTGCTGCCTCTAATTGCCACCAAGCTCTATCTGTGTGCTTTGATGTCAGAAGACCTCTGGCAGAGATCTGCCCCAGGGATTTATGCTGCAGTAAAGAATGAGTCTGCCACACTCACACTGGTAACACAAAGGCAGCAACAGCTTTGCAGGGATCCCTGAGAAGTGTTTACAAAGAACTGAGCCTCACAACAGGATGACAAAAGGAAGGGGTATTTCTCCACTGTGCTTCAAGAGTTGGTTGATCTTCGAGGAAAATCCTCTGCTAAACAAATACTGAGGGGCACAGAAACAGCCAGCATGTGACTGTGGACAGCAGCTCAGGCTACTTTGCAGGATTGAAGTCAGACAAAGCATGTTTGCTCCTCATGGTCTGTGAACACAGGCAAAATTAAATTCCACATCTAATTTTGGGAGCACATCACTGGCTTATTATTTATTAGAAATAGAGACTCAGACATGACAATGAAGGAGCTACACCTCAACTCTGAAGCAGGGAGAGCTGACAGCAGCACATTCTTGCTGGCTGAAGAATGTGGAGTCAATTCAGAGCAGGGGCATCAACTCCCTCCAAACTACCTGCCCTACCATTGCCAATATTTTGTTACTACGGCACAACAATATTAGGACATCAGTGAGGAAAATAAATTCTCTGCTATGATGGATGTGCATTTAGTCAGCAACGTGCTACAACAAACTTGACCTTTATCAGGACTAGATTTCACTTGCTGCTTTTTTGGGACTTCACCCCATTTATTTTGTTCTGTCTACAACCTCTGCAATTTCCAACAGATAAAACTTTCATCACCTTTCCCAGTGGAAGCAGACTGCAAAGAAAAATATTCTGGCCTGCAAGGTCAAGGGACAGAGCCCTTTCTGTGGTCCTTCATAGCAACAGAAAGGATTATTTGAAGAAATACTCCCAGAAGAGCTGCAGATGAGTTGTCCCAATGTAAAACAGCCTGGCACAGCCCAGCAGAGTTTCTGCAGGCTCAGGTTCAGGTTTGGAGAACAACATGACTCATTTTTCTTCTCTGAATAGGAATTGCACTGCCAGCTTTACGTTTTTACACAGTACCAAACCTGTTATATGTTCTTCATCACTCCCAGGGCCATTCATGTTTATCATGTTTCCAGGATTTCCTTAATAAACAAAAGGAAGAAGGGCTTATGCCTCTGATTGAACTACTTTGCATTTTAATAGGAAATAATAAACTGACCCACATGGAAGCTAAACACAATTGAAAGTTGCACCCATACCAGCTATTTCTATTTTCAAACCAGTGCTTTATGGCTTGTAATGATAGCAGAGAGCAGCAACTTCCAATAGCATCTTTTTCATCCTTCATTTTGTTGAGCCTACCCAAGAGAGAAGCATGAAACATACCTGATTAGGGCTTTTATTTCTACTTCCCAAGAGGGGAATTAAATGCTCACCTAGAATCAGACCTCTGTGGTCTGGAGAGCAGCATCCATTCAGCTACACCATTAATCCAAAGTGGAAGTGGGAAAGTGCAATTGTAGCTCTGCTGATGGGTTTATCGAGGTTAGCTACTAAGCAAGGGAAGGCCAGTATGAGAGGGATGGCCCAAGGCCCTGCTTTATGAGACTGCAATATTAGAAACCGGGAAAATGAGAATGTCTGATGAAAAGTGGAGCCTCCAAATACGCTTTAGCTACAGAAAAGCAGCAGTTTTTCTCCTTTCCCATAAGCTCTTCCAAAGGCGAAATAAGCAGGCAGGTATCCTTCCTGCCACTGCTTTGACAGCTTGTATCTGCCTAGAATAACATTTGCCACCACTTCCCTACTCATGCATCTCCTTTGCATCTCCAGCGATGGACACTGGGCTTTTCTCTGTGGCAGCACAATGGAGCCAGAGCGGTTCCCCATGGCACTACTGCAGCAGGGCTGGAAGCTGCCATGAGCAGAGCACCACCCTCATCAGGTTTTAAAAGGCCAGAGGGAAGATTATCACTCAGGGGAGCTCATACACAGGAGAAGCCAGTAAAGCAAAATTAAGCCTTAATATTCTGCAAAGGATAAGGACATTGTTTTTGAAAATGTTAGCAAGGCACGAGAAAAACATATTTAAAAGTCAGCCACTGGCACATCAGGAGTCAATCGTGCAGGGCAGCAAAATATTCAGAAAAAATATAAGATGAATATAAATATAGCTTACATGTTTGGAAGTAAACATTAACTGCTTTTCACATGCTTTATGGCAACTTCAATCCTGTGCAGCTGTAGCCACAGCACTTGGAGAAAAAGCAAAACATCTCATTGTTTCAAACAAACAAACATGAGCAGTTTCATGTGACAAGCTCCAAGTATAAAACGAAAAAAATATTCCTAAAACTCCCACATTATACCGCTAGTAAACTAGAATTTCATAGCAAAAGTGAATAAACAATAGCTTTTGAGGCTGGAGAAATTACCATCATGGTGATATCTAATCTCTCCCCAGAAGTCAAGAATTATGACTAAACCCTTCCAACACAGATATAGCCTGAAATTCTATGTCAGAAGTATGTCCAATTGCATTTGGCAATCCTTAGCCAAGAGAGAGGCTGACTATAATTGGATGAATATTTGAAGTGCTTCATTATTCATGTAGGAAGGCTAGGTAAAAAGTGTTTTGTAGTCCCAAGACACTGGAGGGTGTGTGTTATTGGGTAATAACCAATTAGGAATGTTGACAGCACTCTGCCTTTGGGATCACCCTGACCAACAAAGTACCTGGGTGTATGTTGTTGTGCAAAGGCACACACCCTCTGCCTACTGCTCAGTTTATTTAAGCTAGGCTTTCACCAAAGGAAATGGAGGACACCCCAAAGGATGTGTGTTTGACAGCTCAGTTACATTCAGAAATTGTGCTTCTTTGTTGTTCTGTCTTCCAAAAAAACACCTTTTTTCAACAGTATTTCTGAATTACTGATGCTACTGGTTATTGAAAACAAATTCCAGTTCTTCTGTTTTACTGCTTATAATCTAGCAAAAGAGCAATATTCTTACTATTTCCAGTAAGGAAACACTGATGGCAAGAGATCAGCTCCTACCCCTGTAATCTAATAAAAAACTCCACTGTGCTGCTATAAATACTTCAAACTCAGAACAACAGAAATCAATGATTTTCTTTTCATGCTAGTCTAAGAAAAACATATGAATCATTAGTACAGGCATGCAAAGATTTTTAAAACTTCAGCATTTTAAAACTAACAATCCTGACACTTGCTCATGAGAACCAGAAATCCAACACCAATTGAGGTAATGATAGAGCAGTTCAACCCTATCACTACTTCCAACAACAAGGGTAGAAGTTAGTCATGGTACAAACACTGGTTTTTATTTGTCCTTTATTTTCTTTATCATTGTAATGAAAAAAAAAAACCTGCAAATTTATGTTCTCATTGAAAGCAAAGACATTACTGTACAAGCTCCCGACAGGACTTTCTTACCACAAAAGAAACACTCAAAACTTTTCCTGAAAGATTTGCTTTTCAAACATGCAAAATTCAATATGTTATAAGGAGGAACATATCAGTTTTTCTGCAGCTCTCATTTTCTGGCTTGTATCACATTTAGCCTGTCCTGTGGCTGAGAGTACTGCAGCATTTCCTCTGAAATCCCCTGAATGCCCCCTCACCCTCTCCCATGTATCACCAAGACGATGATGTTTTGATGAAGCATCAAGCATGGGCCCTCGAGATAATGGATTCAATGGGATACACTTAAAAGATCATTTTTCTCTTTTGTATTGACTGCTTGCACTGCTCTAAGACAGGAAGGGCTTCATTTTTTATGTAAGACCCCGAGGGTCCTCTAAACTGCTTAAGAGGGATCAATTTTCAGATGGGTAGAAGGGGCCCAGCAGACCGTCACGGTTTGGAGCACCTTCTTCCCCTCCTATCACTGACAAGTTTGGGCAAACCTAAAACCAGCTCCCAGCTGAGCCACTCTGGCATGGCAGAGCTTCCCACTGTTTGGGATTTGTGGTTAGCACTCCAAAAGAACTATAATTTATAGTGTGCATGGAACAAAATAGGAAAAAAGTTTCACAGAAGCAAAATAATCACAGGGGCTGATGGAGATAAACAGCAATAGAGCTGCTAAGCAGAGCAGGGCTTGGCACTGGCGTAGGGGCAGGAAACCATTACCCCATGACACGGGTTTAATGCAGTGACATTGCTGCAATTACACCCAGGCAACCTAACAAAACAAATTTATTGTACGGCACAAAATATTTCCAATTCAACATTGCAACATTTATTTTTTAATTGCAGAACAAAGAACAACTTTTGGGGTGTGGAAGGACATAATCCATCATTTGCTCCGAAGTGACACACTTATGGCAAATGCTGTGTATTATAACTTTCTATGCCACAATGAGCAACTACAAGCAATTTCTTAGGCAAGGAATGCAAAGGGCTTGGGTGTGGTTCTGTGAGATATTGCTTATCCCTCCATCTCCCTCTGTGTCAGCAGGGAGCCAAAGCAAGCCACATGTTGCTGCACTGGGACTTCAATCACTCCTGTTTTGCATGTGTCACACAGCTTGTGACAGCCTTTCACCTGCAACACTCCTCGTGTGGAAAGAGTTTTTACCGTTCAAATATGGCCCGAACGAGAACTTAAATACAATTTTTAATTAAAAGGAATGGGATGTTAATAGGTCACTTAAAGAACAATTATGTCTACCATTTGATTGACAGGCTTCTCACATTTTTATCAAGAAAACCCCATTGTGGTCTAGGAGGTAGAATTTATCTTTCTGAATTGCTGAACTGCGGAAGCGTATCCCATTGCATTTACACTGCTTTGTGCAACTCTCTCATCTTCTGAACAAAACCCTTTCATCTTTCTGTCACTCTCCCCCTTTACCTCTTTTAATCCTTTGCAAACAGAAAGTTTTTGATTCATAGAAGCTGAATTGCCAGTGTTGCTCTCCATCACCGAATGCCTGTTCTGCAAAATGCAGCAGTGTGAAGAAATTGCAAAGATAGGTCTTCAGTAATTAGCTTGGGTACCAGACGTGGCACAGCTGAGTTTGCTGCAAGCAGGAAAAACTAGTCCAGGTGGAGCGTCGCGCTATATTGCTTTGAGCACCTGAGCCACCCAAGTGTCTGCACACATGGTGCTGCACGGAGGAAGGACTGGATAGCAAAGTGACTGTGAGCCCACTGCTCTCCTAAGGGCATGTCCCTACAAAGCAGTCCACAAGTAGCAGCTACAAGATCAGCTTAAATGCTTTCAAATGGTTACAGAAGCCCGTTGGTTCTCAGAAGCAAAAAGTGCCTTGAAACTGCCTAGAAAAGTGCCCACATTTGCTGCAGAGAGCTGCAACTGTGCTGCAAGAGTCCTACAGACCCAAGCTAATGTACAGATCAGGGCTAGAAACAATTTATTTGATTAGTGATTTAAAGACTCAGGGAAAGGAATCAATGTGAATGAGTCTCAGAGACATCCCTGAACTGATGTCACTAAGAGCAAAAGCAGTATCTGAGATATCCTTAAAACATGCTGGCTGCTTACCTACTCTAAGACAGCTCACTGTTAACAAGAGCCAGACAACCATACATCTGTGGGGGGAAAAGGACAAGCAAGCCAGCAATGTGCTTTGATCTGGTCAGGTAAAGATCACTTGTGACCTCTGTGAGCTCTGACTCCTTCCAACAGAGATAGAAAAGTGTGTATGAAAAAGAAATGAAGACGAAGCAATGAGGAACTTTAGTTGACAGAAGTAGGGTCAATGCTCAGAGCAGAACAGGGACAGAAAAAAAGATACTGAAAGGCAAGAGTCAAAGAAACATCAACATCTTGCATGGTGTAGACAAAGGCAAAAAAAACGTTGAGAACAAAAGACAAAAGGAGAATAAAGCTTGCCAGATGACACTTGTCTGGTTATGATATTTGAATAAACTGCAGACTGGTTAAGTTAGAGGAAAAGTTCACATAACAGGAACTGGTGACATTCTCTTGGCCAACACAGCATTTGTGCCTTATTTGCATTAAAATGTCTGCACATAACCATTGAGTCCTGAGCAGTTTTCACCATTTCCTATGCAACCTCTGCAAATACATCCCCAAATGGCAAGCATACTTGTATACATGAAACCCAGCCAGAAGGCCGATCATCACCAGAAAGAAGTAAGCCAGAAGTTGGAATCTATATCCTAAAGCTTCAAACACACCCAAGAGGTGGCCGGGTGTTGACGGCAAAACTGGAAGCCAAATATGTTTGCTTCTGCAATTATGTATGTACTAGATGCCAATTTGCTTAGCAACTATATTGCAATTCATGAAAGACCAATGAAGTACAAACAGTTTATGTGGGAGCAGAATGAGAGCCCCGTGCTAACACACTCCTTGCCATCAGGAACTTCTGTCAGTACAGCAAAAGGCAAAACAAACCACTGAACCTCATGACTATGGTTCAAACCTGGGCCCTATGAGAAGTGACCAATAAGCAGAATACTTCAGTGCCACCTCAGTTTCTAGTGGGATTTTTTCTTATTAGGTCAGCAAGACCCAGAGACTCAGAATATTGTTTTATCTTCCCAGGTATTGGTCAGGCAGAGTGAGAAATACCGGTTGGGTGCCTTCAGTCTAGCTTATGAAACCATGCTATTGGGCAGAAAAATACAGAAGTTGTAAGGTTCCCATCCACAAATTTCCATCCACCAAGGATTCCAAGCAGCCTTTGCAATAAAATGATTTCTCAAAGCACAGACCTTTAAACTAGTTATTGACAACCTCCCCTCTGCTGGACTTACAGGCTGATCCAACCCCTACAAACCCACATAAGCCAACTGGCAAAAGAATCCCCACACTGATTACATGGCTATGGATTTTCTTCTTTCCCCTCAAGAAAAAATGATTGTTATTTCTGAGGATTACTAGCCTCAGAAATAAGGAGCTGAAGTCTTCAGCTTTCTAATACTCCTGAATGTAGACACTTATTCCTCTGTACATATTTCTTTATACACTGTCATAGCCAGGCAGCCAAAATAAGCATGTAAAGAACCCCTTGTAGCATCAAGTCTGCACATCTACTTTCCCTGGCACTGCATATGTGCAAAGAGCTCTCCAACAAGCCACTATCTTGATTTTACTGTCATTTTACAGATTTGAGTGCAAAAGCATTGAACAAGTACAGGACACTGCTTTTTACCCTCCAAGTAAATACACATAAGCCCACTTTTACTGACATTTAGAACAGGAAGACAGACACCAATTTGCGGCCCCTTTCAGTGATGACTCACCACCAGTTACTGACCACATGATGTGAGAACCTGCTAATCTGATGGTGCCATTTCTTTCACCAGTCACCAGCCACCAGCCACAAGCAACAGCAGCAACTTGCTGACCTTGCAAATTAAACATATTACAGGACTACAATTTGAAAAATATTTACTTCTACTGAGGCAACAGTGATGACTGACCTGTGGTGATCATTAATTGAGGCAAAATGAGGTCAATATATACCCTAAGTGCAATATACATACCTAGAGCTACAATTAATCTTGGTTCAGCCAGGACCAGAAAATACCCCTCCAAGCTCTTTATTGACAGATGTGTGTTGCAAGAGAGTTCTCTTTAAAATATCAGTTGTGCAAATTCTCTGAATTTCTTTAAATAGGCATGAACCATAGTATCATTCACAATTCTGTTTCCATTTTCTTTCCAAGTCTGCATATGTGGTTACACCAACCAACACAACTGTACTGCCTGATTGTGTTCAGTCTGGTCCTCATGAATCAACAGTTAATTTTTTATTAATACATGTTACTGATGATATTAACATCATCAACCTCTATCTCAGTTACTGGATCTATAAATATTTATGCTTAGAGATAGTAATCTTTTACACTTTCAATCATCATCCCAAAGCACTCTACAAATTGCTTTTTTGTTAACCTTGGTAGGAAGCAAGTGAAGCTCAAAGTAAAATCAGTTATCTTGGGTCACAGAACAGGTCAGTGAGAGTCAATGTATTTCCCTATCCCAAGCCCTCACTTTTCCTTGCCACAAGACCATGCAGCAATCAAATTATGAAATATAAAAGGTGAATAAGGAGATGAGTAAGACAGGATAGATAACAAAGACTGAACTGACCCTCTGCCAACTTCTTCTGCCTATCTCCCTCCTGCCAGGAATGTTACAAAACATTAAAAAGCTGTGACCTGGACCATTCATGATAATATAGCAGACAAAGCTGGTTACAGCAATACTGAAAACTTTCACAGAAGCTTGCTCTTTCACAAAATAGCCCTTGATGTTGCTATTCTAGAAAGATAGAGATAGAGCTGTACCTCTCAGGAAGATAAATCCAAATAAGGACAGTGGAAATAAAGATGCAGTAACACTCACTCTCTCAATTTTTCCTTTAAAAACCCAAATCACCAAATGCTCATTAGTTAGAAAATTTTGAATTTCTTCAAGTTTAGCATAACTTAGAGCAGTTTGGGAGGTACTTTCCAAGGTGAGTAGGAAAGTTGTGACAGGGCTGCTTTCATGGAGGTGCTACAGAGGGAGGCCTATGCAAAGTGCAGACCACCCTCACCTCAGCAGGTCTCCTACCAAGGCAGGAGTCTCCAGCATGGTGCTGCAATTTGCAGGAGTTTGAGCAAATATCAGTTTATTTTGGACCTGGGGACTGACAGCAGAAACTGCCAGAGCTCCGATACAGGCAAGCGGAGCTGCCTGATTCACAGCACGTCCTTGGAAGTCTACCTACACAACTTGTGAAGGATAAGTCTTTCTTGCAAACTGTCAAAAAAGGCCAAGGACAGTCTCCTAAGTAATTCTGTGATCTTGATGCAAAAGAAACCCTTACCAATAAAAAAAAAAAAGTCAGTGTCCTAACTGGATCCAAGTGTGTGAAATTTAATTTCCCTGAGGGCTAAGAGTGAAGATTGGGCAAGAAAACTGGGACACGAATGGATTGGTTCTTATGAAAACTTGAAATTGCCCTGGGCAGAAATATGGAAGGATTGTGAAATACTGTATAAGAAGAATCCATCTTCATATGCAGGGAGTAACTCAAGATGGGAGATGTAGCAACACAGATACTCCAAAAGGTTGTACAAAGTGATATACAAGGTTTTAAGTGATTTTTTTCCCATTCTGTGGTGGGAATATGTGATGTGGCAATCCAATGCCATGGTGTTATGCAAATATTTGTACCAGATGACTTGGACAGACCGAATTAAAAGTTCAGATGCTTTGAACATACGAGATAGACAACACTGCTGATATTGCTGATATCACAGATATCAGACAGCTGATGCTTGTATGATCAAAGTTCAACATCTTCCCATTCAGCTCGGATATTTAGTTGAGGTTGTCTCAGCCTGGTACACAATAACTTTTGGTAGATGCCATGCAGACAGCATTAAGGCTGAGAGATGTAGGAATGCTGACTCCAAGCAAAGGGTTTGATCCTGCTGCAAGATGATCATGCACTGGAAGGAGAGTAGGCTGCTTGGGATAAAACTATCAGAGCTAACCAGCCAGTGCTTCCTCTCCTCACAATCATAAATCCTAACACCTTAACCTGTTCTCCTTGAACTTTTTGGTGACCACTGGGAACAATGGCACTGTGTGCATGTGCCTGAGCTCTTGGGGGAGAAAGGCTCATTTAGCAGACTCTCATCTCAGATCCTCCTTTCCTGGAATGTTTTTTTTTTCCCTGGGCAGTGGAAAAAAAACTATTAAAAAAACCCTTTATTTTCAAAAAGCAAGCAATTAAAAAAAATTTGGACACCCAAGTCTTTAACAGATAGCTCACTGTTGCCAGATACCAACCCGAAGATCTGGTAACTTCAAGTAAACTAAAGGTTGTACAATCTGTGCAGGGGTGAATGCACCAAGGTCTATAGTCTCAGTGGAGAGATCTACATAGAAGGACATCTGCTCCCTCCTCAGACTTTAAAAGAAAATTGCTATTTATTTCAGCAGAGAGACCTCACATTAGGCCTTCTTGGTAAACAGGCTGATTCAAACTTAGGCTTCTTCCCAAAGCATAAGTCTTGCAAATTGTTTTATTGAGCTTCATGAAACCATGTTTGAGGCACAGTCTCACTGGTTTCTTGGGAGAACCTAAAGCCTGTTGAGGAGCTGAAGTATTCATAGGGGATTTTCCTTGTGAAAACAATAGGTTCTCCCTAGTCTGGATTATAACTGGGCTCTTTGAAATTATATGCTACTAGATTTTAAAATTAATTTTGAGGGCTTTTAAAAGCATTATTTTAGCTTCAGAATTTATAATTCTAGGATTACTCAATTAGATAAGCTGCTTGTCTGTGGGATTGCTTCACCGTGTCAGCTTTTGTCCAAAACATAGATCGGGTCTGATTCTTTGGCTTCTTCAAGCACAAGAGCATTTGAGAAAAACCCACAATTGTCTTTCCAAAGCAAAAGGCAGGGATCCAGCAACAGTAGCAAGAGACTTTTACAGTCACATCAAGGTTTCTTTGGAGGGATGAATAGGTATCTGTCAGTAGGCATTTTACATGTCAAGGCACAAACCGGGTTGGGGAACCTAACAGAAGTATTATGGAAAATGATCCCTTCAAGCTACAAGTCTTTACCTGATATCATTTAAGGAACTCTTTTTTAAAGTACTCTTTCCAATTCATACTCTACTGTCCAGGAAGAAGAAAACAGCGAGGTACAAGATGAGGGGCTATTGACTCCAAAAGGAGAAGGAAGAGTACATTTGCTCCAAAGCAGAGACTGCTCCATCAGAATAGGTCTCCCTCACACCAGCAAGTCAGAGTGACTCCAGAGCTGCTGGTTTGAATATCACCCTTTCAATCTCACAAAGAAAGATGACTCTGGTACCTGGCCCACAGATGAAAGGTTCATTTTAGGCTTCTGGCCCTTAGACTGCATGTAATACGAGTCAGAAACCTAATGACTTTCGTGTCTCAACCTGTTACAGGCTGGAGCCTGTAACTGATGCCTTGACTCATCCCTGGAGCAGTGCTCTTTCAGGCAAGATAATCAAGACCTTATTTTTCATAGACAATACTTCATATAACAGTAAGTCTCAGGAGGTTTCAACTGGCCCAAAAATATCTATGAGACCTTCCTTGGTTTTGATATCATTCACACATGTGATACTGGCAGAAAAAGAAACATACAAGCAATATTGACAAAAACCTTGTCCTAAAGTTGAGTAATGAAGTTAGAGTCTAGCTAGATATGAAACTGACCAGGTCAGGCTTCAAGAAACAATTTGTATTAATGTCCAAATATTACTGGATAATTTTTACCTAGCACTCACTCTATATAAATACGTATAAATATATATACACACATATATACATCCCAACCCTCCACTGGAAAAAAACCTCTTGGAAAAATCTCAGACAAAACCCAAACAACTATATCATGATTACTGGCATATTGCTTCATGCCATTGTCTTGACATTCAAACGAGTATAGTAATTGCTCTTTTGAAGCTGCTAATGTTAAAAAAAATCTCTCAAGTTCTGGAAGTGGCTGGGAATTCCAGGTTCTAACAGCTACACTGGAAATATTCACTCATCAAGAGGTTCAAAAGACACTGTCAGAACTGAAACAAAAACACATGTCAGAACGACTTGAAACAGAATTACTGCAACTCAGAGTTTGGGTTTTCTTTAAATTATGTTTGAAGAGCTTTTAAAATGTTTAATTTATTAAACTGCCTTTGATACTACAGGCATAGCTTTCACTTTCAAGTGCTACAATGGCTCAATTGAGCACAGAATACATTAAGCTTAAATTCCACTGCCACCAGACACATTTTTGAATGACATTTTAGTGTTTCTTCACTTGAAGTAATATACTCTCTCTGTGAATTTGACATGAAAACAGAAGCAGCAGCCTCTCATTCTGCATACACAACAGTGTCAGACACCATCACTGCTCCAACTACCAAAAAAAACCCACGAAGTCATCACAACTACTAGGAGCTGAACACAAGAAATTTCTAAAAAAAAAAAAAACCAAAAGAACAGATTTGGTTTTCTAAGAACAGTTCAAGTTTTCCCAGACATTACTTCAATCTCTCCTGGCAGACCCAGGCTCTGGCATGGCTTCTTTTGCTCCCCTCTGCTGGGTTTCCTTGAGGAGGCTGTCACAAGAGAGGCCATGTGCCTCGCTGTGTGTAGGGCTCTCTTCCTCCAGCCCTGTCAGGAGCACTGCTTCAGCCCACCTAACGCTGGTGATGCAGAGGCAGCAGCATCAAGTGAAACCCAGGCTTTGAACAAGTCACATCCCATGAAGTGGGCTTTGTGCCCTTTGAAAAGGCAGGTCAGAGCTGTGGGATCAAGAAACTGAAAATCTCCCCCCTCAGACTGGAGAGAACACAATGGGAACACTGCCTGCCTCCTAGAGCAGGATTGGGCAGCAAAGGGCAAGGTAGAGATTTATACTGTGGACACAATGACTTCCTGCTGTCTCATGACCAACCCTTAGGGTTCCAGCTACACTGCTTGTCTGCCAGCACCACCAGGCAATGCCCACACGCACTGTTAAATGCACTCTAGATTTCTTAGAGATGCACTCTTGTTTTAGCTACTCTACAGGCACCATTTGCTCACACATGCAGCAGTTCTCTGCTTAATATCACTGAGCTACCAGAGTCACAAATACTTCATTCAAAAGGTACATGAGAATTAAGAGCCCAATTAGTTGAAAAGTCCTAAAAGTATTCAGTTAATACTGTCCTGGAGTTTATTTCATTCAACCTTGCCTTTGCCTCAAGTGACACATCTGAGATGGCGTGTTGACAGCACAGGAGAGCGGTTACTGTTCCAAAAGAAACAAAACAAATACTCCAACACCCCCACCTTTGGGATTAAATGCAGTATCACTACAGGTTTTGAATGTAACAAACCACAGCATGGGTGCCCTGGCATAAACCCAGAATCCTAGGTAGTAGAAAGTAAGTGCTCTTTTCTCCTAGCTTTGTTTTAGTACACACACATCAAGAGCTGCAGAAGTGCCATTTGTCAGGAACACAGCGGAGCAGGGAAACAAAAGTCAGTCTCTAACTGCCTACTAACAAAGAAAGCTAATTTAATTTTGAAACAAAAGGAGCTAAATTCATCATTCTGAGACAGCCCCAGGACGTCCAAGCACGAAAAGGAAGAAAAGGAGTTTGCCAAAGACATGCAGAAGAAGCTTTTTAAAGTTACCTGGAATCGGGATATTTTGTAAGCGTGGCCAAGCTGCTGGTATACATGTGCCCACCCACATCAATGTGAACTGGTGCGTTGGATTTTGTGAGCTGTGCTGGAGTGGGGATGCCTTGATTGTTCAATGGAGATGCAGGGGATCTAGTGATCAGAGGTCTTGACATATTGGGCCGACTGTCCTGTGAAAAGATAGACCTGGGTTAATGATCTCCTTACAAACCTTACAGAAACCCCCAGTCTTAAATCAGTAGGACTGTCTCATAGCCTCAGATCAAGACTTTTATCTTAGTAAAGCACAGACAAATACTCAGCTGTTTTTAAAACAAATCCAGCTCTGAGAGTTTGAAATGGCTACATTTTAAACGTGGGGCAAAACGCACTGATAAAACCCACAAAGAAGAAATCACGTTCAAAAACAAGTTTTTCCTGAACGCTATTTGTGACAGTCAATCCAAACCAACAAAAAGGGTCATTCTCATTTTTAAGAGCTGAGGAAAGCACTGACAGAAAGAGGTACAGACAAAAAGACTGAGAACAATATTTTCCTCAACTGAGACAACCCCAGGTAGACTTTCTGTTCCTTCCCAAGCCCTCCGTCACTGCCGTACCACCAGAACAGGAATACAAACCCTCAACTCCTCCATCCTGCACACTCTTCTCTTGAATTCCCAATTCACATAGCACAGGAACAGAAGCAGAAACACCTGGACTAGTCAACTGCTCATGGACTGCAGACCACTGGACATCGACAGCCTTTGAGAAAGACATTTTCCATTTAAAAGTTATACGTATGGCGACTGCTGCCCCGGCGTGCCGCGCATAGGCTGCAGGTCTGAGCGGCGCCCCGGGCTGAGCGCGGAGCAAGAGCCGATGCTCCGCTGATGAAACCAACTTTGGGAGCGCTGCAGAGGCGCGGAGCGGAGCCGATGCTCCGCTGATGAAGCCAACTTTGAGCCGCGGCAATGGGAGCGCAGCAGCAGCGCGGAGCGGAGCCGATGCTCCGCTGATGAACCAACTTTGGGAGCGCTGCAGCAGCGGCGCGGAGCGAGCGGCGGCCGCCTGCGCGCTGCGGGCGGGGCAGGGAAGGGCAGGGCAGGGCAGGGCGGTGAGCTGGAGCCAGGAAGGCAGGCGGCAGGCAAAGTTGGGGATTAAAATAGAAATGCGTTCTCGAGAGCGGTTTTGAGACAACACCGCTTTCGACTGAAGGACAGCTCCACGCGGGGTGGAATCTTATAGGGATGCCCTGAGAACTAAAAGCCCTTGCAAATGACCGAGTTTTACATTTAAAAGGTAAGCAAAGCAGCGAGAAGTCAGATACACTTCATCACAAAACTCCCTTTGTTCTTTCAACACCGTCTTTCAGCTGCACAGAGTAATGGATTCCTTGTAAACATCTCCTCGGAGCCAGGCAGCAAACCTCAGCAAAGCGGAGCGCGGCCATCAGAGAGAGTCACGGGGCGCTCGGACCAGCCAAGTCTGCCGCCCCCAAAAACCAGCGTTTCTCCATTTTTCATGGCTGCTCAAGGGCTCAAATCACAAAGGCAACACGAGCCAGGTAATCGTCTGGCTGAAATGATTTATAGGCCAACGTTGCACAATAAATCCGAGCAGTGTGTAACAAAAGGCATCTATAAACCACAAGGTACTTAACTAATTTTCTTTCATACACAAAAGTAAGCTTCGGTCTAATACTGATAAAAACTAAGGGAGTGAAGAAAAACATCTAGTTTAGATGTTGGGGGGGAGGGAAGGGTTGGGTTTCTTCTCTTTCTTTATAAGCAGAAGTTAATATAAATCTGCAGAAATACCAGGCTTAATCACTACAATTGCTGGAGGAGGTGCCTGCAGCGCAAAGAAGACAAGTCCAGACAAAATAAGGTACACACGCTATGCAAAACTAATGTCTGCTACAAATGCTATGTGGTACAACCACCACCCAAGATGCTACTGATCTGCAGAGCGGTATTTAGTAAAATAATGAAGAAAAAATTAAAAACAACAACTACAAAGGTGAAAGTAAGAAGTCAAGGACTGATACAAACTAGGGGTGGGGGGAACATGCACTGGACGATTAGCAGGATGAAAGCAGCACGTCTGAGGAACACATTTCAGTGCTTAAAAGCAGACAGTTTGGCAAAAATAAAGATAAAATTATCAATAAATGTTGAGACTAAAACGAAAACCAAATTCTGTAACTTGTATGAGACAGACACCAGCATGTCCCTTCACAGGATCCTCTCTGGCAGAAAAAACATAGCTCTCTTGCAATTTAGCACAGTGCAGCACCACCACCGAGTCTGTCACAGTTTTTCAATTGGACACATTCTCCTGTATACCCTGCCTGGGGCTGCTCGAGAGAAAATGAACAGATTTGCAGGGTTAATATTGTAGTTAGGCTGGAACCTCATTCAGCGTAGCTGTGATAGCACTGGTTGCACAAAACAGTAGAAGAATGTGTAGTATAAACATCACTGCCAAGATGGGAGATAGGTTGGAGGACCGTGGGCATTTTAAAAGGCAAAAGAATCCACAAAGCATAAGAAAAGGGAACCAGTTTCCAAACCCAAGTCATAACCAAGCTGCCGTTTACACAGTTTACCTACTAAAACTCCCAAGAAATAAAAGTGCTTTATAGTAAAACCTTTTGCTCCTTTATTTCATCCTCCTCCTTTACAACGTTTCCCCTTCAAGTTACCTGTGTTTATTGTGTCTCATGAAACAAAGTTCTTCTTCTCAGTGGCTGATATTAAGCACAATAATGCTAACCTTGCTCCAGTCTCAGCCCACAAAGCATATTTCCCTGCATAAAAACAGTTCAGTACCATTTTGGAGATACTTTGAAATTAAACAATTGTATTTCTACTGCAGTTGCCCCAGAGAAACTAAAGCAAACATGGGATTCAGAGAAGCAAGTCCATAAAAAAATCCCATTTTTTCAATGTGGCACAACTCAATAGCACTGTCAGAGCACAGAAGATCACCATCCAAAGGGTAAAGCATTTAACAGATCAGAGTTATGTAACTGCATTAGTTAAATCACTGTATTGTTCAGCTATGGAAAGGATAACAAGGGGCATACAGTCTCTGAAGAAATACATGGCTTGGGTTGGATTATTGCAAACGTGGAAATGAACAAGCTTTGGTAAAATGTAATTTAAACAAGGCATTGCTGGTAAGCTAAGCTTTCACCACCTAATGTGATTACAAATAAAATTCCTTAGCAAGAATTACAGGTGGAGAGAAGGTAGCCAGAGAAACTAAACTCAGTGGGCTCTAGCAAGCTATCTGGAACAGCTGACAATGAAAAGAACCAAAAAGCTCTTCAGAAGCCTTTTCTGGTGTCAGGCAGGTGAGACATGAACCCAGGAACCCAGGGTTCAGAGCTCAGCCACGGCTGCTCCCACACAGGAGATCACAGAGGTTGTTGTCTGCCTTGGGAACTGCATCAGCTTTGTTCATGAGTGGGCAACAAACCACGGCCACCACCTGCACTGGCTGGATGGGCAGTGACCCTCCTGACCTGTCAACAGGGTGACCCCTCACAGCTTTCCTTCTCAAACATTTTATTATTTATCCTACAAAAAAAAAAAAAAAAAAAAGTAAGAACAGAAAATACAGCTTTATAGCAGTTCCATGGACCAAAATACTTGAAATACCCTGTAAAGCATTTATCATTATTAATATCCAGATGATTTCCCCCCCGCCCCTGCCTCCAACAACTTTTCATAAAAATTAGTTCCCACTTTCATTCAGAATGAGTGAAAATATGTAATCAAAAGTGCCAAAATCTGTGTGCTAGGCAGGCTAAAGGCCATTAAGTTGTCTAAAACTTTTCAGTTTTGGTTTAGCACACAAAAACATTGCTCTTAGAACAGTTTGGGGCTCCTCTACTTCCTTGTTGATATTTGAAGGAGTCTTTCCACAACAAGCAGCTCACAGGCACAGGTCCTTAGAGTATATCTGAATCTGCTTCACATTTTCTGGTCTAGGCAAGCCCTCCTGGAGGCTCAACAAAAGCAAAAGCAGCCCTGCTTTAACTGCTCCTCCTGGGATTTACAAAAATCTGTATAATTTAGAAGCCTTCCTACCAAAGGGGGACAAGGATCATGGAGAAGGGTTTACAAATCCCTTCTCCTCTCCCTGCCTTTTCTTCTATACCATCTTCTCCCCAACTCTTCTCAAAAACATTCTTTAAGAATAAGCCTTTACACCTGGGTTGAAACAAACCACAGTAGCTGCAGGGCTGAGATGTGCACTTGTGCAACTGGACTACCAAATGACAATAACACAGGAACCATGTCAATGTTCTGGCAGCAAGTGGAAGGAAAAGGAGATATCTGAAGAACATGAGTCACTACAATGTGCTAAGTGTACAAAAATCAAAGAGATGGGAGGCTTACTCCTCCCCTCAAAATATTAGCACTGGTGTCCTAAGTGTTATTTACACTCTGTGGTCTTGAGTAAAGTCATCCTGGTTCCCTTCTTAAGACAGAAACCTTGACAAAAACCATGCCACCACAAGACAAGCCGAGCTCAGGCACAGAAGGACCGACATTCAAGTACAAACTGTCTGCTTGACTCACGGGACTGCGAGGATCATTTTAGTTTGCACGTCAAGACACTGCTGGCTGGAATTATTTTAGCCAGTGTCCTCCCTGTAAGCCAGCCCAGCTCAACCAGACGTGTATAAGCTACTCAGTAGCATATATATTCCCTGTCAAAGCCCCAGCAATTATTACTGCTGAGAAACTCAAATTTACACATTTCTAACTCCCTTGGATTTTTTGGGGGAGGTGAGGGTGAGCTTGTTTTATCTGTTCTAGACATTAGAACAGAAAATCATGCAGTAGTTTATTCTAAAGTATCAAGTCAGTCTGTGTTCATTATCCTTTTTACACAACAGAGAGACATGAGACAGATGCTTCTCCTCACAAAAGCTTGGTGCCCAGGAACAACTGCAAACAGCAGTTAACACATCCACATCAGCCACCTCCAGCAGAAGAGTCTGAACACATATATCCCACTGTATAGGGAATGAATCCGAAAGCAAACAAACTTCAGAAGCTGGTGTCAAATCCCTTCTCCTCCAGCACAGAGCAGAAATCACTCAAGTGTCAGGGACATCTGTGTGCCTGCACTTTGAAATAAACAGCAGGCTGATGCTCTGGGGTGCCTGTGGGACGGGGGAAAGTGCAGCTTGAGAACCTCATCCAAACCAGGAACATTAGGACCGCTCTTGGATTTGGCTCCTGCACAAGTGTCCCCATTTTGAAGATGCACTTTTTCAAAACAAACATTTCATTAAAGATTAAAAACATAATCATCATCAGGTCTCACCACAATGCTTAGACAAGTACCCCCCCCCCACCGTTTTTTGAATTCAGCAAAAAGAGTTGCCACAACAAAGAGGCTGGAGAAAGCATTTATTCAACATAAACAATATCAGTATAGTACAAACAGCACTTCTGGAAGGTGTAGCAAACAGGCAGAGATACAAAGCTACATGTCCAAGAAACCCAGGAGCTTATCCTGCTGGAAGGGGAAAATCACACCCTGGGTACCTCTATGGGCTGGTGATGTCCTCACACCAAATTCTCTAGCTGTGGCTCTAGTACTCAGCATGTACAGATGACACCGTGCTGGCCCCTCAGACAGAGCCCTGCAAGGTGGTCAGAGATAACCAAGTGCACCACACAGAGCATGCAAACTGCATTTTGATCTCAAGGTGTGCATGCCATCATGGCGCTTTCTCTTCACCTTCATTCTGAAGAGCCCAGAAGCACAAAGAAATTGCTCAGATCTTTGTCAAAAAGTCTTTACATGCAAGCACATCCATCCTTTTCTTCTGCTTCTTCACCCGGACACCAATGGTTGGTAGCTCCCTGAGGACATGGTTGGGCTTTACTGCTGCCACTGGGTCTGCAAAACAAAGAAAGAGCCCATTGTTTTCCCCAGCAGAAATATGCCGATTGCACTGTCATGTTTTGCCTTTCATCAATATAATACAACTGCCCTTTCTCTCACAGCTGCAAGGTTTAGGATTGCTGATTCTGAACATTAGGAATTATGTTTATAAGGCAAAGCTCCAGAACAATTGTGTTTGAGCGTCACACAGAAAGAGGCCCAAAACACAATCAGCTGCAATTCAATGCCACAGTAAGCTAAGACACCAGATCCACTGAGACTCAATAGTAGTGCTAGATTTATTATTCTAAATCTCTAAAGCTTCATTTTAAACCCTGAATGTCTGTCAATATACAACAGAAGGTCAAATTATCCTATGCAAGACTGTCAAATACAATGGAGAGCTTGAAAAGCAGGAAGGTTTTCTGGATATGCTGAGCCACTGAATTGCAGAAGATCTACTATGCCAAGCAGCTGCTCACTCCTCACACCACAAGTGCCATGCTTGGGGCACTCAGTATTATTTGCAGAAATACATGCAGCAATGCAAGTTAGAAAGATTGGTGTCACAAGGCCACCTGAGAGAGGGGACAGAGATACCCAGAAGGGTCCCTCATAGCCAGAGTAGAGGGTATAGTTCATTATGAAACAAAAACCTTGGCTGAAACTCTTTCCTAAAGTGGTCAGGAACAGTACTGGACTGTCCTCTCTGTATCTTGAAATAGTCCAAATGCAGATCAAGCCTACAAAGGTGATAAACACATCTCTGGTCACACCAGAGTGGCCACAGCAGTGGTGACTGGAGCACTTACCTGATGGGACAATTTTAACTGGTACATTCTCCTTGTCCCAGAGTCACTGTCCCTGGAGTGGAGCGCTGATCTGGCCCCTCAAGACGGGGGTCCCTTGCAGCACATCCCAAATTCTGGCTGCTTTCAGCCTTCTCCTCCTGGAGATGCTGGCACTGCACAGCACATACACACGCTAAGTGCTGCAAGAGCTGGAGAGATGTGGTGGCATTTCCTTGGGAAAATGAGCCTTGCTGGGATTTCAGAGCTGACCAGGACCTAGAATAAATGACACAGGTGCAGAGAACCAAATGCAAGGCAAAGGGCTGAAGGAAGTGAAGTATTTGTTTGTGCTGGGTGGAGAAAGCTGCCTACCTGGAAACGCAGGACAGTTAAAAACCATCCTTGGACAAGAGCTTGGAGGCACCTTGATAATACCAGAGCCCAGGAGCCAAGTCTATAGCACACAACTAGCTTGAGCAGAACAGCTCTAACCACACTTTCATCAGAAACTTTTCATTGAGCCCTTAAGAAAAATCTTTAAGTGGAGAAAAAGAATTCATGGATAATGGCAGAAGTCAAATGAGGGCCTGCGCCTACACCAGTACAGCAGTAAAGGCGAGTCCAAAAACCTGGCAAAATTTACAGAGAGAGGTTGTATCTTCTCAAGTGCTTATGAAGTTCTCTAAAAACCTCCCTAAGCCTCAAAACTGCAGACAAAAGTTTAATACCTCCCTCAAAATATTTTATAAGTTTGCACTCTTTATGGAAGATTAACTCAGCCCCTTGCTTGTTTGGGTGAGTAGTGCTGAGGTCAGCCCAAATGTTGTCATTTATTACATCCCTGTTCTTCTGCACTGCCTACCCATTTCTTCCTTGGGTCAAGCACAACCCTTCTGTAGGAGGTGGCTGATGTGCACACTTGCTGTGCTTGGGTCAAGCAAGTGGCAAACACGGCCAGCACAGAATCTGACTGAAGCCCCTAATACAAGCATCTTTGGAATCTTTGGAATACATCCAACCCACTGTATTATTAAAAAAACAAATGAAACTTGGGTGTCTAGCCCAGATTCACTACCCCCAAACACAAACACTTGGGCTTTCACCATGGAAGGAGAACTTCTACAGCCTTTAGAGGTGCCGATTCAATTCTCACTCAGCAAAAGCGTCCATTTAATTTACAAGTAAAACCGGATTTGAAAGCTGCTCCCAGCTAGTGCACAGCACACCACTGCCCACCTGACACTCTAATCACAGGGCGTTCACCCCAGGATGCAGCAGGCAAAAACATCCCCTAACCATGCTGGAGGACACAGTGTTTAGATGCAGCAGGACATGGCACCAAAGGTAACAGACTTGCCATGACACTGCTAAGAGTGTCCTATGATACAGACAGATTGTACAGCTGGCATTTCAGGCCACTTGCTCCACCAAGGGCTTGTCTGTTCTGCACCAGCATCTACTCAAATTAGCAATGAAATCGAGTTAGGAGTGACCAAACGAAAGCGTAACTCCTGAGCTGGAATGCCTAAGCTGGACATGACCAGTTCAAAATATTTCATGAGGTACACAATGCAGTGCTTCAATCACCTTCACTCAAACTTCTTGCAAGAGGGGAAAAGTATCCCATCAGATACTGCAGAAACAAGCCAGTAAGCATGAAGTGCTCCCTTGTCTGAGCACGGAACGATTGCAGTCATTGTGGACAAAAAAAAAAAAAAGAAGGAAACACTATTAAAAGATGAACAGTCCCTGGGAAAGACTTCCAGGTCTGAAGAGCCTTCAGCAGCCTGGCAGCCCTGCCCACAACACTACAGCTTGATACTAAAGTCTTTGCTTCTGCTGCCCTGAGGACAGTTTCATTTACTTTCCTTTAAACCTGGAAAATAGGTTGCTTTTCTCCTCGTACCTCTATCAAACCTCAGGTAGCAGAGAATTTACTTGTATTTCATATGGAAAGCAAGCACACACAAATGGAGTTCCACCTTTTGCAAAGGGCAGAGATGACAGGCTACTTCCCCACCATACAAGGCTTCACTCATTCCAGTGAGAAGCATAGATCCAAATATCTTGGACCACTTCATCCCTGCTGCAAGAGGTTTGGCATGCCAGCTACTTTGCAGATAGCATACCTAAATGCTCTGGGGCTCCATTCAGAGCCTACAGCTCCTCCCTGCAAGAGGCAGCCACTCAGTCAGCTCTCCCCAGTCCCAGGGAATAGCCCAGCACAGAGCAGTCAACACCTCCCAGTGCCTCTGTGAGGGATGCAGCATCTGCCAGCTCATCTCCTGCACCAGCAAAGGCAGGAATGTGACAGCCACCTTCACCACACATACATGGGGGTTTGGGCCAGGAACAGCTATGGGAATGAACAGGGGAACTCTGAACACTGGAATCCATCTTTCAACTATTCCCAAGTAGACTACTTGTAGGTTGAGATTTATTAATAATGTAATTTTTAGTCAAGACTTTTCACTCAAGAGCTGTTGCCTTTTATTCACTTCTAGCAGGCACTCTACACATATTTTGCAAGAGCCTTCACATAAGGAAAAGGGAAAAACAACAACAAACACTACCTCCTGTGTTTAGAAAGAAAGGACTTCTCTTTGCCAGAACCATGCTGGTATATTTGAATGCAAACAAATCCCCACAAATGGTGTCAAGATTTGAGTGGGAAAGAAACCAAGTGGTTACGTCTTCTTGGACCAAATTTGCAATCTGTCCAATAACCTTCTGGTGAGAAGTAACACTAAAAAACAAGCATTGTTAAAATCTGTTTTGTTTGCAAGGTAAGATCCTATCAGCAGTACATGAATAAAGATTAATGTCTTGAATTGCAGTTGTATCTGAAGATTTCAAAGACCCATAAAAATGTAGACTTCAGTGGGATAACTGGAAGATTGTCATGAATTGTCATAATTCGAGAAATGGGTTTTTCTTCTTTAGATTTGACTCACAAACTGAACAAAAAGAAGCCTGTACTGCCTTATTTGAAGTCAGTTTACACTCCAGTTTGAATAGCACCTGCCCTTGGGTATGTTCCAGAAGAACATCTACCTTTCCACAAAGGGAGGCTAACACCCATTGTAAAACTTCCAGAGGCACATTAGATGTCTGTTCTCCCCCCAGCGATTTCACCCTTAGAAGTAGAAGGAACGCTGCCAGTTACAGCCTGTGCTGAGGAAACATGAGTTATAATTTTACCCTGGGAAAATTGCTGAACTGGGAGCTTCTGGTGTGGCATAGGTCTTGCCTTCGCAATCCAATGGTTCTTTTGATGCAGAGAGGCTTTGAAAGGGTGGTGATGAAAAACATAGCCTCTCCCTTTGAATCAGCCAGCCGCCTGCTTTCCTTTGCACTTTTAAATTTGGTTTATTAATTTGCCTAGGAGCAGAAAGAAATAGCACTGACCCATCTAGAGAAGATATCTGCTCCAGACCGAACATGAAAACAAAAAAACACCCCCACTTGTGGACTACCTGAAGAATTTTGTATCTAGAATCACCTTCACCACACTTAAGAAAAATATAAGAAACTCTTTACTAGGTCTCCCGGCCATATTAAGAGGAAAAAGGTAAGGGACAAAATAGAAGGATCTGATAAAACCACATGTTTGAAATGTAAGACACAAGAGCTCTAAGCACTCTCCAGATCTTTCTTGAAGCAACCAGTAATAAAATATTCTCAGCTGGAATTGCAATTTTGAAGACATTGAGTCCATTTGGTAATTATGGCAGCAGCCAGTAAAAAGATAGCTTCATCTATAACCTGACTGCAGGAAAACGGCATGAAAGTGCTTTGAAGCCACCCATTTGTAATTATCTAATTTATGATAAAGATGTAAATACAACCACAATTTTGAAAGTCACAGCTCAGTCTCATAGAGAATTAGAAATAGGGTGTGAAACTGTAATATTAAATTATACATTCCTCATTCTGGGATCAATGAAACACCATGAGCAAAAAACCCTGACCTTCAGGACCCCTGTGTCACTCAGTTTTCTTTCTTTCTTTCTTATCTATTCCCCTTCCAACAAGTCTCTGAAGCTGAACTTAGCAAAGCAATGCCCCAGTCTCACTAAAATGATAATTTATCAAAACCCCACTAGAGGGACAGGGACTGCCAAGAGGGAGAACAGTGCAAGGAAAGGGCGAGAGTTGAACTTACTGAGATGACAGGCTTTTTGGAGGTTCTTGTCAGGATGGACTGCAATAGGGAGCATTTACCCGCCTCTCCCATGCTTTTCCAGGGCTAGCTGGGAATTTTTCCTCTCCTCTTGTAACTCCCATTAAAATTATCAGCCTACAGATTTCATAACAAGCAGGAGAATGAAAAAACCCCAAACACTATCGTGAGAGAAATCATATTATGATTAACTATTTCAAAATGCCTGTGGGTTACTTAATACCTTGGGACAGGCAGCATAACACCACAAGGGTGTCACTGTATGGGGGCAGGAAACAGGCCCCTGCTGAAAACATGCACGAGGCAGCACACAGCAATGGGGGCTTCTTCCCAAAGCTCTAGGAATGGGCTGTACACGTGGCACATGAAACCTGCACTCAAACCCACTGGTGACCCAGATACTTCTCTACCCCAAAATCTGTCCACCTTTGGATTTTAAATCCCTTACAGAAGCAGGTATGTTTTTGGGTGGCTGGTAGGAAGATGCTGAAGTCCCAAACTAAACTAAAACCAGCTGTGAGTAAATTCAAAAGGCTCCTTCAATACAGTATCACATTAAGGTTTTTTTATTTCACTTTGCCTCTTTTCTGCTGTTTGGAGTTTTCTTAAATGCTGGAAATGTATTCAGGGAGTAATGGAGAAAGTCATATGCCCACCATTCCCTATGAGGGTCAAGCAGCAATTCTGTTTTTTTAGTGTGAAGGGCAGGATCCAAGGAAAGGAGAACACAGGAGTCTGCTCTGGCAGGCAAAAAGAGTGCTTGGCAAGATGACGATCATATGGCACATGAACAAAGCATATTTTAGATCTGGTTCATTTGATTCCATTATATGTAAAAGATACTCTAAGATCCATGGCTAAGAAATACAATTTTGGTTATTGTTTTCAGACCCGTAGGGATTTCCCCAAGTAGTCCTTGTAGCTTATATGATAAAAACATCCATTTGGCAGCTAATTTTAGAATTTTTTACCCACAGGGGTGATTAGCCCCAAATCGATATAACCCTGTGCTATATGCTAACAGCAGCCATCATTGCCTTTGCCAACCTCATGAAGCAGCAATCCACTATTTAGTTGTGGACAAACAATCTCTGCTAAATAGCTCGGTAAACTCTTAACTTTATATTAAAAAGCTTTTACTTGATCCAACACCAAATCAGACCATGCATACAACCTCAGAAGAATGGATGAAATCTATATTATATACAATATGCACTCCATTGGATGGCATAACCTGCTCCTAAGTCTGTGGTAATACTTCTCTGGTCATTACTAAAACACAAAACACCAGTGGCTGGGCAACAAAAGGACCTGAAAATGTTTAAAGAAGCAGCAAAACCCATGCTGATCAATCAAAGAGAAATGCCGGTCTCACTTTCTCTAGCTACTAGCTTTTATTGCCTCTAATGTACAAGACATGTCAATAAAACTGAAAATAAAAACACATTGGCATACACCGACAGTCACCCTATCTATGTCATTGCACAGAGAAGAATCACATCCTTAGATGATTCCAAGGGACACCTCAAACTTAAACCAGTGAACAGCAGCTTCATCAAGAAAACAAAGATAAACATAATAAAGGTACATTATTTTCAAACACACAGAAGTTAAGTGAGACAACCCTGAACACGGGCTGTCACACTTGCCACAGCTGGACCAGCCACCAAGGGGCAAAGAGGCATTTGGCTATGAAATAAATGTCTCTTCTGTCAGGCTGCCCTGTAATGGGGCTCTCAGAAAACCTGGCAGTGGCCAGGAGGCTCAGCTCAGCTCACTCAAACTGCTGTTGAGGCAGTGAGCTTTAGATGAACTTACCCTCACTCAGAGTAATACCTGAAGAAATCTTTTGTTGTGTTTGTAGGGAAGAAGGGGAAGACTTCATTTAACCAAAGCTAGAGGAAAGAAACTTACTGAATATCTTGAGTGGTAATTACCAGTAAGACCATGCTGCTCAGGGGCCTCCCTAGGCCCAAAGAGAGTTTTGAACCTATCTTCTGCAATACAGAAAAAACAACTTTAAGGAGGGATAAAGACTACAAGATTGGGGACAAAAAAGATTTAAAAAATCATTAAAAGAACAGTTTTGATTATCAAATGTATGAAAGGGGTCAGGTGCAGAAAACCATCAACTATGATGAAATAATTTTTTTAAACCATTTGCAAGAAACCCATCACATTCCAACAGGGACTTGAATAATGGAAGAAACATTCACAAGAGGATAAGTTGACAGGTAAAGGGACAACTGTACATGGCAACACATCCAGAGTCTTTAAAAAACCAATCTCAGATAAAGTATGGGAGATAACTGTGAAGGATTTTGTCTGGAACCAGGTAAATTTGAGGGAAACATCAGGAAGGTCTTACAGTTGGGGTCTCACTTCATGCTAGCCTCCCACTCAGGAGCAGTGGAGGAAACCATCAGCTCTCTCTCCTGGTGTGGAATAGGAGGAGAGCAGAGGCTGAAGCACTAACTTTCCTGAAAAGGGCAAGGACAGAGTGCAACAGAGACAGGAACACATGTTGGGAGTGGGAAACCAAAGAATCCCCTTTTGAAACAACAAACACCTTCAAGGAAAAGGAAAGAGCAGACAGAAGAAGAAGGCATTAAATTGCTAGGAATGGGGGAAAAAAAACCTAAAGCAAACTCCCCCCAAATGCCAAACATTTCAGTTCGTAGGTCTCTCCTCCAGAAAAAATATTTGAGAAGCCTGGCTTCAAGAACAGAAGATTTGTAATGTCAGAAATAAAGGAGCATTTGAAACAAACAGGAAGGGTTTCAGGAGTCTTGTGGTAATCACCCAGGAGAGCATAAGAGAACTTAACTTCAGTAACAATCCCAAAGTTGTAGATTGTCTCAGCTATCTTCCATCCCATTACAAATACAGTGAACTAGACACTTGATTTCTGATGAACACCATCTTAGAGTTGAAGAACCAAAAGGGAATAGCTTGGGGAGAGGTTTATCTGTGGGGAAAGGGGCGAGAGTGGAAGGATGAATGGCTAGATTTTGTTTTTCAGCATTAAAAACAGACCTCATGATTTCCACCCACACTGCCTTGCACAATGAACAGAACTTAATCCAGAAATCAACAACGGGTGAGGGTATCTGTGTGTCTTATTCCACATATTTGAAAAGCAGCATGGAATGAGGTGTGGCAAGTGGAATTCCTAACTCCAGCCCTGGCCAGGAAAGATGGCTGGATGCCAACCACGCCATGACGGTCTTGTCATCTAAAATTCAAGTAAGTCCTGAGGTGCCCAACACTTTCTCACACTGAGGTGTGCCACAGACACAGAAAAAATTTCTATCAGACTCACGGGGTTTGATAGCCACAGGAGTCTTGCCTGCCACATGCTTGCTTCAACAAAACCTCTTAACCCATCTCACAGTGATGAGTCGTACAAAGTGCCAGCATCAAGTGGCTTCACCGAGAATAACACAGTCCTGCCAACAGCAGACCAGAAGCGAGTCTGGAAGTTTCTATGATGCTGACACTGTGGAATCCAGGAATAAGGATGGAGGTTCACCTCGTGAAGGCATAGTGAAGCAAGCCAGGAGGTTCATCTAAGACTAAGAAACCCAGGAGAAATGTGAATGCATGGCTGAGCTTAAGCAGTAGCAGTTACATTATAAATGGTTTTATACATAACAAAGGAATGGAAGATAAGCAGACAAACTCTAATACTCATATGCAAATCAGAATCAATGATGATGATTGATTTTTAGAAAGGTTCTAATGATACAATGCCAAATAATTCTTCCCCTTGCATCCTGGCACCATTTAGTGTATATTTAATTTAAAAAAACCCCTGAGTATGGTTTTTTCTTCCCCCCCCCTTTTTCCATGCTGATGCTTGTTTGCATTACATCTATTTTGAGCTAAATTAAATAGGAGAAGCAGAGTTTTGATTCAGTAGTAGCAATAAATGGGGTTAGCCTGGCATTGATCTGTGTAAAGGGGCCAAAGCTAGGACTGCCAGAAGCAAAACATGGTCAGTGAACTCTACAGCACAAAGAGTGACCCTGCAGCTGAATTCCTAGCCCTGATTACAACAGAAAGAGACTTGCTTTCCTGAACAAAGAGATTTCAGGCAGCAGATTAGCAACAGAAAGTCTACTTGCAATGGCAGTCAGAGGAAACTGACCAAAATTAAGAACCACAGCAGACTGGACGATTTTTAAAAGCCTCTGAACAGTCCAAAACAAATGCCTGCCTTACTCTGTGTTTCTTGTATACCATCATCAAGTCCAAATGCTGAAGAAACAATATTTTTCTTTTGCATCTCCGTTAAATAGCTATAAGTTAGTAAAGTGTGCAGCAGGGAAGATGAGCCAAAATCTTGTTAAGGATAGCATGCCAAAAAAGTTCCCTTGAAAACTAAGAACATTTATCTAGCAGCCCTACAGAAAGGGCAATCACATTTACTCTAAGAGGAAAGGCCCTTTTTATAAATCATGCTTTAAATTCAGCCAGCAAATTTGTACAGAAGGAGAATTTCACAATCCTTAGGAAACACGGATCAAATTTGGTTGCTCTCTGGGCGTTTGTGCTGTTGTGCAACGCAGAACAGGGAGAGCACAGCAGTAAATCTGGCCTCATGACTACCAAGTTTAATCACAGTGTATCCACGATGGAGAACAAAGTGCCTCTTATTCCCACTGCACTGCGATCCCACCAGATCTCAAGCCGGGCAGGGTCGGTTCAGGCCAGCTTTTGGCCAGAGACTGGCAAAGCACTGGAATCAGCCATTCTGAGGTTGAAGCAAGCTCACGTCTCTCTCCCAGCGAGGCCAATTCACACAGGAGAAGCACACAAGGTGTTGGGTACACAGTCATCCCTAGCAGCACCTTCAGCCACTGCTCCCAGTGATTTGGCAGGTCTGCTGGCTATTCACAGGTCCTGCACACAGTGGGAAGCTGGCAAGAAGCACAGCCCTGCCAAGGGACCCAAGGCTGCTGAGCAGCAATGCTTCTTTTATCCTCATTTTTTAACCAAGGACATCTGGGTGGCATGGTGCAGCATGCCCAGAGCTCACCCGTGCTGGAAATCCTGAGGCAGGGCTGATGCCCAGCAGTACAGCCCAACTCCTCATGCTGGCTTCACCAGGAGCAGTGGGGATCTCAGCCCCCAGAGCAGTGAGAGAAACAGAGGAGCACCCATTATCACTGCTTTGTCTTTCAACCTATTTCTTTTCCGTATCTTACATGAGCATTTCCTTAAAAACAAGGATCACAAAACATTGAACCATGTCAAATCCTTATGTATAAGCTATTAAAGGTCTTGAGCCCATTTTCCCTGCACGAAATCCCATTATGTGATTTTAGCTTGCTTCTTTACCAAGGAGAAAGAAGCAAGGTGAAGACCCACAGAGGAAGGGGGGAAGGTTTAAAGAGTCTGTTGGCATACTGACAGCCTGCAAAAAATTAAGTCAGAAATCTGCAAGACAGCACCTTGGTTTTTTTAATGCTGCTTGTTTGGTTCGCCACTTTTATTAGGGCTTGATTACAACCCTCTCTTGAGTTTTGCGGTGGCTGCAATGTCAGAGTGTGGGACGTGGTTGTCATGACTGGGAACTTGCTGACTGATTTACAAGAACATACAAACCCACATAACCAGAAGATTTTTATTATTCACTCATGTTCTGAATGTTCCTTTCACCTTTCATTGAATAAATCTTGAGAAAGTGAAGATTTATTTCTAGTTTTAAATTCAGCTTCCTTCTTGTAGAAGGGTGCCTAAGCACAATATACCTTTGCTGTGGAAAAATCACCTCACAATATCCCTCTGAACAGTTCGAGGTCAATATACCTACATTGGTAACAGCATCTTAAAATTAGGTTGTCATTTTAACCGTTTAGTGGGCATCTCAAATAGATCAGTTCATTATTAAAAGTGGCAATTATTGTAAATTATACTCTTCATAAGAGCAGCTACCTAAGCTTTAAATATGTTATGATACCTCCCTGACCATTGCCTTTAAATGAGGATAGCTGAGGGCTCAGACATCATCATGCAGCAAATAGCTGTGCAATTTCAGACAACTCTTTTTTAACCACTCCTCTCCCCAGGGCTACCACCCCCATAGCACAGCTGGCAAAACAGACTACATGCCCCTGCCTCCTCTGCTCCAGTTCACAGAATAAACATGGCAACTCAAGTTACCAGGGACAGTGACAGCACCCAAAAAAACCGAATCCCTTGACTGAGGTTCGTTGTAGCTGCTGAAGTGCAGGCACATGGTTCCTTTTGCTGACTCCACAAGGGAGCAAAAGCCTTCCACAAAGGAGGAGGGCAGCCGAGGGCAGTAACATCAAGCTAAGATTTGCCAGGGCTTGTCTGTCAGAGGACAAAGTTTTGCATTTTAACCACTTCTGGCACATTCCACATTCGGTATTTTCAGGAGCTTTCTAGGATGTTTATGAAACAACTGCAGGGTAGGCAAGTAAATTGATGGTGGCACAAAGAATGCCTTCCCACATTCTTCTCCCATGCTCTTACCGTTGAAGTAAATGAAGATGTAGTTTATGTTTCTGTAATTACAGTTTGTTAAAAGGAGAACAGGTTGGTAAGTTATGGTAAGGAGCCCATGAGCCTGTCCTCTGCTTTGAATACCACAGCAATGTAGATTTCACTGAATAAAAAGACCAGTCAAAACATTACTCAGAGAGGATCTACACTGTGATGCCATCCAGCATAATCTGCAATAGTCACATTAATAAAACCAATCAATTGGAAATTGTTCTTATGAGAGCTATTTTAACATACGTCAACACTGTCTAGTTTCAGTCATCTCATATTTACTGAAAGGATACTACTACACATTTGCTCTATGACATCTCTGTACCATACATCATCAGCTGTTTGCTTTTAATCCTGCATTTCCCCCATTAAATACTTACAGCATTTATATAGCCTCGTAAAACTCCAGTACAAAAGAATAAGCCACCAGAACTTTTCCCCATACATTACTTACCAACTTAACTATGTAACACAATGTGAAAGGTTTATGCACACCAGCTGGATCTCATTACAGCTAAGTTTTTGTATTTTTAAAGTGTACTTTATCTGGAATGCTGAAGTCCCTTAGAATTTCACTTAAAAATACTGAGCTGACATACACACAACTCTCTACTGCAGGATGCTAACTCAGTAAATAGGTTCACAAATCAAACCTGTGGACACTTATTTCTGGAGTTTATAATGCATCAGGTTCAATTCAAATATCTGAAGCCAAATGAACACCTCAGCCCAATTCAGCCTTTCCTCCTAAGCATCACTACAACTAGAGGTGCTACTCCTTGTACAGTAAGAAAACCAGCAAGAAAAGAAAGAGAGTTTCAAGATAGCATTGGTATTGAGTGGTACTGAGGCTCAGAGGTACACCAGCATTATATAGCAAGATACATCTAAAAAGAGGAATCTGAGCTGTGATGCATTCAGTAGGAAGACAATCAAAGAGTTTGCTAAATACCCAGATGAACCAAAGAAAGCTTGTCAAACACTTTGGTATTACCAGTTGAGAGATTCCTGTTCAATCGTAAGGCAAGAATTGCGGTTTAATAAAAGCACAGAACAAAACCAAGCATAAAAATGTCATGTGCAGTGATTTTATTTTTGTTGTATATTTGACTGCAATTACTGTCTTAAGTACTTTAATTGCCTGGCATCTCCTCAAGTGCCTTGCCTGTGGGGAGGGGAGGCAGGGCAGTTTACAGTTTGTTATTAATGAATGAAGTACAAACAAGTTTACCTTGTCTGTAATCAACATTCCCATCAAAACAGTTTGAGAGGAAAATGTAAAGGGGTCCATACATCCCACGGGTCCAATGTGACTCTGTTAATATCTGCTTCTTAATGGTTAATGTGCTTCTGACATGTCACACCTCAGAGGGAGAAGTGGCAAACATCTTTATAACACCCACATGAAAAGCATCACCTATCTGTCTATTTGTGTTCTCTTCTACAGATATCTGCTCTTGGCCACTGATGTGGGGATGGGGTATGGGGACAGGCCCCATATGACCTTCCTTGCATGCATTCTAGGTGAGAAAACAGGGTATGCAAGCAAATCTGTAGGGTCATTTCCAATAGTGCTGGAATGACACACATCCAGCCCTTCTTCACTGGAAATAATTTTTGCCTGGAGTGGAAATGGAATGGAGGGAAGCAAGAATAAATTATGAGAAGCAGCTCACACAGGATAAAATAAAATATAATTGTCTGCTTCATTAGGAAATTATTAGAGACAAGAAGCCATAAGTAAAAGTCAGTGACTTATATGAAAAAGATGGTGAAGCCAAGAGGATGGAGAAGCAAACTGCTATTTTTCACAATTAGTGAAAGACACAGAGTGCAGAAATTTGGCCATTAGTCTTGTTTTTCCTCTGAAATTGGTACAGGAGTCTGCTGCTTTGAGGTAACATCACATCAACAGCCTAGCAGGCAAAAAGTGCACCACTGGCAGAGCAGGCTTTCTCTTGTGGCTATCACCCTGTCCTGCCAGTCAGGAGCTCACCTCTGGGGCAATAGCAACTCTTCACCACCCAGGCTGCCAACAGCAGGGACAACCAGCATGAGTTCATGACAACCAACATGCAAGGATACTTGCCCACTAAGACCCAGACAGAGACTGCTAATTTTCTCACCAGTCACCAAAAAAAGTGCTTTAGGAGCAGCTAACACGCTTTCAATTTTTACAGATGGGGACCTTTTTCCCCACCTCCTTTTTTTTGTCTCTTTCACTAGTGCAGCCAGAATAACACCTCTGCCATCTATCCTGTATCCTGCTTACAGCCTTCCATTAGCTGGTACAGCATCTCCAACATTGTCATCTCCTGTGTCTTGAAACATGACTTACTTTGGTGGCACTGTCCCACTGGCATGCAGGCAGCACACTTGTGGCTCCAGGGAGGCTTGATGTTGTGGTGGCCACTTCTCTCCACAGTTAAACACAATTTTCAAGTCACAAAATGGCCAGCATATTTGACAGTTTCTCCAAAGCACATTCCTTATACAATTGTGCCCAAGCATCCTCCCATCATTGTTAAAAAAGCAGATATTGCTGATCAGATGAACACTTCCCCTTGTGTAAGTTTCTTATAAAATGCACAACCATGTATCTCGATATAGCTGCATATATAAAGCATGAAAGCAGACCCTGTAAATATTGATTTGAGCCTCCTACTCATGCAGATGCATAGGCAGAAACTTGATAGAACAGATCATAAAAGTTTAAAATATATTTATGGAAAAAGTGGAGTACAGTATGATAGCAGCTTAACTTCTTCTCAAGAATGTGATGCTGAAAGCTAGCACCCAGCCATCTACCTACCAACAAGAAATTCCTGACTTCTCAGAGCTGTGACACCATGTGTTTCTTCGGTGGTGGGGGAAAAAAAAGTGTTTTGATCAAGCATACCACCGAGGCATTAAAGGTTGTCATGTAACATGAACTGACTACACAAGAGAAATTCAGGCATTAACATACAGAGAATAGACTAGCATGCAGAAGTCATTTTGGATGCAGACAGCTATTCATGCAAATAATTCAACAATCGTAGTATTCCACTAGGAAACTGAGAGTCAGATAAACATGGGAAAAACAAGACACTCCACCTGTCTCCCCCTCGACCCCATCCACTTCCCAAGTGCCCTCCCACCACAGAGTGGAGCTGCTCTCCCTGCTCGGCTTCATCCAGGTGGGATGAAGCTGTCTTTGAAAGCAGGAACCCACCGGGGTTCTTCTCAGGAATTTTATGGAGTAGCTTAAGGATTAAGAGAGTTTATGACTAGGTTCTACAGCGCTCTGATCAAAAACATGCTTTCCCAACTTCCTCAGTGAGCTTTAATAAGATGTGAATGAGAAATTGATCCGGACACTTTAGTTTACAAGGAGTATTTCAAGTAGCTTGAGGAAACTACTTTATTGTCCATTAGGCATAAAACCAAACACAATGCTTACAGGCCATTTTACCACCGTGCTGACAGCAGATTTCTTTCAGAATACATACCCAAGAACCAAGGCTTGCTCCAATACAAAACTCTACAGGAAACCACGGTTTAAATTTCACATTTTTGAAGGTTAAGGAAAAAAAAACCTTCAGATTTTAGTTCCCCTAAGAGGCAATAATACAACACACTTAATTTAAGTCCCACTCACTTTTTTTTTTAACTCACTCTAAAGTTGAAGAAAACTCAGATTTCCCTCTCTGCCCCTTAACTGTTCTTTTATATTTTCCTCTAGCTTTTCTACTTTAAAGAAAAATATGCATACTTCTTCTTTGCCATCCCTCTGGGCCCACCTTTTCCTTGATCAGATTTTGTTTCAGTGCACCTACTAAATTTGTTATTTAGCATTAGGAAAGAAGGATGTTTTCCCCCTAATTTCTTCTTCCAATTTTTTAATTGTCTGGGTCCACCTTTTCCTTGATCAGATTTTGTTTCAGTGCACCTACTAAATTTGTTATTTAGCATTAGGAAAGAAGGATGTTTTCCCCCTAATTTCTTCTTCCAATTTTAGCCCCTCTCCAAAGAGAGACATTATTTTTTGATCCTTGAATCCATTAACTAATCCAGCAGAAGCACACTGGCATACAGAAGTTAATCTAGTTCCCCAATCGATATGCTGTGACAAGGTAGTTGGTAAGGTATTCTCACCCTGCTTTTCCTCTCCTTCTTATTTTCCATTTCAACTTATTACTTCCATCTCTTTCTTCTCACAAAGTAATCACGCTCTGCCTTCAAAATCCTGCTAGCTCAGTTATTTAACCTTTCTGGCCTCCTGATAGGTTGGAAAGCTCACATCTGCTCCTTTCCCCTTCTAAAATCTAGTCCCTTCAGATAAGGTAAATAACAGTTATTTCAGACCACTATCACTAACATTAAAGATAATTAAAGCTTTTCAGGGTGGAGCTTTTTTGATTATATAAAGATTGGGGTGAGGGGGAAGACATTTTAATTTTTCCTTCTAGCATTAGTTCCCTTTTTGGGAGGGGAGCCTGAGAAGAGGTGCAGAACTCTGAGCCACAGGCAGGGCTGGCATGGCCACTACTCCAGTGGCCCCTGCTCCTCTGGCTGGAGCCTGAACCAGCTCCCTGCAGGAGGGACAGGCCATGGAGGGCACTGCCAGCCCCTGTGCCAGGCCAGGGGCAGCTGCTGACAGGGTTAGGGGAGCTGGGTAGCTCTGGCAGCTCTGCTGCTGGTAATCTACACAGAACAATGCCACAACACCAGAGCACTTCACAGCAACTAAGTTGGTAAGATCATAACCCTGTAGCAAAAGAAGGGTCCAGTCAAATCAGTCCTGCACTTTACAGAAATAAAAATGCCTGAATAAGTTAGAATAGTCAGCTGAGTTACCAAGCAGGAGGAGGAGGAGTGTGTTTTGCTGTTTTAGCAAAAATTTGGACATGGGCCTTCTATATCAAAAAAAAAAAAGAAGAAGAATTTTCATGTATTATATTTTTTTCCTGGAAAGATACAGATTTGACCTGATGCCTTTGTATCTCTCAACAATTAAAACAACATACACAAGCTTCTGAATATTTTACATAGCAATCACAGTTACTACCATATCATTATCCTGTACTGCAAATCTAGCCTACTATTACATTCATGATCCTGATTATATCCACTGGCAGTCTGGAAGTGAATATACTGAGACTGAGAAAAACTGAGTGGTTAAAATTCTACTTTAGCACAAGAAGGAGAGATCTTTTCTTAATGAATTACCACAATAAATTCTGAAGTCTTGAATTATCCTCCTCTGTAACATGGGGATAATTTTGCCAGTTACACAGTAGTGTAGTGCTACTTCCATACATCAATACAATGCATTAGCAACTCAACTAATACTATGTTTACTATTGAGTCACTGTACATTCTACATGCCATGCTCATGTTGACATATTTGTACTTCCTAGTTTGAATAAACCTCATTTTCCTTAGTTTTTTTAAAATTCCTTACTTTTGATACTTTCCAATGCCTAAACCTGAACAGAACAGCTTGTATCTAGAGTACTTTCAGTGGAAACAACAACAAAAAAAATTTGTATTCAAGTGCATTTCAAAAGTAACACACTAAAAGTCTCCTGAAAAAGGTAACTTACAAAGACTTCTAAGAGATAAAACCAGTAATAAGGTTACTTTGAAAGTGTGTCAAATACCCCAAAAGGAAAGCAAAACGACAAAGTTCTGAAAGGACATAAAAGTTACTTTTGCTTTTCAAAAATCAAACTGTAACTGTGTTATACATACTGATTTGGATTGGCAGCAGCTTCAGAAAGCTGATTTTGCAGCAGTTTGAGGCTGACACCAAAACCACCTTAGTCCCATTCTGCCTATTTCATTTTCAAACGGCATTTGAGGAGGGAAAAAAGCAGATACAAAGGCTGAGGAATTTTGCATTGCCATCCCTGCTAAGGAATATTACTTTTTCAAGCGTTTGTGCCAGGGAAAAAAAATCATAATCATATTCTTACCAGATCCAGTCAGTTCTAGAGAACTTAAGTTTTCCTCACATGGTTTCATGGACCACATGGCTTTGCCTTATCTGTTCTTCCTCAAAGAACCATTACTTTTCCCCTCCTAAGTCAGCCAGTCACTGATCAGTGTGTGTTTTCAGAGAAAGTGTTTTGGTTTTTTTTCCCAAGAAACTGTATTTTCAAAGAGATAATCAGCAAGATACATACTTCAGCATTACTGAATTAAGAGACAAGAGAAAATAAACCGAAAAGCTCAACAGGTCATTCTGAACTGCTGATTAGTCAAACTGCACAAGCTTAGAGCATCTTATTATTTCCCCCATCCCTTAAAAAGCATTTTAAGAACTTGAGCAAAATGTGAACCTGGTCTTGTAACAGTCTAGGAGAGCTTGCAGAAACTACTGTATCATGACAAGAAAGACACGACATTTTCTAAACCCAAGACGGAAACTAGTACTGATCAACTTGATAAAAGCCTACGAAAAGCATCACCACAAACAGCCAGTATCACTGTCATATCTGAGATAAGGAGGAAGAGCATGCAAGCTTTTTTTGTGACTAGCCAGTGCTGCTAGTTATAAAATCATTAGAAACACAGGGAAACCCTCAAAAAGGCAATCAGTTGAAGCAGGCTCCCTCTTTAACTGAATTTCAAAGAGTTTGTACTACAGCCATAGGATTCTGTTAGGACATCTGTGCTCCCATTTACACTTTCCAACTTGTCAACCCAACTCTCAGCTAGGTCCTCCCAATTTGGCATCAAAACTAGATGGGTTAATTACAGCACTTCAGATGACTCGCATTCTTCTGAATGAGGCGATTTCAATACAAGGGAAGGAATTTATCAGGCATGTCACAGGTGAAACAGCCAGCCCTTGTTAAGAAGGAAGGAAGGAAGCTATTTAAGTCAACATCATCTTCCTTACTTCTCCTCTTCCCCATATTTCAGACAAAAGGTCAAAATGAAGTGAGGAGGGCAACACGAGTGGATTTCCCCTTCTCTTTCACGCCAAACCCACACACCCATGCTCCCACCCCCACACTGGCCAGACACACCACACAGCTTCTGCTGCTACTTCTCCAGGGCAGCTTCCAACCAGACGATGCTCAGTAATTAACCACTGGTGCTACTGAGCCCAAGAGTTTCAATGCTGCCCCTTGGTGTGCACTGCAGACTCCTCAGCACCCATAAAACAAGAGCTCTCACCAGCAAGGTGAGGACAAGCTCCCCATCTGGCCACCCTGCCTCAGAGTAAGAGCTCAGTACGACCACACTGGACTTGGATGACTCAAAGCCAAGGCATCAGACACTGGATGCTGCCCTTATTGCAGGCCAACCTCCCTCTGCCACTTTTGAAGCCTACTAAAACCATACAGAGAAAAATCAACAGCAGCAGAAGAAGCAGCTAAAAATATCACTGTGGTGAGTAAAAGCTCAGGATTCAGCTGAAGGGTATTGAGAAATCACTCTTGAAATTTTTCCAGCAATCTCTAATTTTGAATAAACATAAGCAGACACACACACACACAAAAGGCTTAAAAGAAGGTGTTTTAGGAATTTATGCATTACATTTCTGACAGGCTGACACAGAAGTACTAACAGAGTACAGACAGGTGCCAATTTGCAGGGGACCCTGAGAGCTGTGGCTCCTTCCTTAGTGCTACCAAGCAGAAGAGTCTCAACTACACAGGCTCCTCTTCCTCTCACTCCTGATATCAAAAGCCAAATTAAAACTAACAACAGCATCATCAAACCTGGTCCTGGTCCCTGGGCACTTTGAGGAGGAAAGTGAGAAGTGAAGCACTGTGGTAGAGTTAAGCTCAGCTCAGAAATCACCCCAGCACCTCCACAAGACTTTCTGGATAAGGAAACAGAAAAAGGAATGCCAAAATTCCTTCGGAAAGGAAAGCAAAAATTCAGCTTCACACCTTGCCTCCTGTAAAGAGTTTTCTGCTCTCTTCCCTTTACAAAGACAAATGCTCCAGCCTGTGTTACCTGAACAGCACCTACCAAACAACCTCCCTTCCACCCCGAGCTATCCCCACTACCAAAAAAGCTCCACTCAGTCCTCATCTCCTATGTCCACCTTGGGGAAGGACTGGTTTCCTACAGCTGGTGACACTGAAGAGAAGTGATTCCCTCTTTCCAGAAGTCACACACTAATGCATTATATCCAGACTACATGACCTATTTTAAGTACCAAGAACACTGCAAACCACATCAGAACACTCAGGCTAGGATTTGAAGCAAGTCAGAAGTCCCAAGGAAGTGCTAGCTCAGAACTCTGCTATATGGAGCAGATGTGTCCTAAACATATAGTGAAAAAAAATATATATAAACAAAATCCATACATTGGTAAAGTGAATGAGGCTATAAAATGTCATTAAATTTCCATTTCATTAAAATGATCTGTCCTAGCTACAGAAGTGTACTGGTGCACACAAGAGGTAAGCTTATCAATTAACTAAGAATTTATTGGAAATGTTTATAATACATTTGTGCACTACAATTCTGACTATTTTTGAAACTAGAAGTTGCATTAAGAACATATCAAAGATACTTGTTCTCATCGGGGATTAAGTCCTTAGCAAGTTTGAAGGTTTTCAGATCAACTAAAACTGGCTGAATGCAAAGCATGTAAATTTCTAAAAGCCCAGAAAAGCCATTTTTCCTTGTTGATAATCCCCAAAAAACAACCAGAACAGAATTCAATTGTACATCTTCCAATGTGACTTTCAGATCAAGGTATTATGAGAAGTTCCAATCGCTTCCTTATTCCCCATTCTAATGCCTAGAAGATTCTGAAAGCATTCCCTGGAAACATGATTATATATTTTTACTGTCTCAACACTAATAAATCTCTTCCACATCAGATAAAATGCAGTTACCAACACTTGTCCCTTGAATCCAAAATATGATAAAAAAATTATCTTGCACATACATATTTGGCTACATGCCCTTAACAATTTCCATCTGAAAAGAAGAGTGCATTTGTTGCTTCAGAAACAGAAAAGCAAAATAATAAGAAAGTACACAGGGAAAAAGATGAACAGAAGGGTTTCGAAAGTGACTGAAAATCTACAACATCTCTAATTAGGTTCCAGCTTCCAACACAATGGTGGGGATACCACGGCCTGTTATCAAGTTTATAGCCAAGGGCACAAGACAATACAACCCCACATTCAATTTAATTACAGCCTATGGCTTTTGCAGTAGTGGTATGTTTCAAAGGGTTTAAGCACTCATTTATTTCTACACCATACATGAAATAAGGCAGCTCCCTGTCACACAGACTCACCAATTAGACTGAGCAGTTTCTGATCTCTTGCTCTCTAGAAACAGAGCAGTGGGCAATGGGAAATCTTTTACAGGATAATCACAGAATACTTTTTATGTAAAAAAAAAAAAAATCAGCTCTCTGCTGCCTTTAAGCTTTTGCGTTTTATCTTTGATGTGCATAGAGTACCAACAGAGTCATTTCAGATTCTACAGAATGTAAAAGAGTGTCAAAATACAGCAGCACCTTCAGTGATGTTGTTTTCTTTTCTCCTGATTGTATCACAAAAGTCATATTCATTTGAGCTACAAGGAACTGGTCACCTCTTGCATTCCTGCCATCACTGAAGGCTGGACAGAGCAAGTTCTCCGACCAGCTCATGTGATGCAACTAAATAAAATTAGTCTAACTTCTAAAAAGGAAAAATATTTTGAAAAATTAAGTGATAGTAGAAATCACCAGCTGAAATAGTTGCACGATTTAATACCTCCAACATATCATACGCCAATGCAACCAAGAGGACCTACAAAGAGAGTATTGGACCTTTAGCTCCACAGCCACCATTCTAAATGCATGTATCAAAACACCATTCTTGGATCTGCCCTGAAATACTCTCCCAAGTCACTTAAAATCAACTCCCTAACAGCTCATTCAGCATGGACCAGCCTCAGCCAAAGAAAGAAAAACCAGTCCCTTTCACTCCTTTCAGCGCATGTACTGCCCCCAAAGCTGTATATAAGATTACTACGTCTAATCTCTATTCTGCTTGTCTTGTACCCATCTTGGGAAACATTCACATGCCTACCAACCTTCATGTTCATTATAAGGAATGCAGCCTGGGATATCCTACTTTCTTAAAAAGAAAAACTCTATCTCTCTTCAACAATCTTTAGAAGCACTCAGTTACAAACAATACTGACTTCCACCCAAAAGACCCATAGCCAGGATTCCTGCATTTCACCATGGAGATTGATAAGAACGCTTTGGGGACCAAACTTGACACCACTACTACATTATACCCCTGCCCTCCAAGGATTTCAGAGGAATTTCGATGAGTATTAGGTGTAGTAGTCCCTTCCACAGATCTACTTTCCACATCTGTAACTCAGCAGAAGACCAAAACCCTGCCTCATTAAAAAAATCTGTAAGTAACAAAGTAACAAACAGCAGCCTCAAGTTAGATACAATTTCTTAAACCATAGATTAAAGTTTCTTTAACCTTACCTTCTACGATTTTAACCTCAGTGCTTCTTCTAAAAAAGAAAATTAGAAAATTGTGGATTTTCTTGCAACCTGGGATAATTCAGTAATCAAAGAGAAGAGCACTAAGCATGCAGTAGGGCAGCCAGCACAGCACTAACCTCTGAAACCTGATCAATAGCAGGACTGTCACAAGAACTAACAAGGTCTTTAGCAGTCATCAGTCTTAATAGCCACTGTACTTCAAGCCCTTGAGATAGGGATATTGCTGCATCTATTACCCTGGTAGAACTAAAGCCTAGCATCCTCACACCACTATGCTAAGCGTCCTTCCCTGAAGCTACCTGATGAGTTCTCCTGCTCGGCACACTGGGGAAGCACCTACCAACGATTCTGGTCAGAGTACTAGAGATACTTGTACAAAACACAAGTCTATTTTGTGGCCATTTAAGGAATGTGCAGGATGTTCCCAGATCAGATTCTTGTCCGCTTCTTCCAAAATCCAAGACTAAAAAGGGTTAGACTTGTTAGCTACTTTTGATTTGCTCCCGGTTGTCCCTACTGTCTACTCATATTCCTCACGTGCTATTTGTTCTGCCTTCTTCTGCAAAACCTGCAGCCAGAACTAGATTTCTGGTTCAGGTCAAAGTAACCCCTCAAAGAGAATGTAAGGCAATGAAAAGGCATATGCCAGATCAAAAGACAGCAAAAAGAGCAACTCTGAATTTAAAGCAGAAGGAAAAAAAAAAAAAGGCATTTCAGGATTCCCCAAAACAGCTAAGAAAAATGCACATGGCTCCGATTTTAATGACCAAGCTTTTGGTAGATATCTTAATAGCTAATAAATTCTTCACAAACAGGCCAGAGAAAAGCAACCGAGTTACAGAACAAATGTAACCAAAGCATTTGCAAGTGACAGGCAACTCTCCTCCCCCATGGCAGAGGCCAAACTATTTTCCTACACCTATTTTTGGGTATTACTTCTGTAGTAAGTTCAGCATGTACCAGATCTATAAAACCCAAAAGCTACCACCACATTGTAGCATCAAAAGTTCAAGCTTTAGCTATTGTTCATCTTTCAGCAACATGGGAGATGAACAACAGCCAAATTACATCTCTCTGTCATCAACTTGAACTGAAGTAGTGCTGTCAGTGGCAGGAAAATTGCTACACTTCAGAGCAAATAAGGACTCAAAAGAAAGTTGTGCCATGATGGCAGTGCTGTATGCTTAAAATACACTACAAATGCTGCTCTTAAGGTTAAAACCTAAAGCAATAGTTGGATCAAGATGAACATTTAATGTACCTTTCCTGAGCTCTGGAGGAGGCTCCTTTCAACCAACTCAGTGTTGAAAAGACAATTCAGGGCTAAACGAAAATGGGGGCTACAACACAAAAGCATAAAATCAACATTCTTGCTCAGACAGTCAATGAAAATTGAAGACATCCCATTTAGTACTTTTATATTCCATACTTTGCTAAATGCTATTAAAAAAAAAATCAAAATTCACAGTATAAGGAATATATGCTAAGATACCCACACATTATGCCACCACTTTTCACCAGAGTATTGCACAGTCTGTCCCCTGGAAGACTAATTACAAAGACAACCAACAAACCACAAACTTATGACCTTCATGTTTTCAAGGAATCTGTAATATTTGTCAACAGTGGAATTTAGTGTCATGGTACTTGATGAGATATATTCAGTAAAAAGGCCTAGAAACTCTTTGTTTGTAATTAAGCAATAACGATTGAGGGCCAGGGCATTTCCTGGGGATTAATGACCGGGCTGGGGAAGCCAATGGCTTGAGGCAATGCCTTGGGCCATTAACCTCAGCCAGTCATTAATTTCCCCAGGAAATGCCCTGGACCTCGATTAGTGTAAGTATCATAAAAGGTAGCTAGAGAGAAAAAGTTAGCATTAACAGTCTCCCAAGGAAATCCATTCCACAGCCAGTATTTTTTCATTTTGTCACATCCCAGAAGTGCATAAGTTAAGACTGACACAAGAAAAATTGGTAATGAAAATGGGGGGAAAAAAAAATAAAAGAGAGAGACACTTTTTTTTCCATTAAAGATTTAAATTAATGAGGTTTGTAGGTTTGTAGCAAAAGCAAGATTCAGCTACAAAAGTGAGTGGACACCTTGTTTAACTCGTGAAATTATGAATGGAGGTGAACATTTCCATATAATTACTGATAAAACTCACATTGTCTAGTTCTATTACCCTTGCTGATTGCTCATTTTCTTTCTTGATACACTTAGGAAGACAGCAGATGCCTGTGTACTCTGTTTTAGCTGTTTCTCCCTTTCTCCCCACACCCCACTGCTAATGAGAATTACAGCTCCAAACGCTTCCTGTAGGAAGCTCAGCTTTGCAACAAACACTACAGCAGCTGGATTTCTCCTCGCCTAAGCTTTCTACAAATGTGAAAGGATTTGTGGGCCAGGGTAGAGATAGAGTTCTCTAGTCTGACAACTCAAAGCACGAAGACGCCTCGTTTAACAGGTTAAAGACACACACACTCCCTGACCACTGACTGCTCTGCTCAGTTCCCTCTTCCCCTTCCCAGACGCACGTGCAGTGCTCCTCCTCAAAAGCTGAACTATGCCCGAACTTTCAAAATTGCTTTCAAGATCGTTAAAAGCAAGGGGAAGAGGAATCTAGGGTTAAATACAGCGAGGAGCATTAGCTTTTACCTGAAATAATGAGCTAGAACAAAAACATTATCTGCACATAATCAAGCCTCTAAGCCATTCAGAGACACCAGATACACACAGCAGGGGATCAAGCTACAGCACTCCACTGAAGTGGTCCAAAAAAAGCCTCCCCGAAAGAAAGGAGAGGTCACAGGTATCTTAAAGAACATGGATGCTTATGCAGGCATTCGCTGGGAGCCCTGCCCTCCCCCTCCCCACCCCAATTAGCCTTCAGGCTGGTTGATTAGTTGGCAAACTCTTTGAAAGGGTCAGTCTGTCCAGAACTGGTATTTCCACTCGGGAAACAGCTCAGGCATGTCATATACCTGTGCCTGCCCAGCGCCGCGCTCCCTGGCTGACGGCTGCGATCCCTGTTATTACCTGACACAAGAATGTCAGAGGGGTTTTGTAATCATGTAGGGCAGCCAGCAGTAAAGTTCTTGCCCGAAACGCGGTATTTTATGGGGCACAACGTAACTGCGTACGCTTTACAGATTTACTTAGAATGGCTTCCAAACTTCAAGCCAATTGCAGAGGTGCAGCGAAGCTTTAATTGAAGCAATTTAGCTCCGGCGCTCAAACACCCGAGAGGAAAGTACTTTTGGAGGGGATGGGGAGCAGGCACCAGCACGTGCTGGCACACGGCAGAGGGGGCTCTGCAAGGCACACATCAAGGCACAGCTCAACAGCGTTTTCGACAACACCGTTTTACCTTAACCAAACACATCTAATGAATTTGGGCTCATTCCACAGCTAAGCTGCACCTAAACATGTTTAATTGTGCTCTTACTGTATATTTCGCCACTATGGTAACTAAAGCAACTAAAGCAAATTTGCCTTAAAAAAAAAAAAAAGGATCACTGCCAGGAAACAGAGCTATTTTAAATAAACAAATACAAGATGAATGCAATTGCCATATTAACCCTCTTGTTAACTTCTGAAGTTTAAAATTACACCCTCATTACTAGTGTGTAATTGAGTATTCTCCTGGCTGTTTCTTGCATTTGAGGTTATTCAAATAGTTCATTAGCACATCAAGAACACCACACACACTAACGATACCTGATGCCCCTATCTACTATTCTGGCCCGACTTTCCTAAGTCACATCTCCCGCGAAAAGAGAAATAAAAGAGGAGGGAAAGAATTAAAAAGGAGGAAGAGGGGAGCCCACAGGGCTGAGCTGTTGGTGCTGCCGCTGAGGGGGAGCATGGCAGCACCCAGGCACCAGTCAAGTCCAACACCCAGGCACACAGTGAGTGGCCACTGGACCAGTGGCAGGGCATGAAGAGACTGGGGGGGCAAATAAGTTGGATAAATCGCGTCTGGGCTTTGGGTGCCTGAAGAGTGAGCGTGACCCAAAAGTCACCCCAATGTTGCCAGTGTGCCTCAGTGCCCAGCCTTGGGGCAAGAAAGGAGGGGGGCAGTGCAGACTATGTGGGGCAGGGTGAGGGGCTGCCACTTTTTTTTTTTTCCTTTTTCTTTTTCCGGTTACCTGTGTGGGGGTAACAATAGCAGGTGAAACTACTGTGGGTGAGGTGGTGCTTCTGTGCCCATTTGCTTCGGGGAGGAGGTGAGGCAAGGGGTCATGTTTCACTGAGACCACCACCACGGCGGGCGCAGCGGCATCCAGGGGCTCAGCGGGGCGGCGGCAGAGTCTTTTTGGGGAGGCAGAGGGCCCACAGGCATCGCCGCCGGCCGCAGCCCCTGCCGGGAACACTGCCTCGTAGAGCGCCCGCTTGGCCGGGGCCACTGCGGCCGCTTCTGCTTTCACCGGCGCAGCGTCACCGTCTTTGGGCAGCACGTAGGGGTTGGCAGCAGGCGGCCGCGGCCGAGGCCCACCGTTGAGGGTGGCAGGGGTGTAGCAGCCCCCGCCAGCGGGGTGGTGGAGGAGGTGGTGGTGGTGGTGGGGAGGGGGGTGGTGGTGCTGGGGTGGCTGCAGTCCTCCCAGCTTGGTGCCAATGCCAGCGATACTGTTGAGGGTGGCAATGGAGACGGCACCAATGCAGTGGTTGGTGTAGGTCTTGGAGAGCTTGGCCGCCTTGGAGAGCATCTGCATGCGGGTACCCAGGAGGTTCTTCCCGATGGCCTTGTTCTCGTACCAGGTGATGTCGCCCTCGCTGCAGTGGTCCCGCGGGCGCTGGAAGAAGGCCTTGCAGAGGGGGTTGCGCTTGGAGAGGTACTTGACAAAGCTGGCATAGGGGCAGAACTCTGTGCCAGTCTCATACATGCGAGGCAGGTTCTCCTCGTCACTGCTCTCCGCCCGCTTCTTGCTCCAGGAGGACGAGCGCGACTTGTGGTAGGGCCCCAGCGCCTTGAAGTAGACGAACTTGCGTCCGTCCTCATCCACGGCCAGCCCAAACGAGTCCTCCTCCAGCTCCCGCTGGTTCTCCCGGCCGCGGGTGCAGAAGTACATGCAGGTCTCAAACCAGACCTTGTTGAGGAGCCCGAAGGGGCTCTGGGTGCTGAAGACGCTGCACGTGTAGAGCTTGCGGAGGTCGGCGCGGGTGATGGCCTGCTTCTGCACCACCGGCCCGGCGCCCTGCTCCTCCAGCTTGCGGATGACAGCGGCCAGGGTGAGGTTGGCGGCGCGCAGCTCGGGGTCCTTGGTGAGGTCGAGGGTGCGGCAGTAGGGCGGCTCGTTGAGGTAGCGGTTGAGGGAGCTGCGGATGCTGATGAGGGAGGACTTGGAGTAGAGCTGCCCGCTCTTGGAGCGCGCCTCGGCGTAGAAGGAGCGCAGGACCCGGCAGAGCGCCCCCTTGTCCATGGTCTCGAAGTCGGGGCTCTGCGCCTTCTCGCTCAGGTACTCGCGGAAGATGCGCACGGCGTAGCGGGTGGCCAGCCGCGTGTTCTCGCTCAGCCGCGCCCGCTCCGGCCGCTGCAGCAGCAGGGCCGCCTCCAGCTCCGCGTCCTCCGCCGCCCCCCGGGGCCGCCGCCGCCGCCGCCCCCCGGGGCAGCCGCCGCGGCTCCCCCCCGGGCAGCCCCGACGCCGCTGCTGCCGCCGCCCGGCGTACGGCCCGGGGCGGGCGGCAGCGGCTCCGTCTCCTCCTCGCCGTCCCACTCCAGACCCATCTCCTCTTCCTCCTCCTCCTCGTCCAGCAGCAGCCCCCCATCGGCTCCGTCCTCCTCCTCCTCGTCCCCCGTTATCTGCACCTCCTGGATCTCATCCTCCTCCTCGCCCTCCTCCTCCTCGCCGGCGCTGCAGTAGCGGTGCGGGCGGGGGGCGACGCCGCGGCCGGACGGCCGGTCCCCCGCATTGTTCCCGCCGCCTCCGCCGCGTCCGCCGCCCCCTCCGCCGCCGCCGCTCCACTCTCCGCCGCCGCCGCCGCTGCCAGGCATTCTCGCCATATTGCCGTCTCCCTGCCAGTCCTCGGGCAGGGCGCATGCGCTATATTGGACCGCAGCGCTGGAGCGCTTTTGTGTTTTAATGACCTTCAGCTACCGGGAGGCAAAGCCGGGCTCTTAAAGGGGCCGCGCTCCCACTGGCGGCGGCGGGGAAGGGGCGGGAGAGGCTGGCATGGATGGGGAGGAGGCTGAGTCGCGCTGAGGGGGTACCGCGGGGAAGGGAGCGCTACTTACCGCGCCCGCCGCTCACCTCGGGTCCGTCCCGTCGAGCAACGCTGATAGGCGCCGGGAGCGGGGGGACCCGCCGGGCAGGTGCGCTCCGGCCCGGAGGCTCCCCCGCCACCCCCGGCGCCCGTCCCACCTCCCCATCCCCGAAAAAGAAAGCACTCCGCGTGTGGAGCGGCTCTTTCGGTAGGGACGGACCGCCACCGAACTGCTACGACGCCTCGCACGTCCTCATTCCACAGTAACTTAAACACAGACCAAAAAGGAAAAAAAAAAAGAAACCCCGCAAAGCGAAGGAAAGAAAAACCAAACAAAAACCCAAACGAAACCCAAACCCCCCCACACACAAAAGGCTCGGACTGTGCCTGCCCGCAGCACGGCTCAGACCTCGATAGGATGCTGCCGGGGAGCGGGCGGAGGACCCGGCCCCGTTCCCCGCCTGCCGTGCTGCCGCGACATCGCCTGCCGCCGACCTCGCACCTTTAATCGGGCGCCCGGATTTCGTTCGAGGGGCTCGGGAGGAGACGGACGCTCGGGGCATTGCATCCGTGCGGCTCGCAGTCCGCCCGGGAACAGCCAGTCGGTCGCCGCGGCGCTCGCTTGGCTTGCGGGAGCCCCGGCGAGGTTGGCTGCGGAGAGGGAGCAATAAGGGCTCGGGGGCTGAGGGGCGCTCCGGGCCGCCCTCTTGCTCGCTGGGGCTGCAGACCTTAGGGCAGCCGGAGGGGCCTCGGCCCCCCCGTGCCGCCGCTGCCTCCCATCGCGCCCGCCGCGCTCTTCCTCCGCTACCCTCTTCCGCGACGGAGCAAAACCCGAGGGGGCTCCCGCCACCGCGCCGGGGTGCGGAGCCGCCGGACCCAAAACCACCCGACACTTTGCGGGTGTTTTCGCAGAGGGGAGCCCCGGAGCGGCGCAGCGCGGGCGGGGGGCGCGGAGCCCGGCTCAGCCCTGCCCCCGCCGCCCGCGCCCCCCGCCCGGCTCTGCCCCGGGAAGGCGGCTGGCTGCGCGCTGCCTTCCTTACCCTTCCTGCCCGGGAAGGGCTCTTGGCCGGGCTGGGCTCGGGCAGGAACGAGGGCATAAGCCTACCGCGGGGAGAGGGAGCCTGTCCCACTCGGGACGAGGGGGGTCCCCGCTGGTAGCACCGCAACTCTCCAAACCAAATTACCCCACACAATTCCCCGTGCTATTTACCCGGGCCATTTCTTTTATTCGGTACGATGAAATAAATATTCATTGCGACTGCTGGCTGCACCTGAAATTATAGCCCTAATTGCAGAGCTGTTGGCCTGAGTTACCACATTTGCTGCTTACTCATCCGTAAGAATTGCTCAGCGCCGGGCCCCAGCCGCGGTGGTTCCCTCTGGGGGGGCTCGGTGCCCGCCGGTGCTGGGCGGTGCCGAGCCCCGTGGCCGCTCCCCCGGGGCAAAGACCGACGGCCACGGACGGGGCGGCCCGGACAGCCGCAGCTCCCGCCGTCCGGGAAACGTGGGGTGCCAAAGGAGGGATGTGCAAATTGTTGAGCAAATTAGGCCAATTCGAAATAAATAAGCACTGCGGGAAGAGAGCCTGCCACTCCCGGGAAATAATTGAAGAGAAACCCGGCACTGTTATATTGATGTAAGCCTGGAGTAATTACACGGAGGTCAAAGTTGTTGCACGCACTACAGAAGTTGTGCTCACTCTGTAGTTTGAGAGTGGATTATGTTCCCTCTTAAGTCGATAGCGCATGTAAAAAATTCTGCATTTTTCCCCCATGCACGTAAGAGGATATAAATAAGGATTTTTTTCCTTTCCTTGTCATACTCTATCTGTAACCTAATCCTGAAACAAAGTCTCAAAGACCGTCCCATGAGATGGACCAAATGCTGAAACAGATAGCTAAAACAAACAGTACCTTGTTGCGGTTAAAAGCTAAATTCCCCAGACAAGCTCCTTTTAGGAGCTATTACAACCCACCCTAGAAGACAGAGAACTGCAGGGTTTTCAGCATAACCTTTTTTTACAGACATTATTTTTCTTTATTGTTCCTGTAAATGCTAAAAACTACGTGATTGGCATTGACCTTTGATTCTATTTTACGATTGTGGAAGACACTTTTTTTAAAGACCTTTTCAGAGCCATATGAGTGCAAAAGGTAATTGAATATTTTTTTTAACTTTAAAAAAGATGAACACGAGGTTGACAGCTTCTGTACTTGGATGTTCATTTAATCACCATTTTCTGACTGTGGGAGGTGAACTGTGTTGACAGACTTGCAGATGAATATGCAGCCCAGTATACGAATAGTAAGTATAAAGGACATAAAGAACTTGCAGTGAGGTTGGAGGGGAAAAATGTATACGGAGCATCCGTATTACACACATCAATTGGAAGCACCTCAGCAGCCAGGGGGAATTTAGAGAGTAGCAAGTGAGGTGCTCAGAGTGCTGCAGGTGCCCATAACTGGGAAGACACATGCATAAGTTATATACCTGTATAATCTATATGCAAATAGGTAAGTTAATCATATACATATATGTTAACTTACCTATGTTCCTAAAAATAGCATTTAGCCTAGTCAGTTGTATTCCAGAAATTTAAATCCCATTGTTCAAGCTCTCCAGTTAGATAAGGTAATCGAACTGCATTCCAAAACTGACAGAGTTGCACAAGGTTGTCTAATGTGAGCTGGCATATAACATTAAACTTACATCCACTCCACCCTCCACGTCACTAATCAGAGGTTTATCCTGCTGAGAGCTCCGTGCAGGCAGAGACAGCATTCTACATTCTCCCCTAGGACTCAAGGTTTGAGGCTGATTATCAAATAGGTCCTGTCCGCACTTGGAGAATACATTTTATTACTGCTGTCAGTAAAGAAGATGTGATACCCACAGAACACTAATAATGGACTGGTCTCACTAAGGATTATCCTTACGAGGACTTGGAGATCAGTTCATATACCGCGGAATGAGCATGCCAGTTTAAAAACCAAAACCTCCTCCATGAGTCAGTTGGTTCATAATAAAGGTAGTGGTTGTTACCACAATTAGCAAATAGTTTCAGGTCTTTCTTCACTTCTTTTTTAAGCTACTCTTGCCCCTGGCCTCGCCCCTGGCAAGCAGAGAGCTTGCTAGAGCTGTGTTCTTTGAAAATTGGCTATTGTGCTAAAGCTTTCCACAGCCCGATTGTCCTTCAGACTAACAAAATCTGGTTCTCCCGTAGCCTCTGTAAGTGGTTATTTCATTGCAGCCACCTAAACCTTCATGCTTTGGTGAGTCTTGGTAGGCGTTTCATCGTGAGACTTCACGAGGAACTAAACTGGAATACCCCAAAACCCAACAAGCAAAGAAAAAACATTGGGTCCGTTTGCTTATTAGGATCCTGTCTAGGCATTTAGAAAAGTTTATTTAAAAAACACTGCTTAAAAGGAGCTTGTGGGTTAACCCTAATGCTGGCCACCAGGCATTTTTTAAAGAAAATAACTTTTTCTCCACATACACTTTTACTGTTAAATACAATAACATTTTTAAATGTCGTAATATGTTTTCTAAACACAAGATGTTTTCACTGTAGGGGCAGGCTATGTGGAAATTGGTATGAGAAATCCATATTGACACTACAGAACTAGAAGGCAAATAACACTTGGGACTCTTGGAAAATTCACTTAGGGAAAAAGCATGTCCTAGAAATCCTTCTCCCACCCAGAAACATGCAGTTTTGAGATAAGCTTTTTTAGCATTTCAGAACTGTCACTTCAAATGCTAATTACATTTTTATTTTACTCTTTTATTTTTGTATATGATATTTCTAGTTGTTTCATTACTTCCTCATACTAGGGACAGCTAATGCTAACATGTAGTGCGCTATAACAGATTTTAAATCTCCTTTATTTAAATTTTTTTCCTTTTTTTTTTAGCATCTCCCATCTGTGTGGCAATGAAACAGTTTCATATAACTCAACAAAGGAGACATTGATTTAGTAAAGTGAGGATGTATCCATCAGCACTAAGTTGCAGCTGTTCTTAATGGATTTTAAAATACAAAAGCTATTTCACCTCTTAGATTGTCATATTATGAAATGTTAGTAGTAGTTGCACATATCAAAGCACCAGCTACCAGCCAAACCTTGTGAAAGGCGAAGGCAGCATCAAGCCAGCCCCCTCGTGAAGCTCCCCGATGCCAATTGAAAGCCTATTTCCCCAGTATGCTCCTATTTTATTTTTCCCCTCTACAGGTATTTGCCCTTACTCACTCACTCACTCACTCACTGGTTTTGGTTTTTTTTATCCTTTTACAAAAGCAATATTTCTGCTACTGAGACCACAATTTGTTTCCCAATCGCTTTTTTTTCAAAATAAACCAGAGAAAAACCAAGCCATCACCTTTGTAAGAAAGCATACATTCAGTGCTTGGCAAACTAAAAGGCAAGACTTTGCAAATCACCTTTATTTTCAGTGTCAAGCAGCTGGAGCACTTTTGCTTCCAAAAATATGGAAGAGCTATGTTGTCAGACAGCTTGGAGAGAGGCAGGTAATAAATTGCATTGTGCTGCATAAAGGTTTTAAGGGTCTTTTAAAATGTGCTGGAGGTAAGTTGCCAGGAGATATATTAATGCTTTTATTTAGCTGTATTTCAGTTTGTGTTTGTCTTTGCTTCTCTGGTGTTGAGGGCACTTGAAACAAATTGGCTGGTCCGTGTGGCACAGTGGTAGCTGGTTAATGTTGCTGTAGTGGTTGTGTGATCATTTCTATGAACTACTGACACCAAGCAACCTGGTGTGTTAGTGGCACAAAATTTGCTCTCCATGGAGCCAGAAAGAGCTCTTTCTGTCTTTCAGGCTGATAATTGGTTAGTTTTTATTCCTTCTCAACTGAGTCCATACATTCTACATGAAGGTGAGGGAAATTTAGAAGGACATGGCCATTAACTCAAGAAAGGGAGCTCCAAAGAGAGGGATCCCTGTGAAACCACAAAGCTCACAGGTGTTGTAGGTCTAAGTAAAAGTTTTTACTTCATACAGTGTTTTAAGTACTATGCAATACAGCGTAACTTTATGCTGTGTTGGATATGGAGTTCTTGAAATCCTATTTTCTGATCATAATCTTCCAGTAAACATTTATTTTGGACTATGAGTTCCGTCTGGAAGTCACACTGGGCTGGATGAGGTCTACGAATGCAGGGAGGGACAACTGGTTATATGATAACAAGACCTGGCTAAAAAAGCTCCTTAAACATTCCTTTAGGAAAAAAGGGGAAAAAACCAAAGACTTCCAATCCAAACAAGAATGTAATAACATGAGGCTCTGAAGAAGTGCACTTTCTCACTTGTTTCTGTACCATATGGATTTTATCTTGGTTCCTTTTACCATCCCCATTGCATGACCCAAAGATTCTGTGTTGCCATGAGGTGTGCTGAGCACTGATTCCTGCACAGGGCGGAGGTAGAGCTTTACACCCCATGCAACTTATTCATACCAGGCTTTTCTCAGAGCATGGGATCCTAAAGGGACAGGACAACAGCTGGCCCACAGCCCAGCATGGAAAAGGGAATCTTGTTTTGACCGTCGACTAGTGGCTTTAAAGCCTCTTTATAGAATGAATTCACTGTCAATATACTTTTGTTTTGATTTAGTGACTGAAATAAACTGATTATTCCCCTTTTCCACCAGTATTATGTCTGTGTCATCATGAATTTGGAAATTCCCTTTCAGGTATTTATGTAGCAAAAACCCCAGTACCAATGGTCTGTCTTCTTGGATTTTCTCTTCTCAATTGAGTTATCTCAGCTGGGTTGACACAAACCCAATTTAAGCAACTTTAGAATTGTGTGAGTTCAAAGGAAGCCCACAGAGGGTGTATACACACTGTTAAACAGTGTCAGAGCCCTGCTCAGGCTGTCACCCAGACCCACCTTTCCACTGCTGTTGAATTTTAAGTTACACTAACTTGTACAGCAGCATTCGAGTGGAAGGGAAAAATTCATAGGTCATATGAAAGAAGAGTGCTAGGATAAAAAAGGTATTGCAATGTTTACTGCCAGACCCCATCACCTGCTTTATAGCATGGTTTAATTCATACCAAGAAAAAAATGGTAGAAAATGTGGCAGAATATTTAAAAAAAAGGGAAGTCCTTTATGCAAAACCATTGGCATTAATTAAATGTTCCCACTGTATCTGTCTTCAAATGAAACTGGGGGTGAAGCCTCAGGATACTGTCAGGACTTTCATTTGAGGTTTAAAGCCAGAGGCCATAAAGGACCTTTCAGGTCTTTTTGCAGTTTGCACCTGCATTTTCCGCATTTTAAGTTATAGAGAGTAAAGCCTGGAAAAGTAGAAAACCTGAAATGATTCAGAGAAAACAAAAAGAAAATTGATAAAGTTTAGTGAAAAAGACTGGATGTATTGGATATACCTCTCTTTTTCCAGCATCAGGTAATAAAATAGATGAAAAATACCTTCTAGCATCTGGTAAGCATCAGTATTTTGTAAGAGTCTGGCATTAAAAACACCCCAACAAACCACTTCTGCAACTGTTGAGAATGCTTAACTGCAAAGCTTTTTTGTCCAGCCTTGAATTGTGCTGTGCTTTGCATAGCCTTGCTTTTTCTATTTATGAAAGGTTAAGCTGGGCGTGAATCAAAGTTTTCTCATTTGAAGATCAAGGCTAAAACTCAATTTCTTTTTACAGAACAAAAGGTATCATCAAATAAATTAAAATAATCTAAAAATCCTAGAGCCAAGACTTTGCACATTCATGAATTATACAACTACAAGCAGGTAGTTATTTGATAGTAAAGACCTGCTTTTAGTAGAAATGAGCATTGTTAAAATAAGCAAGCGAAAAATTACAAGCTCTTCCTTTGCCTTGGACAAAACAAGGTCACATTTGCAATTTGCAGTGCTTGATCTCTCCCTTAACAATCTTGGCAAAGGTTTATCGAGTTATTCTGAGTAATTTCCTTCAAGTTATGAGTGTGTCACTTGGTCTGTTATGGACCTGTTCCTTCAGTTTACTCTGCTGTTTACCTGTGAATTGTCACACTTGTTCTTGCAGATCAGTGTCAAAAGAAAAAAAAATAAAGCAGTGTTTAAAATCAAAGCTTCAGTGTGGAAGGATATAAAGTGTGAAATCCAGACCCATTGCTTTCATTTTGGCTTTAGTGATCATAGAAACCTGCTGTAGGGCAGGACTAATCTGCCAGAAAATTATTATTGAGCCTTGGTAACTCAGATATATGTGCAGACTTGAAAACGTTGTTCTTTGTGCCAACTCCAGGTCCTACAAGAACCTCACACGGTATCCTCCACCTGGCTCAGAAATACACCGTAAAGAGGAGGAAGTTTGTTATTTCCCAAGCAGCTGTGAACAATTTAATCTCTTTGCAAACAGCCCAGCATTCTATTCCAATTGTGAGTTTCTTTGGGGATGGAGAGTTTGAAGAGCTGGTGAGAGATAATAGGGTCTTTCTTTCAAGGCCATTCCTGTGGATTTGGCCTCAACAGTAGCATCTTGATGGCAGGGTTGCCAAATCTCAGAGCCTCATGATACTTGGTTGGAGTTTCCTCCTCCATATGCTGGAACTGAGAGGTTTAAAATTAGTCTTTGGCAGACAACTTTGAAAGCTTGAATTACTTCTCTGTAGATACTTGGAAAACAGGAGGCGAGCCACAGTTTTGCAATTTTAGGAAGAAGAAATCCCTGTAATTTTAAAATATGATTAAGATTTTATTCTGAACGCTGGTGGTTGGAACTCCTGGGATTTCCCAGATAAAATTGCCTCTGAGAACTAAGCTGATAACTTGAGTTGGTTTTCTGGACAAGTCTCTAAATTACTAACTTCTTTGCCTCACATAATTTCTTAATCAAAAAATCACCATCCAAATCCTACACACAAGCCATTTTTGCTACCTCTTTGGCAATATGTGTAGAAGAGTCAGAGAATCACAAAGAACTACTTCAAGAAGTTCATACTCAGATTTCTTCAAGTTCTCAGAACCAAGAACTTTTTTGGCTTGATTATCTGAAGGTCTCTGCACTCAAAAATGGTTGTATAGGTATTTAAGCCAGCTGTACTTTTAAACAGGCTTGCACCTGATATGGTTTCCATGGGAGCTGCTTGGTCCTTAGCCATTTGCAAACATGGCTGCTTATGTAGATAATTAAATTAGAGTTAGTGAACACAGTGTTCTTCTGAACAGCTGACCTTCGCTCTTTCTGGCACATGGTAGTAGAGTGAAGGGAAATACATTCTTTCTATGGTTTACATTTTCTGTACCACTTTTTTCTTTCCCTTAAGACCAGCTAGATGTGACTTTCTGGATACTTTACCAAAATCTCCTACTATTTCAGCAGTTACCCTTGGATCGTTCTGCACAACTCCAGACAGAGCATTTAATCATCTTAGTTCCTCTGTTTTCACTGGAGTTCTCAAATTGTCAACCTTTTGTCCAGCAAGATATATTGGGGTTGGCTTACACTAAAATGTTTCATAATATTCCCTAAGAACTAGTTTTATTCAATCCAAGAGTAGTGGAGTTTAAGTACTTAGGAATGTCAGTCATATCTAAAGTGTAGAGGCAGAATTATAGGACCTTTGTTTGTAAAGCTAAATGGATCAAAGTATCTGGAACAATTTTTAACATTTTTTGGGGCAGGCACTGTATTTCAAAGGAAGTTGTAGATTAATTTTGTTCACACATTGCTTCAAATGAGTTTGTCAGATCCCATATAGAGAGGGACAGGATTTTGGCTACTGAATTCCAGTTTGGCCACTAGTGCCTGGGCTAACTAGGGATGGCTAGAGAGAGCCCCACATGCAGCTGAACAAACTAGAAAAATCCTGATGTCCTACTGAGGTCAGCAGCACTGATTAGCATCCACAGACAGGAAATCTGTTTGAACCTGCCTGCTTTGCTTCCTGGCTTTGATCACATCCAAACTCATACAGGAAAAGGATTCTGAAGCTATATCATGCCAGAAGCACAAGGTGGGATGCTCATGGGCCAGCCTGTCCACCCACGACTTGTACAATCATTCTCACTTACTGGGGTTGCTGAAATTTTGTTTTATGGAGGATACAAACTTAGAGGCCTTTTGGCTGCTCAACAGAATGAGTCTGACCCTTGCAGGGGTTCCTGTCTGCCTGGCTCTTAAGCTCTGTGAAGTCCAAGAAGCCTGGTACTATTCTAGGAAGTCATGTTGAGAATTCCAGCTCCCTGCAGTAGTACCAGACATACACAGAAGCTACAAACCACCTCCACATTGGGGAATTTTGCCAGATCTTAATTTCTTTATACTTTCTGCCCATGAACTCTGAGTTTTCATGAAGCTTCTCCCTAGTACCATGGACAAATGCCAGTACCCCCCTTCTCTGTGCTGCTCAAAAGCCCACCTGAGGTATAAGCTGCTGAATTCTGGTTTTGTTCATGCTCTCTCAAGGACTGCTCCATCTCTTAAGCTTTCTCTAGAGCTGGGTGACAGTTGATAAAACAACAAATATACATAAGTCCAATACTTTTTCAGTATTTTTGGTTAAATTAGTGGAGTAATATCTGAAAGCTTATAGTGTGTTATCTGCTGGTCAACAGAACAATATTGATATTAAGAAATAAGAAAAGTTTTCACCATTTAAAAGGTTCGGAAATGTAAAGCAACATTTTCCAGCATAATTTGAATGTAAGCACTGTGGTATTTGTATTAGGCAAGACTCCTCCACACAATACATCAGTAATAATATATTTTTAAATCAAAAGTGGCAAATATTGGCCCTACAGTAGTAGTTTCTCAAAGTCTTATGCATAAATGATTAGTTTAATATGCAATAGGCAAGCCATCACTTGCCCATATGAAAATTTATCCTTCATTTTAACCTCAGAGAGAGAATCATTCTTCTCAATTTCTTCTGCTTTGCAGAAAGGACATGAAACAAACAGGAAATGTTGTGAATGTTCTACAACTTCAGCTGGAATAAAAAAAAATAAACCAAAGGAAAAAACCACTTCAGCTGAAAACTGACTAATATAAATAAGGAAACAATCAAAACCAGTTAATAAAACTTCTGACTTTGATGACACAATTGTTTTACACAGTGCTAAAAGAGTGTATGTCTCAAGTGTGTGTAAAATGTTGCCAAATCACAGAATAGTATGCAGAAGTGGGCAGGGATTTTATTGTATTGGCATAACCAGTTTGAAGACACTTGGCTGGATAATGAAGACCAAACTTTTATCATGTGGAAATTACCTATTGCTTATAAAGCACCTATTACCTAATCCTGCAAAGTACTTCAAGAAACACTCCAAAAGCAAGGAAAGAGAATCTAAGACCACTGGTTGCACCTGTCTCTTTGCATCCAGCCATGAAGAACATCCTTCTGTTCTGGGCTGACACTGCCTGGGTTGACTCTGTTGAATCTGCCAACAGAATAAGGCTTAGCAAATAGACTGGGGAAAGGAGAATTCTGTCTCAGCTGTTTGCAGTCATCTGAGAGCTTCTGGTGATCCATGCCACTCTGTTTGTGCTCGCTGCAAAATGCATACACCTTGGGGGAAAATATTAGTAATCTGGGCACAAGAGCTAAAAACTTTCCGGTAGAATAATCTGAATCACAGATTTGGCTTGGTTTCCTCATGGAGGAAATAGAAAGTCCCCTTGCTCTGTGAAATCAACCATCATTCAACTAACTATTATATTTTTAAAGGACATTCTCAGTAAACTGCAAGGATGCCAAGACTGCTGCTATGTCCTAATGATATATGTGAGACCTTAATGTGGATACAGAGCTCAGGGTCATGAAGATTTTCTAGTTCTTGCTCTCTCCTACAAAATCTACCACCACATTAGCAAAATTAGCAATGTTGAGGGGAACTCTTCTTGTACTCATGACAACCAGCCTGACCCATTATAACTTAAAAGTCATAACAGAGAGAAGTAGAATTTCACCATGGACAAGATTTGATACTGGGATATCAGGGTTAGGCTGGGTTAACCAAGATGGAACAACAGTGAAAAACAGGAAAAGGTGGGGGGCTGGAGCTGTACCACTAAAGGACATTAAATGGTTCTGAAATTACTCCCACTCAGGTTGTGCTTTTCTCTAACAATCCCTGTGTGCCCTCTAAGTTTGTTGGCAGTTAGCCAAACATTTAGAGCCCCAAAGCCATCCTATTGTCAAACTGTCTACAATTCTCCAAAATTTTGCTGAAAGGAGCATTTAACAGAGGAAGATGTGGTCTGGTTACCTGCAGTTCTCCATCAGCAGACCCTACAGTGACTAGAAAGAGTCACTGTAGGAGCATTCCTGTAGCCCTGATCCATTTATGTTCCTTTGGCACATGCATGAGCTCTATATTCAAAACAGGTGAATTATTCTCAGCAGCACAACTAAATTTGAACTCTTGTCCTAGTAAAGGGCAGGAGTGGACAAGGTTCAGGGCAAGAGTATATTTGACACAGAAAAGGGAAGGGACAGATGTAACAGAGGATAAAAGGATAAAAGGATGCTGCAGAACCAGATTTCCTTCATCCCACAGCTGACAAGAGGTGGGATTTGCCTCTTTTCCCTCCCAGCAGTGAATCTGCCTTGGTGAAGGCAGCTGCAGGAGCAAGTCTCATCTTCCAGGGCTCTGGCACACATGACATAGACTTGGAACCAGAGCTGATTTGTTCCTCAAGGCAATCTGCTGCCCTCAGCAGCTTCTGTGTTGCTAGAGTCTCAGGTCAGCTCTGTACAAAACCTCCAGCAACCTTCTCTCAAGACAAACTCCTGCAGTCACAGGTGAAGCCTAAGTAAATTTGCTGTGCCTGCAGAGGCAAGAGAGGATTTCTCCTGGGACACTTGGTAAGGACTCCAAACAGTGGTGCCAAGCAGCACATATCTTGCTTGGCTTCAGCCACTTTGCCCCAAAGGTGGTTGAAAGTTAACAAAAGTTGTGTTTTAAGGTACACCAAGGGTTCTCCCATTTGCCATTTTCACAACTCTCAAAGGGGTACAAAATGTAATAGTTTCTCTTTGTTCACTCCAGTTGAAAGAAACTAGAAATTTAATTTTGATGCCACTGTCAACAGTCCAGTCTTGAGCTGGTAAATCTGGCTGATAATTATCTTTGACCAGGGACTCTTCTTTCTTATTCTTCTAAGATAAACTCCTCAGTTTTTCCCCTTTTCCTTGTGCGTCATAGCCAGGTGACTGAAATGCTACACATCAGTCCCAGCTTGGACAGTGCTTCCCTCCTCATTCATGCTCCGCTCTCTCCAAATCACGTCATGCTTTCTCCCATGCCCTTTCCCTCACCACCTGGTCTTCCTTTGGGAATGAGCAGAATTACATACCCATCTGCCTTAACTGTTTCCTATGTTTCTGCTAGGAGAGATTGGAAAGATGAAAGACCAGGAAAAGTGGTGCAGAAAATACACTGAACTGATATGTGAAGCTACACTGAACATGCCTTCTACAATCTCCTCCTTCTGCTTTATCTCTTCTCCTTTGCAATCCTGTGGAAAACAGGAGGAAATAAAACACTGCATGGCTGTCAGCTTCAAAGCAAGAGAAAAGAAAAACCCTTCCTCTCTGAGCTGTGATTACATCTCATGATAGATTACTTCCCACACTTCTCTGGGAGAATCCCTGGCTGCTCTCTTGTTCCTATGGGCCCACACAAACAGCTGAACAAACAGTAGTAATATCTGTGGGAAATACAGGATGATTCTACCCCTCTTTCTCTAAATTTCTTCATTTTTCTGTAACCCTGTCTGCCTCCTCAGGAGGTTCTAGCTCCTCACTTTGGCACATGGTGCCCAACAATTGTGATGCTCTACTCAAGGAGGCAACAAGCACTGCAGTCCTGCCAGGACTGTTGTCCCTAGCTATGTGTGGGGGAATCTCTCTGCTTTCAGCCACGTGTCCTTGCTGGTGTTTGGGTAAAACACTGCCCAGCTCTTGCTAATCTCTGGTATTCATGATGACATGATGTTCCAAAACAAAGCATGAAGAAAGAGATGAAACCTGGATTATTTTTTAAACAGTGTGTTTGGGAGTAGTCACTTGACTTCTGGGTTTGAGTTTTCAGGCTGCAATAATTTTCAAGTCCTGTTTTACCTTTCCCTTCTCTTACTGCCTTATCTGTTTATCCTCCACTTCAAACATAAAGGCTAAGTATCCTTCATCCCAAACATAAAGGATGATTGTTCTTCCCTTTTTAAATCCAGGAATCTCTTTAATCCTAGATGTGAGACAATGGGAAACATACTAGGAGGTGAGAGAAGAGGCTTGGCAACACAAGAGAGAATGCACTAAACCAGTTATTTATTTTCCAATCATTAAACTCCACACCCCAGAGTTACTGGTCTTTATGGCAGCCTGGTCAAATAGAAAAAGACACAGAAGGGCAGAGGAGAAAAGTCCTATGTTTCCAAACTGATGCATGGACAAGGTGCCAAATGATTGCATTTCATTCATTTGCCACAAACTGGGTTAGCTTTGAGCTTGAAGGAGAGAGAATAGCAGGTTTTTAAGTACTGCTTCTGGGTCTGGCATCAACATTTCTGTTGCCATAATGAGTCAGACATCAGAGGCAATACACATGAAAGGATGCAGGCCAATGCCTAGGCAAACAGAAGTGGGAAAGTAGAACTGAAAAGTAAGTGCACACATCAGGGAAGAAGGACTCCATCCTCACAAAACTTCTGAAATTATGTCCTTCATTTCAATTATTTCATCAAATAAATTCACTTTAAAATAAACCCACTACCACCACCACCAATACAAAAACCCCTCTAGAGCTCTGGGCAAAGTTAATTTGCCAGAGGCAGAGTTTGTTCTGTTAATGGCCATTTGCCATGTACCAATGCCACAGTCCCCAAATGCTCTTGCACATTTCCCATCAGGCAAGCACACACACGATTAAGAACATTTGAGCAGTCATCCTTAGAACTGTGAAAAACATTAATCCTTAAATGAAGGGAAATCAGTCTTCTGAGCCACAGAAACCATGGCCTCAGATGCTCCTTCCCTTTGCCTTTAGCGAGGGCTCCTGAAGGGCTGCTGGATGATAAGGGATGGATAACTGGCTCTGGCAACAGACTGTGGGTGGGAAGGGCATTGATAGAAAACATTTCAAGCTCTGATTTGCACCTTCACTTGGGGCCTTCACTGGGAACTCAGAGCCATCCAGCGACACATATTTGGCACTTTTCAGCCATCAAGTAACTTCCTCAATTGCTCTCTTATGCCTCACATTTCCATTGTATTTTCTTCCTCCTTTCTTTTTCAGACCATCCCTTCTTCTCTGACTCCAAGGTATCATCATTACCTAGAGAGTCGATATGCGTTGCTTGGTGCTCTTCTTTACTATTCCTTGTTCTCTCCAACACTTTATCAAACATAAGTGTCACAAAGAAAATATTGATTCCAAGAAGTTCTAGTGATCTGCTAATCAACTAGTACAAAATATCAACTACAGAACTGTAGAAGATCTCCCATATCCCTTCCTGTCCTCTGTTACTAGGCTTCCTTTACTATATCAGGACTTGTCTGTTGACAGTTTTAATAACATGACTGATTAATGAGGAAGTTTTCATTTTATTTTGACCAACAATTGTACTGATAGAGACTCATTACTGTTAGCACAGCTGCACTGATGTGAAAATACAAGTGGGCATCACCTCCTTGATCTTGGTTAGATGACAGAAACTGCTTTCCATCTTGGGAATCAGAGCTTTAAAATTTTGTCTTGGAAAATTATGCAACATATAAAACCTCTACTAAAGCACACAGAATTCAATAACCGTGTATATAACCCCCTGGTACCTCCATTGCTACAGTGTTAGATGGTGTTGATGCAACACAAGCCAAAATGGTGAGGTCACTGCTCCAAAAGGAACACAGTAATGAGGTCCAATATCCACAAAGAACTCGCACTCACATGTCATTGTTCTGGAGTTGGTTAATGATTAACATAGATTAGCTCCTTGTGCCTTATGGACATAATATCAAAAATGTAGGGATGCACAGAGACACTGTAGGGATTTTGGAATAGATTCTATTCTTTAGTGTTGGAAAACAAAGATCCTACAGAATATTAAAAACGTGTTGAATTCCTGACTCTGCTGCCAAGAATCGGCCGCCATTTTACATGTAGTGCCTTGGTATTTCAGGCCATGCCTGCCTTGCCTTGTGTGATCCCATGCGTGTGCTGAACATAAAGAGAACGTGACAAGGCAGCAGAAACATGATTGAGCTTTGATCTGAAAAGGGATCCTGACTCTCTTATGCTGCTGAGAGTTTGTGGGCACCAAAGAGAATATGGTAAGTCTGCTCACCAAACTAGAGATGTGACATTAATACAAGTTACCCAACACTAGAGCCTTCCACGCAGCCACAGCTAAAATAAATCTGTTTCCCCACTAATTAGCTTAAAGTCAGCATAGCTATGTTGCTTCTCCTACTGCCACATTTTCTTTTGCACTTAATGATCTAATCACATCCTCCTTTTTCTACAGGGCCTTTGCCTCATTCAGTGCCCAGGATGGATGCGACTCATTGAATAGGCATCTGTAGTCCGACAGTTTGTCTCAGATTTGCCTGGAGCTGAAGATACATCCTTTGATTATATCCCTGGCTCTGCTGCAAAGTTTCTGTGTTAGGGTACTGGACTAGCAACTTAAACCAAATAAAGTGGGCACAAAAACCCTCTACTTTTTTTTTGCTGTGGGTGTCTGACTGTAATGACTTGAGACCTCATTTGTGAAAGTGCTCATTACATGTAACTGGGGCAGAATGCTGCAAAATGCTAAATACTCTGAAAAAGAGAGACACACAGAGGGGTTCTAAATTAAAATTAGTAAAACAGTGTCATCCATGATCTCCCTGGACTCCCTTTTCTGTACCCAAAATAATTCTTCCAGCACAGGGACAGTGTGACAGAAACATATCTGAGAAATGGTAGTTTTGTGGTTTCAAATCCAGAGGACAAAAGGAAAACCATTCTCAGGTCTGAAGGGTGAACCTCTGCCTTATCCAGGTTCCAGGTGTTTAGGCTCTCCTATGTAGTTGCTCAAATCAGCAGACTTTCAGTACTTCTAGATAATTTAGTTTAACTAAGAAGGCTTTGCCCTTTATGATTTAATCAAAACTGAAAAACTCCTGCAAAAAACTTCAGTTTTGACAACCTTTTCTTGTCAGATAACTGTTTTGTACATATTTCCTGTCTGAGCTGCTGAGACTATGGCAGGGCTCTGGGATGAGTGTGCCAGTCCCACTGAACAAGTTTTTGTTTGCAAGAGTTGTTGCTCTGGGAGAAGTCAAACTAGGCTTGCAAAGGCACGTCTGGAGCTCATCTGAACTCTTCTGTGTCAACTACAGATGCTCCACAGTTCCAGGGGAGCTCTCCTGGCTCAGGTCATCATGCCAAGCTACAGACACAGAGAGCGACCAATTTCTTTGGTAAGCCCAGTAACTCTGGGCCATCCATCCAACCTCAAGGCCCTCAGGTTTGCCCAGAAGGCGACACTGCTTCAGGCTTAAAGTGGTCAATGGATACAACATTACATAAACCATTTGTATGAAGCTGGCACCTATGTAAATGTAAAAGCTTCATACCTTCCTCACATACATACATCCCAGTCCACACCACATCTGAATCTCTTCAAGGAGAAGACTTTAAGTGCCTCAGAAGAGACATCACCTGTCCTTCAAGGCTGATGTCCAAGGACAGCCAGGAGCCTCCTAAGCAGCCCTATTAGTAGGCACTACAAAGCAGGTGTAATCAAAGCTGTTCCAAGGAGAGGAGACACCCATCTCATCCCTCTTGGACTCCAGCCAGGTATTTCTATCTCCTTTCCCAGCAAACCTTCCCACTTTCAGAAGATAACAAAATTTAGGCAAGACTACTAAAAGAGATGGAAAGATTTCAGGAGGCTGTGGCAGCAGCTACAGCCTTTGCTGTCTGGGTTCTGTGCACATCACCTCTAACAGGGATAAGTGCAACCTGGCATTTCAATAATATTACTGCAGGAGCGGTTCTTTTCTGCAGCATGCTACAGCGTCTTGTGCAGCCTCAGATTTGGGATCATTTTGACATCTGGTCTGTGGCACTCATCCATCTGTTGTAACTGAGTAGGTGTTGGGTGGGGTTGACAGGAGAGACTTGTTTAAGTGCTTGTTTTCATTCTGCAGAGGAATGGCAGAGCCACCAGTTCAGTAATTAATTAAATACTCATCTTAAATAAAAAAAAAGGTGTGTGCTGAAATGTGGGGACATTGTTCCCATTTCTGCTTGGTTCCATTAGTTTTAGGATGCCTTCCTCATTGGGCTGGCACTCTGGTTTCTATTCCTGACTCAGCCAATTGCCTCCTGGCTGAATTTGGATAGGTACTCCATCTTTTGTGCAGCAGTTACCCTCTCTGAAAAATGCATTCAAAGTAAAATACCTATTTTTTATAAACTTTGAAATCTGCTGTTAAAAAATGCAACAGGATAGGTGGCCAATATCATTACTAACATTATATTAATTTAGAGGTTTTCTATTCAAATAATTATAATTTTTACGATGACTTTGCTGTCATCTGCTCATAGCAAAAGAAAGGTTCTGAGCACAGTGAAAACAAATCCACAACTTCTATGGCTGACTCTCTGCGTCTTTTGGGAACTTGTTTCTCTCATTTCACTCAGAACAAAAAATACAACTTGCTTAACTGTCTGCTCATAATCTTCCCACCATTCACAAATGCATGGTGCACTGAGCAACCATGTCCTTCCCTGTGAGTGACTCGGGAAGGTTCTACCTGCTCTGTTTTAATTCTGGACAGACCTTGGTGTTCATTTCTTTGCCTCAGGACAGTGACTCCTGCTGTTCTGTTTGCCAGTCTTCTTGGATGTAGTTGTGCTTCCTATTTAGCAATGAGTTTTTTAGCACAGTGAAAACAAATCCACAACTTCTATGGCTGACTCTCTGTGTCTTTTGCGAACTTGTTTCTCTCATTTCACTCAGAACAGAACACAAAAATACAACTCCTTGTTTAACTGTCTGCTCATAATCTTCCCACCATTCACAAATGCATGGTGCACTGAGCAACCATGTCCTTCCCTGTGAGTGACTCGGGAAGGTTCTACCTGCTCTGTTTTAATTCTGGACAGACCTTGGTGTTCATTTCTTTGCCTCAGGACAGTGACTCCTGCTGTTCTGTTTGCCAGTCTGCTGGGATGTAGTTGGGCTTTCTATTTAGCAACCAGTTTTACCCTGCTCTGTGATCAGTTTATGGATTGAAGAAGTTATTGAAAACACTTGAAAATGCCTTCACTATTACATCAAGTTGCAAAAGTACTACATACCTAAGGGAACAGGGGAACTCCCTATGCATAGCTAAATATAGCAATTTTTGTCCAACATGTCCAATCCTGTGAGGTTCTGACCACCTCCACAAAACCCTGGCACAGGCAGGGATGCTTGGAGCAGCATGCAAATTGATGTTTTGTGACTGGCAGGTATGAATGCCACATTCATTAATCCCAGAATATACAAAGATGTGCACCAAAGTGTGGAGATTACACAGCCTGTGCTTGGGAACAGAAAACTGTGCAATGTGACTTTTCACTTTCCTCCTTGCCCTTCTCCTGTACACACAGCAAGAGGTGTTAGCCCAGGAGTCTCTGTAGGAGAGCTTGTGGGAAGGCATTGGATATTGAATGCTTTGTGTTTTCTGGTGGTCTCTAAAGCCTGGAATCTCAGTGCTCTCAGAGCTTAGCAACTCTGCACCTAAGATTATCAGTCCTGTTATAAAAAACAAAAGTCAAATCCTGGGCTTTCAAATGCAGTTTCTTCTAAAATACTCTGTTAAAGAAGATCAGAAGCATCCACTGGGGACACTGATTAAGAAGAACAAAACGCAATCTCTTTTTTATTTTTTGTTTTGTTTTAGATAATAAAAAAATTCAGTGTCGGTAATATCACCCTGGAGGTATCTACCATTTTACCTGTAATGTTACTCTTTGCCAGGGAAAGGTGGAGGAATTAAAAGGATTTTATTTGTAGATCAGGTTAGGCAGAGAGGTTTCATATGATTATTTTTTAGCTTGCAGACTAAAGCATGTACTGTGTGTTGGAACTAAATTCCGTTTCTCTGCTGTGATTTGTGTCATAAGTTTCTTCTCTAAAGGATTTCCCTCTCTGTAATTTCCTCTGGTGACTCCTGGACCCTGAAGTGCCACTAGCTACAAAATTACAGATAGGAGTATTTTGAACTTCAGTCATTCACGAGAAATTCATAATCCTGACATCCCACAAATACTGTATTTGGTGTGAGATGAAAGGAACTTATTCACTGCTTTAATCATGTTCTATTCATTTCTATAAATGAGGACTTCTCTTTATTCAAGCATCTCTCCATTTCTTTCTTGCCCACTCCAGGACTGACAAAATTTCAAATAACTCACAACAAACTGAACACTTTTTGCAGCAGAACATGATCACTGCAGGAGTAAGGGAAGGAAAATGCACAAGAACAGTGAAAGGAACCTTTGGATTACAAAATTTAGTCATTTTTATAGGAAAAAATGTGATGGCAGTATGGTATAGTTCTCCCTAAAACTGGATCACAACTGTTGTAAGACACTAAGTCCTATTTTTGTACAGCCTTCTCTTCTGTGTCTCTCCTGAGGACCAACCCTGGGTGAACCTCACTGTGCCAATCCAGGCTGAGCTCAATTTGCTGTCAGTTATAGAATCCTCAAATCATAGAATAGTTTGGGTTGGAAGGGACCATTAAAGGTCATCTAGTCCATCCTGCACCATGCAGTTTCCATTTAGTATCAAAATATAATTCCTCTTATCAGCTGTAGACTTTCTGGCTTTATGTTTCCTTTTGCATTTCTGATCTGTGTGAGATCATTGCCCTGGCTGGTTCAGTATGCAAAGGCAGGGAAATAAACATGGAAATAAACATGGAAATAGGCAGAAGTGATGCTGCAGCCAGTTCTAGCCAAGAATTTAAAAAACCTGAATCTTCAAGGAATAACACTAGCTTTTTTTTTTTACAAAGTAACACTACTACTACAGAAAAAAATTCCTAATATTGTGGCAGAACAAAATGAAAGACTGAATTTATTTTCCCAACTGCATTGATTATATAATTTACTTTTATGATATGTTCCATCTCCTCACTTAACAAACCAGCTCTTTTGGTGCATTTTGGGTCCATTCTGTGCTTAACTCTTGTTCAGCAGGGTGACCAGACCAGCTCACTTGGGTGAGGAGCCTGCCTGTGTTAGAGGGGCCCCTCTCGCTGCCCTCCAGGTTCTGGTGCTGCCTGGAGCCTCTCCAGCTTTGCCTTCAGGGGACTGAGCACCAGCCTGCCCCTTCCACTGCTGCTCTGCTCTTACATGACAAAGAAAGTAAGAGGGTTTGAGAGCTTTTTCATAACCTGAAAGTGTTTTCAGAGAACACAAAATATTTCCTCTCATATTTGGCACTTTCCATGTTGGCAAAGCAATAAAATAATGCCACTTTCATAAATAAACTTCATCTCAGTTTATTTGGTACCCCAAGTTTTTCAGAGTCATCTTGCCCTGGATGACCAAGGGGACAGATAATTCTCCCCATGTTGTTATGTTTATACGTCCCACCTTATTGTTCTGATAATTCATCAAAGTATTCTACCAGCTTCCTTGCCAACCTTTCGTTTTTCATTCCTGCAACAGTTCCTTTGTTTTGTAAAACAGATCTAGGGCAGAATTTCACATCTCACTTCATGATTTAGATTTTCTTAACAACATCTTCTGAGATAAATTATCAAAGACTTTCTGAAATTTCCTTAAAATTTTATATTAAATGGTTCTGCATAATCACCGAGAACTTCAAGATTTTTTTAGGAAATTATAAAAGGCATGTTTTGCTGTTACTTGGATCACCCATGCTTAGCATTAAACAGATTTTTTAGTTTGCTAACATATACTTCAACATTTCTTTCTTTTTCATTTGGTTGAGATGATCCTGATTTTAAAGTAAAATACATGCAATGTTCTGTTGCTTTGGTATAGCAGAATAGCCTATTTGTAAGGGGAACTTGCATGATTTTGTTAACAGCTATCAGTCTTGATTGATGCCATCTGCTCTGGGAGGTTTGTTACTTTAGCATGTCAATCCTGCAGTTTCTCTTCTGATACCTCAGTGTTTGACAGGCACCCATCTACAGTAATTAAATAGAATATCTAGAGACTGACTGCATTTTCAATTGGTAAAGACTGATGGGAGGATATAATGTAGTCTCTATAATTGTATCTTGTCATTTTTAACTGCCCCTTTGATCCAGCAAATTCACTAATTCTGTTTTAGATATTTTAATTTCTCGTTTGTTTGTAGAAATGTGTCTCTTTGCATTTGAAATATCCTCTCAGTCCTCCTGTTTCCCGTGTTTCATTTTCCCTTGCCAGTTTACGTTCCTGTCTTTTAGGTTAGCCAGGGCTAGATTTCCTTTTCCTGAGGTTACCTGTTTGGTTCATCATGCTGTGTTTGTTTTTTCTAGCCTTCCTGCTTCCTTTTTGGTTTCAGGGTATGCATACCTTCTGTGATGCAATTACCGTAACCTTAAGTAGTTCCATGTTGAGGGTAAAGATTGTAATGCCTCCACTTCTGACTCGTTCTCTGCACTTCTGTGCAACTCTCTCCTCCCTCCAAATGCAAGAAATTTTAAGGATTATATTTTAATGGCAGTGCAGTTTAAGTGTTATATTGTTATTAGGCTTCTATCTGCACCCGAGGAGGCTTTATATGATGTTCTGTATTTCCTGTCTTTCACCAGGCTGGGGGGGAAATTGTGTATTAGCTTCTTTATTTAGGACTGGCCCAGACCCAAGTCTCTACACTTCCAGAAACTGCATGAAGTGCAGTTGTGACACAAACAAGCAAAAAATACGATTTCAAATAAAGGTCCTGCCAAGGCGCTTTGAAGGGAAATGATAAATTCAGATTGGTCAGACCATTCGATGCTGAAGCAGGCTTCAGTGAGTTCAAGGGCACTAGCAGGGTTTTAGAAAAAAGCTGTGTGTGTTATCAGGCTGGTGGTCTCTAGAAAGGTAAGACTTGCTTTGTTTTTTTTTTACAACATGATCCTGTTTAACCATGTTTGCTAAACAAGTAGCTGGGAAAAAGATTAAGAAAAATCCTGGTGTAAGACCAAGAGACACACATGCTTTGTTTTAGCATCTCTCTGCCATGGTAGGACAAACTGCTTTAATCAGTTTCAAAAACCATGCACAGTTCTGGAACCCAGAGGAAAAATAGAGGCATTTATGGAAAATGCCCAGGGCGCTGAGAAGGGGAGGAAAGGGAAGAAAGAAGAGACATCTTGCCTTCTGCTCACACACTGGCTGGAGGAATATGATCTGTACAGGGAGGAAAAATTAGGGAAGGGTCAGGCAAAGCTCTGACTATGAACAAATGGTTTGCATGTAGAGCCTGGCTATGAGAGACACCAGATCACTGGACTGCAAAGATGCAACCAAGTCACACAGGTCCAGCTTAGACTGGGGAACCTGGGAGTGCTCCAAGTCTGGATGAGTTGGATCCAATTCCATCCCAGTTCCCTTCCTTGCAGGTGAGCATGGCAGCCAGGGGGGAGCTGTGCACCCTTCAAGCCACATCATTGCCAGTGTGGACATCTCAGGAGCACAGCAGGGCACAAATGTCACTGCACACGGTGGAGGCCACTTCAGAGAGAGTGTCCCCAACTTCAGAGAGAGTGTCCCCAACTTCAGAGAGTGTCATCAACTTCAGCATGGTGGAGTGGGCCCTATTTGGCTGTGGCTGACTGAAGTCAATGGGAAAAGTCTCCTTCCTGATATAAATGCAGGATTGACACCTTTACAGAGAAGCAGCAATCTCTAGCTTTGTATTACGTCCTCTGTGGCCATGGCAGTAAGACAACATTACATTCACTGGAATTCAGCTTTGAAAGGGGTTGCATAAAAGAAAACAACAGCACCACCATACTTTTTAGGATAAAACTAAAGAAGAAATTTTTTTCTTGAAACTGACCCTTGGCAGCCTGTTTAAAAGAGCTTGAAACTATCTGAACTACACAAGAAGGAAAAAAAAGAAGAAAGAAAAACATCCCCACAAGGGCTGAAAAATCACTTCAGTAATAGATGGTTTTTAACTTTACATCAGAAAATGTTTGGCAGGCATAATTTTAAAGTGTTAGGAAAATGTGTGTGATGACTGTTTGGGTGAAAGAGCAAATGTAGTCCACAGTGAGATTTATCAAATGTCCACATAAGCAATCAGAATCTGGCAGGGCCAGCCGCCCGTGGAGAGGGGCAAAGAGGATCACAGCTCTAAACTCTGAAAATTTAATGAAGCCCACTGACTTCTCACAGGAAGTTTTTTTTGAGCATGTTCGTGTGTCATGGGAATGCTAGTGAGCACAAGGCTATGACAAAATGCCAGCTATAAGGCATAAGTGAAACAAAGCACTCCAAATTCCACCAAAATCCAAACCACCCTTTTTCTTTTTTAAAGCTGCAAATATTCTTGATGTCTCAACACCCCTGAGCATCCTTATGTGTTATCCTTAATCACACAAACAAGCCTATCGACCTGAATGGGGTTATCAGGACCCTTCCAGGATTGGCCTCTTTTCACAGAGACCACAAAAGCACCAAATTTCTTGGGGCTTGCACAGGAATACGTACAGAGGCTTGAGCTCCAGAGGAAGGAGCAGACAGTGCTGTCTGGGGGATTCATGAAAGCAGGAGCTGACTATCTGTTTACAAAGGGAAAGAGGGACACCAAGGCAAAAAAAAAAAAAAAAAGGAGCTATGGGGCTAGGGGGGAAACAAGCAGACAAAAAAAAATGCAGTGAAAAGAACAATGTAGTTTTCCTTAGTTTTATGCTAGAAATGTCAAAGCAGCTTGCTTTTGTCATTCTGCTGGAATAGCATCCTCTCAAAGTGTATTTTTCCAGCATCTTTTGTGGGACAAGAAGATTTTAAAAGAAAGGTTTTTATAGTTCAGACACCTCATAGATCTCTCCTCCCACTGCTTGACACATGACCTTGTTGCAGCAAGCGATGACACTTGGGAAGGTGTGTGCTGGGGAGATTCCTTGGAGGGTGGCGCTGTGACAGCAATGTACACCCATCCAGAGTGCTCCTGGCTCCTGTATGCCTGAAATGAGGCACCAGATGACACGCCCAGGCAATAAGGTGTCCAGACCTGATGTGGGCTTTTGGAGAGTGATAGAGGTGCTAAAAATATGTAACAGCCAGGCCCTGCTGTAAACGCCAGAGGAGGGAACCAGATGGGTGAGTCTTATGCTCCTTGTAAGAGACTTGACAGGTTTTGGATAATTCGTTTGTGTAGACTGCAGGCAAGCCAGCAATACCTTGGTCTAGAGCCCACACGTGGGAAGTATGAGTGGGAGTTGGGTGTACCTTGTGTCTCCCAGGAACAGGCTGTGTCCTACATGTAAAAAGTCAGAATTTCATCCTGTTTTTCACTTTCATCAGAGCTGTGCTGACTTTCCAAATCCCCAAGGATACATGAAAGTCATATGTCTGTTTGGCCCAAATTGCTAGCAACTCATACTTTCCATACGAAGCTCACCATAAAATAACAAAAAAGAAATTACTTAATTGAATATGCTTGGAACCTAATATCAGAGGAGTGTAACAAATAGGAAACAGTCAAGCGCCATACAATCAAAGAGTTAGGGAGAAGTTACAAATTTCAACACACATGCAGCTGCCTTGTGGAAAAACAACCAAAACCATTACATTTAACATGGCTATGCATCTAGAATAATTTCCATCTAGACATGGAGAAACACTTAATATATTTTGCTTGAGATTTCCCTGTTGTATTTTCTGGAACTAAAAGGGAAATTGTGAAACTCTGCAGCCAAGTGATTAGTCTAAGGTCACAGGGCAGGAGATCTGGAAGAAGAAATTTGGAGTCTCGGTAATGTACTTTAACCACAATACCATCCTTCAGTCTCTTTCACGCTGATGACTTTGGAACTAGCTTTAAAAGATCCAGTGAGAAGCAAGATGGGAGTGATAGATAGCTACACTAGATAGCCAAAGGCAACAAAAAAAGATTAGAGACATGTGGGGGTATTTCTAAACAAAAAGATTAAAACCAGAACTATTTCATTTAGAAAGGAAAACAGTAAAAGATGATGGAATTGAGGTATATAAAATAATGAATGGTGTGAAGGAGAAATCAGATGCCCTTCATAAAACAAGAGGGCACCTAATGGAATTACAAAAGGCATTAGCTTATAAATGAACAAGGATATCACTCCACAGCTTATCTCTCAGCAACCTGTGGAACTCTCAGTTGCAGGACATTGATGCAAGTACTTGAGGAAGACTAAAGAAAAAAGGAAAGACTGTATGCGGGCAGTAATAAACACAGATTTTTGAGTTAAAGAAAATGCCTCTTAAGAGCCACAGTTTTCCCTGAAAGAACCACCTGAGAAAGAGTTGTTTTATTCCTGACCAGAGCTCTTCCCAAACAGGAACGCTCCTGCCTCTTGGTTCCTCAGGACGTCTCTTCCTTGAAAAAGCATTACCAAGCCTCAGAAATTCAGTTTTCTGCTAATAGCAAAAATCACGTCCTCATTTTGCCTCCAGGAATCCCAAGCTATTTTTATACCACAGAGGCCACTGTAAGGAAAAGCTGGAGGATATGGAAGGTTGCACTTTCTCATTTTGTCTCTCAGCTCACATTTGCAGTCATCTTGAACTCCACTGTTTCTTTTCCCCTTCTCCAGAGCCAAGCTGCAGATCCATGTAAGATTTCACCTGGATCTTGTCAGTGACCATCTCCTGAATGCCTAGAATAAACCCACTGGCCTTTTGTTTGTCCACATAGGCTGGTGTCTCCCTTTTGACTCTGTTTGAATTCCTCCCTTGGACTTTCACCAGTCTTCAAGGCTCTCCCTAACTTCCTTGCATCTGTGAGCCTCCTTTGATAGCCAGGGTGTAAATTGTCCTCTGCCCATTTAGTCAGCCCTTTTCTCATTTTCTCCTGTAATGGTCTCCAAGCCTTCACCTCCAGCCACCAGCTGGGACAGCTGCCCTGCTGTCCATCACTCTGGGCCCTCTCCCATACAGATGTTAACAAGCCGGCCCTCCCAGACGTCTCAACTCCAGCTGTCCCTTGATAACCACGTGAGGGGGTAAAATCTAACCATAAATCTGTAAAACTTTTCTTAACCTCTATACATTATATTTGTCTATTAATTGTGAGAGTCAATCATCACGTTACTCATCTATCACACTTCATCTCCAGCCACCAGCTGGGACAGCTGCCCTGCCATCTCTGGCCCTCTCCCATACAGATGTTAAGCCTGTCAACCCCTTTCCTGCCGTCCCACTTAGAGCAGAGCAGGCTGCTGTAGATAAATGGTGTCACACCTGCCTGTTAGTGGCAAGCCAGGAATGTCTGTTTACCTTGCGGGAGTGGTCCTTAGCGCATGGATTATCTCTCTTTAGTGTCTAGAAAGGATTGGGTGTAATGAGTACATAATGGGCTACAGAAATGATAACGATCTGTGAATTATTCAGCACCGGTCCCCTGTGCTGAACGGCCCATCAACATCTCTTAGGGCAACTTAACCTCTTGGTGAGTCTTGCCTTGTTTAGAAAGCATCCTGGGGAGACTCGCATCGGTATTTTAGCTAGAGACCCACATTTCATTCCATTCCCTAGGTCCTGGCGAACGGGGCGCTCCTCCCTCCTTCCCTTGGAATCTCTGTGATCATGCTGATGGACCTGTATTCACCTTGTAAGCACCTCTTCCACCTAATGCTGTCGCAGAGTTCAGTTCACGGAGGGAAATAAAGCTGTTTCAAGGCAAAGTGCTCTCAGGAAGCAAACTTTCAGATGCTTCGGCAGCCCCTGGAGTCTTTGGTTTGCAACAGTAATTCGGAGTTATACTCAACACCTGCCCCCTCTCCTCTTCCGGCTCTCCCGGCAACACTGATGGCAGCAGATATTATTAATTGTGGAATACCTGCAGTGCTCTGCTGCAGGGGGGGAGATGGTCCTGCCCCACCAGGATTTACAGACTGGGCATGAAAGCAAATTAGCGTGCTGAAAGTTGACTGGGTGACTGGATGATGGAGAGGATGTTTTGAAGTTACGTTTGTAAGAAAGTGAGGAAAAGAAAAATGGGCTTTTTGCTCATGTTTCTTTGCTGAATCTCCCCTCTCCTTCTTATAGAATGTGTTGGAAATAAAGTGAATGCCACTAAAGAAATCATAGAAAAACTGCAAGCATTAATGGTCTAATTAGGAAAAATTGAAGAACTATAGAAATAGTTTTGCAGCTAGAACGAAAATAAACTAAGGATCCTATGTGAATAGCAAATCAGAAATTCCTCCCACTGACAAAACTTATGCAAAATTTTCACTGATTATAAAAATAGATATTTTTTTTTTTCTGTGAAAAATTTTGTGTTTTGAAAAATGTTTCTGTCAGTTGGCATTTTTCAAATTCTATCTAAGGAACATAACATTCAAAATAAATAGTGGTTTTGGGGTATGGAAATTGATTGTTGACACATATATCTACATATCTATATAAATGTGTTTATTCTTTTAAAAAGCTAACTGTTTTGGCCACTGATAGAAATGTTGATTAAAAAACTTAATCAACCATAGCCTATTGGTCACAACTAAGGTCACTGAGGTACCTTTTTGGAAATATTCTCCAAGTAGCCCAGGTTTTAAAGGCATGCACAAAACAGAGTATTGCCAAATTTAAGGTCTCACTTTAAATGCTGCATCTTCTAGATAATGCATCTGAAAGTGTTCTGGGAAACTATTGCCTAAACAGGCCCAGTTTATATCCACATTTATTGTCATTTAGCTTGAACAGCTACTTCTCTTCTCTCTGGGATTCACTACCTGTGTGCCTTGAGAGGGAATTTTCATATCACTTTGCAGACTACACATTGCTAAAAAGGACATTCAAGCCTCTTCTAATCTCCTTTCAAAAGACAGACTGTCCATTGCCCCGTCAGCCTTCTAGCTGTGGCTCCAGCTCAAGCTCACTCTCCTCAAAGATGAATGTTTGGAGATGCACACTGTTCTACAGATTTAGTTTCACCTGTTACTTATGCAGAAATACTAACATTTCCTCCTGTCTACTGGAGATATTTTGCCTGAGACAACCTCCCATCATTTCTGCCCAATCCAATCATGATGAGGCTTCAGAGATCACCTGTGAGAACTAAAAGCTGACAGGTGAGGTCTGACAAAGCCTAGTACAGCAGTTCTGTTCCCACACCAGCAGCCTGTTAGATAGAGGCAACCACAATCACAGAGTCAGAAGTGGGATGCACATGCCTGTGGCTCTGTCCTGCAAATAATCCTGAACTATGCCAGGGAAAATAAGGGAAAACCCATAGATGCCTATCCTGAACCTGAGGTTTGAGGCAGAACTGAGTCTTAAACGCTGGCTGAGGGGGAACAACCACAGATGTAAAGGTCTTGTTTGAGAATGAGAAGCAGAAAGAGCCATTAACCTGTGTGAGACAGATCTCCTTTTCCTATCATCTTTGAGCAACACTGCTGTTGAGAGGTGTTTTTTTCCGTTTGGGTTTGTTTTAAAGGCTTTTCCTTATCCATAAGTGCACTGGGCAAGGAAGACTAGTTGAGTAAAAGCCATTACATAACTTGTCAGGGTTTGTTGTCCTTTGTCCCAGCAAGCACTCCTAAACTTTGCATCCCTCACCCGCAGACTTCGGCTGCCTACAAACCACCTGCAAAGTCTGCACAAACCTGCCAACCACATCAAACCCTGACTTCCACTGCCGGTGGGGGAAGGCAGCCAGATGAGGAGCTGTCAGGAAGAGGTTATCAGGTGAGCCACTCACTTCATAAACACGGGATTACAACTGAACTTTCTACAGCATCAGCTTTGGCTCATTTGGATATGGGATGTTGTTCATCTGATTTCTGGATCAAGAGCATGATTGAAATGCACATTAGAGAACCCAAGATTATTAAAGCTACAGCATACATCATCAATATGGAATGTGCTAATGGCTTTCACTTCTACTGTTTTTTTGAAGGTGTTATCAGCTGGGAAGATAGTAGCTACTCCCTTCTCCTGCCTAGACATTCTCTAAACATACATACTCAACCTTATTTACCAAAGAAGTAGAGAAAGAAGAGATCTCTGCCTGCACGAGTAGTAAAGGTGGGCAAAATAAAAATGAAGATGTGCATTTTATATTTGTCTCCTTCTAAAATCAAACTTGTTTCTTTAAAGAAAAATGTATTCTATGGAAAGTGGGACAACTGAAATCTGTATTTTAACACAGAAAAACAAATTAATGCTTTGTGAAACAACACAGAAGTCAATGGCACTATACCAGAGATTAATTTTACCCAGGCTGTAAAAAGAAAATATAAATGCAACACAGACCAACAGAAAAGATTCCATTTACAGTAAGAATTATGTTTCTGTCAGAAAAAAACCAACAACTAACTAAATTTATTTCCTGGAAGGAGATCCAACTTGGCTCCGCTGCAACAGCGTAAAAAGATCCAAAATAAGTAACAGCAGGCATCTCTGCTAAAATTTGCTTCTGATCAACATTATTTTTCCTCTGGTACAAGAGAAGAGTTGAACATGTACTGCAAGTGAGGCACAGTAGTTTACTGCACAGAACATGAGAAAGGAGGCTCAAGCTCTGGCAGTTAAAACTCTGCTCAGCCAGGGAGCCAGGACAAGGTCTTAAACAAACCATATGCACTCTGTGGAGCTAATTCCCAACTAAATGCTCTCTATTTCAGACATACAAGCTCAAATTGGAGCAGGGGGAGGGGGTGGAACAGTCTTAATTACACCCAAATTCCATGCCTGCTTCTCCACACATGAGGATGTCAGGTCAGACCCTCACTGCAGTGATGTCAGCAGCACTTGAGGGAATGTCAGCTCCCTGAAGTACCAGCATCTTCCTAAATTCATCTGATGACATGAAAGCAGGAACTTCATATTGTGCTTCAGTGGAGGCAGTTTGTATATACCAGCATACATTAATAAATGAAGAGTAAAGTAGTACAACCACAATCTGTACATCTGTGTCTGCTTTATGGTATCCTGAAAATATTTCTAAAGTAGTTGGAATACAGAAAGCAGAAATTATCATTCCTTCCCAGCTGGGCTCATGTGAAATGCTTTCTGACTGTGACTGGCAGATTTGGTATTTCGTTAATTGTGGGAGACCCCACTTTGAATAATGTACAAACATTTGTTATGATCAGTGAATATTTCCCTTCACATCGCATTTTCTCCATACATAAACTTACCATAACCCAATAAAGAGCCTATGTGAGCAAGTCTTCTACATGCAGCCTTTCCACTCTGCAGGGGAAAGCCTGGCTGTTTTTTGCAAACAACGTTCACGCAATTTTTCATTTCTGCCTGAGTGAGAACTGCAATGAATGGAAGTTTTCCTCACACAAAATCTTATGGCGTTCTTAGGGTGTTCCAACATAAAACTGAAGGTTTCATTCAGAGACATCTAGCAAGAAATGCTTCTCAGAATCCTGAGTAAAAAAACCTGCACTAGACATGAGGAAATCGTTCATTTAAAAAAACCCACAATATCGAAACCCAACCAGGGAACTACACTGAGGTGACAAATGAAACTCTACTGAGGAAAAAAAAAAGAAGAATAATCAAAAGCCAACCGAGTCCTAAAGTTTCACTGCAATTTGTCTTTCAAAAGTGGATGTACACCAAATACGCCCCCTAAAATCTTGCATCTAATTCACTCATGGTCAAAATGGAATTTACATTAAGTCAGTGTTTCTAAGGGACAGAGGAACACATAAGGTCCAAACTTGACTTAAATCCAGAAGAATTCCACTGAAATCAATGGTTACAGCAGTGCAAATCAGCAAGAGATCTAAATCTGTCCTAGCTGATTCCAGATCTATCTTTTATTTGCTATATGGCTTCAGGCAAGTCAGTGACCTTCTTTTTATTTCTCAGTTTCTCCATCCGTAAAATGGTGATAATATTGTTGTAATACATGAAGATTGAGGGGACTAATTAGTTCTCTAACACGGTCTGGATATGGAAATTTCTCGGGATCAATGATTTTTAGTCACCTCCATCATCTTTATTGACTCTTTATAATCTTAATGCTTGGCTTTTTGCTTGCTTGTATGTTTCTCTTTTAAAAACCACAAGCCATTGCCTGGCATCCTTATTCAAGTTTTACGCTGTTTACTTCCATGGCAGGATTCACTTGAGAAAACAGAGTACAAAATTTGGAATTGGCCCCAACAACAAACGGTGAGGCTATTTCAAACAAAACTCATAAATCACTGCATGAAATTAATACCGTTTACGTTCGTTTTTCCAAGAGCGCAGTTTATTAACCGATGCCCAAACAACCACGGCACAAACTAGAAAGTCGCAAATCTTTCTTCACCCTTATCTGAACAAAGCACGCTGCGCTGGCATTTGAAGGGACAGCGGTCTTATTCAAACAGTTAAAGCGGGGAAAAATAAATAATGAAGAACAACCCAACCTGAAAACACCCTCACGTCTGACAGCTCTGAGAGGGACCTCTAGCGTGTGCTAGAACATTTTGTGTTGTGCTTCGGGCGCAATTAATACACCAAAATCACCGCAGTCATTTTGAATAGGCACAGGGAAGTTTCGCCAAGTGCCTCCGACCCGCGGGGCCTGCATCCTTCCGCGGGCACTGCCGAAACTATTAAACCGACACTTTTTTTTCCTTTTTTTTTTTGCCTGCCGCCCTCAGCGTGCGCAAGGAGCCAACTTCCCCCGGTCACCCCGGAGTTTCCCCGTCCCCACGCCCGCAGCGCACAGCCCCCTTTCCTTCCACGGCCCCCGGGAGCTCGGGGGCAGCTGAAGCTGGAAAGTTGCGTTCCAGGCCCAGCTTCTCCTGTGGGCTCGTGACCGGGAACAACAATTACGGGAGCCACCAACTGCACCGCGCCCCCGCCGCGAACCGGGCGCTGCCCGCGGGCACCGGGCGGCCCGGCCCCTTCCCTCCTTCCCTTCCCTTCCCTTCCCTTCCTTCCCTTCCCTTCCCTTCCCTTCCCTTCCCTTCCCTTCCCTTCCCTTCCCTTCCCTCCTCGGCAGCCCCCGCCGCCCAGAGAGGGAAGCGTTTCGCCCATCTTTAATTCCCCCGAACAGTCAGAGCACGCTCGGTGCCCGCGGGGCGCGCTCACATAAACTTGTACCGCGCTGATTGGAAACAGGCGGCGGGCGGCTTGCTTTCTTCTTCCTTTTTTTTCTTTCAAATTTTTTTTTTTTTTTTTTTTTTTAGCCGGCAGACCCGGGCTCCCTCATCCAGGCCGGCGTCGGACACAGGGAACGGGGCAGCGCTGCCGGTCCCGGGGGGCACCCGCGGTCCCGGCGCGGAGGGAGAACGGCGGGGCCGCCCTTCCCTCCGCCGCCCCGGCAACAAAGGGCGCCGCGGGGCGCTCCGGAGGGGGCGCGGGCATGGGGGAAGGTGCCTCCCGCTCTCGCACACACAGACACACACAATGGCGGCCCCCTTCTGCAGCCCGGCGAGAACAATGCCGGGCGCACAGCCCCAGCGCGGAAACACTCACGTTTAAATTAAACACATCCCCCCACCCTCCCTCCCCCCCGCCCCGCACACACCGCCGGCGCCCGAGTCCCCCCATCGCAGCGGCGGGGAAAGGAGGCGCCCCCCGCGCGGCCCCCTCCCTCCTTCCCTCCTTCCCGCCGCTCGCCGCCGCTCGCCGCCCGCCTCCCCGCGGCGCTGCGCGGGGGCGCGGGGTTACGCGGGGGAGCGCGGCGGGCGAGGCGGCCGCGCCGCGTCCCCGCGCGGGGTGCGAGCGCCCGGCACATGCGTGGAAGCGAGAGGCGCCCGAGTCCCTCCGCACCCTCCGCTGCAAACAACAACAATCCCGAGCAGCCCTTACCTGGAACATCGGAGCCGCCAGAGTGTCCCTCTTTTTTTTTTTTTTTTTTTTTTTTTTTTTCCTCCCCCCTTCCTTTTTTTTTTTTTTTTTTTTCCTTCCTTCCCCCCTTCTTTCTCCCCTTTCTCCCCACAACTCACACTTCCGATATTTCTCTCTCCCGGCAGCGGTCTGCTCTCCTCGCTACACCAGAGAGAAATGCAATAGCTTGGCTAAGGTAGACAGAGCAAAATACAGAGAATAGTTGCTCCAGGGCTTTGAAACCCCTCAAGGCAAGGATCAGGATACAATTAGCTCATGTCTCTACCTCCAGTCTGAATCAATCTCCGAAATAAAAGTTAAATTAAATTAACTGATCACACGGGCATAAAATTGATCTCCTTCGAAACGTGCATATAGAAAGATATATATATATATATATCGCGTGTATATTTTTTCGGATTTTTTTGGTGGAAAAAACAGTCTCATTCCAGCCTACAACTTGCTTTTTACTCTCCTCTTGCACAGAAAAGCTGATTTTAATCGTTGTGATTAGTTTTGATGTAACGTTTCCGCGGGCGATTTCTGCAAATGGATGGAGTGTTTCTTTGCCAGAAGAGGGAAAAGCAGCAGATGATGATAATTATAAGGATTGTTGGTTGTTTCTTTCTTCCTTTCTGTCTCTCTCTTTCTTTTTATTTGTATTTAGCTCTGTCTCTTCACTTTCTCGAGTTGACCTGACATTGCCATTGCACTAAGGTCTCACAACTTGTTGATTAGGATCACCTCCCGTTTTGATCAAGGGATATGGGATAATTTGGCAGTGGAGCAACACATTTTCTGTTCCCTTGGCTATATAACTTCCCAAATGACGTGTATAAAAATAAGCACATGGAGTCTGCTTTGCCCCAGTCGAGTCTGAATCAATGCCTGGGGGTGATACACAAACTCATTTCAAATGTTCAACCATGCAGAATTGCAAAAAGATTGAAGGAGTTGCACTGCATTTTTAAAATTTTTCTACATGTGTCTATCTATATTTATTTTTTTTTAAGCAGCAAAATTAAAATAAAACAAATCCGTGTAAGCAAATCCTGGAATTTACCACTTAGGTACATGTGACATGTTTCCAAACGCTACTAACTTTCCTTCCCCAATTACCCAATTACAATGGAACCTTGCCTTTTTAATTTTCTTTGCACTGCAGCTTGCAGCTGCCTTCTCCTGAAGACAACGAAACCGTAAATAGACAAATAATTTACAAATCTTACTCTTGGTCACTTTCCCCTTATTCCACCTTTTTTTACCTCCCACGCCACTGTGTATTGCTTTGTTCCAAGCCTCTGCGCAGAGAAGCTGTATTAATTTGTTGTTGTTGCTGTTAGAGTGGACTGTTTTGTCATAAACCCACGGGTCACCTCCCATTAGTGTCACATCCTCGCTGTATACTTTTGTGAAACGGTATGTTTCTAAGCACTTCACAGTCCATTAATTCAGGGACTTTACTGACATTTCTTAGGAGAAAGACCAGGCTACGAGGCCAAAGCTGCCCAGTAAAGCCCCTGAATAGAACCAGACTCGTCCAGAGAATATCTGCAATTAGCTTTTTATGATACGTTTTTAGTATTTTAGAGAAAGTAATGCAAAATATAACAATCGTCTTTTCTCCTACGGCAGCTGCCGCAGCCTGAGGAATGACTAATTCCCTTGCTTAAAAACGCATCCAACCCAATGCATTCTCTTTGGTTTCCCTTTTTTCTTTAAGTGATAAGCCTAATAATATGGTAGGACTTCCCATGTAGGAATCTCGCACCATTTGCGAATGCTTTGTCATTCTGTTGTAACCAGAACAAATAGGTTAATTAACCAGGAATGGCTGACAGAAATTAAAAGGAAAAGCTAGAGTAATCGCACGCTTACGTGCTCCAAGAAACGTGGCTTCATCTTCAAATTCTATTTTTAATATTCTTCCAAATACTAGCAGCACACAAGAGGGAAAACTCCCCTCAGCCATATGCCCCTTCCCCAACTGGGTTTGTATGAAACAGGATCATTGCAACCCTTACTAATGTTATGCAGCTTGAGCACAGTGATTTTAAAGTACTTAAAGCTGGTTCAACAATTTAAAGGTTCTCACGGTTTGTCAGTTCACAGTAAAGAAAAACTTCAGTTTTCCATCCAGATGAAATAAAACCTTACATAAAGTCAAGTACACCTGTGTCGTGACCCAACTTTATTTCTGTATTACAATGTGTCAACACACATACACACAAAATATGGCCTGTGTATGTGACTTTTAAATGCTTCACTGCACTTCTCTTTCTAATAAATAAATAAAGCCATGCCAGCAGCCTGGCACTCATTAGCGACCTGCATAATGCAGAGAAAAATAATCAGTAAAGGAAAAAACTTTAATTTCAAGCTAGCAAATGGCTATTATGGTGAAAGGAGAAGAAAAATAGCAATATAGCATCCTTTAAAAATATGAAAAATATCCTTGTACAGTTATTTTACCTGCAGCAAGGAGTTTATCAAATGATGTCAGCACTAGATAAGAAAAGGTATATTTTCTCATGAAGTAAAAAATCATATTATTTTTTACCTTAAGGAGGCTCATTTGGTAAAACTTTCGTCTCCAAGACAGAAAATCATGGGCTGAAGTGGGATAGGGTAAATGCCCACAGGGGCAGCTGCAAGCCCTTTTGGGTGCATATTGCTGCCTCAGTTTGTCCACTACCATACCAAGATGGGACTGCAGTATGGTTCTTCCCTCTACATGGGGATACAAAATATAAAGGCACATGAATAAAATGGAGATTTACTCAAAGAAGTCGATATTAACTGCTCCACTGAAGTACTATCTGCATCTCTTTTCACATGCAAATTAAACGTTTCCATAGTAAGGCCCAGGAAGAGGAGAGAGACCCTGGCTCTGGTTATTCTTTCTTCTTGCAGTCTGCAGTATCCTCAGCCTTCACTGTCTAAACTCAGGCCTGAGTTTACTACTGATGAGGCCAAACTCTGATCTAGGGATGTATTTTGACATTGGTAATGTTCACGAGATATAAATATAACCCATACAGGCTGCCACGTATATCTAAATAAGATAGCAGTGTTTACCTTTATTAACTCCTGGGAGGTAATTTGCATGCAAAGGAGAACACATTAAACCAAATTCTGTTCCATTTTACTTGGAGTTATCTTTTTTTAAACAGGTTTATAAAAACTACAACATGTTTGTGCATTATGAATATTTTACTGATGCTGAATAGCAACCTTAATGAGCTCAAACTGAGCTCAGTGTTTGACTTCTGAATTTTTCCTCAAATCATCACCTGTTCACAATTAGCCTCTGGAAAACTACAGTAGTTTTTCCATATCATTGTCAATGTTAACAGTTTGGAAAATTGCAGCTTTTGAACAGGCAGGTTTTCCAACGGCTGCAGATCATATGTGTCCACTTGCTAAAGGGCATTCTTTCTGATTTAGCTATAATCCTGTCTGGAAACAAGTACTTTGGCTCTTCTCAGGAAGGCCTTCTTGTCAGCTTGACCTTCTCTTAAAAGTTCCATCCTGCAGTTCATGGACTTCATGTGTGCTGCAGTCTTGTTTCAAAAATACGGAGAAGAGCAGCTTAGTGTGGAAATACAAAGCTAGCAACCGTTGCCTGCACTAGATATTTTGTCAGTGGGTCTTTTTTCCTTTGAGAAAAATAGAAAGGATTTTGCATTGCATTTGAATGGGGGAGATTTATAAACACACTTTTCCCAGATTGGTTTTCCCCAAGGAATGTTAAAAATAATGTATCTTTTTCTTTATTACCAGCAATATTTTGATGTAGTATTTGATGAAATAGATTTTGTTATTTAGCCGTGAAATGGATTGAACAGTGTGAACCCTACCAAATAGTGAAGTAATCTAAGCAACAACATCCCTTCCGCATTTGTGAGAATTACAGGGTGTTGGATCTTCTATAGGAAGGGAACGGAACTTGAGCAGCAGCAAGTGCTTCTCCCATATTTCTACAATAGTCCTTGTGGGCTGCTTGCACTTCTGTCCTTTTGCTGCTGGTTAAACAAGACCAAGTTGAACAAAACTGCTTCTACATCCCACTACACTTCCTGGTTATGTGGTTGTCCCTGTGTTAGGCAATGCAAATCCATACAGAGACAGGAATGGTGGATTTCCTTGTGGATCCCTTAGCTCTGGCCTTATGTCATGACCAGATATGACAGTTCTGCTTGCCAGTCACTGTAAGAGGGGGTGATGGCTCTCTCTGCATCCCAGCACCAAAATCTCTTGTACTGCAAGCTCCTTCAGTTGTCTGCTTCAGAGAGTAATGTCAAACTTGTTGAGTCGCTGTTTTAATGTGAAATAGCATCACTAGAATGGGACATGAAGCTATTTTTTTGTAATTTTATCATTGGTATGAAAACTCCCAGAGTGAACTCCCTTGTCCAGAAACATAAATTTTTACAGAAGGAGTGTACAAAACTCTTCTTGCTCCCTTGTGAAGCTATGCATAATCTTAAAGTCTGGATGGGTAATCAAGGGATCACAGAGTAGTTTCACAGAAAGCCTCTCCTCAGGTTTTGGGGGCTGTTTTGTGAGTGTCTTTTGGAAGCCTTTAGCACTTCTAAATCCCTCTGCCAGCAATGGAGGCTAGAGGTGCTAAAACCTCTAGCAAATCACAACACTTGTGGATAGGTTAAAAAGGTTAGGGTATTGCCTTTGAGCACATAGGTTTGAAAATGTGAACCCTACCCTGGTGTCATTGCCTCCCATGTGCATATGCATTTATAATTAACTTTGGGAAACTCTCTGCATTTCTCTCATTTTCTCTGCATTTCTCTTCCCTCCCCAGTTATTCTTTCCCCTGAGAAGAAGCTCCTTTGCTTGCTTGGTGATTCCAGAGCCTTTCTGGGGGGCACAAGAGGATAGTACCAAGCTTTGTTTCCTACCTTCAGACATTTCTGTACAGAAAACCTGTCTCTGCTGCAAAATAGGTGAGAAAGGATCCGTTCTAAACAACTTGTGAGGGCAGAGGCGAGTCAGAGAGTCAGAGTTCACCTCTGCTCCTGCTGTCTTTTACTCTGACTGGATTTCCCCAATGCAGGTTAGAAACCTCTACCCCCTCACTGAAGGCCAGATGGGGTTTTTTTTTCAGATTAGTCAATTTGTCAATTAGTCTTTTGCAAAAGGATTAATGCACTCTTACAGTTACTGTAAGCTTTTCTGGGCTGAGTCATGTGAAATACAGCAGGGTTGAGTATGGAAGGAGCCTCAGATGGTCTCACTGTTCAGAGAGACTGTGCAGAATTCAGGGCATAACTGATAATGTATCTCATGAGATTGTACAAATTGCTCTAAAATCGTTCCAATTTAACTGCTCAACTCATTCTAATTAAAGACTACACTGAGGAAAAGTGGGTAAAATGTGCTTTTGTGGGTATGTGTGTGTAGGTTGGGGGAGAAGGGAAATAGTAAGGAGAAAAATAAGCATTTGATTAACTTGTTTTCTTTTTCATATTTCAATAGCCTATAACAGAAAACATGGTTTCTACAAGTAGTATAATCTGCCTCATTCTCAGTTCATCTAGTCCAGAAACACTCAGTTTTACTTTGTGGTCCTGTTGCCTGGGCCAGAACTGCTCATGAGAAGCCCTATAATACAATGGAAGCACCTTCAGGGCACCATAGAAATTTATGTTAGTGTATCTCTTTGTGCATCCTTTGGGTGTCAGAATCTCTCTGCATTCCTACCTATAAAAATGATTCCCTGAGCACACCTATATACACAGACACAATGAGCAGAGGTATTTGGTGTTGTTAAATACTAAAACACACCAACAACCTTCCCTTGTGGATTTTTAACATTGAAAATATCATTCTCAGAAGTGTGACTCAAGTGTACCTTGAGATTTCAGAAAGTAAATTGACATTGATGTTACCGCATTCTCTTTCAACAGAGATGTGTTTCTAAACGCTCTCCTCCAGAAAATGTGTGATTCAGCATAATATGGAAATACATGAAGATTATTATTTGAAGTATGAATTTCTACCCAAGGTACCATCCTACTGAACTGAGGAAATATTTCAGAGTGATACACAATACAACTGCAAGAGAAACTCAAGCTGTGAAATCTGGATTTGTGCCTATGTTTTGAATAGCCCAAAGTCTGGGAGTGGGTATTATGATCTGGGATTTTCAAGGATCTGGATAAAGAAAGGGGCAGATCACGGGATGTGAACAGGGCTGTTGCTTCATCCACCCTTCAGGAATAGTGTATTCCAAGTCTTTAGAATTCCAAATACTGCTTGTAAGGAGTGACCTGCAGATTTTGGAACCAGATTAGTTTTCTAGAATCATTGTAGAGTAAATGTATCTTGTCAAAAGGATGTTTGAAGGAGATACTCACTACCCTTCTGCTAAAGAAGCAGCAAGTGTCTGAAACAATCCCTTTCCAAAGCAAAAACATGTTATTATTCGTATTATATTTATGTGTGGCAGAAATTATGTTATGCCTTCAACATTATACATGAACTTTGAAAAACTGGTGTTTCTCCTGTTCTTTCTTTGTAGAAACAGGAATCTGTGGAAAGCAGTGGAGCTTTTCTGTTTAGAATAATTTGGAGAAATCCACTTTTAAATCAAGAATGTTTTTCTCCCAGCCACTTCCTGAAAAGCAACAGTTATTCACATACTGATTTCATATCATTGTAATTTTTTGGGTTTGCAGGAAATTACAGGACCTGGGCTACTCTGGCCATATTTGATGGATGAATTTATGCATGCAAAGGAGGGAAGTTGCTTAAATGTTAAGTACTGTGTGTCTCCTTCTTGATTCCATATATAGTGTATATATCCCAGCTGCAGTTATAAAGGTAATTTTCATGTTTTATTAATGTCTTAGTAGCTATTTTTATATAAGAAAAATGTAAATGTATATAGTAGGTGGTGATAGACAACAGTGTTTTTGGGGGTAATGACAGCAGTCAGGGATATGAGCCTTGTGGCCTCATCACAATCCATATTTGTTAATTTCTTGGTCAAAACCAGTGGCTTTACCAGAAGCTCGTCGATATTTTAATCCATGCCCTGCTGGTCCTATCACAGCTGCTGGAGGGTCATGAAGAGACCTACAAGTTAAAGAGGATTTTAGTTGACTGCCTGTGAAAATAAACACAGTCACATCTCCTAAGGCAGAGGCTGAAAATGTCTGCCAGGGAAAAATGTCCATCTGGCAAAACTCTCCCTCTGATGCCACAGTCAATGAAAATTGCTGTGCTAGTTCATGCAAAGGCAATACTGCCATACATACCTCTGGGCAACCTTGCCCCATCCGGACCAGCAGAAGACAGATGTTGAGAGAAGTCCCTCTTGCTAGACTGCTCTGGGTTTTTTTGTGGTATTTCTTCTAGTCTTCAGCGTTCTGGTGAGCAACAGAACCATGGAGAGTACACAGGAAAGGGAGCTCTTAGAAGAAAAATGACATGATGACCACCAAATATAAATCCAGACACAATTCAAAGAAGGTGGCACAAAAGAGGCATCTCAAAAGTAAGAGCACATCAGCAGGACAGCATTGCTGCCAAGGTGACATCTATGCTAGGAACACTTCTCTGAGAGATATAAAAGCAAACAGTGCTGGCAAGGAGTCAGTGGCTTGATGTAGTTGGCATAGCTGCTGGTGCAAGGAAAGGAGAAGGGCTTGGCCAAGGCAGCTGATTGCCTTCTCCTCTCCCTGCAATTACACTGCCTGTGTGCACTGAGAGCTACTCCAAAGTGAAAAACAACTTACTGCAGATGCACCCACAGTGCCAAAGGTGGCTTATCCCTCTGTGTTCTGAACTTGTCTTCCACAGGAGAAAATGCTGCTAATGCAGCAGCCACCTTCACTCTTATGACATCAGCCAACAGAGAAAAGCAGTTCCCAAAATGATCAGGAAGGATTACAAATGCTGAGAATATATTCCTTTGGCTTTGCCTGGTGATTTGATGCCACTTGTCGATGGCTTGGCTGTGGTATTGTCTCTTTTGATTTCTCTCTTAGCTTTTGTTTTCAATTTGCCTTTTAAACTCAGTGATTAGTTAAATCCACACTGATGCCTAGGATTGTTCCTCAGTTATTTCTCTATGCTATCATACAGACAGACATGAAAATGTACTGGTTGTGACTGTGCAGCAAATTCAAGCCAAACTTAAATCAAAGTAAAAGCTATGAGGTCACAGAGAAAACCCTGCCAATTATTCCCTTATAGTCATCCAAGATAAATTTCATTTGATCATCAGTCATCCCCAAATTCAGGATACACCAAAGCTTTTCAGTTCCTCTCAAGCTTCTCACAGTCCTCTTCAATGGCATGGGACAATGAGTATCAGCAAGTGTCACTCACTCACTGTTTATTTTCCTTTGCCAGGTTGCTAGTGCAAACACTCCTTGAGGGAGGTTTTGGTGTCCCTTTGGGAGCAATTAATTTCTTTCTGTCTCAACAGCAGCCACACCCAAAACCTGAAGGACCTGGGCAGGTCCTGGGGTCCGCTAATAGCTGTGGAAAGAGAGTTGGTGTATGCAGACTTTTCAGGAACAAGTTAGACTAAACTAGGTGGAGTCTGTGTCAAAACTGGGTTAGTTTTTCTTCTGTTTTTCATTTTCTGTAGCATGCCTTAGAGTTTATTGGTCATGACTTCCCAAGAAGCTGCGTCCCTGCTTCCCTGGGAGAATCCAGTGAATACTCTTTCAGCTGCTTTGCAAACATTGACAAACTAATCCATGCAATACCCCTCGAGATAGGAAAACGAGGCAGAGAGATTATATGACTTGCCCAAAGCCGCAGAAGGAATAAGTGTCCGGGGTATTATGAGCAGGGCATATAGATCAAAGGAAATACAATGAGCACTCAGGAGTTCCCGTCTCCCAGTTTGCTTTTTACAACAGAGAACAACACTACTTTTCTACTGTGCAGCCTTTACAGGATTTTTTAGTAAAGGATCTTGTCAAAAGCTTGAAGGAAATCCAAATAAATCATCTTAACTATACTGTATTGGTGTGGATGACTTCTGTTTATGAGAGGAATTTGCTTGCTGGATTTCAGTGAGAAATGATGTTGTAAGATCACAAAGGCACAATCTATTTCTCAAGTAAAGTTAATACAACAACTTTCCTCTATGGTCTAAGCTATACAGCTGTGGGATTTGTTTTTATGTACGTTTTCAGTCTTCTTAACTAACTTAGTTGCAAAACTTTACTAAGTGAAAGATTTAAATTGTGAACTTTCTTGTAATGAATGCTTGGCTTTCAATCACAGCACTTCAGGGAGTGAGGAACCTACAAATGGATGGGTACCACATACCACCCTTCTGGATTTTTTGACAGTTACTTGGTACTTCAAGGGCTCGTATTTCCCAAGAAAAAATAACTTTCATGGCAGCTGTACTCCTTGTCAAACTGAAGTCAACAGCAAAGTTCCTATAGATTTAAATACCCCAGGTTTGTACTTCTCATTTCTATCTTGATCTCAAATTAATTTTACTGTGGGGATCATATCACAGATCTAAAGTTTAAGCTTGTGGAAACAAGTATACTGCAATTTCATATTACCTTTAGTATTGGCAACAAATATGTTGTGTTACTTTTTTTCAGGTTTTAAAAATTTCTTGGCTTATGAGAACTCCTTTACAGGAATAGTAATACTGAATACTCTTCTGTGTGTATCTCTGTGTGTGTATAAACACATACATATCTATCTGTGAGCAGCAGAGCCAAAGCTATGCACAAACCCCTCATAATTTTAAAATTATGAGCTATACAATCAATGCTTTATTCAGAATGGCTTTCTCCAACTGAGTTTTGAAAAAATATTTTTAAAGAAAGATGGGACAGTCAGAAAGACTGCTCAGCAGACTGTGGGGAGCATTACAGGAAGATGTGTAAACACCATAGTCCTAAATGGCTGAATTGGATCACAGACTGCCTGGAGGCTCTCTCGAGGTCCAGGTGCTCATCACCAGCTCAGCCCCTGGGTGCTCCTGGGTGACTGCAGATGGCAGCCACCCCTGCACACAGTGGGATCACCAGTGATGGGAGGTAACGTGTTTCCTGATCACTATTTGGAGATGATCTCATCTTTTCAAAGGGCGTTTTCTAAATTTGACTTCCTGAATTCCGCAGAGTAGTGACAATTGATTGCTTTTTACTGATTCTTTTTAGCATGGAAATGCCAATAAGATCCTCCTTAGAGAGACTCCTCACAGTACCTGAATGTTGTGCTCAGTGTTGGGCTCCTCACTACAAGACATTGAGGTGCTGGAGTGTGTCCAGAGAGGGGCAACGGAGCTGGTGGAGAGTTTAGAGCACCACTCTGATGAGGAGCAGCTGAGGGAACTGCGGTGTCTGGAGAAAAGATGATTCAAAAAGGGAGACCTCATCTCAAGTTGCACCAAGGAAGGATTAGATTGGATATTAGGAAACATTTCTTCACCAAAAGGGTTGCCAAACACTGGAACAGGTTTTCCAGGGAAGCAGTTGAGTCACCATCCCTGGAGGTATTTAAGAGACGTATAGATGTGGCACTTAGGGTTTAGTGGTGGGCTTGGATAATCTGTTGGACTCAATGATCTTAGTGGTCTTTTCCAACCAAAATGATTCTATTCCATGATTCTACAATAGCAACAAGTTCATTCACTGGTTTTAAGAGTTTTATTTTGGCCTTCAGCCCTGCTATTCTTTTGCACTCTTTGCACGAGTGCAATGATACTTAGCACATGTTTAAATGCTTCGATGAACTGGGGCCTAAACCCTCCATACTGCCCCGATTATTACACTGATTAGGGTGGCAATTAAAATTTGCTCTTTGGAAAAAGGAGTTATTTTTGACATTATTGTTAGGACAGACATTAATTTGAACATACTTACTACTGTATGAATTGACAGAAATGCATGCTTTGTTCCTCCAGCACAAAGTGAAAATAAACAGCAGCAAAAGGGAACCCCCTGGCTTGTGGGGATGCTGGTGGTTCCAGAATGTCTGGGTTGTGGTATTTCAGAAAAATGCTGCTCCCAGCCAGTCATACAAAATAAGCTGGCAGTAGGTAAAATAGTTGCTGTTCTTGCCATGCTGAATTCTGCAGGTAATTCTGTACCAGGCTGCCTTTGCCTGCATGGAAAGCATTCCTTCTAATGTCACTTGCTACATCATTTGAGCATAACGTTTGTAACACACCTGGATTCATACATCTCTTAGCTATGATGTTTAAATAAACCCAGTCCCTACATGTTTGGTTTTTTTTTCTTTGTGTGTGTGTTTTTTTTGTTGTGTGGTTTTTTTTTTTTTTGTTGGTTTGGTTTTGTGGGAGTTTGTTTTAATTTTTTTTTCAATTTCTTAATGCCTGGTTATACCCTGTGCATTCACAGGGTAAATGTCTAAACCCTACAGTTCTACAATTGTATTTAGCTTTGGTTTGCTGAGCTTCATTTCAGATTTCAGAGGACTCTGAAAGGTAGGTGATGTTGTGCCACCCCAGGCACATTTTGGCAGGTGCTGGCACAATTTCCAGGACTCCTGGGGACTGCAGTTCCCCTGCAGGCATGGGCGGGCCTTTCCATTGTTTCCACCTCACCGAGCTGAGAGCTTAGCAGGCTCACCTTGCTTCCTAATCATGCATTTCTTTGCTTTTCTGCTGTGCTTCCTAGCTGGAGAGTACTATTTTTTCACTATTTAACTGAGTATCCTGAGTGGCAGCCATTGCCTCCTTAGGTTCACCTTCTTAACTCCTGCTTAGAAATGACAGGAACTCAAAATATATGAAAGGTGGACAAACAGATCTGAACTGTGTGGATACGGAATAAGACAGGTAGGTTTAAGAAGGAAAATTTTGCTCTTCTTGCATGAATTTGATCAATTTACCGTTTGATTTGTTATTCTAACACCAAAGCCTTTAAGGGAGAAAAGAGGTCTCATCTGATTACATCCAGCTGACTCCAGCAGTGATTTGTTTACTAAGCTGAAATACCTTTAAATTTGGGTAACACCTCCCTTGTGAATGAGATTAATATGCCCAGTGTGATGGTGTAAGTGTTGTTTCATCCCTTGCTGTCACAACTGCATTGATGACATCTTCCAGGAATCAACAAAATCATCTTGGACTTACCATGAAGATTCACATGGCAGGGAGCTAATGCAGGAAATGGACAGCAGCCCTGGTTGAACTCCCAGTGTGTGTCCACAGACACTTTGCTTTCACGGAAATGTATAAATAGTGGTTAGATGATTTTATATTTTAGGATGAAAAAAAAAGAAAAAAAGAAAAAAAAAGTAAGATCCAGCTACCTAGTAAGTGCTTCAGGATAATGGCAAATGCAGGCTACAGCCCTGCAGGATGGAACAGCCTCATGCCTGGCTTGTGTCAATGACAGCACAAGGTTGTCAGCGCCATCAGCTCTATCACTAAGCACCATCAAGCCAATAAAAGCAGGGATTCTTCTCCTGGTCTAAGAAAACAGCTCAGTGCATCTCTGCCGGATGCCTGACACTTTTGATTCCCCGTTTGTCCCATTGTTGCTGATATTAAGATACAAATATTAGTTCTTAATTGAGAGTGATTGTGTGGAAAGACAATGAGAAAATGACTGTCTCATAGTTGTCTCACTGACCAGGGACTACAGCACCAGATATGCAGATTTCTGGCTTGCTTCAGAACAGAGGGGCAAGAGAAACCAGATTGGAAGTAAAATCTTGTAAACACAATAAAAATGCAGTTAATATAAGCACTGGTTTTAGTTGAGCTGAGATCTTTGTTCCAAAGTGAAATAGTTCACAAGAAATTAAATCAAAAGGGTTATGAAATGATGGAGTTTCCTTAAGCTGCTCCTGCTCTTCTGGGCCAAAACCTCAGAAGGCATCAGCACCCTCTGTAAATGAATCATTCATCATACAGCCTGCTTTTACTTTTACTTTTGGCATCCCAATAAATAAAATCAATTTAACATTATTTACACAGACACGCTGTAAGTGAAATAGTCTGATTCATTTAATCTGAAGATCTGGACCATTATTATTTACATTAAAAAACTTGGTGTAGAAAGAATCCTCACAATTCTTGTCATTTCCCCAAATGAACCTAAATAATGAAGTGTGTGTCGTGAAAAGAAGTACAGAAGAAAGGAAGAATGAGTATCTTGATAATTAGTCTTGTCCCCTTCTCTCCAGCCAGACTATCCTTAACATCCCTTTTTTAGAAGATGCAATATTAAAATCTTCCAAAGCATCTTGCTCTAATTATCCAGTGGAATTTACTGTACAGAAACTGTAGTTTTATAGTGGAATCTACAGTGTGATCATAAACCAGCCTTGCCGTGTCCTAAATTTTACGACACAAAGATTGCTTGAAGGAATAACCCCTTTTGTTTGGCACATCAGAGCCCAGATTGCCATGACTGTGGCTCATGTTTTGTTCATGTGTATACATATGTATATATTTTCACTTTCCGCTTCTTTTCATTTCTCTTGGAGCGCTGAGGCTTGTGTATGCACCAGTTTAAAATTTCTGCAGTAGGGGAGCCAAGGAGTTTGCTTTTTATTTTTTTCCCCCCCGTTTGTTCCCTGAACTCTACTTGCAGTTTAACAAGTCAAATACAAAACACAGGGGGAATAAACATCCACATGATGGTACCACGCGTGATATGGCATCATTGATTGGATATACTGCATTGGAACATCACACAAAAGAGCCTGTAACGAAAAAAAATCAGTTGCCTGAAGCTTTGAGCTTTCAAATTAGGCTAAAGAGGTTCCCCTGATAACCAGCAGTGTTGAAGCTTTCAGTTATTATTTGGCTGCCCTGGTATCAGCAACAGTTTTCAGTTAGAAGAACCTGGAGACCTAACGCATTGGTAAGGTAACCCACCTGCCCTCTCAATACTTTGGGATCAAAAAGCCTATCTAAAAATCTCCAGTTTACCAAGCATGACTGGGAGCAAATGCAACTCTGCCTTCTTCAACACTATCTCTGTCTGTGCAGCCTATTTTGCATCAAAAGATCCATTTGAAAGTAGAGATCCCTTAGAGCTAAATATTCTAAACTGACAGAAGAATTTCTAGTGGCACACCAGCCTAGAGCCATATTTTTATGAGGACATCACTTTCTATTTCTAAGCTTCAGTATGCACTCATGCTTCCTCATTGCCAGGAGCCATGCCACATCAAGTTGCCTCCTCCCAGCTTTTATGTTTTTTTTTCTTTTTTTTACATGGAGTCCAGCTTTCTGCCGAATTTATGGCTATCTCCTTGACAAATTGTCAGACACCTATGTCACTGGGATGGAGGTGTTTTGGTGCAGCACAAGCTGGGAAGGACATCATAGGTGTCATTAAAAAATTTATATGGGACAACCATTTGTAAGTCTGATTAGTCTTGAAGGTTGGGAGAGATTTAAAAACACCCCAAAACCCAGACAGGGTAATTGCAGTATTCAGTCCTTAAGTATAAGATAGGAACTCGCAATAGACAGGAGCTTTAAGTTCATGGGGCTGACCCTGAATTGTTTGGCACCTCACAGTGTTGCAGAGGAGGAGGGAAGCTGTGCTGGACCCTTGGCCCCAGCATTGCTTTTCAGAGCTGCCCTTGGGTGACAGTCACCTTAGGGCAAGGCTCCGGACTCCTTGGATGTCTTATTCAGCCCTGAGCCGGCTGCTTGCACTTAAATAAACTGCCATGCTTCAGTGTCTGGCTAGAGCCTGGCCAGTCACACTGCTGGGCTTTCATAAACAATAATGGGCCTTCCTCAATTTCATGTCATGGGAAAACATTGCTTTTACAGTAATGAAGCTGATTTTTTCCCCAATGAAAAGGCATCAGGGTTTAGCTGCTCCCATGCAGTGTCAGGGAGTTTAACATTCACTAAAATATTCTCAAGGACTAGCACAGGATTTCTGTCTTAAAAATTCCACATCCATCAAAGAAGGTAGGAATTTTTATGTTAAAAGAAGAAAGATGTGCTGTTATAAGTCAGCAACTTAAAATGCCTTTATCTATACAGCCTGCAAGACATCTGCAGAACATTCAGCAATTAAATATGCCCCCAGCTGAACAATAATGTTGCAGCTTGGTCTGCATATAAATTGAGTTAAGGGTGTGTGTTCAAGATGGGCTCTGTTGTTGTCAATATCCTCTGCCATAAGCTGCCCTTGAAATCACCCTGGAGTCTGCTAAGGGCACTTGTAAAGGTCCCAGCCACACTCTCTTCCCTTCTCACCCCAATAAAAGAGAGTGCAGATCCTTGAAAGAGGGATAAGTAGTAATCATTCATCATCTTAGATAGCTTAGATTTTCTCTCAGCCTCCCACAGTATGCCTTTTTGGGAGGGACAGAGGAAGAAGAAGAAAAGAAGGCGTAATTTATCCAGGAGTAAATTTATCCAGATCCCTGATTCATGTGAGTACCAAGCAAGGCTGGGAGTGTCTGGTGAAGCTTCCCTCCCACTACAGTACCAGGGTTTCCCGGAGGTACCACCATACCTGGAGGTTGGTTTTTAGGCTGCTGAACTCTCTGCAGCTTTCCTTGCCTGGCAGCTTTGAGTGGAGGTCCATCAGTCTGTGTTTACTCCCTGCAGCAAATGTCCTGTCCAGCTGTGGTTTGGAGCTCCCAGGTGTGTGTATATCTGTGTGTGTGTGTGTGCTGGAGGGGCTGGAAAAAACAGCTGGAGAGGCCCTGCTTTTCTTCCACTGCATCATTTCTGATGGTGACTAGAGGGTGTTGGCACACCTGTCTACCCATCAAGAGTTTACAAATATATATTTTCTCTAGTGCCTCCTGTGTAAGGATCCCAAAGTATTTTCAAGGTATTCAAGTGCTTCTTGAAGCTGCTGTGTTGTTCTAGTGAGGCAGACACCCTGGGAAGGAGCTATTGGTGCCATGGCTCACATGTGGAGCAGCACAGCTGCAGCTGCTCAAGGGACAGCAGCCCTTGCTCAGGTCACTGGCCCATCCCCTCTGCCACAAGTCACCCCTTGCAGGAGCAGAGGGAATGAGACAGACGCCTGACCGTGTGTCTGTGGCTCCTGTGGGTGCTGGAGCAATGGTGCACATCCATCCTGGACCCCCAGGAAAGCACAGGGAGGTGGATCAGGGAGGGCACTGGCACATGATGTGACCCTGTGACCCTGCTCAAGGAGGGACAGGAACACACACATCTGCAGCAGCAGGGATGGGTTTGCCAGAGCTCGTCGTTCAGGACCCAAGGCATTATTTCTGCAATGACCTATGCCATCCTTATGACTGTAGCACCTTTCTGTTTACATCAAATTGCCTTGAAATTACAGCAAAAGATAAAATAAAAAAAAAAAAACCAACAAATTAGCTTTTGCCCATGGGGTCTTATTGTCCCACAGAGCAACAGAAGCCACATATGTATCTAAAAAAGAGAAGCACTCTCTTGCTCATTGCTCTTGGTAGCAGCTTTGTGTGGATAGTCTGGAGAGCACAAGAAAACATACAGCTATGTGGCGCAGCACATGGGCCCAGGCACATGTGGGTTTACAGCAAAAAATCCAGTTGGAGGTCTGTCTTCTGGGCAGAGCTTTCCATGTCACCTCTCAGCAGGAGAGAGCTGCTTATTCTGTACCTGGTTTCTAATTTTAACAATACCTTTCTATATAAGCACTACAGAATATCTGTTTTCTTTCAGCAATCTTGTAACAGCAAACTGATTATACCTCTCTTTCCTTGTCAGATTTTTTCCTTCTCCTTCTTTTTCATTCATTTTTTTGGGCTATTTGAAAAGAAAGCCTGAATTTTGCCTGGTACAAATATCACTTGACTTGTTAGAGGTGATATAATGGGGTAAAGAGACTTAAAGTGTGCAGGGAAACCAGCATGTCTCGATAACAACATAATCTTCTGGGAGAAAGGCACAGAAATATCCAGAAGCAGTAAATATGGTAACGTATGCATAGGGCAACTCCAGACCATTAGCTAGGGACCCATAATGGAACATTGCCATCTTTAAAGGCATTTTTGTTTCTACAATTTTTATGACAGCTTTATGGCAATTCTGTAACTACTGTACTTCACTGCTTCACAGTGATTCCTTTTTATCTCTTGAGATTTTTCTGAGATGTTAAGATGTTATATATGGAGAGAAGAGCAATTGTCGCATAGCAAGCTACACATAAAAGAGTCATATAATCAATTGTTCTGATGTCATAAAAGTCACAGTCCACTGATCTGATGTCACTGTGATGGATTGGGAGTTTTAATGCTTCATTTGTGGTGTTTAAAAGAAATGTGGGAAGGGGTGGTTATGTCAAAACACATGCCATTCTTAATGTGGCATTAACAGAGCTAAATGGGACGCAGTGATATTTATTTATTTGACCGCAGAAGTGTGAGCCAAGATCAGTGTTAACAGCACAAATGTGACTACTTCTGGGTGCTTTCAGAAACCAGTGGGCAAGTGCCAGGAGCAATGAATACTCCAGCTGAGGATCTCCTCCAATGTTTTAATTAATAATAAGGGAAGTAAGGGCTCAAACTTGACTTTGCCCCGGGTCAGGGGCACATGGCTGTGGTATCCAAAGAGCAGCCTGGGAGGCTGTGGCCGGTGGTGTTGTGGTCTGCTGCTGCTTCCCACGTGCTTTGGCAAAGGAAATACCCCCAGCTTGCCTTTGCCTTGCTTACAGTAACCAGCGGGTGGGGAGAGGAAGAGGACTGTGGGCTAGAACAAAGGTCTGCGAGTATTGCCATGGACAGAACTGAAGGGACACAGCAGTCACACAGAGGTGGCTCTGCTCCCTTCACTGTGGCCCACAGCCAGGGAAAGTTGCTTGAAGGGGAATGTGAGATGGCCCTTTTTAGGTGAGACAGTGCAAGATGGGTCATGTGGGGCCATAAGATCCAAGACATCCATAAGTGACATGCTCCTAGGATTTAGGATTGCAAAACTGTCTTGTTTCAGTGCTTGTACTCCTGAGGCAATAGGTCCCTCAGCGGGGCATGGACTGGTACCATTTTAGTGGTCGCTTGTGGTGAGGAGAGGGAGAACATTACTTTTACAGTGGAGGAGCTTGAGGCTGGCGTTTCCCATCCTGGCAGTCAGCCACAGCCCTCTACTAAAACACATCAGGTGGCTGTTTCTGCTCAAACTTTTATTGGGCTGGTTTGAAAGTGCCACTGACAGGTTTCAGGGTCTGTGTGTGCTGGGGACATGGACAGGTCATAGGCCCCAGAAACTGCCCTGGACTCACAGGACTTGGTTTAATTTTGAGTCTTGTTAAGAAGCTTTTATTTGCAACCAAGAGGACTGCAAAAATGAAACTCACTCCTTATCAAATACCACAGCTGTGAAATCACCATATACATGGGTGTCATGCATGAGAGCACTATTACCCCAGTTTGTGATAGGCATATGAGCTTTTACACCTGGCCAGGTGTATGTCTGGAAAAAAATAAGTCAATCCTGTGCAACGTAAGAACATTCTCCTGGCTGCAGTTAAAAGATGACTTTGTGCCATTGCCAGACAGAGAAGTTATCACTCTTGTGCCAGTGCTGTTCTTAGCTCCTCTCTCCCTCTCCTCATCTCCCCTTTCTCCAGTCTCTCCTCTTTCACTCCTTTGCCCATAAAGTCCTTTCAGCCTAGGAGTGTCCTTCCTGGCTCAGCACAGCTGGAAACAGTGACTTTAGAAGGATTTCAAGGAGGGTCTCCAGGGCATAGCAGCCCAGCACTGCAGAGGACTTGTGGGCGTGCAGGGAGATAACACTGGACTTCCCTCTGCAGTGGGACAGCACCCACTTAGTGCCCAGTGATGGCCAGAAAGGGAACACAAGAGCTCACTTGCAGAGAGGGATCCTCTGACTTCACTTGGAGACCCAATGTGGGTGCTCTGGACAAAAGTGAAACATTTTATCTTTGTGTTCTTGCGCTTCTGAGGCTTGGGAGCAGGACTTTCACTGCAACCAGGAACCCCTTAGAGAACCACTGCCCTGTGTTTGTCTGTATCTTCCCCCTTATCCAGCTTATTTTCTCCTCCTCAAACACAAAGTTAGAAAAGAAGCCAAGGGATCCATTGCAGGGATCTGTACTAGTGTGTGGTTTTTTTCACCATCATTTTTGAAGTATCATACAGTCCCCTTCCTTCATGTTGAAAGCAGAGTAAGAGAACTCCAATTTCATGCCCTCAGGCCTGAATGAAAGAATAAAAACAACACAACATTTGCATCTGTTTAGCAGGCTCTGTTCTAGAAGTCTCCATGCAGGAAAAAAAAAATGTGGGGGAAAGCCCCATCATTTCAGGTGACATGGAACTGTCAGAGAGTACTGAGGAAAGGAAAGGCACAGAAGAAAATGATTGTCATAAATGACCTAAGAATTCATGGCCTTATGATTGCAAACACAAAGTCTAAAAAGGTTACATTCTCTTGCTTCTCTGCCTACCCCCGATATCAATGAACATCAGCTAAAGGTGGCTGAAGAACCAATTTCATGCATCTACTGTAGAAGGAAATGAACTGAGCCAAGGGCAAAAATAAAATTATACAAATGTTATTATAGACTAGCCTGCTTCTGTCCTAGTTTAATTCAAATTTCAGTGCTGCAGGCTTTGCTGCTGGCAGTAGCCTTCCTGAATAAATCAACATTTGCTTACATCTAAATTATTAGAGAAACATGTGACTTTGTTTATTGTATAAATTATACGCAAGGTTAAAGCATTAACTGTTCAACGGGCTTTGTGCAGCCACACAATCACTCCCATCCCCCCCAAACCTTTCTCCATCCCCTGGATGCCGTGTTTTGAGGACAAGGCATCCAGGCTGGGCTCGGTGGGGGCTGCCTGGCAGGGGTGCAGCTAAAGGCATCATTTTAGGGCCTTTCCTTTCATTGTGCTGCCCCGGGGAGAATCACTCACTGCCATGCAGAGCACGCAGAAGATGTAAAGCACCCTTGTGCTGACTGGGAAGCTCTTCAGACCTACTTTGCAGCAGTGTTTGTGGGTGTAGGAGGCAATGGGGAAAGAGTAGTTCAGTACCTAGGTGTCTTGGGGCCTCTCACTGGTCAGAGTGACCCCAAGAAATGTTAGAAAGTCTCTTTTCCCAGCCCGGCGCTTGAAGAAGGAGTCAGAGTTCTTCAGTTCTCAGTCTCAAGGCTGTTTATTGTTCCTTATCTATAAGATATTTTCTCCTGTCCATCTGAGGTCCGTTCAGCAAGACAATTCAGGCACTCTGCCTGCCCCCAGGGCGGTGTTATGTCTTTACACTAAAAACTAAGTATACAATGTTTACAATTACTTTCCAATACCTAGCGCCTATGTTCGACAGTGAGTTTTTACTCTAAACCAATCTGTAGGTGCCAACATCACAGCAGAAGATGGAGGCCAAGAAGAAGAAGAAGGAGAAAGGCTGGACATGCCCAGATCCCTTCATTATGCCCCCTGAACCCCCATTCTAGAAACCCCAAAATCTACTTTTTCACCCTGTGATAAATTCACAATTATTCTACTTAACTATCGTGGCATGCAGATCTTCATCTAATGTTGGTAACATGCTCCATGAGTCATAATCAAAACCACAGGCATTTTGGGCTCTCTGCCAGGGTGTCTAAGACCCCTGGCAAGCGTCTTGGCTGCTCAGGACAGCCAGAGGGATGTCCTGGGGTTCTGACACCTAGGCACATGCACAGGCAGAAGGAAGGAATCTGCTGCTACCAGCACTTGGGATGGGTGGTGGGGCCCCATCTGCCACAGCCTGGCTCCACAGCAGGTTCCTGGCTGGAACCACAGCAGGTTCCTGGCTGGAACCACCAGGGTCTGGGATCACAGCAGCTCTGGGGCTCCAGTGGGTTTGTGTGCCACAATCCCCAGACTCCCTGTGGGTTTTCCAAGCTTCATGGTGGCAGCTGCTGAAGTTCATCTGGGAGGGTGCTCATTAAGAAAACCAGGCAGCTCTGCTTCCTTCACCACGCATGTCCCAGCCCCGAAGGAGTCAGGGGCTGCTGGGGCAGCTGGAGCCCCATCCCCTGGCTGCCAGCTCTGTGTCTGTGTGGCAACAACTGGTGTGGTCCCTCCCAGCTGGACTCCCTTTCCATAGCTGCTCTCCTTACTGCTCTCCACATAACAGAAGCAGTTTGCTTCCCTTGGGAAGAGTCCTGTTGCACAGAAAAGCTCTCTGCAGCAGTCCTGAGCACTGCAGCAGTGTAACTTCCAACTGCAGTATCTGGGATTATTTCTGCAAAGTATGGAAGGATCCTCTTCTTGAAACAAAGCAAGGAAAAAACCCAAAGGAGCTCTTCTCCCCCAAGGCCAGTAATGTCTCACAGGCCAGTTGGTGTGGTGCTTTTTGTCACAAGTATGTCACCACACAGCAGCTGCGTAAATCTTTTCCACAAAGGTATCAGATGCCACTAGCTCTAGGATATGGAGTCTAGGATATGGAATCCAAACATATGTCTCCTGGGTTCCTGCCCTGAAATACTATCAGGAGGTCTCTGTGGCCATACTGAACTGAATATTTTGTTTACATTTCATTTACGCTTACAAATTAATATATACTTTCAATGCTGTTAAAGGGCCATTGAACAGAGCTGTAGTTTTATATTCAGCAACAGGATGTAATTTCCCTATCAATAAAATTGTTGTTTGTTTTTCTCTGCACTCGATTATTATGGAAATTTCACAGTTTCTCAGCTACAGTAGTGTCTAGTGAAATGAGCAGGCCATTTATGTGGAACTTTTTTCAAGTGTCCTTACTCTTTTCTATTTATGCTAATGTTATTTCATGCTAATAGCAGACTATATTTTGCTTTGATACTATTAAAACCTGGCTGGCTTGAGTAAAAAGAACATTTTTATAGCGTTTTCTGGAAACGATCTAACACAGTAAAAATCTCCATTACATGTGGTTTTAGAGGAGACTGTTTCCCTACCCTTCAATCCAAAAAGTGAAAAATCCTTTAGACACAAATTAATTTCACTGGCTCTTTTTCCTATTTTTGTTCTTTGTAAATGATAACTTACTGTGTAATTTAGCTATGCTGCAAGGAGTTCTTCTTCCAAGAGGGATTCGGGAAGCATATATTGTTTATCTCAGCCTGTGAACATGAGGTTTACAAATCCCATTACCAAATAATGGGATTGGAATTCCTATTTCAATTTTTATGCATCCTTTTGCAAAAATGTGACCTCCTTCTCCATCCTGAATAGCTGAGATCTTCCTTCTCCATTACACAGGGCTCTGCACCTGGTTTCCTTCCTGGGTATTGCCACAAAAATAGGTGGGATCTTTAAATGTGAGACATTCACTTTCAGCCTGGAATGGAAGTTAAAGAGAACTCCAGCTTCTGTGCCTGAAATTTATGTCAGACCTGTGAGAGGAGATTCACTGAATGAGAAGATTCAAGGCAGAAAATATAATCAATATTTAGGCATTTCTAATGACAGAGTTACTCTGTCTTCTATAGTGGCTCTGTTCGTGCCTGCCTTCAGGGCCTCCTGCCCCAGTGGCACTGAAAAAGTGCTGAGGAAAATGAGTTCAGGTTCCCCACAGGCACCCCTGCCAGAGGGAGGTTCCCATGAATCCCATGGCAGTTTTGGGGGAGATGTCAAAATGCAAGCTAACTCTTCCTTGGCCTTCTGCTGCTGCCTCCGAGCTCGAGCTCTTAAACCAGGGATAAAAATCTGGCGCAGCAACGTCTTCCCTCGGTTGGAAAATTTGCCTCAACTGACTGACAAGCCCGGGCACCGAGGTCAGCTGGGAGGCCTGGCTGAACAGAAGGCTGTAATGAAGACATTTTCTCTCTCCTGGCTGACCTCCTACAGCCGACAGATTTGAATAGCCTCTTCTCCAGCTGACAGAATGAAATGCAGGCTAGCAGAGATCAAAAGCACTTACCATTTATCTACCTAGTTATTCATGAAGTCCCCCATCACCATGGTATCTGAAAGCCTCCAGTGAACTGGGGAGAGTTCCCTGGGGCTAAAAGCCTCCAGTGCTTCCTCACAGCAATCGAAATTGCTTCCTGAGGGTGGGTTTGTTTTTTCCCTTCTTTCTCCTGCTCATAATTTTTATCCATTACTGCAGATCATCATGGGGATTAAAAGGAAGATTGAATCAACTGGGCAAAGGCTTTGGCTGAATTTGCATACACTCTCATCCAGCTCCAGTACTCTAGCTTCTGATCAAAAGATTTATTGTAACAGTAAAAAAGTGGCTGAAGACAGGAATTAAGAGTTCCCAGCCACAAAGTCCTATCTGAGGGGAAATTAACAGAGACAAGACTACCATTTTTAGAAGAAGATTAAGTGTATTTTACACACTGAAAAGACAAGTAAATGCATGGCTGAAATATTTTTACAAAAAGGTACAGATTTTTCTGGTGAGAGTTTTCTCCTTGCAATTTGCACAGTGCTTTGACAGTTCGTCATGCAAAGCAAAAAGCTCAATGCTGTAAAGAGAAAAAAAGGACAAATATGAAAACAAAAAAGAGCATTTATTCAAAAACATTTCTATAATTTTTACCCTAATCTCATAATTTCTCAAAATCTAATTCATGATTACTGAAATTTACCTCTGACCGTTGCTAAAATTCCATGGCACCCATTTTTCCAAGCAGAGACTCCAGCTTTACACAAAAGCAAATATATCTTTGGTATCTGATATCAAAAGCCAAACTACAAGCAGGTTTGGCTATTGACTTTCACCTGTAGCCTGTTTTTATTTCTATAGTCTTCCAATCTAAATTAAAGACTAACCCCAGGACTGGAAAATGGTTGTCAGATAGGACAAACTGCTAAACAGCCTACTCTGCCTTGACACTGGTGTTACCCATTTCTTTTAGGACTGAAAGCAAGTTTTTTAATTGATCTTTGCTCAGCCTCCTACTTGCCAGCCTCATTTTACATCACTCTTGCACTTTCCTATTGCTGCTATGAGACCAAATCCTTCATTTTTTGAGAGGTGCTGGGGTGCTTCAGTGATAAATATCCTGGTGTTTCTATTAACAAAAGATGAAAAAATTTAGTCATGGGATGCCAGTGTTTTCTTCTTCTGATTCATATTAAACAATCAGTGATTTATTAAAAGCTTGTTAATTAGTAATGTGGCAAACTTGATGATTAAAAAGAAACCCAAAGCAACAGAGAGGAGAACCTCTACTGGATTATCTTATGAAAAATGCAATCAGGCTGTAAAAGCAAGCTAAAAATAAAACTAATGCCTTCCTCATTGACCTCAGGCAGTTGCAATTGGATAAAACACTCTTCAGTTTGTTCCCAGCAGTTTTGTGCAGTGTTGCTCTATGATAGGACTGGCAAGTGTATTCTGCTTGGAGGAAGATTCATCTTGGCTGAGTGTGTGGGAATTTTGAGTTCAAGTGAAGCCTTAGAAGAATGATTTCAGGTGCCTACAAGTTTATAAACACAGGTTCATAGAGAAGTGGTTGCTGCCAGAGAAGTGCCTACTTACCCCTTTATTTAAACATCTGAATGTCATGAGCTATGGTACAGGGCATTAATGTGACATGGCAAAAATACTGGTTTAAAATAAATCTGTACTTTATTGCCCCAGGTGACAGGCATCCCTTTATTTTGTAATCTGGCTCTGTTGGAAACTGCAGCAGCAGAGCTCCATTTTGGTGAACCGTCTTGGGTTTTTTTTACAGGATTTGCTTTGTCATTATAAATACATTAAACTATTTAAAGTTTACACCATACTTACCAGAACAACTGCTGTAAATACATAGTAGTATAAAACTGTATTACAGTATATACTATGTTATAGTAATCTACCATATTACCACACTGTAGTATAAAATTATACTACATCTGTCAAGGAAATAAATCTAATGTCTGAGGAAATATCCTTTGCTGGTTTATATGATTCTCTTTAGTCACACTGCTATTAGTTTACAAAATTAAGTATTCCATAGTGGGGCTTCCAATAGCTATTGCTAATTAAACAAATTCAATGTGTAAAAGTTATTGGAATGTATTCTGAGCAATAAGCTCTCCTGCCCACAAGGGATATATAAATCGGGCACGAGGTAGTGCAAAAGGTATTAAGCTCCAGTGTCCTGTGTGTATAAACAGTCTTGATTTTTTGGTTAGGAGCATATCAATGTTCTATCACATGAGAAACCTGGGCTGTGGTGTTAACCTCACCTAGCTGAGAGTTTAGGAGCATCGCAGAGGTGATACTTTCAGCCTTGGAGGGATAATGTATCATACTTGAGCACCTTGTTCACAGCAGTGCTGCAGTCCTGAAAAAGGCTATCATCACTTCTCGGAGCTGATGGCTTTCTGCTGCGAGGTAGCAGTGTCACCTAATACTGTGAGGCAAGGGGATGAGGGTGTGGAAAGACAGAATTTAATGAGGAACAATACTTTGCAGCAGTGCTTTAAATGCCTCAGGCTTGGTGTCCTAGCAAGCTCTGGATAAGTGAGGAAAGGCACAAATAGCTTGGACTTCCACATTTAAAAAAAAAGTTTATTTAGCTTACAATTATGCAGGGATCATTCAGGGAGCTTTACTTTTTCAGGGAGTATCTGCAGTGATGGTTTCAATGCTATGCAATTACACACGGCCAGACCTAAGGCAGGTTTTTGCTTCAGCAGGCACACAAACCTAAACCCTACCCAGGACAGATGAGACCAAGTGACAGTGCCAAGAGACATGTGCCATGAAGTTTCCAGTTCTCTGCTCCCCTCTGTCCAAGGGAATTCAACCTCCTCTCTCATTCCTGGCTGGAGGGAGCCCAAAGGATAAGGGTTTTCAGGTTGTCCCTCCCCACTTGCTGAGTCCTTCATACAAGGTCAGTTTCAGCTATTGAAAGGACCAGCTCCTTTTCTGACAACTGCTAGAAAAGGAGTCCCATGACCCACTTGGAACAGGGTTCTAGGCAGTGAACTGTAAATATATGTTAATTGACAAGAGATTAAATATCTCAGCACCTGAAACAGGCAAAGCTGAAGATACACTCATTTTCGCAGAGTTTCATGTCATGTTGCATCTGTGCTTTGGCCTCTGTTGTGTGATGCTCTACCTTTTGTCAAGTGCTCTGTAGTGTCTTTTGACAGAACCTTTTGTAGTGACCAGACACTCAAAAGTTAGTCCGTTGCAAATGGCATGACCCTGCCCAAAGAAATTCTAGGTAATTTTTGTGCCTTTAAGATGTGAACTTTGAAGCAGCCCATAAGTTCATGTTAAGAAATGGGCTCAGCATTGACAGAGGAGTGTGTTACCTGATGTGTCAGTACTGCAAGCTCAGGCATGATGCTGCAGTAACACAAACACGGCTTTCAGGCAAGTGACTTCCAGTAGAGAACCATGTCTGGTCCACTGATGACTCTGTCATTTCAGTGGGAGATTCAGGTGATCAGTCTTAGCTGGCAAAAATGGCAAAATCTGAATCCCAAACATTATGAGGGCAAATGGTTGCATGACTTTTAAGACTCTCTGCATCAAGGGCTTGGTGTCCCTTTTCCAGAGCCATAAAACTAAAACCAAAAGAAGTGAATGCCAAATCTGGACATCTCCATTCTTCTTGTGGCTACAGAGTTTCTGAGATGTCCACAGGGAGGACAGAATACATGCATAAGAATAGTCTTGTACCTGCTGCTGGTGCTGCAGAGTGAAGCTCTAGGGGTGTGTCCCTCATGCACTCAACAACCTCAGATGAAGGTGTTTCTGTGCTAGTTGCTGGAAGTTATTACTGCTACCAGAAGACATGATTCAGTGAGAGTTCCTGAGCACAGCAGATGAGTGAGGTTATATAGATGAGTAAGGCAATTTTTCTAACTGTCTGGCTTGAAGCAGATAAGGAAGGGCTTGTGTGCCCCTTTCTTGGCAGAGCTCAGGTGACAATGCTTTCTGGTTGTGGCATGGTAACCCCCAATTAGAAACGATAGTCTTTGACAGGCACAGCTGTTCGTAGAATCCATGACCTAGTATCAAGACTTCAAGTGTCACTTGAAAATTAGCTAGACAATGGCAAACAACATTTACAGATGGGGAAAATCTGGCACGAGAGGCATTAGAGGGCTTGGCACACAATACTCTGGCAGCCACAGGGTTGCAGGACTCCTGGCTCACATCTTCCTCCTCCAGTCTCTCCCCATCTCTGCCTTCCAGTGTCCCCCAGTGTCAGGGTCAGATGGAGGGATGCCCTCCCTGTGATGTCATCCAGTTTGGTCTGTCCAGGAGCAGAGCTCCACACCCCTGGTACCGAAGAAAGCACACACACAGCCTGCAGTTCTGGCTGCCTGCAAAAGCAAGTGCTGGCCTTCAGCCATGGCAGCTGGAATGCAGAAGTGCAAAGCGAAAGGAACGAAAGCACTGCTTCCTTTCTTTCCTCTTAATCTATGCACTCAGTTAAGATGGCTCAGGATGATGTCTTTTCTGTGGGTAGTCTGGCATCCTCAAGCTGCTGTAACCTTGATTAAATCCAAATGCTTTAATTAGAAGAGAGCTGTGTCTCTGCGTGGTCGTCCCCCACTCTGCGAACAGCGGTAGGGAAGTACAATTACACATAGTGACAGATGGAGAGCACTAACGTAGGTGTTAAACCTGTGTGCAGCTCTCAGCCCAAAAGGGCTGGCTCAACCCCATGGCTCTTCAGGGACAACGAGCTGGGGACTTGGAAGCTGACAGAGTGCATGTGTCTTTCATAGTAGGATTTAAAAATTGAAGGCTTAACACCTTTCATCTGCTAAGCTTTCCCTGTCTGCTTTTCCTTTCCCTTCTGGCCATTCTTGCCAGAGGTGAGTCCTGGTTTTCTCATATTTTGGGAAATCATGCAAAAGAGATTTTGGTAAGAGCCTGCTTTGGGTAGGTAAACTAAACAAAATGGAAGATGGTTTTATCATTGAATTTTTCATCCAATTGAAGAGTTGATCTTCAGCTCTCCTCTTTCATAGTATCTTCATTCTGAGTGGATCCTTCACCCTTAGCAAGTCTGAGATCCATGAACTTGAAAAGGACAGAAAGAGGGAGAGAGAGAAAAAATAAGATCAGAGATACTTTTTTAATCTCTTGATCAGCATCTTTCGAAGAGAGGCATGTGCAGGAGTTTCCACTGCATTGGCTGCAGTTAATGAGGCTGCACGGGACTTTTTCTCAGCAGGTGACAAGTCCACTTTTGAGTGCTCAGAGTAATATCACATCGTATTTCCAGACTTAGCTACCTCTTTTGGAAGTTGGACTTGGCAGCACTCCAGGATGGCAGCTATGGCACATAGTCCAGTGACTTCCTTCTCATCGATTAAAGGGCTAATGAAGTAAATCTCCCCATAGCTGAACAAGCTGGGTTTTTCTCTAGGATCTTTTGCATCCCCACAAGGAGGATGGGGAGAAGGGTGAGAGCTTTCAGCCTCAGAGTGGTACAAAGAGTCTTGCTGGTGTGAGTACAGCTGTGGAAAACAGAGGGTTTATTGTTCAGCATGCTCACGTTTCATGCACAACCAGGGAAATGCTGATGAAGCAGTCACACCTGGGGGAAAGGGAGCATTGTTTATTCAGTAGGGAAATTATAGAGACATGGACAAACATTGCTCCTGCTCCTCAAAAGTGCTCAAAAGGCAACATCTGAGGTCATCTGTTAGTAGATTTATGGCACTGAGCAAGCTGCCTGGAAAATACAATAGAAATTAGTTACAGAGCACCTTTGCTTCCTGATACTTTTGCAATACAAACAACAAAGTCAAGATTGCTATCTACATTTCTTTGAACACATAAACTTCCATCTCAAATTTGGCCAAGGGTAAGTAAATGCCATCCAACTGCACTTTTTTCTCTCAGTCTGCTTAAAAATCAGCACTAAGAATTCCTCCTTGACTGTAATAAGGGTAGAAGGGAAGGGGTAGAGGAAGAAGGAAGCAACTTTCTTGTTACTTCCCCCAACAATTGGCTGCTGCACAGGGCTATGAGGTATAGGAGGTAGGAAAAACTGTGGTGATACAGTTTCTGGGATGCAACTCTATCTCATCTCAGGAATTGCCTAAATTGGCTGGAATGCCGCAGTTCCTACATGGGAGCTGGAATCAGGACATTCCTCCTTGCTGTTCCTGCCCTTTTCACTCCCTACAGAAAAATGCTTCCATATAGACCTTTGCTGCAGTTAAAGGTCTGCCAAGAACATCTCTGCTTCCTATCTTTTGCCCATTTGCTAAAGTGCATAAATTCTGGATTTCTCCTTGACTGTGCTAGTGTGTGCTGGAGGGGAGGATGAGGCCACAGAGCATAGAGCCAGCCCTGCTGACTGAGCCCTGGGGCAATGTCTGCTCAGCAGGCAGATGTGGGCTTGCTTCAACCAAAAGCTGCACACAGGGGTTACATTGCTGTCTGTCTTGTCTGCCTCCAGCTCTGTGGCTTCATCTGAAGAACATAAGGTTTGAAGCCAGGCCTTGAACCCTTGATCAACCCAAGATTTGATAGCTCCAGCAGGTAAATCTGCTCTTGGTGGTACAGCTGTGTAAGGAGACCTCCTCACTGACACTGTATGAGTGAGAAGAAATTCTGAGAAGGAATTTAGAGCTCATTTTTTCCACCTAGGTAAAAGGAATTGGCGTGTTAGCAGAAGGAACAACTTTTGGTCCTGCTGTAGATGTGTTATTTTTGCCAAAGGACAGAAAAGATTCCTGGACTACACGCAGCCTGACGGCTACAATCCATGAGAAGATGAAGGAGAAGCACAACTTGAAATAAAAATTGACGGTCACGTCTCTCCAAAAAAACCTGTACTACAGACAACACAAAAGAGGAGGCTACAAACACAGAAATTCAGTGAGTTTTGAACAACAGGGGTGAGAAAACTAGAGGACATTGAAGATGATATTCTTAAACATTTTCTTCAGGGCTCTGGAATTGCAACATCACTTCTGGCAAAATTTGCAGACGACTGTAAGTGATAAACAAAAGTGGGGACAATTACATAGTGATTAAATACCTTGGAAGAATAGGACCATTTAAAAAAAATTCCATGCTAAAAATACAGATTAAGGAAGGTGGTCTGTGGGGTATGGCAGAGGAGCGAGAGTGCTCAGAAAAGGAGGTGAAAATGAGCATCCTGTGGTACTCAGCAGGTCTACAAAGAGAAGGAATAGTCTTTTGTGAAAGCCTTGTGAGGCCAATACTGGTGTGCTACCTGCAGACCTTGCACTCCCATGGTAAAGGGAAGGTGGGAGGAACAGAAAAGAGCAGTGAAGAGAGTCACAGTGATGGTTGTGCTGTGGTGTATGAGTGAGAGACAGAAAAAAACTACTGGCTACTGAAGGGCTCTAAATTAGAGCTGATGGCTGGAAGTTGAAACCACAGAAATTTACACAGAGAGTAAAGTGCAGTTCTCAATACAGAGGGTGAGTAAGTGTGAAGTAAAGCGTCAAGGGAATTGATGGGGTTTTGTTTCTCAGTATCTTTAAATCAACATAAATCAGGGAATAAATTTCTTGAACATATATTTTTTTTTCTTAAGTTTGATGTATCTTTGATCCTAGATGAGTCACCACAGCTTGTGAGCATAAGGGAATGTGCTGGTTTGTGCTTACTTGGAAAGGCAGTGTATTTAGGGTTCAGGGTCTGTTTTGCCCCTAGTAGATTCACATTGACAGTTTGATTTGGCAATGGGAAAAAGGATATAGGGCAGTTAAAGGATATAGGATATAACATGATCAAGCCTAAGTGTCACAAGAATAGCAGTAATTAAAATATTCTGATCTGAGTGTAATGGCAATGGCAGATTTTTCATTCCGAAGGTAACACTGCTGAAAATTTTAATGCTTGTACATATCTATCCAGTTCTACTAAATGTGGGGTACTGAAATCTTTCTGTTTGAGGGAAGGATCACTTTCAATTGCAGGGAGATAATCTCTGCTTCACCAATTTCCTTATGCTCCTTTGAGATGGTGTGGTTTCTAGCACAGGTTTCCTGTGCCAGTTCTGCCCAAGTCTGTTGTGATTTCTGATGCTGAAGAAATAGCACTGCAGATGATCTTGAAGGTCACATGAAGGCAGGAGAACTGCAAACCAGCATGACTTTGCATCCAACTGAAAGCTGATTGGGAAGAAAATGGTTGCAACTGGACAGCCTATGTCCTGCTAGCCTAAACCTCATGGGGACAAATGTCTTTCTTCATCTAAAGGGTTAGCATTTCCTACTGGAATGTGCAAAGAAAAGAAATTAACCTCCCCCCCTTGTGGGATGTGATGTTCTTTTAGCCAATATTACCATCTTTGTTTATCCACTCCTACACCACAAACCCTGAACATGTGCTGCATGTCCTTAGGCACCCATTGGTTAATTTACTTGTGCAGAGTAAGGCAACAAAATTATAATAATAAATTACGAAACATAGTACAACTGGAACAAAGATGCTCTATAAAAATTCTTCCTGTTTTTTTTCCTTGGTATTTCTTCTCAGCCAGGGATATTATATAAAACTACAGGTCAAAGTATGGTCTGTCACATTAATAAATCTTATGAGAAAAACTAAATAATTCATTTAAAAAATTAACAAGTTAATAAGAACAGAAGTGAGTTAAAATACAATAAAATATTATTAATACATCTCAGCCTGTATGTAGAGCCTGTTTAAAGTGAATCAATGTACAATTAATGGGAAGCTGAGCCCAAGTTTTTGTATGATTATGTATAGGGTAGAACATGCAATATCATCTAATCTGCAAGGTGTTTAATCTCTTTAGCACTTCTGAAATTAAACTAAATGTAGTCTGGACTTCAGGGTCCTCAGCTACTGCAGTCGTGGGAATTTTAGAAATAAGAGAAACAGGTAGTCAGAAAATAGCATATATATTTGTGAGACTACACTCTATAGCCTCCCACTGCACTTTCCTCTCTTCATAATTTTTCAGTTTAAATAGAAATATTTGTGTTGGAATGAAGCCATGAGAATTCTGGATAAAATAATGACAATTTTAATTGTCACACATTTGTTTTGAATGTGTTGTTAGAGCTATTATAACTGCAACATTGATTCATGACATTTTCCTCTTTTTGTATTGGGATTTCTGTGGAAGAACAAAGGAGACTGTTATGGAAGAAAAAGCTAAAGGCATTTTGGAGGCCAGGAAAATGAACTATAGCACAACTCTTCTGAGCTTTTTGGATGAGGACAAAATTTGAAGTCCTGCTGAGTGAAACCATGTATGTGCTATCCCGGGAATGATGATTCACTGGGACTTTCTGGGCTTGGCATTGAAGAAGCAGGTCTCATCACTCTGAGATTTTTGCATAGCAACACTTTGACATCTTGAAGTGAATACAGTGAGGTTTGTGTGACATCAGTTTATCGTGTGTTTTACATCCTTGTCACATAGGTAAATGATCCGAGAACTCAGAGAAATTCCTGATTTAAATAAGCATCAAATACCAGGTGGAAAGCAAAGTTTTGTCAGAGAGAAAACTGTCATATTTGTCTCTGAAAGAACTTACAGTCCATACTTGAATTTCTCTTTTGAGATAAGTCTTGCTCTTCTCAGGGGCAAGGCTGGGCTTTTCTATCTCACCAGTGCTGTGCTTCCTGAGGACTTTGGTAAAAGGTAGTTCTTGGATTTTCTTTTTACTTTGGTGGATGGTGTCAAGGTCGTTGAGTTTTCACTGCTGCAGAGGAGACCACAAGAAGAAGGAAAGCTGAGGCTAAATCTTGATTCCAAAGAAAGAGGGACATTTCCCTCTTCTACTGTAATAAGCAATGACAGCTGCAAAGACATACCCTGTCTTGCAATGTAATAGTTTGTTTGCCTTTCCCCTACCCCCAAGCACGGCCCTTTCTGGCTGCCTAATGTGAAATATTGGTGGCCCAGCCTGGGAGACAGCATGGCAGACAGCTCTGGACATAACCTCTAGGAGAAACATGTAGGTCAGCTTGGTGAGTTGTGAGAAACAGGTGGCTCCTGAAAGCAGACAGGTAGGGGTAGGAAGAGTACAGAAGGGCATGCAACCATTGGTCCATGTCACCAACACCTTCTGCACTGGAAAGGTAATATCTCCAGCAGAGTTGATTGTGAGGAAAACCAGGAGCAAGTGTTCTTCCTAGAGTAATCTCCCAGCTTCCCTTCCTTGTGTCCACCCTGGTTTTATGAGGTACATCATAAATCAGTGCCAGTAGCTTTGCCACAACAAAGCCCCAGATGCTGCTCTGGGTGAAACCCATCTCTGTAGGGGCTGAAGTCAGAGCGATATCATGTGTCTCCAGTGCTTGTCTACTTGCCACTCAGGAAGGAATTAAGCTGCCCTCTGGATAGATGCCCACAAAGGATGTGATAACTCTGCTCTGGACATGCCCAGGTTCTCAGGGTTGACCAAACAGAGGCTCACATGCCTGACTTTTGGATAGCTGAGGAAGTTACTGCCACTTGTTCCCAGCAGCCTGGAGGTTTTTAATATTGCTTCCCACAAAAGCTTTTCACCAAGGACTTACTCCTCAGCATGCACGTTGAGATGCACGAAATGCAGTAAATGCAATGGTACTTGACTTCCTGTCTAATACTAAGATATGATGGGACCAGTTTGAAACTCTCTTTTTGCCACCTCAACAGCAAAACAACAGATTCAGATGGGTCAGAAGACAGGAATACCCCATGCAAAGGGAGTCCTGGTCCCATGCAAAGGTGCTTTATATTTTCCCTACTTAACTAAGCCCTATGGAAACTTCCAGGGTGCTCCCGACCCTGGAAGGCTCTCCCCTCTGTCTGCAGTTCAGCAGCTTGGGGCAGTAAGGGCAGAAGGAGCCTTCAGAGGTGTGGAGTCTCCTGTGGTGCTGCTGCCAGCTTCATGGCAATTTTGGTTTTTCTCCTACATTTTTTCTGAAACCTTTATCTGGGCTAACCTTCAGTCTGGTGGTGCAGATGTTCATCAGCCTGCATTCCTTTGAAAATAATGGGCTATTTGCAGGGCAGTGATTGTCTCCATTAAAAAAAAAAAAAAAAAGGAAAAGAAAAGGACAAAACCCCTTATCCTTGAAAATGAAAAAGCATGCCTCTCCTACTCTGTCATCTCTTCTAACACATTGCACTGAGGGTTAAAGGCGTGTCTCCATCTCCTCCCCAAATGTCTTTATTAATAGCTTTCAAATATTGGCCTCCTTAGGCCATGGACAGATGCAGCTCTGGACATGCTAGAGGCTGCATAGCACTCAAGGAGATAAGACAGTTTAGTTTAACACAGCACGAATGATTCCAGCCTCAAGTCCCAATCAAAGAGATTTACAGCTGTTTTAAAAAGACAGTAACGTTGACTTGACTGGTGAAAGAATGCATGAAACCACTCTCAATAAAAGGTCTTATTTTAGCAAGTAAATAAATATTAGAAGCAGAACACACAAAACTTGATTGTTATTTCATTAAAAATTAGCGCAGCAGCCTAACTGTAACACACCGCCAATATTTGTGCTTTTGGAATTAGCAGTCAGTACCCCACAAGACAGACACATCCTTTAGTTAAAACAATTATCAAACAGACATTGAAACAGATCTCCTTTGTCACCATTTAGGAGCAATTTAATGCAGTCTATTCCTAATATTTTATGATGCAGAAATTCTATTCTCTAATTTCCTCTTCAAGCCTCTATCCCAAAGGGGTTTTAATTTGATATTTTCTACTTTAGTGTAAGAGACCTTGCTCAGCACCTCCCCGGATCAAGCCCTGGGAGAGGCATTAAGAGATCGGAGCAAGCCAGCCATCCCCCTCTGCAGAGGGACCCCACACCGCGTGAGGGGTGCCTCTGCATCGATGCTAATGAAGTGGCCATCTGCAATCTGCGTCAAATAATTATAAGCTGCCTCCCCTGGCTGCCCTGCGTGTGCTGGCACAGGCGGGTGGGAGGCGCAGCGTGGGCTGCGGGTGGCTGGTGCCCGGGCACGGGGGCGGCGGGGGTTCGCAGGAGCGGATCATGTCCCTCCCTTCACCACGAGGCACACAACCTGCTGAGCAGACAGGTGCTGGCTCTGCTGATGTCCATGGGCGATGAAGCCTGGTTGTCCTAGTAGCTGACATCTATATCTAGATCTATCTGGATTTTTAAACTGATACAACATGAAGAATGTCACTCTCTGTTACTGTATGTGTGTATCTCATGGATATCCTTTAAGCACAATGCCTTGACCATGTCTGCCCTGCTTTCTTCAGCTGATGGGTTTTGCCATTGTAATGGGCTATTGTTTTCCACAGTTTTTAAATTTATCCTTCAGTTCAAATGCTTCTGGACATGATTACAGTTAGACTCTTTCCCCAGCACTTTAACAACTCTATTGTTTCTACTTATACTTAAAAACTTAAGACTTCATCATAATAAAGCACAGTTATTGAAACCAAAATAAATTCTGCCTTAACATATTCAAAAACTTTAGAAGAAGCCTACAGAGCTAAGCATGCCTAAACCCCATTGATGTCACAGGGAACCTATTACATTACATGTACTACAGCACTGCAGTAAGTTTAGTGCTTCCTTTTTTCTTCCTTTTTCTGCCTTATATCCAGCTGCCTCTCTGCTGGTATTAAAATATTTTGTCGGCTTTGCTTGGTCCAAAGTTTAAGTGAAGTGAGCACAAGCTTTTATAAAATACATTCCCAAGATTTTCTGTGAAAAACAAGGATGACATAATTTTTTACATCAGTGTACTTTCTTCAGTACATTTGAGACCTTGTTACAACAGAACTAGAGCCAGATAGAGAAAAAGACAATTATAAATAAAGCTTTTTTTTTTCTGTGAACAGAAAAAAGATCCACTTAATTGAGTTTTCACTGTCTTGCTCACAAGAGGAAACAATTAAACTGTATGGTCAAAGGACTTTCAAGAAAACATTATGGGTGTCACCCAAGCAAGATTGGCAAGATAACTCTTATGTAGTCTTTGGTCCCTTTTAGGTAGGCAGCATCCTGTACCAAAAGCTTTTCTGTTGCAAAGCAGAGCTGAAGTCAGAACTGGAAGACAAGAGGTTGTTTGAGGTTTCAGCCCAGTTCTGCTTAGCTGCAGCCCTGCCCTGCTGATTGCCTGTCCTGGAGATCCAGCTGGGGTCACTGGTGGGTGCACTGTGACTGCTCCCCATCTGCCTGTCCCCTCCTGGAAAAAACAAGGCAAGCACTTTCTAGCAGTGCTGGTGGTGACAGCCTTGGAGCAGCAGGGATTTGCATGGAGGTAATGAGGTCCTGGTGTGTGATCACCACCTGCCAGCAGAGGTTTACAGAGGATGGGGTTAATGGGACAGCCCTCCTCTCTGTCAGCCCCTGGCAGGCACAGAAGTGGTGACAACCATCCAGCTGTGCAGCTCCCCTTGCTGCCACCCTCAGCTCATGGAGCAGCTGAATCCAGGCCCCAGAATACTGCAGGTTTCTAGCAACGTGCCTGCACACACAAGGAGAGATAACTCCAGGCAAAGTGCCCTGAGAGATGGTATCAGGCCCTTGTCTCAAAGCAGCTTTGTGCTGGACATCCTCACATACAATCTGGGACATTGGACTTGTCTTTTGTACCTCTCCCTTATTCTTTGGAAGTCTTCCCTTGCCCACATACAGTATCTGGCTGACAGATACTGGGAATCACAGGAACAGAAATCACTGTGATATGTAGGAGTAGTGGCTAATCTGTTGGGATTGTACAGACATTGTCACATGCCTTTAAAACTCAGTTTCATCTTCTCCCTCCAGGCTGTTTTCAGCATCCTTGATACCCTTGTAGATAAATGAAGCTGGCAGAGAGACCACCTTTATAAACAATGAATTTTTCATCTCTCTAGTAACCCATTTTGACCCTGTGCAGGCTTGCCCACATTTTGTAGATGCTCAGGTAAGGACTAGAGCAGCAGTGAAGACCTTGCAGCAGTCCTTTGCAGTGGAAAAAAACAGCTAAAAATTGAAGGTAACTTAGGGCCTGGGGCACACTCCTTCTGCTGCTAGGATTGCAGCTGTCTTCCTAAGACTCCCTCCCTCAGGAGCTGCTTTTAGGGCTCTTGAGCTTAGCTGGTGCCAGCACTGCCTTGCACCTGTGTCACAGCCCAGCCATTACTGAAAACAAAGAGAAAAAGGTCATCTTTCCTTCAAAGGAGATTTTAAAGTAAAATGAGTGGTTTTAGCTGGCAGGAGGCAAATCTTACAGACCCACTCCTCTTGGAGGTGTGCAGCTACCTCTCACCTTCCTCTCTCCCATCATCAAGCAAATGGAAACAAAGGGGCTGCAATCTAGACAGGTGTGAGGAAAAGGCTTTGGGGAGGGTCCAGGACAGAGGTAACAACTTTATATTGGCCTATGGACAGAAACTCAGCTGTACTTTGTGTTCTCCAGCCCCAACAAATGATCAAATGCACCTGGAACATCCCTTTTCTCCACATCTGTGAGGACTGAAAGAGCACAGCTGTCTGTTTCAAACACTGCCAAGGACACAGAAGGAACTTGCCATAAGAAAAGTCACCGCAGTGGCTGCTTGAGTCAAATACAGAAAGAAGGAATTTGTGACAGGAAGGTGCTGATTCCAGGGCTGGCTGAGGTAAGATCTGGTTAGCAAATCCTGGTTGATGCATCCAGACAGAAGTTCCTGCTGTTGCTGAGAAAGGAAGGAACTGCTCATACACATATCACTGGTCAAACAAAGATTGCCCCAGGGTTGACTGCCAATGACCACCGAAGCACCCCCAGACTCATTTCTGGTGCCTTCTGCCAGAGAACTGCACGTGAGACCTTATCACTCTTAACTACAACCTGAAAGGAGGGTGTAGCCAGGTGGGAGGTGGTCTCCTCTCCCAAGGAACAAGTAATGCTTTTTTTTTGATTTTTGGTTTTAAAGAGGTATGTATCATTATCATTAGCAAAGAAGCTGGGCTTGAAGAGCAATATCTGCCACAAAGATTTGCAAGTCCTAATTTGTATTAGTGGAAATATTTCCTGTGACTTCAGTATGCCATGGATTATTCTTTTGTTATAATACTTGCCTGATCAAGAGCATCACGCTTCAGGCACCACTGCAACAACCAATCCTTATATGGCCTTCTAGCAAATGGATTTATCATACTAGAGCTGGGCTTGACAACTGAAATGTTGTGGGGAGGGACAGCTGGTAATTTATGGTACAAATCAGCAGAAAGAAACCTAGCAGCAGGTTTACTGCTCTAGAACAGCCTATGGTAGGTGGAAGCAAAATGTAAAGAAATGGATCCTACAGATGGACAGTCTGGCAGCTGGTGGCTGCCCTTGCACACATCTCTTTTTTTGCAGAATGAGGTCTCCTATAACCTAGAATTTACTGGCACCTCACTATGGAAGTGTTTGATGTGTTAGACAGCTCTTAACACCTGCAGTGTTAAAATAAAATAAAGCTATTATAGATGGGGAATATGCAGTGAAAAAAACACACTTATGCATAGCTCACTCACCAGTTATTTTGGGCACTTAAAGATGAAAAAACCCCACAGAGTTAGAGGAAGTTCTTCACTTTATAATGAACGGCCGAAGTTGTCAGAAGCTCAGTGGCACCACGCAATAAAGAGAAAAAGGTCAGCAGATTGAAAAAGGTTAGTAGCTTTTCAACAGGGCTTTATCTTTTGCTCCAGCATTAGTCATAAACACACAAACAAATGATCAGAAATAATTTTGATTGAGGATTTTAGGGATATTGCTAATCTCCTTCATATTAAGGCATCCCACAATTGGCTGTACCAGTTAGTCAAGGTGAGTGGCTCAGATTTCTTCTGCTGACATTCCTCTACTAACAGAAAATGAGCTGTCTGCTTTGTAGAGTATATTTGTCTAGAAATAGCAAGATTGGTAGAAGGACCATAAGGTCCAAAATGTAAATCCAATCCTAAAAATACCCCATCCTGATCTTTAAACCAAAGGTTATGGAATGCCAATGTAAAAGAGCAAGAGCATTTATTCATCTTCAGATATGGCACCAAGACAGCACCATCCCACATCTGCATAGTCAGCAAAGGATCATTCCAGCCTGAATGAGCCAGCTTTGTATGGTAACTTTTACCATTTTTACTTAATCTTTATTTTGTACAATGAGAAGGATATGAAAGATACCAATTGAGCCAAATGTGTACTTTGACATGCAAACATCTGCCTTCATCAGGTCACTGTCAGTCATAACTGGTTCAATGCAGTGAACTCCAGGTGAACGTTCTCCTTTTCTTAACACACAAGGTCCCTTCATGATGCCAGATGTTGTCAAGGAACATACATTACATTCTTCAGAAATATCTTCAGTGACCTGAGCTATATGCATACATTCTTCTATCCAGTGGGAAATCCACAACAAACAAAAGTTGCAGCTGTATCCCCAGACTTTGATTTAACTGCAGGAGAGAGCAGCTTGTCTCCAGGTGTCTGATCTGCTGTTGGTATTGATTGATTTGCCCCTTACTGCTTCCTACAATTTTATAAACATCCATTTCTCATTCATCCTCTCTGCTACTAAAATTTTATAAAAGGATAGAGAGACAGCCTTAGTGTTTCATGAGCTGTAGTCACCACACACTGAACAGGAATTTGTTAGCCAGGTCAACCCAGAGAGTGCCCACATGGAACACAAAGAGACAGTCAGTGTCAGCTGTGATAACTGAGATTCAGACTGAGGCTAATCTACTGTGGCTAATAAATATCCACCTTTGTAACAGCATCTTCCTGTCCTTGGAACATATGAGCTCCACAGAAACAGATGAGAAACTGGCCTTGATTGCTTTCCACACACAGCTTTGGACAAAAATGATGTGGGTTTGTTCTGATGATATTTGTTAGGCAAAATTAGAAAGCAAAATTTAGAGATGTCATTTATCAAGCACAGGGGAGAAACTAAAACAATAATCTTCCTTCTCTGCGTCAGCATTTGCATTTTTTCTCTCCAGCAGATTTTGACAGACACCATGTTAATGTGATCTGGGAATGGTCAATTTTTTTTGCCAAACTGTGGCTAAAGGTGAACCCAGCACCCTTCATGACAATTTTTTTTCCCTGTCTGGCTAATGATTTTGATCAACTCATTCTGTGGTCAGGAAATAATTAAATCCAGGATGTGCTCTCAGGGATATACAAATTCTTATTTTCCTTCTAGATATTAAGAAGGGATTAACTAGGACTGTTTCAAAAGATATTATTTCTATGTTTACAGGGAAAAGAATGTGATGGGTTTTAACCTTTCAGGGTGTTTTTTCCCTTTTTGTTTCTTATCTGCACTCAAAAACAATTATGAGACTGTCCAAGGGGGGGAAAACCTGAAACAACCACATGAACACCAAATGATAGTGGTAAAAGGAACAAGAGATTAATAGGAGGGGCTCACCCCTGGTTTATGCCTTTTTAGTTTCCTCTAATGAGGTACAATGTTGGGTAACTGGTGTCATGTGTCATGTCATAATACATCATATCCATATCAGGGTCTGTCATGTCACACAGAGTAATAGGAGATGACAGATTCAATGGGACACCATCAGCCTAGAAATTTTTGTTTTCAATTTCCATGTATAAAGATTTAAAATATATAAAACATGCTAGTGATAAGCTAAAAAAGACAAGGAGGAGAGAAAGAGGAGGGAGCTGAGAATAGTCTTTACAAGACAGAAAGCAGGTCAGGGCAAAATGTTGAGTCTCAGACACATCACTCAGAAACTCAGGCAAGCTAGATCCATGTCACCTCAACCTGTGGCAGTAGCTTAGCAATAAAATAGCAAAATAAAATCTTGGCTGCTCAGAATTTGAACTCTAACTTTTGGGATTCTACCCACTCTGAATTAGGGAAGGTTCTAGTTAATTCCATTATTTTTTTGGTTTGATCTACACCCAAGGAATTTGGATTAAGGAGTAGATACAGGTTCCTAATTTCCTGCAAGTTCTTATCTCAGAGTCTGTCTCTGAACAAAAGGTTTGTTCCCCCTGTGCCAGACCAGAGCTTGCCTAGGGGGAATCTGTGGGGGAGGAAGGAACCAGAGCCATCCTTTACACCTACCCAAGGGCCTGGGCAGGCAAAGGGCTGGACCAATGCAGCTGGGCCATGTTCACATCTGGCACTTCCTGTGGTTTCTGCAGATCCTGCATTAGCTGATTTGGAGCCCCCGCTGCACCAGCAGTGTGCACACAAGCCTTAGCCACTGCTGACTCAGCTGTGGCCACAGCACACTGCCATGCTTCAACATACTTCAACAGGGAAATCTGGTCAGGCATTGTCCTGCTGCTCCATGATGGTCTGCAGGGAGACAACACAAGCTTGGGACTGAGCTATTTATCTCCCAGCATTCCTCCAGTTTCATCCCATTGTACCTCCACTTGTGAGACAGACAATGTCATTTTCCAGGTGGCAGCATGGCAGGGACCCTGATGGGTGTTGTGGTCCTTATGGTGATGAACACAGACAGGCATGGCTTAGCTTAACTTCCCCCAGGCTGCATTTTCATGGCTCAGGACACCTCTGGCAAGGCCTGAAATCAAGCATATGTTCCTTTGGCTTTCTTTTTCTGGGGAGCCCCCACCTTCAGAGCCAAGCCAAGATACTGCTCTTTTGGGGCATGGTGCTTTTGCTGACCTTCAGGGCCACAATGTTCGAGCAACTGCCACAAACTTCACTCCAAGTGCCAGGCACACATGGTCATCCTTTTCTGTAGACTTGATAAGTCATCCCCAGAGTAGCTGTTACTTCAGCCTTTCAGAGAGAATTGGTTTGCTGTCTGGGTGAAAACGTCTCACAGATTGTTCGGGTAGAAGCAAGGAGTACCAGCAGTACCCGAGTGACTCAAGGACAGATTAAGGAGTCTAATAATAACTCTGATGGGTAGCAAGAAGTAGCTGAAATAATTGCAATGGTTTTGTTTGCTCTGCAGAGCTTTGGTAAGCCTAGGAGTGAGACTTCCAGCGTGTCCAAGAAGGGAGGCTGTAGGAGGTGCTGAGCAAATAGAAAGGAGACTTCTACAAAAGGCTCCTCTATGCTCAGAGCATACAGATGGGGATGTGTTGTGCTGCTGTAACACACCTGAGGATGACTGAAAATTATGCACATTCCTTTGGGTTTGGCTCTAATCCTAAATCTTTGTGCTCTTTATATGTGAGTTTAGCAGTGCACTTATTGCAGTTCATGTAGGGATTTTTGTTTGCTTTGTCACAGATTTTATTGCACTAAAAGCTGGTGTTTTAATGAACTGATTATAAGGTGGAACTGTAATTGTAAAGATGTTTTAAAAGGTGTTTTAACTATAAACAAAACTAGATGTGCGCTGGTAAACATGAGAAACAAATAACCCGGCAAAGTTGGAAACTCCATAGTCTTTATACTAAAGATTTCTTAGTGATTGCTTTTATTTTAAGCTACACAATATAGAAAAGCAAACACTTTCAAGGTTAAAATGATGTCTGTGCATGATGCTCAGGAATGCATTCTCTTTCTTACAGTTTGGGGATAATGGGAGAAGGACACATCTCTCCTATTAGAGTAAAATCCCTCTCAACCGTACTCAGAATTGTGCATTTTATCTTTTTTATTTGTTTTTTGTTACAGCGTGCAGCTGCCAAAAACCTATTCCAGGTCACTGTTGCAAGAAAGGTTCATCCTAATCTCCTGAGGCATCCCATACAGGTGATGGAGTGCAAGGAGTTTGTGACAAAGAACTTGACTGAACATGAAGAAGCAGCACAGGTTCTGTCTTAACAGAAATTATAGCATGGACAAGAGGGACATTGTCTTTTTCTTCTCATTTTTCCCTACCAGCAACTGCGGCGTGGTAGGGAGGGTGCTAAGGCTGATTTAACACCTGTCTCCACCCCCAGCCGGATGAAAGGGGACTCAAGAGATGACATGTCCCAGGAATTCGCCTGTGCATTCCAGGGGCGGCTCGCACAGCGGTGGGAGAGGCGCGGAAGCGCAGGGCAGGGAGCCTGGGGAAGATAAGGCTCCTGATCTCAGAGCCCCGGGTGCTGCAGAGAGCCTTGCTGTTTGAGCATTTTTGCCTCAAACACTTCATTGGCAGCTCCTTTGCATCAACACCGTGTGTGCAGTACGCTGGTACAGGATGGGTGGCTGTGAACTTATTTAAAGTCCTTTAAAACAGCTTTGGAAGAGAGGAATATTGCTTGGGAATAGTCAGGCTTCATGTCACATTACATCAAAGCTGAGAGAACTAGTGAAGCTGTGAGACACAGAAATTATCCTTGTGCTTTTATTTTCCTGTACCTATTGATACAAGAAAAGTTTTCTTTTCAAGCTCCTAATTAATCTGTGTGAAGCCACCATTTTTGCTAGAAGTGAAGTTGGCAAAAAATGTTTGAAAAACAGAACAAGAGCTACACAGCCCCAAATTTATCATCAAATGGTGTGTAACTGTATATGGTTGCTGACACTGCAAACTCAGCTATGGTATCGTAGTTTAGAGAAGGAATTGATGGAGAATATGTACTTTCTGCATTCTGAACTACACATATTGAAAGCAGAGCAGTTAGAAAGAGGCTAAATCAACATGGCAGCATGCTGGCTGTTCCCTGGAATAAGGTGTTCCTGTCCCTTGCAGCTATAATGCATCAATATAATGCTATGAGATCAATAGCTCAGGCCTGTAACTGTAGATCTAGTTAAGGCAGTATTTGTATTAAACACTTTACTGTTATTAAAGCTTGCTGTTGCTGCTCTAAACTCTGAGGGAAACTTCGGCAAGTCTGCTATTTATGTCAGCTGAACTCTCCATGACCTGCAGCCTAGTTAACTCCTTTTCATATTTCCCGTGTCACTGACAAAAAGCTTTCTTGTTCCATACCATGAATAACCATTTTTGGTATGTATTTTCCCACTTAATATATTTGCTTGTTACTTTAAGGAAAATCAAAAAGATTTCTCTTCTATTTGTTGTCATGGAATTGTAGTGGTTTTCTTCCCTTCTGCTTATGAAATAGGAGATGGGGATCAGGGAGCAGTTCAGGATTTTTGTAGTGAATAAATGGGGTATATATTTTGCTAAATAATCATTTTGTCAAGTGATCTTGTCTGTTTCTCAGCTGGTGGGACACTTGCATTGAAGCAAAGGCATGAGATTCTGAAAACTGCTTTGCTCATTAGCAGTGAATATTTGTATTTAATAAACTGAGTGAGCTGAGTCTGTTTGCTCTATGTTCCTTCTATTTACACATGATTTTTAACAGTCAGCAAAATAGGATACCCTCCCCTGTAAGGCTTGCATTTATTTGGGTTTCAGGTAATGTCTCTGTCCATGACTTCAGATGTTCATGGGGAATTTCTGGGTTCCATTGAGCCATTAAGGTCAACAAAATCTTGGGATTACTGTTTTCAGGAATTGGTTACACAAAGGCTTTAGCAGCTCCTAACATCTTGTGATGGTGTCCCTTGCACAGTAAAGAGTGTGCTGACAGCATGTTAGGGTGCCATAAGTACTTCATGAAGCATTGCATACAGAGGTGGGAAGCCAGAGCTGGCTGTAGAAAGGAACCCCTTCACACCATTTCTATGGAGGACAGCCCATAATTCTGAAGGAACCATCATCACCACATCCACTATGGAAGCCCAGACCTCTGACATAAAACATTTCCTGATCCTCAGGTGCCTCAACAGAGCAGCTGTAATACCCAGAGTTTCATCTAGGGAACAATTCATCTGTTGCAGCTTTTTGGAAGACACAGAACATTAAAAAGATATTCAACTGTAGATTCTTTTCATGTGTTCATCCTCAGTAAAATCAGATGGGACCCACTTCTATGGGCCTATGTTTCTATGGGACCCCCTTGTTTGGATGGGGAAAGTTCCCAGTTTCACTCTTGAGACGAAATATACTCCTTTCAGAAGATTGAATTCCTGACACTTTTTTGATGACCCCCTTTTTAGCTCTGAAGGAACATTTGCTTTACAAGGAAAAATGATGGTTCTCTTTCTTTGGGCTGAGAAAAATAAAATGACATGTAAACAGCTTAGTAAGCATTATCTCTCCCAGCTGGTCCATGACACAGTTCTTGACTTGCTTTCCCCTTGTCCACTTGCGCAGAGGGCTTATTCTGGCACAGAGCAGGTGATACAGACCATTGTGCCATCCTTAGCCCTTTTACCCCTGTTGCCTTGTCAGAGGTCGTGAGAGAGAAGTGGAACCAGCCACATGTTTGATCTCTGCACTTGCCTCTGAACTCTGAGGCACACAGTGCAGTAATACAACCCTCACACAGCTGGAGAAAACTGCCATGCCATAGCAACAAAAGTCAGGAAGACTACTTGTCCCAGCAGGAGTTTTTCAGTGAAACTGAGCAATACAGTCATTGGAGTTGGTCTGCAGTGTGGCTTCTCTTCAACTAGAGCCATCAACCCTGGCCAGGGCACTTGGGCATCAGAGACATTGAGGATGGGCTGGTTTTCATGAGAAGATTCTTCACTTGATTACCTGCACCCAAAAGCATTTTAGTAATAAAAATTATTTGATTTGTTAGAAATTTTGGGTATTTTTTCACTGTTCAGCCAAGAAATAGAAAAAATGAATTAATCAGAAAAAGTACATAGACATATATGTTTATGTTTATGTTTAAGCCTACTTCCTGTTTTGGGCTGATTGCACTGCAAAAGTCACTGATCTAAACCAGAATATCAACTTCAGAAAAAAAGAGTGTAGTAAACCAAATCATATAAGTGCTTGTTCTTTGTTTTCCTTCTTTCTTTCTGTTAACAATCTGGCTAAATTATGTTAATAACCCTAATGTACCTATACCAAAAGTAGGGAAATACATATATGTAAGCCATCCAGAGTTTATGCTTCAGGAGAAATATTTCACTTTCCTATAAGATTATACAGCCAGAGACAGTACCTGTCTCTTAACTGTTTGCATATGAAATATACATTAATTCACTTAGACTTTAGACCAGATCTTGAGGTGTTATGTATAATTCAGAATACTTTCACTAAAGCTATAAAGGTTTATGCCAGTGCAGCATCTAATGCATTACACAGTTGTCTTTCAGATAAATCCATCAGCACTAAACTTTTGTTAAGATTACACATGAAGTCTAAGGTGGGCAGAAGAGCATTACGTTGATGAATACTTTGCAGTGTGTTATAGACCTCACTCCCGAGGGTGTTCAGCCTGATGGTTCTGCTCCCTTCTGCCACATATGAATCACTGCCCCAAGGTGGAAGTGCTTGTGGGAGTCAAGAGCTGTGTATGGTGCAATGGAGAACAGACTGTCCTTGTTAGACACTTTTATAAATCCCTTATCTGTGCCATAGCACCTAAACATGTTTAATATATTTATCCTTGAAAACATCCCAGAAGGTAGAAGAGTGTTATCTTTATGGGAGAAGAACAGAGGAATAGTTATATCAAGGAAACATGAATGAAATCTAGTATGGAGAGCAATTAAATTCCTGTCTCCTGGGTATGCTCATGAACCAGGTACCTTCTCCCAACTCTCCTAACATCCATAATGGGTCACACTGCTTTTAGGAGGAAAACTGCAGCAACTTTATGTGATCCATCTGTTTTTTTATGGGAAGAAAGAGTTTCAAAAATAGCATAGATTCACTAAATTTATCTGTGGCTTTTTTGCAGATGGGAAAACATTTGTTTAAACAAGATTCAGATTATTGGTGGAGCCAATGAGTATGTGCTTTTCCACCAATTCACAAAAAGATATTGCATTTGAAAACTGTAGATTTTTCTCCCTGGTTGCTGAATTATTTGACACAAGAGAATTCATTTGCCTCATTCGCGTTTCTAACAACCTATGTTAAAGCAGGTGCAAACCTTATTTTTAGTGAAAAATCTGCCTGGAAGGAAGAAACTAAACAGTGTTGGCATTTCCAGAAGTTTCCCTACTGCTGCCTGGCAGAGGACTAGAAGAGCAGCTTTCCATTTACTGGGTGCTTGCTGAGCTGCCCCTCTAAGAGTGTAGGATCTATGCTTTGGCTTTTCCTCTCTCAGGTCATGTTTGGAGTAATGCAGCCCATCACCAACTCCTCCTACCCAGTCACTGGCAGCCTGCTCTCCTGGAGTATTGCTGCAATTGGTCTTCAGAGCAGAACCTTGGTCTGAGGCTTCTCTGTTGTAACATGCTTCCTACTCTATAACTACACCAGAATGGGAAAAGGGAGGGAGAGACAGAGAGACAAAAGGCTTTGTGCAACTCAGGCGAATTCTGTCCAAGAAATAGAGAATACACAGGCACATTACCTGTGGATTAACATGAACATTGCAATGATACAACAAGAATGTATCTTGACATTAACTATATATTCCATTTATCTCTTACATGGTAATTGCCTACTTGTCTATTTTAAAAAGAATTTCAGTGGGAAAAAAGTCATGGATACTCTGTGGAAATCAGTCAAGCTTGCCTCCCCTGCAAATTGCAGTGGCAAATTGAAGATACCACATGCTCGTTCAAGAGTACTTCCCTTTTAAACACGAGTTCTGCCCCACAAAGAAAGAAGAACATTGTCTACCTCTCCTTAACTGTATGGGCTAATTGAGTCACAACAATTATTTCAGCTGCTAGAAAAGCTGAAATAATAACAACCATGTTATTATTCTCTATGCAGAGATTTTTTTTTTCCCAGAACTTGTGATATTTTGCCAAGGAAGTGATTCTGATTCCTATTGTCCCTCACACAAACAGGTACAGATATATTTTTGAAAGAGCTACAGCCTAGTTTGCCATCCTTGGTGTCAGTGTCAAAATTAGAACATAATTTACCATTGGAAGTCTAGTTGAAAGGTTGAGATTAATAAGTTCCTTGAAAAGCAGTACTTTTTCCATTGCACATACCAGAAGATCTACAATTAGGTGCTCCTACAGCTTTGGGTGGAAGAAACCAGAAAGGGCTAATTTATAGTGTAGAAATGTTGCTTTTTATCTGCTTTGTGATGGTACAGATGATACCCACTCCCACTCAGTGCTCTCCTGTGTGGGGAAGCAAATGCACAGCGATGGACATACTCCATGGACAAAGCTGCAAGGTGGTCCTTAATGACTTCTGCTTTGGAAGCAGAGGAAGGTACAGGTGGTACTAATTGAAAGGATGATCTGACAACATAATCTTTTTCAGGTCTGTCATTGTCTGCTTACTTCTTTTTCAATCCTGCTGGCCTCCACAACATTTCATAGTGATTTCCACTTGTGCATCAAAAAGCGTTTCTATAAATTTGCTTTAAATCTTCCATCTGATCATTGCTCAAGGTGTTAAAAAAAATAAAATTGAATAATCATTTCCTGTTTGCCTTCTCTGTACCATCCATGATTTTCTATATCATAATTAAACTGCCTGAGAATTCAGATTTGACTATTTATTCACCTTCTCTTCTACACCTTTCCCATCACATGTGCCTATCTAAATTCATTCTTTGACCTTTCCAAAACAAAGCCCATCAATCTGCTCATTCCCTCCTTCTCTGAAGCGTAATATTCTGTCCCCTCACCAAGTCCTTGCATGCCAATTCCCAACAAAGCCAGTCCTAGGCTTGTTCCAGCTTCTAGAAATAACTCCTCACTGCCCAGCTTGCTCTCAGAACTTCTAAGGATCCTCTTCAAAAATATCTGATCTCCCCTTGAGGTGAGGGTATCTCCTTCCTACTTGATTTTTCACTGCAGAGAGAGGAATAACTCCAATCTCACACCACCCTCATCATCCTGGCTCTTGGCACCCTGACAATGCAGCTGCTTTTCTTAGCCTGGGCTCTGGTGAGGGGTAGGTGCTCAGCTGAGGTCACCCTGTGGACCCCAGTCTGAGCTGGGTCCTTAGGTTCTGCTCACTTCTCCATTCCACAGCGCTACAAGGCAAATATTGCACCTTAAACAGGTACTAAAGTGGGAAAATATTACTGCGGACAAGAGAGGTGGAAAAAGAAAAAAGTTACATGGCACATTTCTGGGGTTTCTATCAGCCCCATGGAGGTATTTATTACTCCCCTTTTCTGCTCCTGTAAGAAAGGCCCATTTCTACATTTTCTGTGTCATGTATCTGTTCCATCATCTCTCTTTCAATGTAGAAATGTTCTGACCTATTTGCTCTTGTTCATTTTTCTGTGATTCTTCTCACTATATTTCCTAATGTTATCATAGCCTGTTCCAAAGAGGTAACTTTGGAGGTAAAATTACTGGTAATACTTAAGTTACAAACTCACCATTCAGGTATGTAACGTTACAAGGATGCTCTCTTTTATTTTCACTTCCATCTCTCATAATTCCCAATGCACTATTTGCCACTTCACTGCCATGGAGCTGACTTTTCAGAGCACTATCCATAATGACTCCCAGATCTCTTGCTAGACTGGTAATAGCTAATTTCCCTAGCTAATAGCTAATTTAGAACTCATCACTGTGTATATAGTCACATAGATAGCTGGTTTTTTTCCTTCATGCACCTTACTTGCATTTATTGACATTTCATTTGTGATTCCCATGGAATTTAATTTGTGATTTTATTGCCTTATCACTCAGTATTGCAAGATCCTTTTGTAGCTGTTTGCAGCCAATTACACATTTCACTATCCCAAATAATTATTTTCTTCTGCAGACTTTCTTGCCTCATTTTTAACCTGCGCATACATGTTACTTATGACAACTTTGAAGCACACAAATCCAAGTACAGACCCTGTGGAATTATCCTGGTAACATTCAGCTATCATGAAGTTTATTTAAACACTTGCTTTATTCATCAGTTTATTTAAGTGCTGGCTGAGGAGCTCCCCCACCAGACACCTCCCACCTCTTTTATTTCTTTCCAGCTGTGCTTGAGCTGTAGCTGGTGAGGCTGTGTGTTGTGGCCCATGGGCCAAGTCCCTGGGACTCCTTAACCTCTGGAGATAAGTGATGACTGAAGAAGACCATGAGCTGTCATGGGGAAGACTCTCTGGAGTCTCAGCATCATGGTGACACTGCAGGGTCACAGTGCCACCACATGATGCTGCAAAGGGACCAAGAGCTCCACAGGGATTCCATCCTGGTGTCTCTCCCTCCTCCAGCACTCATCCTCGCTGTGAAGAACTGAGTGGCTTTTAGAGCAGGGTAGGAGCTAAGATTTTAATTTTGGTTTGGATGTGGCTAGTGTATTGGAGAGTGCTTGTTGCTAGAGTAAGCATAAATAATTTTTAGTTTTTTAATTTATAGCTTGCAAGGATCCACTAAGCACCCAAAAACTTTTGTTCAGTATACAAGAACCTGACAGAAATAACCTGTAAGACTGAAGAGAAAAAAAAATTTCTTAGGCCTCTCTGCTTTATTCAGGTACAAGTGAATATGTGACTCTATTTTAGAGCATACAAAAACTTTTGCAACTGTGCTATCAACATAGTTTCCTTGTGCAAACACCATTTTTTTCCTTCTATTGATGAATTAACAGCCCAGCTCAGTCTTTTCTGAATTATTTGTACCATTCATATGAGACTCAATTGTACAGGACCCAGTACAGTTTAGAAGGAAGACAAATTATTGTATGTGTTGAGAACAATTGCAAGGCAGTGTGAGTTTCACATTCTAGCTGCTTTGGACCTCTTTGCTAATCTGCCTCATACTGCAGAAACAGCAAGTTTTAAGTTAATGTAGGATTAGTCTATTGCTTTGATAGACTCTTTTTAATGCCAGTTAGATAGTCACTCTCAGGAGAGGTGATAAGGTATGGTCCCTTTTCTCAAGCAAAACAATACTTAATCCAATATTTGGCACATTAAAAAAAAAGACCAGCCCAAATATAGTTCCCCACCCTGTCTCAGCTTGTCAGCCATGTAAGGATTCATAAGTATGAACATGTTTAAATGTTAAAGTGAAGCAGGACAATAAAGGACTTTTGCCCAACCTTCTAAGCCTTATAAACCCAATTATGAGACTTATGAATAGAAAGAAAACAATGGTTATATTTCACTTAACTTGACCTTTTAAGCTGCCAACCTTTTTCTTAGTAAAACATCTTTATATGGTTGAGCTGTTCTCACTGTGCTTTTCTGACATATGTAATGTTTTTTGGTGAGGTCCTCAGTGAAGGTCTGGAATAAGTAAACATCTACAGCACAATCTGAGTGCAACAACATACCACGTGTCTTCACAAAAATGTCCATCAATGATTAGGGTGGAATTCCCACACTAAATAGATTAATCACAGTTGCTGGCATGCAATGCAAGGGCACATCCCTTTTAGATAAAATGTGACTCTGGCTTTTAACCTTTCCTCTAAATGCACTGGTACAGCTCAGAAACAGCCCTTCCTCTAAATGGCATAGTTTTCCATAGCTCTTCTCCCTCTGGGATCAGCAAAGTCAAAAGTGATTGGAAATGTACTGAAAATGCTATTAGTTTATTTTTTTAAGGGGGAGGGCAGTCAATGATGCCAGGATATGAGTCCATTAGCGGTTTCTTTTTTCCGTGCACCTCCACAGACACATGTCCAAATCATATTCTGCACAGCCACTCTGCATTTTGTTGTGAAAGCAACATAAGCACAGAGCACGAATAAGTCTCAGTAGGGAAAAATATGCCTTGCCTCTTTGTGCACCAGGCCCAGCTGTCTATCCAGGTTGGGCAGTAAGAGACCTTTTGTTAATATGGGAGCAAGGAGCTCAGGCCTTGGCATAATTCCCGCTGAAAAAGTGAATTAAATACTTAAAAGAGAAACATGTGGCTCTTGGGGGATATTCACAATCTACTTCCACCAATTATAAGCTTCTCCCACCAGGTAACTGCCTGGAGAGAGGAGCTCATCTGGAGTTTCAGCAGCTGCCTGTAGCAGCTACTGGTTTCTGAGAAATGCCGAAGATATCCTGTATAGGAACAAGGGAGGTGATTTCACAGACTTTGATTTGTCTGCACCTGTGCTTTGATGTATCTATCTAACCAGCTCAGAATCAAACAAATTTTGGGCTGAACTACTGGAAAATTGAACCTAACTCCCTTGAGTTCAGTGCCCTACCAGAGAGGCTGGTTTCCATTGCGTCGGTGAGAACTTTATGTTCTCTGCGTTTGACTCTACGTAACAATTCCTTTCCTTACAGGTTTCTTGCTGGAGTCCTGTGCCTGATGTGACTTATTCCCCTACTCACACACCCTTCTGCAGCTGATGAGCACTGGGATGAACTCGAAACAGCTGCGCCCACCTATGCATGCAGCAGCAGAGGCTGTGTGGGCAATTAGCACCTGCAATAACTGTGCCTTTCATGCAGTGGGAACACTCAGAGAACAAGAGCACGGACCTCGCCTGTCACTGGCATGCAGTGTGTGAAAAAATAGCAACAGGGGGACAAACAGGGCTCCTGGCCCAGGAAGGTAGACTACTCTGCATGCCTGCTTGTGCACCAGCCACAGCAGGCTTTTTTCTTCCAGCAGTTTCTATTCCCTTTTGTCACTTTGTTGCTTTTGCTGAGGCCTGAAATTTTTAAAATAGGAAAAGAAACAAAATAGATGTTCGCTGAGAATGCCCTTGGAAATAGTCAGAAAAAAATGACATTTGAAAATATGTTCCAGCTGTTCAGCATTTGACCAAGTTAAAACTCGGTCTGAGCCCTAGAGACTTTTTTTTTTCTCTTTTAAGTCTCACAGATAGCACCAACAAATGCATTGGAACTCTTTGTGTGAACTAAAGCAATAGGGAGATGTCTCAAACTCGTCCTAGGCTGTATTTTAGCATGCTGCTCCCTCTGTATGGATGTGTTTGCACACTATACCTTACGACTTGAGTAACTGTGGTTGCTATAGATTAATATAAACTCACATTTTGGTGCAAGAGGCTTCATGCTTCCAATCCCTTGCAACGCTTTTGCCTGCAGCTTTCTGCCACACCAATTCCTCCTTTTCCCCCACATTTTATTAAAAAACTATTTTTTCACCCTTTGCTTATAACTTTTAATTTCTGTCTACTTTTTAGTTCTGCAGCTCTTGAACTTTGCTGGATATTGCAAATCATACAGCATAAAAACTTTCTCTGAAGTTTGGACTAACAATTTCTTTTCATCCTCAGGGATACTTGTTTCCTTCTTTCCCATGAATGAGTAAAAGCTTTTTTTGCTCCTTTCATGTAAAAGGAAACATTCTCCTGTGGATACAACCTGGGAAATTAGGGATACCTGAATTTCTTTTTACACCACTGTCATGCTCTAACCCCCGGTGAGTCATCTGGACTTTGGGTGCTTCTCTTATCCCAGTGATCAAAAATGGTATAAAACCCACACATATTAAACTTTTCTTGTGTTTGACATATATGGATGGAAAGCATCAGATAAGGGCTTTGGGTATCCACTAATTTTTTTTTCAATTCTTGTTTATTACAAGAGGAAACAGTCTAATTTTAAAAACTTTTCAGAAGATATTAAAAAAAAGGGACGACAGATCGTGAAGGCCACCCAAGTCAATAGGGAGGTGCACCCTGACTTCAGCAGGTTTGATGTAGGTGCCAAGTGTATTTTACAGATACTTCTGTAGGTCAAACATTCTGTATCACAAAATACACAGTCTACATCATTGTAGGACTCACATGATTTCAAGCAAAGGGGCTGCCTGTGACTTTTTCCTGCATAAATCTTCACAGATTTCATGGAGGAAGGGAAGCACCTACATGTATCTCTTTCTGGATCAGGGGTTTTCTTCCAACACACTGATTGGAGCAATGTAAATGTTTAAATATCCAAATTATGAACACATTGCAATTTAGAGGCCCATTGTTTTAATTAATAAAGTGTTAAAAAGGAGACCATCCCCCTTTAGCTGCGCTATTTGTTCAACTCTCTGGATGTACAGTCTATGAACACTATAAGCACGTGAGTCCTTATCCTTACTTTAAAAGCTTGTTTGTGGTTCATTATGAGCTATTAGGGAGAGCGCATCAAGCAATTGTTTTGGCAGGGATACAGGAGTTGCTTCATATTCTGGCAGGAATGATTCTTTCCTACCAAACAGAAATACAAGGCTTTGTGGTCGGATTTGTTGCTCCCTCCCTTCTCCTGAGCATGCTTATATTAGGAAAGCACATCTTTGAAGGAGAATATGACAAGCAGTCAGTCTCAAAGGGTCAACTGTAGCTTTAATGTGCAAGGTAGTTTTTCCTTATCCCACACTTCCAAAAATAACAGCACAAAAATCACTTTAGCACATCCAGAAATACAAGAACTGGAGAGAGGTGTAGGTATTAGGATTAGGTTCTGAAGTAAAGGTGTTGTAAGCAACCTCTATGCTTGGGAGAAGGGCTGGCTGAAAAACATTAGGAGTGCAATGCTAGGAAGCCTGTATGTGGAATTTCTGTGTTAGAAATTTGCAGGCAGAACCTGACACATTAAGGCACTTCTCAGACTGACAGCAGGTGGAGATGAGGAGAGACCACCACGAGCACTAAGCTGTGCAAAACCAATCATCACAGTTCCTACATGCTTCTTCACCTTTTGTAAATTGAACAAACTCCAGAGAGGTTGGAGTTTTGTCAGAGAACCGCCATAAAATATTAGGAGCTTTGGCTTTGCTAACTTCCACATGTTTTGGCTTATAAATGCTCCCAGATCTCTCTGTATCCCTCCACATTATTCACTTTCTTGGTTATTCTTCCCATATTCCAGGCAGAGGATGAGGTTTCCCCCTCTGAAGATGGTATTATGTGTAAGATGAGCCTGACAAAGAAGAAAACACATGCTCCCTTCCTAATAAAATCATAATGATAAAATTACCTAGCAGAAAATAGTAAAAATGTTTTAAGTAGCCCTGCTATAAATTCTTGACAGTGAATTTCCTGAGGCAGAAACACTATCAGTGCTATATGTGTGTCTGGCGACCAGCGTGGGAGAGAGCTGATTCTCTGCTGGGAAGCTCTGGCAAAGTGATAACTTCTTAGAAGGCATCAGACCATAACACTCCTGCTCCTGGAAAGCATTCATCTCAATCCTCTTGGCTGCAGAGGGGACCAGGGGTGAGGGGGATGAGGTTTGAGGCACCTGTTGCAGCTCTGGAGGTGACACTGTGGACATGCATGGATACAACTGGCAGCTGGAGCAGGCTGAGAAGCCCCTGGGGGCAGCCCAGAACTTGGGACAGGCTAATGCCACCTGACTGCTCACTGACCCCCTCTGACAGCCAGGGGGAAACGGGGGGATGGGGCCGGGGTCTGTCCTGTGATGTGCTGTGATTGCAGAGTTCACACCTTGAGTTGTCTGGACTCTGAGCACCCTTCCCTGCCCAGGGAGCAGCTCTGCTAGCAGCTGAGAACTGTCCTGGCTAGGGCCCCCCATCTACTATAGCTCAGAAAATCATGTAATACTGTAATAAATGGAGGCAGTTCTGAAGAACTTTTTGAAATCCCAGACCTTGACTGAAACGCTGTTAAGCCAGCTCCCATTAACTTCAGGCAGATTTGAAGCAGGTACTTATAACATTATTTTTAAACCTGTAAGAAAATAATTTTAGCCCTAATGTTGTTACAGACTCAACAGGGAAAGGCACTAATGCCTTCAAAACTCCCAGGTAATTTACAGAAGCTGCAGCCAAGGCAAGGAGCCGAGCACTGAGAGACAAATCTGATAACTTGATGCAATACAGGTTTGTATCTGTTAGTCCAACACTCATGAACTTCTGCACTTTGTAAAGGATGACTTCTGTGCAAAATCCATCTGCTGTGCTCCCTCATCTCTTTGCTCTGGAAAATGTTGCAAAAGCTACATACAGGCTGGGACCTCCACATGCAGGTGATTTCTGTGGCCAGTTTGAACTCTGGATTTGTTCTGTGGCTATGTCTAAAACACAGAATGAGTTTAAATTACTCTAATCTCCTCTTTGCACAGTTTCTGGTCATTTTGAGCCGCTCCATTCTGTGGTAGAAAAGATCCTTGCCCCTGTCCTGGGGCAGCTTGGCAGCTGGGAAAAGGGGTTTCAAAGGAGGGCAGAAGCCATTCAGGATCAGGCACCCCTAGTTTATTTTAGCATGGCAAATATTTTGCTCAAATTAAAAAGTAAAAGCATCAGGCAACTTGCCAACAATCTAAAAGGAGATTTGAATCTGCTTGAATGGGCATGTTTAGATGAAATCCTGTATCACATTGGTAATTACAGACCCTGTTATCACAGTAACTCACTGCCAGGTGAGAAGTCCCTCGGAAAATAACTACACCTAAGATGAAGTGCTTATGTAAGGGAAGGCAGTAGAAGCAAATGCTTCACCCTTCAGTGTCAGAGGGCCAAACTGCTCTGTACTGGTGAAAAAATGTAGAATAAGCCCAAGGAAGCCAGACATTCACATATGCAAACCTAACCTGAATAAGCACAAAGCAGGGCATACAACCCATTTCTGACTGGAAACAATTATTCACAGAAAACAAGCATAAATGCTTTAAATATGTGTGTGGGTTTAATAGGAAAGAGACAGAAATTAGACAGTTGGGGAGGGAGGTGGTCTGCAGGTAAATAGGGGATAAAGGAGATAACTAAACAGGAGATTAATTAATCTGCCAAACCACATGGATTCTTGCTTATGCTGAACAGCCAGTGCTTAGTATTCAGAACAATTTTCAAGAAGACCTACACTTTCAGCCTAGTGGTGGCAGGCACCAGAACCTCCCAAGCTGTTTCATGTTATCTTTTAAATTCTTAATTTTGCCTCCCCTTGAAGAGAGACAAATGTAAACAGCAGACAGGAACTGCTGTCTCTCCAGAAGAGTAATGTTCTCAAGGAACAGCTTCAGAACATAAAGTGCCTGTGTCACTGGAAGGATTCAAGGAAGAAATCTGCAGTTTTCCCCAGAAGAATTCTAGGCATAGAATTAACAATTTTTCTTTGCACAATTTCTTAGGTCCAGAGAAATGGGTAAAGCCTCAAAAGTACATACAAGCCTTTCATTAGCAACCCTTGAAAGACAAAAGCAGAAAGTCCACTTTGATGCAAGGTATTGTAGGTCTGATATTCAGACTCCATCCCAAAATTCATGACAAAATTTGCTAGCAGCATTTAGTTTTTGTATTTATTTTGCTGTCCAGGCATGTAGCTGGTCTGTGGGCTCACCTGCTGAGCAGTCACACCAAACAGAGATGATCATCAGCTTCGTGCATAACCAGTGGCCTCTGTGTACCAACTCTGTTCCCAGGAGAGCCTGCAGCTGATGGCTACAACACACTGTTTCACTGCTCTGTTGTTCAGCTTCCTCCTTCTTTTGCTGTTCACATCTCAGTTTTCAAGAGCTTACTTTGTGGAGGCCATCAGAGTCTTCCTGCAAGAGGTGATGCATTCAAACTGCCCACCCAGCTGTAAAGCCTCTCTGTTCACCAAGGTTTCACAACAGTTGTGGCTTCAGGGAAAATAGACTTCATTGCAAAGTGCAAACAAACTCCTCATGTCTGAAGATTTCAGAACAAAATCCTCTTTGAGACAGTGCTTGGGCCACTAGATTGGTCACCATCAATCGACAGAGTGATGCTCAAAGTCCTACCACCTCTCTTAGCATTACAGAAGGTAGAAGGATGATGTGATGTCAAAGTGGAAGCTCCTACCCATTTCCCTCCAGCTCCTGGGAGCCAGCAGTGGTAAAAATGAAAAGAAAGATGTGCTCCAAGCCATACCGTAGCCTTGCTAGTAGAAAGATAGCAGAAAAGATGGAGTTTTGTAGGAGTGGGCGTATCAGAGGTAATATGAAACTGCTTGATTCTGAAAGTGTTAGGGGAGAGTCTCCAAACAGTGAAAACACCCCATGTCTCCAGTGGATTTTGCTGAAAGTTTTCCTTCTCAGGCAAGGATAATGTGGGAATTTTAAAATACTAGTAATTTGGGTGACCAGATGAAGTTTCAGAAGAAAGTAGAATAATTCCACATCACCCTTTTTGTCGATATCCTGAGTTTTCAACATGCAAGGTTTGCAGTATTGATATTCCATTAGCAGATCTCTAAGCTTTCTAACATCTTACTACCAGCTGATCAATGTCCAAATGCTATGGAGCTGCTGAGAAAGCACACATTTCTGGTGAGGGAATTGGTATTTTTATCCTGGCTTCTGTTCTTCTGCATGGACAGTGACACATTTTTGTGAATATTCCAGAGCACAAGTATTAAAATGGAGACTGACAATTGTAGCAGCAATTGTTTTGTTTGCAGTTAACATATAGTATGCTCAGTCTATTGGTCACTGACTTATTCAGATTAGAAATAGGGAAGGAATTTTTTACAATGAGGATGGTAAAACACAGGGGCATGTTGCCCAGAGAGGTGCGTGATGTTCTGTCCCTTGAAACGTTCAAGACTTGAATGCTCAGGGCTCTGAGCAACCTGATCTAGTTTAAGATGTTTCTGCTTATTGCAGGGAAGTGGAACTGGATGACCTTTAAATGCCCCTTCCATCTATGATTCTATGATTCTATGGTTCATGTTGCATCATAACTCAGGATATAAAAATATCCTTTTGTACTCCACCAAGTCAATGCCACCCTTCACTAATGATACCACTAATAATGCTGGACCTCAGGGCTCCTCAGGCAGAATTCTAGTGGCAGCCAAAGAGAAACTGACTCAGGAAATGAGGCACTGGTTGCTGCAGGCTGCAGCATCTTCATCTCTGCCTTTGCTGCAAAGATGTGACTTTTTCAAAGTACACAGCAAAGCTTCAGGAAGAAGCCAACATCAAATAAGCACATGGAGAGCTGCTTTCTTCTACCATTGATCAAAGAGCAGTGTCAGGAGAAGGAGAAATAGTACTGCCACTTAAACAACTTTGTCTCCATGCCTCATGAAATTGCGTTCAGAGGAGAGCAACAAAACTAGTGAAAAGGCTGGAAGGCATGTCCTAGAAGGAGGAGCTGAGGACTTAGGATTTGTCTAGTTTGCAGTAAAGAAGGCTGGGAGGCAACCTCATTGCTGCCTACAGCTTCCTGAGGAGGGAAAGTGGAGAGGCAGGTGCTGGTCTCTTCTCTCCAGTGACAGGACACATGGGAATCATCAGAGCTATGATAGGAGAGGTTCAGACTGGACATCAAGAACCATTTCTTCACCAAGGGCATAGTCAAACACTGAAACAGGCTTCCTAGGGAGGTGATTGATGCCCTAGGACTATAAATATTTAAAATAATAATAATAACAACAACAATAATAGTAATAATAAATAAATAATAAATGGAAAATGCCCTCAGTAATTTACTCTAACTTTTGGACACATCTGAAGTGGTCAGTCAATTTGACTAGGTTGCCATTATAGGTCACTTCAGACTGAAATATTCTATTCTATTCTATTCTATTCTATTCTATTCTATTCTATTCTATTCTATTCTATTCTATTCTATTCTATTCTATTCTATTCTATTCTATTCTTCTATCCCCCGGCCTTGGTACAGATGCTTCCTTGCATCTCTCGACCACTCGCTTCCTGAAAGTGTTTCCAGGCTGGAAGGTTCCATCTGGAGATCAGACGCACAGCAAAGACCCAGCTTCTCTGTTCTGCATGCTCTATTTGGTGCTTCTCATCCCAAGTGGGAGAGGCTGGGGAGCTGCTGGGCAGGAGGGCCTGGGAATGGGCTGTGGAGCTCGGCAGCTGTTTCTGAAGCTGCAGTGTCTTGCCACGGGCAGAGTTCCCCATGTTCCGCGTGCTGCCTGATGGACCTCGGGGGAGCCTGTCTTGCAAAACGAACATCAGAGCTACTCCCTAAGGACCTTTATTAAAAAAAGAAAAAAAAGGCAACCTCTGTGTAAATGAAATGCTTGTTTACAGCACAGTGCCACAGCTCTATGTGCTAAGCTTCATAGCCTTAGTGGGTTATAAAAAATACCCGTATTGTAGATATAGATGGTGCAGAAGGTGTAGAAGACATAGAAGATAAGAATAACAGAGATAATAAAGATAATAACATCAAGTCCCCAAGACTTTACAAACAGCAGCCCTGACATTTAGTTTTATGCTCTCAAAATACAGAATTTAGCAAAAATTAAGTCAAGATGCAAGTGTAAGAGATGCAGGTAATAGAGCCAACATTTGCTCCTAATCTGTTACATTACTGCTACTTAACTACTCCAAATGTTTTATTGTAATTATTTCATTATTTTATTGCAATATTGCAATTATATCTTAGTCTTTGCAGCTGTTTTCACATCCTAGCAGTTGAAATTGCCTTCCCTATACACATAAAGGGAGGGGCAGCTATAACTGGGACTATACCATTGAATATTTCCTGAGAGTTAAAGATGATCAAGACATGCTTGAGAACAGGCAAGAACCTGGATTTGAACATATAAAACAAGTATCTAGAGCAGTTCAGTGAAGGGAAGAATAAGTCAAAGAATACCCTGGTCTCCAACTGGCCGTGATGAAAAAAGCAGAATGGAAAGCAGGTGCATAAGAGAGGAGTTCTGGGCATGATTTCCACTTGTGATGCTCTGTGAGAGACCCATGGGGAGAGGAAAGGGATGCTGACTGCAGGATGTCAACAAAGAGCTTGGAAGAGACTGATCCCTTCTATAGGCCTTCTGCAGGCCCCAGGGCAAAGCTTGTGATTGTGCACAGATAAGTGAAATTTTCTAAAAGTTATTTCCAGTGCAAAGAAGCTGGAAAGTCTGAAGCTGGAAATCAACACACAGGGTTTGTATTTATAGAATGCTCATTTGGCTTGTACAGAGGGGATCAGTCTGGCTAATATTTGAGTTTCTGCACATGTTTCCCCATCCTCCTGGGTTAAAAGTTGGCACATTGGAATGGCAGGAGTTGAAAAGATTTAATTTAAATTAAAGAAACCAAACCAACCTTAATAGCATGCAAAAATAATTTCATTTCTCTATGAAAGTTAAAAACAAATGAAAATTGCATTGACGTATACAGAACCAAGTGGTTTTCTTTAAATACTGCAATTGATTATGAGGCATTTTATTGAGAGGATGGGAGAAAGAAAAGTTCTTATTCAAATTGCCTGATGGAGTCTAATGTAACAGTGCAGCATTCAAAACTTTTGCAATGAGAAAGGTTTTTTGGAAAGTGATTTAATTTGTAGTTTCTAAACAAACTGTTCCAATAGAAAGCACAACATCTGGGAATTCAGGTAACAGAGGCTTTGCTCCAATCTGTAACATGCCATCAAAAGTATTGTAAAATAGAATTTTTTCCCCAATGGCAGAGGAATTGTTTTATTTACTGATTAGGAACACCTCATCGTTGTTGGAATTTCTGGAATGCTTTTGAAATCTCCTCTAGAATACTGATGTGAAGACATTTTTTTTTAATCAGCAGATTGAGAATCAACCCCTGCCTGCATTTCAATCAACCTCTACCCCCACTGGGCTTTAGGGTCTGCTGATTCTCCATACCACTGCAGAAATCAGAATTTCCCATGGTCTGTGGTGCTGCATCATCCCCCTTTCCCTCTATTTCCTGCTTCAGTTATATCCTTCCCCCAAACTCTTCTGTCTGACAGCCATTCATCTTTCTATTGCTTCACAAGGTTTTCATGTGTTACATTTCTCTTTCTGTGGCCCTCGGCACGAAACTACCAAATAAGCAGTTTGACTTCCCTCCTTCCCTTTTCTCAGCATGCTCATTAGTTTGCTACTTAGCAAAAGGAAACCCCTTTGCTGTCAAAAGAAAAGGGCACCGTCACTGATGCTGGACTTCAAATTATCATAATATCAGATGTCTATTAGGCAACATTCATATCAAGATAGCCCCAAACAGTCAGCATCCATCTACACTCGGACATTTTAAAGGGAGACAGGATAAGCCAGTGAGACAGAAACATGGGAGTTTCAATAATTATCAGCCCCCAAATGAGCCCCAGGGCCATAAATGAACAGATCCTTCTCAAAAAGGTGTGCAGATAGATGCTCTCTCCTAAGGAGGCTGGTGGAGGGGACCCAAGGATTTCTGTGAGAAGCATATCTTGGACAAAGGTTCCTTGATATTTCTAAGAAGATGTGTTTTGCTTTGTCCCAGGCATGTCTCCATTTTGGCTGCAGAATTAAAAAAAATAAATTACGGTAGCCCCTATGGGAATGGTGTATAAAAATGAGATTTCATGCTTTCTTTCTCTTATTTTCTTATGGAAGTTGCTTTAAACCTTATTTTCAACAGAATCAAGATTTTAACCAAATTGCTTTCTTATTACATATCAAACCCTATGTACATATAAACCCTCCAATAACTGGTTTCACTAAGGTCAGAGTCCACTTCTCCTGTCTTCTGTCTCTACACTGTCCCCTTTTGCTTTTTTTCTGTTCCCAGCCCTCCTCATCCTAGAAATAAAATGTTTTCTTCTGGAGCTGAATTAGGCCATGTTTCAGCTTACAAATCATGTACACTACTATTGTTGACTAGCCAAATCCAAATTAAACTCATTTTTCATCTAGCTTAAACAGCTGAGGCAAAAGACGGAGGAATCAGAATTATCTTCCCTAATTTGTCAGTTATCTGCACCTGCATGTAGGCACTGAAATACCACAGTTAACCCCAAGACTCAGCTTATATCACTCTTTGAGGTACAGAAAAAAAGAAAATTACTATTTTCTTTTATAACAAACACAAGCTAACTTTCCTGAGCTGCTAAAGGCTGTAGCTGGGAGTTCAGCAGAATTAGATCCCAGCCATTAGGCACTAGCTGCACTTTTGCTTACATTAAGCCAACCAATGCTTTGGAAAGTAATACACTTCTATAAGTCATTCATAGCATCATAATGCTATGAATTTAACTCCTCTGGGGCTTCTGTAAGATCTCTGCAAAAAGCAAGTGGAAGAAAGTCTATGGCTGCTGCCTTAGGCCTTCTGTGGGTGTTAAATGCATGTAGGCAAATAGCTGACAAACCACATATTCAAATTAGCACATGCATATTCATCTGTTTTACTCAGGTTTGCGTGGGACTGGTTTTAACTTGGTCAAGAAAAAGTGTTCTCCCTTCTCCTCCCTGTTAGTCCTGTCGCTACCTATTGTAAGAAAGTAGCACCCTAAACTAATCAGTCGATGTGGCCTAAAAAATGTCAAGACAGAGAGGGAATACCCATACCTGATGTATGTAGATGTTGAAGGGTTAGATCCCCATCATGCCTCCTCTGCAGCTGCTGCTTTTTAGCCCACAAGAAGAGTATTGTGTTTGGCACCTCCATTACAGCATCTCTTTATTCCCACATTAACTCACGTCGTTAAATCCTCTCAAATGCAGCGAAGATGAGAGGGCACTGCCAGCAGGATTGGCAGCGGAATGGCAGTCTCTGCACTGGGATCTTTCCAGAGGCATGGCAGAAAGGAGAGCTCCTGCACAGCTGGCTCCTGCAGGAGTGGATGGTAACCCTGAGATGGGAGAGGAGGGCACAGCTTCAGGAGTGAGCACACAAGGGACTGTGTCGTGATCCTGTTGTAGGGTCTCAGACCAATTTTTGCCATCTCCCTCCATACCAAGGAATCAAGAAGAAGGCCAAAAGAACTTGAAACTACTAAAGTGTGCTTCTTGTGTTCCCATGTTCAGGAATCCTACCCAGAGTGAGAGCAAATGAAGGAGAAAGTTGATATTGTCCTACTGGAGAGAAGAGAAGGGCTTTGGCTCATACTCTTCATTCTCACCTTTCCAGGAACGTTTTAATTCACTACATATTTACAATTTGTGGTTTCTTATTTCAGAAAATATTCTGCCCTGCGTTTATTCCAGGAGCCAAGCAGCTCTATAAGCAGACTTGCGTATATTTGCCCCATTTGATGGTTTGCTGAGACATGCTCTGCAGGACACTCTGCTCATGCTTGTGTTGGACATGATCAAGAGTCTTTCCAGCTCTCCAGGCTTGTGCTGACCTGTGCCACCTTGCTTCCTGCTGCAGTGGCAAGACCAGCTCCTGCCTCAGTTAGATTTAATCAAGTCAGACTTGTTCTTACCTCTCTGCCACTACTCCTTGCCTGCTCTCTCCTTCTTGTTGAGCCTGGCTGGTTGTGTTCATCTTCAGAAAGCACCTCCTCCTCACTGTTCCCTTTTCCTTCTCTTCAGTTTCCAGCCTTCATTTCCCCAGTCCTCTCTTCTCCTACAATTCTGCTCCAAATTATAGTGTGCTGAATCCATACAGAAATGAATACAGCATTTCATTTTCTCAACTCTTTGTCTTTTATCTTTTCAAAGAGCGCTACAGAATATTATGTGTAACACATAGCACAACTTTTTACCCTCAGAGGACATCTAATCCATTGTATCCTCCAAATAAGATGTGACCTGCTGCTGCCTGTTTAACACAGTCAATTATTAGCATTTGATAATTATTGAACACTTTTTACATGGGCATAATTTTATCAATATTTTTCTTCATCTTGTATTTATATATATACAAACATTCACATGCATGCACAAATACACATGCACACACATATCTAAATATATCTATAGCTATATCTATATCTCTACACATATACAGGAAACCCAGGTCCAAACATTTTTTCCAGGTGCAGCCTCTTTGCTGAGTAGAAAATCAGTCCTCCTAGGGGGTCAAAGCTTATCCTTGGCTTCTGAGGAAGTTTCCTAAGCTTGTATTTTTCATTATCTCTTTCAACTCCTTGGATTAGTCATGAACTTTTTTAGGCTTTGTAGATTTGATTCTTGATTTTGATTTCTTCCCGATGTATTTCACAGAACTCACAGTGACTTTTGCTTTGAGTGGCTTTCCTGCTGTGTTCCTGGCTATCATTTCAGTGAGGACTGTTCAGCAGAGGTCCTCAGATCTGGAGAGTGTACACAGCACTGAAGGTCTGCTGGGTACTTACTGCCTTGTACTGGCACCCAACCAGAACCTGTGGTGCTCACAGCTGCTGCACCTTTTTCGCCTGCAGCACATTCTGAATTAGCATGTACCAAAAATATTCATTTCACAGATGTTCAGCTTCAAATTCCTCTGTTTAGAAGACAGACTTTATTAGAAAAAGAGCAGATTTTAAGGACAGAGTCTTCTGACGGTCAAGTGGAACCAAAGTTTGCTCTTTGCTTTCTTTTTGGAGTAGTCTTTGCACAGCAAAATGTCAATACCTGGAAAAGTTTATTTAATGCATATTAATTGTTGTTCTGTGTGTCTTAGGTTATGCTTACACCTGAACTTTTGTACTAGCCCTGAACTAATTAGATCAGCCACAGTAGGATCTGACCAGGATTACCCACCTATATTACAGACCATGTATTAAATGTAGGATTGCTGTGGTGGGATGACTACAGGTACATATATTTTGTATCCTCAGTTTTTTTCATGCCCCTCTGGTATAAAATCTTAAAATAACTGAATGAAATGGATTTCTGCCATCGATTTTGAGGGAATCAAGATTTCTAGTTTTTGTTTTGCCTTTGGTGCAAGACTACAAAATCTCAAAGTAGTCTGAAGATGTCTTTTTCCTTTCTGTAGTAAAGCATAAATTTCACTTTTACCTTCATCACCAGGACAGACATTACCAGAAGCTATTCTTTGGACAGAAGGAACATGAAAACTGCAAAATCCTAGTTTGATGAATGCTTGTGAGGAATATTTTCAAATGTGTTTTTCCTCAAGGTTGCCGCTTCTGTGTGCAGTGGTTGTTCATTTAATTCAGACAGCACCTGTCTCTGATCATTATTTTTTAGAGAGTTCTAGTAATCCATAAACTTAATCTGGAAAAGAAAACATACTGTTGCTAAAATAGTCTACTAGAATCCCACTCCTGTTTTGATTACTAAGGTGCACATGCTGAAGCATTTTCTTCACTAGAGATATTTAGTCTCTTCTGTGCCTTGCTTTGGTCTCCTTTCTCCTAATTTTACAAATGCTTTTCTATTGCTGCTTCAGGATTTCCTTATTGTTCTTATAGTAAATGTTCCCCTAATATCAGCAGCTGGTCTGAACAGCCATTCCAGGAGCAAAAATTCCATAAGTCCTTATTGTCGTAGACTATAAGAAGTATCACAAAACTGTTGGCTAACATGATACCCTTCTAGTTAAGGCTCTATCCCAGCTCAGACTGCAGCTTTAAATGCCATGAGGCATCGTGGATGGATAGGCACATAACCATGAACTTCCTCTCTGCCTGGAGTTAAAAATGCTTTATGTTAATGTCAGCCTTCCACTGGCGGTTTTTATGCTCTCCATCCACATATGCTACATATGCTACTAATACTGGCGCTATTTCCCAGCTTTTTGGTGGTGAATATTTGCCAAGAAAAGGGCACTTGAATGCTCCAGAAATGAAAAAAGCAGCCACAAATCCTCTCTTTGTCTTTTAATTATGACTGCTGGTATGGATCTGTTGACCTCTGCTTTGTTCATTCTGCCTACTGTGATGATTGCTGGAGTTAGGAGCTGGGTCTCTGGCTTAGCCATTCTGAATTAGCATCTCTTCAAAGGCAGTGGCCTGCCTTCCTCATCTCCTCTGGGACAGCATGTCCAGCACCATCAGTGGAACAGAAGATCTTCTCTCATGAGCCTTACTGGTTTCCTTCTATTTTCTCTCTGTGCTGGGAGAGGAGGGTGAGCAGGTTCTGGTTGGGTACCAACCCAAGGCAGTGGGTACACAGACCTTGGATCTGAGAGGCTCTTTGTTGATCCATCCTTACTGGAGGAATGGTTGGGAACATGGAAGGATGGCCACTCAGAGCAAAAGTGCCTGCAGATAATATCAGGGGGGAGAGGCAGCTAAAGAGGGACTGAATGAGGAGCTGTGAGGGTGTTTGGCCGTTGGCTGGGGTCAACCCACCAAAATGGTGGTGTGAATAGCACCAGGGTGCTCTTGCATGACGTGGAGGTAGTAAAAACAATTTATGTGTTTTTATGTGTTCTCTCATTCGGGTTAAAGGAGAGTTTATTCCTTGGACTGTCTTCTCACAGAATTCATAATGGATTCCAAAAACTCATGGGAAAAAGAACAAAGGAAATCCTCTTATTATATCTGGAACAGCAACCCTTCAGCTGTGTTTCCATACATAACAAGATTCACTTATTTTGTTACTACTGCACCTTCAATTCTTAAAACAGAAGAGATGCATGGCTATGAGTAAAATATATTGTAATATATTACAAACTAGAATATTTTGACTGTGTATTTTTATAAAAGGCTTTAGTGTTCTCAGAAGTACCAAAGTTTCTGCTGTTAAATTGCTATGAACTGGTCAAATAACTACTGGAGACTGAAAAAAAATTAACATACACACACACACATATATATATACACACACATACATACATACATACATACATATATACATACATATATATACACATACATACCTATATATACATACACACAAATATATACACATACACACATATATAATATACATATATATACATATATATTTCATATATACATACACATGCACTGACAATTTCTCAAAGAAACATCTCTTCCCTGCAGCTAATAAAAAAAAAAAAAAGAGATGAAAATATTCCTTAATTAAGCAGAGTTATAAAACAATGAAAAAAATTGTTTTTATCAAATTTAGCAATTGGATGGCAGTTTGCTTAGAATTATTGAGATCAGAAAGGAATTTTCCACCTGAGTAAAAAGCTGAATATTTAAGTTCTCACTTTAGAAACACAGCCCTCCATTAGCTGCAAATGCTGAACTGCACTGCAATGTTTACAGCCTGGGACATTTTGGGAGAATTTCAGTGTAATGGCTCATTTTGCTGTTACCTGGCATGGCTAAGGAACAGGCTCACCTTCCTTTTTGCCACACCTTACACAACATGGTGTAATCTACAAGAGAAAGATGTGGTGGGCTGCTGGAAGTGGTAATAAAGTCACTGCATCCAAAAAGACCTTGCATGAAACTATTAGAACACATCAAATTTCAGTGCTGAAGTTCACAGATCTCTAAGAAATGTGTGTCATAAGCCCAGAGACAAGCAGTATTTCCTGAGCTCTTAATGTAATTTTCCTTTCAACACTCCCACAGTCCTGGCATTTTTAATGTTTCTTTTAGTACTGAAGTTGTGGATAGAAGAATGCAAGAATGTCTTTGCGTATTTAAGATACTAATCCCAGATTATTTATAAAAGTCAGTGCTGAGGTAACATTAAAGAAGAAAGAACTGATGAAGTGGTTTGGTTTTGGTGTTTCTGGTCATGAACTAATCATGCAGCATTTGCATTTCTTAGGAATGGTGATTCTTTTCCAAAGGGCAGAGACAAAGTAATCTAATAATTTAAATATGAGATAATTTTATAGACTTAAGCTCTAATTTGCATTAGCTCAAGTTCAGTATTTGTGTTGGCGGAAATGATGGGCTACGCACAGTAATAGCAAAAGCTTTGGAAACAAAACGACCTACCAGCTTACAATACCTCTCTTTTGTGTTTTTGAGAATTAGGGTGTTTTTAAAAGTCAGGCCCCCAACAGGCTTGCAGCAGAAGTACAGAAGTACAAGAGTACAAAAACACAACAGCATCTATTTCATTGAATCCAGCCAAGTGCTGACTGCAATTAATTCCATTGTGCTGACAGGCTAATCCCTGGCAGCTTTCAAAATCCACAAATAAAAAGCATTAACTTATCTTCTGAAGCCTCTGAACTTTTCTCAAACCTGTTGCCTTGCCATTACCCAAGTGTGAGCCTTTCTTGATGTCTTGCAGTGTCAGTAGTGCTGTACTGGATGCACTTAAGCGAGGCTGCAGGCACTGAGACATTCAAGAAAAGTTCCCCAATATGGGGGAAAGTGGTAGAGTCAAGATTTCCTGAAATTATTTCCCTTTGAGGGTCCATAAATGCAAAGGAGTCTGTTCCTCAGGACAGTGTAAGGAGGTAACACCTCCTTCCATAGGGAGGATATAACACAATTTTTCCCTTCCTACTTCCATCACTTTCAGCATAACCACCTGTTTTTCCTTTCTGGAGGCCCAGGCACAAACATATAAGAACACTTTTAATTTTCTTTGGCCTCGCTCCACTGTTTCAAGTCTTTTTGCAGGTATTCTTGCCAAGCTCTCACTTGACTGATGTCTCTGCATCATTGATCTTCCTGCATGAAATCTGCTCCTGTAGACGTTGTTGGCAGGCACTGGGTGTTTGGATAGCTCTGAATTGTTTTATACTAGGGGTAGTGGGGATTAAACATAATTAATCTCCCTCCTCCATCAGTCTTTCCCTTTAACCCATCTAATTGCACTGGTGTTGCGTTTGTGTAATTCAGTTACACAGTCCCTGCTATGTATCTTTGTAAGCTGATGTCTGGATGGGGCACCATAAGAAAGGGCTGTTCAGTCAACCAGGAGATGACAGTGGGAAATCATTGTCCCTGGCCAGACAAACAGATGTTGCAGCTCTGCCAACCACTGATGCTGACAAAGGTTCAGCTGGGTTACAGCAATTTTTGCCCTAATCAGGATGCTAACTCTAAGGTTTCCCTAGCAACAGGAGCAGTAAGTCCAAAGTGACATCTCATTTCTACTAATCTTTGATTTCATTTTCAGTAGGTAATTGCAGGTAAATCCTCCAGCAACTGTTCCAAAGAAGGATGAAGTGGTCAATACTTTTCATTCTGCTGCCTACAAAACGAGTATATCAGGGAGCAGTGTCATCAAATTTTTATCTGAAACACTTAATCTGTGTATTAAATTGATAGGTTCTCTTTCTTTGCAAAATTATGGCATACACTAGCAATGAAATATCAACTTTATTACATGACTAAATAGAAGGGCAGCTCACATTACTGAGGCTGAGGTATATAATTTTGATAAAAGAATTGAAAAAAAAATTCTTAGCGTGTGTTTCAATAGCACTGTGGACTTCCCTATTACTCAAGTGGTTTCATTTCTGTTACTAACAGCAGAAATAACAAAAGAAAAAGTGCTATATGATTCCCCTTTAATTTTTTTTTTTGCCAGCTGTAGCTAACCAGCACCCTCAGTCTTTGAAAGATGAAAAAATTTGGGAGGATCAGTTAACGTTAGAGGGGAGAGGGGAGATTTCCAGAACGTTTGCAAACATCTGGCAATAATTGCAGGGGTGAATTGTTATAAAATAAAGCATGGCACTGCTCAATCCACAATTGATCAGCTCTCTGTCATGTCGTTGCTTTGCAAAGGGAGCACTTCACAATATCTGCACTGGCTCTGGTGAGTTTCTGGGGAGGTCTCAGGTGGAGATCGAAAGAATGTGTCTTGCTCTCTGGGTGACAGCAAGCAGTTGGGATCAGCAGCTGTGCTAGGGCTAAATCCCTTAACAGACATGTAAAAAGGGGACAGAGTTTTTGCCCTGTGCTTTTCCTATTTCCTTAGAAAAGGAGCTCATGTTTCTTGCTAGGACTAGCAGAGCTTGGTTTTGTCTGGGGTTTTTGGTAAGGCAGAGGGAGATTTAATGAGCAAATGACTTAAAAGACACTTGAAGGTCTGGTGTGAGAAGTTGTTTCTTTTCAAAGTATTGGATAAGTATGCTCTTTCTTTTTATGAGAGACAGATTTGGTTTTGAAAGGGCAAGTGAATCTTGATAGACTTGATATTTCTCTTATAGTCTCATATTGTAGATTTTTCCAAGGAGTAGAAGCCTTGGAGTGGTGATTTGAAAACAGAATATAAAGACCCAGGGAGAGAGAAAAGCAGGGTATATCTTAGTATTTATATTGCCACTGACTAAAATGAGGACTTTGTCCAAAACTGATCTCTGCTAATTTAGTTAGCAAAAGACAAAAGCACAATTTCTCTGTTAGTAACTGGTTTGCCATTACAAATGAGTTTTGAACTTCCTGAATGCTATTCAAAGGGACAGAGAAGGAGCAGGAAGAAGAGAAGAAAAGGCAGGGAATAAAGGACACAGAGCTTGTATTTCTGATCATCGTGGTCTTCCAGGAATAGAAGTAGCACATTTCAAGCTGCTTGCCCTTTGCTTTCAGCAGTGGGAGTCCCCTCCGGCATTTATGTCTCAAACACTCCCTTTGGCTGCTCAGCCTGAGACTTAATAAGCAAGGACACAAGCTACTAACAAAAGAAGAAATGTTCCACTTATTATTCACTCTTAGAGCAATACTTAGAGCGCTTTCTTTGTTTATTTAACACAGGTAAATGTAGTGCAGGCAAAGCCAAAACAGCAGATACATCAATCTCAACTGCATAACAATTGCCCAATTTCCATCTGACTCTCAGGCATAAGCCTGGGTCCTTAGCATAACCAGTGAGTAGCTGCCTGGAGTCTGCCCTGCTAAGGGTTCAGACAGTTTGTTTGGTTTGTTTGAAGCTGTCCAGATTTCCTCTACCTTTCTTTCTCTAATTCCTCTCTCTTTTTTTTTTTTTTCCCCACCTACACATTTGGATTCCCTTTACATATCTCCTTCCTGGTCAACTTAAATGTCTAGAAAAACATGCAAACCCAAACCATGGTTTTCCATCAAAGAGCACAGAATACACAAACATCATGCTGGAAAGGACATAAAAAGTCATCTGGTCCTTCACCCTCCCCTACCCAAGGCAGGATCAGCTGCCATTTCTGACAGATCTTTCTCTGACTTGCTCCTGAAGATCTCCCAGGATATCTATTTGGAACACTCTCCTGTCAATGCATTCCTTATCTTTATAATTTCCAGACTTTTTCTTGTATTAAATGTGAATTTTCTGATTGAAGTGAAATCCATTATTCCCCAGTATTTCCATCCAGCAGACCCTGTTTAATATATCTCTCAGTACTCTCTTCCAGCTGTCTCTTCTGGAGACTAAGACTTTTTCAGGCTAGTCTTTCCCATTTTCCAGACCTCTGATTATTCTTGTTGCTCTCCTCCAGACAGTCTCCACTTGGCCTACCTCCTTCTTGAAGTTCAGTGCCCAGATCTCAGAGTATTCTGAATAGAATCGAAACAAACCCAGTCTCCATCAAGGTGTTGTTTTTTTTTTTTTTTTACAAGTGTCATGAAGAAGCTTTCTCCCAGTTGCTTAAAATCATTTTTATTTAGAGGATGATCCAGCTGTAGTCCAGTGGGAAGGAACCTGCAGGGTGAGGCACTCATAGACTTTGGTCTGTGGGGCCCTCTGCAGAATCTGACAGACCCTGCAGGAGTCAGGTAGGCTGGATAATGATCCCTAACAGAGCCAGTGAAATTTACTGCCTGATGTGTATTACCAGCATTGATGCCAGGCTGTACGAGATTTACTCATGGCTTAATTGTGTCAGCTAGACAACAATCACAGTAAGAGCAGAGCACACGCCTGTGATAGGCACACTGAGGAGGCAGAGCAGATGGGAAGTCAAGCATATTCCTTGTTTCTGAGCACTCCCAGGGACAGATCCTTGCACAGGGGAGCCTTTTTCCCCAGGGCAACTCATCCTGCTTAAAACCATGTGAAATTCAGGGATAAAATAACTGGTCTGTCAAGAAATTTAGCCAGTGGAAGCAGAGGGAAGCAGGTACCAAAGGACCTTTGTACTCTCTAAGGTCATCTGTAGAGTCAGACTTTTCTCACAAAATTGTTTGTACATCCATGTCTCATTTGGGCGGAAAAGGGAAACATTCCAGTCTGAAGGAACAAAGGCTTTATTTGATTTGCTGGTTGCTGTCTTGAAAGGCTCTTGTCAGCCTGATTTTTGCCTAGGGGGAGAGAATTGCCATGGTGTGAGGCTTGCAGGCAGATGGCTGGAAGCAAGCACCAGGCTCAGCGCCTCCCCATCAGCCTGCCCAGCTGTAGCTCCCAGATTGGAAGGATCTCACGCTCTTTGCCTCTAGGTAGAAAACGTGAATGATAAGAGCCTGACAGAAATGTCAGCTTCCAGCTGCGTGACAATTCCTCTCCAACACAAATCTAAAATAAGAGTCAGGTAAAATTGAAAATTCTCAAAGAATTAGTATCTGATAGACAGTTATTAAAACAGCATTTTCCACAGGAAAAAAAATGACATCTTTTCCTCTCTGACAGGAAACTGCCAACCATTTCCACTCACTGGTGCCTCAAAACCTTTCCGTTCTTTTTCAGATGCTCTTTTCTCATCCATGAGCAGTTGGCTCTGATTTCTTTTTGCAGCCCCTCTCACATCTTCTTATGTGAGCCTCACCCTGCTCACTTCACCTGCCCAATTCCTTCCTACCTTTCCCCCTCTAGTCAGTGCCCCTCTGCTTTTCCAAAAAGAATAAAAAAGGGAGAAAGCAGCAGAACTCACCAATCAGAGATATCTTGCTACTAGTGCTTGGAAATTATAGTACTGACTGCTCAGTGATGGCAGCTTTCATTTTTCTTTCTTAATTCTTTCACTCTATTCAGAGTTAAAATTTTTAGGTCCCTTCTACTCCCATAATTACAAAGTATATTGCATTATGATATTTCAGTTTTAGCAGGAATCTCTAAATCTACATGTAGCTGAACTAAGGGAAAGCAGGGAGGGAAGGCAAGGAGAAGAAGGAACGGTAAGAAAGCTACACCCTCCTGGGTACTCACATCTACACCCTCCTGGGTACTCACATTTACACCCTCCTGGGTACTCCATCTTGCCTGGCTGTAATTTATTGTTGAAACCAGGACACCACAGGAAACCCCTTGTCTGCTGACTTTGTGTCACTGTTTACATCAATTGACAATTACTCCCTGGCATTTAGGGAGATCCTGAACTCCAGTTCTGTCCAATCAACTCACCAGGAACTCAGCTAACATCCCAAAATACTGCAGGATTCATTGCCTGTGCTCTTGCATCTGTCATCTGTATGTTGCAATGCTTTCCAGCACTATGGGTTCTGGGGTGGAACCCTTCTTTAGTGTGGTGACAAATAAAACCCCAGCCAACCTGTGGCTGCAGGCAGAGCAAGGTGCCACACTTTTCCTTCAGATTCCCTCTAAATTTAACCCAGCTTCTCTGGGCCCCCTGCTGACATCTTCAGTAGGAATTTTTAATGTGTGCACTGCAGGCCTCACCTTCTGAATTTCTACATCTGTATGTGTGTTTATGTGAGGTCAAGCAATGTGACATTCAGCTGGGGATGCAAGTGCTGGACACAAATAGCGTGTTGGCTCTTACTGGGGGGCCAGAGGCATGAGCAAAGCCAGCTCACAAGCATCTTTTCCTTCCCCTATACATCCAGTTTCCCACAAAGAATCCACTGCAGAAGTCACTGCTTTCTGCCAGCTAGCAATACCCTGTTACCACTAATTGCAAAAGCCATTAATAAAAGAGGGGAGGGGGGAAAGCAAGACACAAAAGGGAATAAATACTGTACATAGCCAGAAGGCCTTTCCCTCCTACACATATGATTCACTGTTGTTCCTTGCCTCACATGGGAAAATGTTGTCCTGCTGAATACGTACCTTAAAGGCAACTCTGCCTCAGAGACATCGCATATGCATATTGATAACATGCACTTTGTAGTGCCTAGAGATGTTTTTAACGAGGCTTGCTGAAATGTACCAACAACTTTCTCTCTTCTCCTTCTATGTGCCACAGATGATTTTTAAATGTGTTTCCTGGTGGTCTCCGCTCCCTGTGAGAAAGCAAAAGGATAGCACAGACAATAATTCAGGATGGCAGGAGAGGTGAGAAATGGCTTTGCAGCCTCCCCAGCTGTGCAGGCTTGCATGAGCCTGAGGACCCCATTTCCCTTGAAACCTCTCTACAAGCTCTTGGGGTTTTTCACACCACACTGGAGAGACCCATGAAGCACCACTTAGCCAGCCCTCAGGGAGTAGGCCAGGTGAGAGGCCACCCTGCCAGCAGCAGAGTGGGTGCAGAACCAAGCGTGCAGCTCCATGGGGCTCACACACCATAAAACTCCACCTACCCCTGCACTTCTAATTGACATTACTACATGGCTGGCAGAGGACAGGTGAAGTTTTCCTGCAATCTCAAAGCTTTGGGAAGAGTCTTGTACCTTGAGTCCTTCCAAGCCTTAGTTTCTAGTCTCCTCTTGTGTAGCTGTTTTTATCTGTCACTATTTAATTAATGTAATTTATTTTCAATATCCATCTTATGGTGCATGAGCAATTAAAATGGAGATTTAGAGCCATTGGAAGCATGATTACAGAGACATGGATATCCCACACACCCTATTCTGTCCTCTGTGGCAGGTACTGTTGTACCCAGGAGATACTTTTCTTATCACTTTCTACCACTGGAAAATGCCTATAATTGAAACTCTGCTGCATTCATGTTCTACAAAAGGTTATGCAGGTACAGTGCCTGCTGCAGAGTGTGTGTCTGCAGAGCAAACCCACAGTGCCCACCAGCACTCCACTTGTGGATATTTATTGTCTAAAGCCACTGAGAAAGGTGTGCTTGGAAGGATGTGCAGGCAGCAGGTCACATCTGGAAATGCTAGGGGTATGACTTTTCTTGCCCAGGACTGCATTTGAAGGAGGGCAAATGCATGGCATGATCCACCCTCCCCAGTGACCAGCAGAGAGGTGGATGCTGGTCATCACCAGCAGTGCAACATGTGATTCACCCACACCTTCACAGACCTAAACCAGACCACGCAGCTGTACTGCATTTAGAAGCATTATGTAAGGATATATGGGCAAGATTTAAATAACTTTTTTCAGGAATCAGGATCAGCTGTTTGAAGCGGAAAAATTCACAATAGTGATGTTGTTAGTCTGTCTCATCACCTGATTTGGCTCATTTAAAATTTGCTGCTGTGTCCCTCTGCTGGGGCAGCTAGGAAAGAGATGGAGGAGAGGTGGAGGAACTGCATTTGGCCTCACCTCTCCCTTGTCAAGGGAGGCAGTTTTACTAGGCAGTGCTAATGGGATGCTGTGAAGCCTCCATACTCCGTTTTTACCCACAGAAAATTTGTGCCACACACTTTCTTAAAATCCTGGTCTCTTCTTGCTTTTAACTGCTGAACCAATGAAATGGGGGGTGCTTTAAATACGACAGCTGTTGTAGTGGCTGATAGGTTATGATACAGCTCCTGGTTGGTGATAGTTCCAGAATTTAAACAGAAGAAACTACTCTTTCCTGACATCCCCCCACACCACTTTAAGAAAAACAATTGCTATTCTTTGTGGGCATAATCAGATTTATATGATGTCCATCATAGCAGGATATTTTTATCTTATATGAGAAATCTTACTGAGCCAATTTAGAAATCTAGAAATTTTCAAATATAATTAAAAATATTCCTGAAAGACAGTGTGCTTGTTTTCTTGCTTGTTTGTTTCTTTCTCTGTACTGGAATAAATTTTTGGATTTCCATTTTTATTGACGTGTCACTGCAGATGACATAGTCTTCAAATCCATAGACTTCGTTACTAAAATAAATGAAATTTTTAGGTAACCTCAGATAAATTATCATTGTCAGCATCATGAATTCACTATAATATGATTTTCACAGCAAAATGTCTTTGGAGGAAAGCAGATCCTTGCTTGAAAACAGCGTACACAAGTGGCACACACACAGAGAAGCATGCTCTAGGCTTCACTGGTTGTGAAAGCACATAGACTCCTTCTAGGAAAATTGAAAATAAATCTGCAAAATTTGGTGAAGTTTGTCAGGCATCATACCACCACACGTTTGATTACAGGAGACATCACCTCTCTGGGACAGGACTCTGAATAACTGTCTTGTTTTCTAGAGGGAAAGATGCTCCCTGGGAACCTGACACTGGGGAGAATGAGTGAAGTAGTGGAGACAATGAAGTGCTTCACCTCAACCATCATGTCCAAGTATCCTCACTGTGTACTCCCCACCTCGGTACACTTTCAAATGCCCTTTGGGCCTAATTTTCTCTACTTTCTTCTGTGTAAGTTGAGCATTACAAAGGATGGTTTTCTCCATGCTTTTGTTAAGAAGAGGTAGGAGCTTGCTTTCAATTTTGGATGAAGTCCTTTCATAGACTTTATTTTGTCTACACAAATTCTGCAAAATGTACTTCAGCTCTCATAGAACATTTGAGTGTTATCCAGCATCAGCTCGTTTATATCCCTGCAGATATATGGAGAGTTTCCCAGCCTTGAAAGCAAAAATCAAGAGACTAGAATTGGCAGCTATTGGCATTCATTTGGGTGGGAGCTTTTCCCTGTTCTTTGCACAGGTCTATATTATTTTATCCTTTTAGAATTTATTCTTTTATTTTGGGGACTGCTGGAGGGGAAGCTGAGGAAGAAAAACAGAAGCCTTAAGGTAATGACTCAAGTAAGAGTCTTCACACCTTCATTTTCTATGTGTGTTAAACAAAGAAAGGAAGAATGAAGGCAGGCAAATGCAGCTAAGAGGCAAATGCAGTTAAGGAAACCAAGCAATGCTCATTGAGAGCCACTGGCAGCAGAGATAAGAGCGGGGCAATGAGCTCCCTGCTGAGACACACGCTCTTCCTTTCATGGCTGGGGTCACCAGTGGCTGTCACACAGTCCAGTGCCAGGGAAGGAGAGGGGTGGGGGGCTGTGCTTTGTGTGCGACTGATGGCCCCCACAGGCAGCAAGTGCAGGGGCAGGGTAAGAGGGAAAGCAACCAAGAGGAGGATTCAAGGATGAAGAAGGAATTCCATTGAGAAGGATGGTCAGGGTATGGTGGAACAGAAAAAGGAAGAGGTATTGTAAACCAAAGTCTGTTGGTAAAGTACAGGTGAGTGTAAGCTAGCCACGAATTAATTCAGGCTGGAAATGATGAGAAGTTTTCTAGTTTTTAGACCTGTAACCTCTGGAGCAAACTTCCAATTAGAGCAGCTACAGAAAAACTGGTTATCATAACTTTAGCAAAGTTAGGACTTTAGGAAAGGCTGAAGTAGAAAGGGTAGAAAGTATTGGATTCTATTGTCATGAGAGACAGTAAAGGACTGGGCTCTGTAGCCTACGAGATCCTTTGCTGGTCTGTGTTCCTAATTAAATGAAGTAGGGTTTTTGCTGTGTATTAAGCTGGGGGGATGTGAACAAACATCTCATAGGCACAGAAGCCTTTCTGTTCCTCCTAGAGCTTCCCTACCAGCAGTCTCTTTGACAGCACAAACCTTGCTGTAAACAGTAAAATAAATGCAAGGCTTGAAGAACAAAAATACACAGACAGGGAATTATGTTAAACAGTGAAGCTCTCAACTGCTTCTGTGCAGGTTAATAAGAAGGGCCATATTCTGACATCCTCACTCCTTGTCTACCAGAAAAAGCATTTATTCTGACATGGAAAACTATAACTTGGTGACAGAAGCTGACTTAGTTACAAAATTCCTGTCAAATCATCAAACAGAAAGTACAAGAAGAACATATAAGGGTCATTGAACTGTGTTCTCAAGGGCTGGGCAGAGGTGGTATAAGTCTAGACAGCATCACCTTACACTTTTTATTTCTAAGGCAAGCAGAGCCAAAATAATACATTTTGGATAGATTTATCATAGCTTTTTAGCACAATTCCAGTGGGGTTTGATTCAGTTGAAATCCAGAGTGAGCCTGCAGGTTGATTTCTATTTTCTGAGGACCACTTCATTTTTTGTAGAAAATATAATCAATCTCACTGTAAATACCCAGAGTTATTAGAGCTGCCTAATTATTATATTATTAAAATGAAGAACAGATTTTAGAAAGATTAACTGCAGCAGAATAAGCAACAGCAGAAGCTGCCTGATTGACAGAAAAAGTGTTTAGACTCTTTTCTTCTTTTTTTTTTGCCTAATGTTAAGGTGGATGGGCATTCTGAAGCAAATGTAAAAGGCAAAGAGCCAGAGGGAAAGTAGAAACACAAATACACTGCAGTCAGAAATACCAGGGTGTGCGTGCATGGCTCCTGGGCTCAACTATGACCTGCACCCCAGGACAAGAGGTCATCCCAGGAACAGCCTTTGCTTGGAGCATGCAGCGTTTGTGGCGAGGAAACGCATGTACCATCCTGTGGTGCCAGGTTTTATTTTGATGGAGAAGCCAGGAGCCTGGCAGGGGGATGTATTTTTTTTCCTCACACACATGAAGCTGGGTCAGCTTTGCAACTGGAAATGTGGTCAGAGTGTATTGGGGAAAGATAGAGTTTGCCTATTGCTCTGGTTTTTTTTTTTTTTTTTTGACAGTGCCAAGTTGCTGCAGTGAAAGTCATTAATGCTAATTGCAACTCTTTGCTCGAGCTCTTAGGGATTTCTGTGTGCTTTTAAACATTCAGTGGGCAGAGGGGCAATATCAAGTAAGCAAGACTGATGCCGCTGTTCTGATAAAAAAGATGTGAAAGGATGAGCTATATGAGTCCCAGAATATTCTGGCTATGATTTTGTTCGTTGGAAAATGCCAGGAGACTGGAAGCATCTTCAGTGAGCAGAGGAGGAGAGTCGTCCTGGGAATGGAGCTGTGGGATGCTGTATTGGAACAGGAGGGGCTCCAAGGTGCTGGTGCAGGTGGGGATGTTGTGAAGTAATAAGGGGAAAACACCAAAGGGGAACAAAGCATCAGAAGCAGAGGCAGAAGAAGCCATGGGAAGACAATATTCAAAACAGATCTATAATAGAATAATTACAAAATAATGACAATACATTAGTCATCCTCATGTTAAGGAAGCTTCTCATTCACGTGGCTATCTGGCAGCCTCAGTCCTGATGCCAGAGATTTTCACTGCTGGGACTGAAGCTCCTCCACAGCAGGAGGCTCCACTGACCCAACAGGTCCCCACCTGACTCATCACACATCCCACTCACACAATCAGGCCAGCTTTCCTCACCTGTTCAACTCCAGGTTTCCCACGGCAAAATCCCAGATGTCTGGTTCCATAAAGCCATTTATTCATGGTGCAGTAACACAGAACAGCCAGAGCTGGTGCCTCTGAGGCGGATTCCCAGCCAAGGAACCCCTGGGCATTTATACCCTCACAGTGTCCAGAAGTCTCCCCTTTCTCCCGAGTCTTTGGCTCCTGCCCCCCTCTCTGTGTCCATCCACCTTGCTGGCTCACTGGTTCTCATCTCCTTTGTTACCCAAAAGGCTGCAATTCCCAGCTCTCCTGTGTTTCCCAGGGTCCATTCACCTGGCTTGTGTCACCCACCATCATGTTATCCCAAAGGCTGGTAGTTCATGGCCTCTCTTCTCAGGCTCCTACCCAGACCATCTCAGTCTACAGCTTGTGAACTGGGCTACTTGGAGCCCATGTACTCCTCAACACTCTTACTTGAAATGCAGTAGCAGTGCAGAGGAACTTGTGCAGAACGTGCTGTGGAGCCAGCACAGAAACATTCTGTCAACAGATTAGCTGTTATTCATTAAATGCAGTGCCTTTAACCACCAATCAGTTTTCACTTCACATATACCTTGGTGTAAAAGCCATGTCTCATCTGCAAATGATAATATTTCCCCTCTCTTTTGTTTTTGTTCACTAGTTCATCTTTGACAGATGAGGCGCTTCTTGGTGCTAGGGACAAGAAGCTTCAAGCCTGTTTTTCTAGCCATGCTACAGCATACAGAGGTAACATTTTCTTCTCACATATCTTTTCTCAGGGAAAATAAAAAGAGAAGAACAAAAACACCAAAGCAACCCCTGCCTCTCCCCTGTAACACCTTTGCGTGAAGCAGAGAAAGCAACTGGTGTTGCCATAAGAGGGCACACTGCAGCTGCAGTTTCCACATAGTCCAGCAGCCTCTCATAGGAATGAGAAGTGGCAGTTGCTTCCCCTTTGAGACTGTACAGTATTTGTACTGAAGAAAGCGCAGGAGGCTTTCTATTAAGTTTCCCAAGTGTCTGTTTGTCTGCTCGCTTCTCCCTCCTCACCCTGCCTTTCACCCTTGAAGCCTGTCTTGGCTTACTTTTAAGGGAAGGTTTCAAAGCTTGCAGAAGTGTTATGCTTAAAGTTAGTATTCTTCGCCACAGTTTTGATGAATTTGTAATTTTTCTTGCTAAGTGTATTACACCCAGGGAGCACACAACACAGCTTTGGAGAGTATACTGCAGTAAGTGAGCAGAAGAGAGCAGGTGCGTACAAAGGCATCCTGTCTTGGGGTGAAGAGATGCAGATCACTGACTATATGGGAACCAGAAACCCTGCCAGCAGCAATTTTTGCAATGAGTCCCAGTCCTTACATAGCTAAAACAATTCTGACACTACCAGTATCAGGAAGGCAGACAAAACAAGAAAATTGATCAATGGTCTGGAAGGGTCAACATATACACCAAGAACAGCAGGTGTTCTTTGGTCAAAATCATATTTAAAGAAACTCCACAAGATTTGAAGGCCACAGACTTACTGGACAGAGAGAAGCTATGTAGCTTAGAAAGAAGGTTTAGGAAAATTGAAATAAGCAGAGGCTATGACAAATCTACTCCTTTCAGTGCAAGAACAGTTTTGTAGGTAGGGTAGAAAAGTATCAATACATAAATGGTGGGAAAAATTTTCTCTCTGATAGAGGTGTACCATGGATGTGCTCAACATTTTTTCCCTTACTAAGTGACTTGGATAAGTGTACAGGACAGAGAGTAAGGATAAATTACCTTTGTATTCCAATGGTACTTGGCATAAAGATAAAAGACAACACCTGGTTTGATGTGATCCTTGTTATCCTGCTGCCTCTGCACTGTTCAGTTACCTCCAGTCCCCAGGGCTGTTTGTTTTATCACATTTCTAGCCAATAGCTCACTAGTGCGAGTGCCAGGCTCCTGTGACAGAGCTCATACTTTGTTATACTTGCACACTTTGTAGCAGAGTGAAGCCTTGACCTCTGGGTTATCATGCTATGGTAACTCCTAATGATGACAAACTGATCTGCTGGTACAGAATTGCAAGTAATAAAAACTGATGAACATTTGGGTCAAAGAGCAAAACTCACAGCCTTCCTAAATTCATTGATTAGGCTGTTAGGCCACATCTCTCTTTGCTGGAAATGTCATAGCTCCTGTATATTGCTGTCAGCCTGGTTGTTGTCAAGAAGATGAAACTGCCTACTTTCAGTATTATGGCACCACTTTTCTATACCATGGTCCCCTAAAAACACTTGGATAATGCTTGCTGCTTGCAGAGATTGCCTGCCATTGGCACATGTTGGTTTTCTATCCAGCTAAGCATGGAAATGGTCAGACATCCTCTCAAGAATGAGTCTAAGGCTTATGGGGTGCCACTGTCATGTTGCACCTTTACTACCTCCTGAACAAAGCTCCTAGGACTGATTACATGAATGGTCTTCAAATGCATAACTTCAAACTCTGTCAGCTTGACATAACTAATTGTCATAGACTGCTAAAACAAGGTTGCTTTTCACTGAGGAGGTCTCCTTTGCTCTTACCCAAGTTTTGTGGGAGACAATCCAGAACAAAGCATCTGGTAGACTGTGCCTGTGCCTATGCTTGTGAGAAAACCAGTCACTGAAAAGAAGCATGTTGACAATTTCTTCTCGAGATCCCACAGTCTTTGTCTGTGCCAATGACATCAAGATTAAAGACTTTTGCTTCTTCCAAGGAGATTGGCTGCTTTACGGAACACAGTCCAATGGTGTAGCCTCAATTCTGGTAATGAGGACTTAAAGCACATCATCTTGTAATTTGAAAAACTTATTTTTGCCATCAGTGGGCAGAATCCTGACTTAACCTCCCAGCACAACAGCATCGCTTCCATATATTAGTTTGACTGACTAGGAGTAGCAGAAAAAGGAGATCCCATTTCTTAACAGAGATTAGAGCAATTTATTGTTGCACCTGGGACTTTGAGCTCATCTTGAAGTTGGCCTTACTAATTAGCAACATAAACTCCTGCTTCCCTTATAAGATTGGTTTGCAACTGGAATTTGACAGAAGCTATAAAGAAATGTTCTGAGAAACTACTCAGGATGATAAATTGAAGAAAAAGCCCTAAAATACAGTGCAATTCCTCATGTGAAACGACTAATATGAGATATTACTTGCTGTGAAATGCCTTTTGAAGTGTCTACTTTCATGCTCTTTATTTCACCATGTATTTTTATACAAATTTTTTTCTTAGCACAAACAATTTTCCCATAGTCCCTTTGCATTTATGTTAGCAGTGTCACACTGCACAGAAACACAAAACCACTACCACTGCAGCCTCTCTGGTAATTTTTGTTAACCATTGTCTGAGACAGCTTCCAAGCCACCTCCTACTATGCTGATCAAGACTTCTGTTTCTAACAGATCTAGCCCCATCCAGAGATTTTTTGATCTCCCCTGCACTGCTGTGAGAGGCATCACCAGCCTAATCCCCTGACAGCATTTAATCCCCGAGTCATTCCTAGTGGAGATACTTTGCATGCTTCATCTGCTGCAGAAGCATAGCATCATTAAAAACAACTAATAACACAAATGTATAACATCATTGCTACTTGTAGTGTTTCATCAGTCTGACTGTATTCTCATACCCTGGATTCTCAGATCGTGATGTTTCCAGATCTCACAATTGTATCAGGTGATCACATGAGATGGGGAAAAAAAAAGGTCAAACAAAATGTTTTTAATTTAAAACTCCTCTGAATTTAAAAAGAGAATGTTTTGATTCTGAATCTTACAGCAGAACTGGTAGTATTTTGGATTTCACACAACAGTTATTGTAAAGCTTTCATAATGGTACTCCAAATTTGATTGTCATTTTCACCAAACAGCACAAACCAAACCACAAGACAAACCCTCCTTCCTATTTAACAGTAGCTGCATCCCCCAAATGCTTACTAACAATCTCTTTCAACCCAAAACTCAAATTTGTGGGTCTGGAGTAGCTCAATATTACAGATAACTCACTGTAGCCTTGCCACGCAGGAGAGCTGGCACTAGTGAGCAGGTGGAGGGAGTTCTGTCATCAACTAAAAACTCACCCTCGTGACTGATTAAAAAAGGGAAAAGAGAAATGTCTGTATTAGCTCTGCTGATATTCTGAAGGAAAGGATCTGGTAAAACCTGCAGTCGTGACTGGAAACAAACTGGCTGATCTTCAGGACTTCTGACCTGGATTGCATTCAAGAAAGTACAAAGCAGGTGAGAAAAACTCATGATGTTTCAGCAGAAGCAAGCTGTATTAAATTTACTCAGTGCAGGTGTAATGATTTGTTGCTTAGAGAGAGCATTCATAGCTGCATGTTAAATCAAACCACAAGGAAAACTCTGTCTGTGTAACAACCATGAGAGCAGACAAGACTTCCTCTTTCCAGATTTATCTGCAACATAAACACTTTATGTTGGCTGGAGAAATGTTAACATTTGAAAGTGAGAAAATACGTATGTTCAGAAAAAAAGATGGGAGTCAGAGTGCCTGTTTTATCTTTCCTGTTAAAGTTTACTTTTAAATCTGTGGGGTAACAAGGGTGCTTAAAGACTTATTAACCATTGGTTTTATACCTATATATATTATTTACATGTACACACAGAGACATATATATAAATATTACTTTATATACATATATGTGTATATAATGTTATATATATAAAAATACATATGACATTATTTATTTATTTATAACATTAAATATGTAAATATATTAATATATATAAATATATGTATATGACACTATATATACACACGCTTGTAAATTTAAATATTGAATTACATATATACACATATATAAATGTAATAGTAAAAATAGTTTTGACCATTTCTAGAACTACAGAACTCAGTATTTGAAACCTGCTTTAGCTACAGAATTTCCTTCTGGCCACTGGAAAGCTTGTGCGTTTCCCACCCTCTGACTGCAATACTGGAAATTAGTGTCTAGGTTTTCACCTCATGTTGTTAGGACTATACATTTCCCAGTCAACCCTGAAACCTGAGATGTTTCACTATTGACTAAAGTTTGTGTTTGCAAGAATATAAAGTGACAATTTTTCAGACTCCTCCCATTACCTAAGACTCCAGCACTGGAGAGGAATATAAGAAAAACAAGTTTTATTTAGGCAATTGTCTCAAATATGTAGGTTTAATGATAAATTCCAAATAATTAGCAAAATGTTGAGAAAATGGATTAAAGAGGGCTGAATTCAGAAGAAAAACTTTGGTATTTCATGAATGAGAGTTCATAGAAACTGTGTATTTTGTTAAGATATTTTGTTAAGAAAAATGCAGTCTGAAATGAAAATGAAAAATCTGAATCACAAATTCAGATGCTTGGAGCTTCATTGTGAAAGCCTTTGCAGTTTCCTTAGGGTCCCAAATTAATTGAAGGGACAGCTGTCTCTGCAGGAAATATAGAGAAAAGGAGACCATACAATGGAGGGTGCCATCAGATCCAGCACAGCAAATACGTCAAACAGCCAGAAAAGTTAAAGCATCCTTTTGACAAAGAAATAAAAAAAAAAATTAATTTTTTTACTTAATTCCATACAATGTTCATGGATTCAACCTGTAGAAAAAATAAAGCTAAATGTGGACCACTTGGAAAAACCAGAACACTGTGAGAAGACCAAACTGCTCCATCCCCCTGAAGCCCCCCAAACACACAGAACAATTTTTCTTACTGAGGAGATAATAAAATCATTTTGCTTTGACCTTTTCCTCACCACTCAGACACAATAGCAATAGCTGCTATATATAGACCTTAGATGCTCTTCAGCTTTGCTCTACCAAAGCATTTTTATTTTAACTCAGGAAGGCTAGTGGTAAAAGAAGTTGGGGGATATTTTATCTACACAATGATAAATTAACCTATGGATCTTTTCTCTAAGGGTAGCTCTAGGAATGACTAGGATGCAGAGGGATCCAGATGGACTTTTTGACCTCTTTTTTTAAAGCTCCCTCCATGGTATTTGTTGGGCTTTTTCAAAGCTAAAAGGTTGGAGGACACAAAGCTTTATTCTCACATTTTAGTCTTGAGGCTAGAAAAGCTTCTGCATTCATGCCCTAGCAATGTTTGCCTCCAGTAAATCTGAAGTATGCTGGGCAGCTGCGGAAGGAGGGCGAAAAACAAAAAAGCGTTGTGTCTGAAACATTTGTGTTTGTGCGCATCCTACCCTGTACAGCTGGTCTGACTCAGCTCTGAAAAGATGCTGTGCAGCTGTTTCTCTGGAGCAATACCTGTGGGCAAACAACAGCAGAGTCCAACATCTCTGTACATCTTCCTGATCTCCAGAGTTCATTTTGTCCCTGCTCTGTCATCTTTAATCATGAAGCATTAGGCTTATTTTTACTGGATATTCATGCACATATGTTCAGAACTTACAGGGACAATCAACTATTGTTCCAGTTTTCCTATTGATGTTTTTCTTGCAAATCAGAGCCCAGGGACTGGCCACAAGCCCAAATCCCATCTTTTCAAAACTGATTATTTCTTTGCTGGGACACTGTTTGCTCTACTGCAATTGTCTAAGACTGGGTTTGGCTGGTGCACACCTACTTCATCTCTTCTGGAAGTGAAGGCAGGATTTACCCTGTGTACTGTACAGCTCTGGCAAGTCAAAGCAGATGAAATGCTCCCCTCCCACCCTGGGGTAACTCTGCTGCTGGCTAAAAAAGTGGCCCCAAGCCCAAAGTGGCAGCAGCAGCTTGAAGAAGCTTGCAGGAGGGGGATCTAGAGACTAAACCATCTCATTCCAGCTCTTATGAGCTCATTCAGCTGGAAAGGCAAAACAAAACAAAATATGCATGCATTCCTGTCTGAATATGGGACCACAAGGCAGCTAGGCACTGAGATACCATGCAAATGGAAATAATTAAGTACTGGAACAGAATAGCAGAGATATCACTAGGAACTATCAAAGGAAATTTTTGAGGAAAAATGAATGACTCTCCAATGCCCTGAGATTTTCTGTTCTACAATAATGAAACAATTCCCACAGAATAAATGAAATTAACACTAAGGTAGAGTGGAATAATGGTAAAATATTTTGCATGCCAGGAAGTTACAAAATGTCTAAGGTAATTTTTAAATTAAAATCAATTTTTAAATGGTTGAAATGTGGGAAAAGAAAATCTTGTGGCAAATGAAACTGGGGAGGAAGAGCAGCAGAACCCAAATGGCTGCATGGCAGTAGGAGATGGCCATGACCGCATTTCAAGCTGAAAACCATATGGCTCAGAAAAAAGTGGAAATAAATGACCAAATCATTAGGATCCCAGTGGGGCATGCAGCAATCCCAAATGGCAGCTGGTCTCCCACAGTTTTACCCACTGATCTTGCCCACTGCTGGGAAGAAGTAAACCCAGTGGCTGTGCCACAATGTGCCTCCCTGCACCTTTCACACACAGGCATGTGCGCACACATGCACATATGTGCACATTTTAACAGACACCTGTTTATTAACAAGAAACTCTGGGCATACTGTGAATTCCAGATTTTTTTAATGAAGATTCATATCATAAGGGAAATAGAGATGAAACATCACAGGAAGCTCATGGCTGTGCATGAGTGGAGAATAGCAGTTGGGAAATCTGTTTGCCAGGCATGCCCACAGAAAGCCTCTGCCTCTCCCCATCCCACATGGCAAGGTGAGAGACAAATAATACAAGCTCCTTTTGCTTTTCCAAAGAACACTGTGATAACTTTTTTTGTCAGATTATGCCACAGCTCTCGTACTTGTAAAGGGATTGTTTTTCTAACGAGGCAAGAAAAGTCAAAAGAAATTAATAGCCAAGATAACAGTTATCAGTCTGATATAAATAAAGCAGTGTATAACATTTACAATACACTACAATCTACAACTGATAAAGGAGTCTAAAGCCAAATGAGGGTTTAAAAGGAAGCTGATATTGGAAATATCTACTCTCTAAATTCTCTCTTTAAGCAGATGACTGAGTCACAGTTGCTGTTTGTAGCTGTCGCTGCTGAAACCAGTGGTGCTACTGAAGCCTAGAGTAAGGACATTACACACCTAGCACAGCTCAGTCTCTCCATGGGATCCAAAAAAGGTTCAGATGAGATCCAAAAGCTTCACCTACATCCTCATACAATGAAGACCATGTTTTAATTCTGTACTGATACCTTAGTGCCAGTAACCCCCGGGTAAGAGGTGTACTACAAAGATCTCCCATGCCCACGTGGTTGCTTTTGTGTTCTTCCCAGGACCCTTCATCTTAACACTGCAGACAGCTCCATCACAATGTGTTTGTCTTTGTAACCCTCCAGACACTCATATTCCTGTTTTGTGCTTGTTTTAAAATGTCAGAGTGGCTCCTTCCTCGTGTGATTGTGACACCAAAATAGTTTTACTAGTTCCGCCCCTAAATTCCCTTGGGAACCCGTTTCAGTAGGGTACAAACCATGTGGGTATTAAGTCATATGCAACATACACACTCCCCTAAGCCTCTTGAGAGATGCCTCTGGAGCTTGAAGAAGTTGAAGGCAAGAGCTGAAGCACTGCAAGGGGTGAATATCAGACATGAGCCGTTCCTACTGATTAGAAGCTATCCCAGGTGATGTGTTCTCATATTAGTCATTTCCAGGATCCTAATTTACCTCCATTAATGTCATGGCAGCTAAACTTTGCATTCTAAGCAAAGAGCTAGACAACTAGAAATGTAAATTCCCCAGGATCTGATTTCCATTGCTGAAGATTGTCATGGGAGCTTGGTCTCACAAGCTAGTTTTAGTGAAAGGGGTCTGAAGTGCCAGGATAATGTCTATCACTTTTCAAATCCTTGGCTCTCCACTAGTCCTATGAGTTTTTAATCCATTTGGCAAAATCAGTGATGTACATACATGACCTGGTTTCAGCTGGGATAGAGTTAATTTTTCTTCAGTAGCTGGTACAATGTTGTGGTTTTGGATTTGGCATGAGAATAGTGTTGATCATACACTGATGTTTTGTGGTTTTTTTATTAAACTACTCTTATCTCAACATACAAGTTTTGGTTTTGATTCTCCTCCCCATTCCTCTGGGCTAGGAGTGGGAGAGGTGAGCAAGTGGCTGTGTGGTGCTTAGTTCCCAGCTGGGTCTAAACCACGACAGCATACCAGCACAATTTTTGCTATAATTGGTTTAGCTCGTTTCCTTAAAAATATGAAAACATTTGCACAGGGAGCTCTCTTCTCTGATTAATATTTTTCCACAGGAAATCATTCATTCTCTGTTGCCTACCTTGGGTTGGATTTGGGGTTTTTCCTTATATTTCAGTCTTGAGCTTTAGGATCATGAAATGTTTCCAATGATCACAAGATGCCTTTTTTTTTTTGACACTTGTTTATTTGCAACAGTAGGGTGAGATACAGTAGAATACATGTGGGAACCAGATAATCATGTATTATTTTATAGTGAATTTTTCAGTGGATTATTCCAAATATTACATATGGAATTTTTAAGTTCTGTTACATTAGTTCTGATACCATGGTGACTAAGCACTTAAACAATAAGCGGTCTTGTGGAAAAATCCATATACACAGCTTGCTTTACCTCATTTGTCATAAATTTCAGACTGCAACAGGATAACTTAAGTGGGTAGCAATTACTGCAGTCTATATTTACATACTATCTATTCAGAAAGTCCTTGAGAAACTCAGATACACACAGGCTGAACTGAGATACAAAAAATTGTGCATGGTGTTTTCACCTCTCACCTTGAAAAGAAAGACTCACAATGTAAATTCTCACATATTTTAATAAGATTAAAAATATTGGATGGTGTACAATATCCTGAATGTGTTACACAGCCAGCAGATAAGATGTTTCAGAGCACAGTGGCAGCTGCTCTGCCATCAAGCACTAGAAAGGTAGATGGCCATCTAGATTTCTAAGCACATACTGTGGTAATAACCAGAAATAAAGCACATTTTGAAAAACTCATATGCAAATACACATGACAAACCTAAACACAGCATGAGATGAATCTCACTCCTACTTCCACTGAATGTTGGAACACTTGGACAGAAGGGTTATCATGACAACTTGAATGCTGCAGGGTTTCTTCTTCTTTCTTTTTTTTTCCTGAGAATAGCTAGAATTTGGGTGATGAACACCTCAGAGTACACACAACTTAAAAAGTATTTGTGTGCTTCAATAGAATCGCCCTTGGCTTCCATGCTTTATTTTCTGAAACCCAGTGACTGAATATTATGAAGGTGCTTGTTAAAGTGCAAATATAGCATTGAAAACAATTGTGCTATCATGGAGGAGTGAGACTCATCCTATTTTTTGGGGCCCCAGAATGATGACAGACCTGCCAGTCTCTCTGTGATTTCTATCCACAGTCATAAAAAAAACATTTTCCACCAAAACCAAGAAATGTTTTAAGAGAATATCAAGTATGTTATGAGTTGCAGTGTAGAGCTGAAGAGCTTTAGAACACCAATCTCACTCAAACAGTATCAAAGTACATGTTTAAAAAGAATACTAAAGCAAAAGTATCTTGAATCCATAAAAAGGTCATGCTAGTCTATTATTTAACCAAGCATGACTATCGTACAGTGATGATACCATTGCAAGGCAGCTTAGAGGAGCACATATCCCTGTGCTAAACCAAGTCCTAATAGATGCTGAAGAGTGATGTTCCCTTGTATGAATGTGGTGGGGCAGAACTACCTGCGATTACAGCCACTGCTAAGGATTTACTGTAGGGTGGGTCATAAGCCTCAAGTTGAATCCATCTTCTTCCAAAATTAAGCATATTGCTGAAAGCCTCGGATTTTAGAAAAAACACAGTGAAGTGCGTGGGAGAAGCCATCATGTCCCAGAAAAGCTCAGGATCATTTCCACTGTAGTCAATGACAAACTCCTCCACAAGTTTTAATCTATGGGATCAGGAGCAGACCTACCACACATTGCTTACCTGCTAATGTCTAATGGCATGGCATCAACCTTTACTTCCTGCTGGCCTCCATTTTAGCATCCCTTCTTTTCTCTGATCTTTTCAGAAGTGTCAGGATCTTATCCTCAATAAGGAGCTCTGCTGGTTCTGGGGCTGGCTCTGAGTGTTTGCCATAGTTCATTAATACAGGAAAAAGATCCTCCTAACAGAGGTGGCTGGTGCTATGCTCACATTATGCTCACCTCTGCAGCAAAATCAGGCTGGGTGAGGAAAACACACATCAAGCCATTTGTGTAAAGGACCCTTAAGCATAAAGCAAATCACAGCTTCTTATTTAAATAACACAGTACCATGCAAAATTCACAAATTAAGGAGTGTCTTTAAGTACAAAAATGCAAACCTTTGCTTAAAAAGCCACCAATTTTACGTGTATTACTCTTTACCTTTTTAAACCATGCAAAAGGTTTAAACAAAATGTCCCTTTAACAAATACAGATTGGAACAACGTAAAAGAAAAAGCCCAACTTGACTAGACAAATCCCCCAACAAGTTTTGATCTTTCTTATTGAATCTCTTTATCATGGTATTTATCCATCTGAGCAGAGGTCTAACACCACACTTGTGCTGCCCTTCCTTCAGGAGACTTAGTCCTTGCTGTGGGAAGGAGCTCTTATCTGCAATTTGACATTGTCCACAGGTCCCCAGCTACGCTCAACTGCAAATGCATGAAGGAGCAATGAACCTCATGCTCAGTGCAGGGAACTTAGTGCATCACACTAACAAGGATTAAGACAAGAAAAATGTGGAACTTGAAAAAGGACATGCTGGGACTATACAAGGCTGCAAGCTGGGGCACTAGAATTGCCCTTGGATCATAGTGCACAGATTTGAGGGTTGTAGTGGTTTATTATCTCATTAGAAACATCTAATTCCCTGTAATAAAGATTGCATGTAGAGTATGTCAAAGAACAGATGAGGCTAATACAGCCCAAAGTCAGGACAAATACATTTTTCCTCTCTCATTGCTAAATAAGCAGGGATAGGTTTTCAATTTAAAAATAAGAACTACATAATTACGGTAATAATACCATGCTCCTGACTGCTCTGCAGCTGCATATTGTAAAACTCAAAGTCACTGATCAGAAACAAAAGCAGTAAGTCAGCAAAAGCTTTACAGAAATGTTCTGCTGGGGTGATTTTGTCTGGCAAAAACCTCTATAGGGGAAAGACTGTTTACCAAACATATTTCATGTCCTTTTTGCCCAAAAACACCCTGCAAGCACTTGAACCTTTTTCTAACAACAGATAAAGAAGCCTTTGCCAGAGGTGTAGTTTATGAGTATATGAACACAGGAACAAGCAGGGAACCTGTTCAAATAGTTAGGCATCAATTACAACAAAAAACCAGAAGCAGTCATATTTTTATCATCTGTTATAAAAAAATATTTCCCAATCAGTGTCTCAATACAGTTAAAAGTTAAAACCCCTCTACATTACTAATAAATTAAAAAAACACTATCTCCAACCATCTTGTAAGAAAATAGGTAAGTAATTTAAACCTCTAGTTTACATAAATTAGCACAGAAATGTGTATTCAAACAAGTGCACTGAAAACAGATATGCCTTCTTTTCTTCTGATATCTCTTATTTAAGTTATTAAGTAACAGGAAAGCCTTTATATTCTTTGCATGACCTTGAGAGTCTGCTAACACTGAATGGTCAATAGTCAAACCCCAGGAGAATGTTTCACCAGATAGACAATGACAAGAGGGAGCATGAAGTACAATCAGCTGCTTTGCAGCCTTATTACCCTACACTTCAACATTCCATTTCAGCATATTTACTCTTGGGGATGAAGGTAATGTATTTATACATCGAATCAGATGAGTGAAATTTGATGGGTTGATAGAATTTTTTCCTAAAAGCCTGTTAAAGTATCATTTTTTTCAGAGGTAGTCTGCAAGGCAATAGTGATGTACATGAGTGGAAACAATACTCCTTTGCTTGACTGTGGAGAAAACTCTTAAATAGTGCTGGTGCTGTCTCTGAACCTTGCAGAGAAGGCTTAATGGGTAAGATGTTATAATCGGTGCTGACAACAGCCAATTAAGCATCAGAAGAACAATCTGATAAGTAGGTCTTCATGTCTATAGGCATTTCCTGGTACATCTTAACTGTCAATCTGGATGTTACACATCTCTATCTCATTATTGACTGCTTTATTAAAGGAGAATACTTTAATCTTCTTTTTTTTTTGACTTTGGGGTTGCTCCAGAAAGAAGGAAAGGAAAATACTAGGAACAAGTCTAAGTTTGGAATAATAGATGGGGAATCCTAATTATAGCAAAGTCCTAATCTTCCAACCGAGCAGGCGTATGGTTTGGTGACACCACTCTGTGCTTGTGCCCACACCATACCTTTCAAGAAGTGGAAGGTGCTCAGTCTAGAGGAGATCTGTTTCTTTAATGGGTGGAAGGATATCTGTGGACGTGCTAGCAGGCCGCTCTCTGCTTTCAGTGCTTCTTACTAGTCATACGGAAGACAACACCTCGCTGGATGGGTCTCTTCCCTTCTTGTCCTCACCCCTGTCAATATCAATCACATGAACTATGCCAGGCTTCAGGATCAGGTCATCGGTCTCTACGTGGCTCCTGCTGTCGTCCACCTCGATGTACTTGCCCTTGGAGGGCTGGGTGGCCTTACCAAAGACATCTTTGAAGTGGCGCTTGAGCTCAACGTCTGGGCAATAGACATACTCGTACAGAGCACCGGCAAGGACGGCTCCGATTATCGGTCCCACCCAGTACACCTGCAAAAAAAGAGGTGGGAAAAATCCCAGGCATTAAGCTTTTAAATTAACAGTGATAAGAAGGCTGACAAAGATGGCCCATTTCTTTGAAGTGAAATAATTTTGTCAAGTTTTATCGATCTATCAGGAAGTTAAGTTTTATTGATCTATCTTCTTTACAGGAAGGCTCTTCTAAACTTTTCATTCCTCACTGCCAGCTATAGACCACAAATATGGACTCTGCAGGAAGATGCACAAAGGAAACATCGATGTAGAAAAGTGATTTTCTTCCTGCATTTTGAAACAAGATGACAATGAACTTTCAAGGAAGAAAAGCCCTTCCTAGCGTATGCACAAAGAGTTCTGCTTTGGTATTTCAGACTTATGTTTCCAAAATATTTCAGATTTGGCATTTAATTCTACACAATACAACAGGCAGTCAACCACAACAGGCAGGCAACCACAACAGGCAGTCTGATAATCTAATTTAAACAAGCAAATACAATGGACATAACACAACTTTGTAGGTACCTATCTATTTAATCATGACCAGCAGCAGTGCAGGGACATTAGTAGGTGCCAAAGCCCACAGGCTTCTGTCAGTGGTATGCCAATGTCACTGCTCTGGAGGAAGAGAAAAGGCTGTCTTTCCAAGTGGCCAGGACAGTAACTAAGCTTCTCCTGCAAGTTTCTCCATGGTGCATTTGTTTATTGTTTATAGCTTTAGTTATAAATTACAGGCTTCCTCAGAGTATGGATAATTAATCTTGTGAAAAACTACAGCAGTTTTTCATATGAACAAGCCATGCACTGATAACTGGGTAAATCTGCCTCAATAGGACAACTCTTGGGAACAAAGTTACACATGGTATCGTGTTTGCAGAATTGAAGCCTTAGGGCCTGAAGACAATGCTATTTCTATTCTTAGCTGCAGTGGGAGCAATGTGGGCTTCATACTTTAAAAATCAAGAAAATCCTTATATGCACTGTAATATGCAGCTCTTCCAGTCAGCACTGAAAGTGTCTCTAGAAGTGCTTTCCCTCTCTATAATTAGGTGAGGCTGAGCTGTGATCCATCTTTCCCTTATAAAATATGAAATGTTTTTTTGTAAGTTGGATTGTTGGATGCTATAGAAATTTACTGCATCATTCACAGCCTGCTTATAACATTATTTCCTGCACAACTGCTCCTGGCTAAGCTGACACTTTCAAACTGAAGCAGGTAACATCTGGCCTGGTCTGCAAATACCAGACTGCAACCTCTTCATCTCTCACTGCAGGCATTTGCCGAGGCAGGTTCTCCCCCAGGAACCAGATCACAGAGGGTCCCTGTTCTCATTCTATACATCTGCCCCAGTTTGCTGCAGAACCAGGTGAAATGTGAAGCTGACAGAATTACTTCCATAGCTCCTCACCGGCAGGACCAGTGGGGTTTGCAATCTGCCTTGGAGGATTTTTCTTTCCAGCAGTCCAATTCTTTCAGTCTCCTCGGGTCGCTTTTTTTATTTTTGTTTTGAACTTTTCATATGATTTCTCTTCTACCCCAGCTACTACCTCCACAAAATGGCCCCTGAATAGTATGATGCTATTCCAACATGCTGTATGCTGCACTGCAGTCCTAGGTGAGGAGCATGATGATGCCTAAGCTTGGGGCAGTACCTCCCATAGAGACCATCCCTGTCTTCCCCAGGGATGGTCTCTATGGGATGTACTGGGAGACATAACTGAAAGCAAATGATGTATGAAAAATCCTGACCACTGTTTGTCACTATGGTAAAGGAAGTATGAAAAGGAGAGTTACCCATTGGTTTTCCCATCTGCCCATAATGACAGCAGGTCCGAATGATCGAGCTGGGTTCATGCTGGCACCAGTGTAATTGATCTAAAGCAGAGAGAAAATGTTGCCTGTTATTAAAGTCTGGAAGGAAGTGATTCGATTTCTATGGGACCACCCTGGTTTTGTAGAGCTCCTCCTCTTTACAACAGATATCATCACTCTCCTGAGTCTTTACACAAAATTAAAAAATGTTATCACATGAACAGCCAGAAAAGTTCTGGTGCAACACCCTACCCAAGGGGACACTCCTGAGACTCCAAAGGGCTTTGGCATGGGTCCATAAAGAATACAGCAGCTATACAGCTGTAATTGCTCTAAAGGTCACAAAAGTTTCCATTTACTTCTGAAGTAGTCATAAAGGGTAAAGGGATCTATTTTTTAAAGAGAAACTATTAACTTACAGCAAATAAATGTCCAATTGCAACAGAAAATCCAATTGCTAAAGCTACTGAACCAGTGACATCACTTCGTTTTGAATCACAGCTAGCAAAAATAGTAAAAACCAGCTGGAATGTAATTATCAATTCCACCAGGAGTCCATGCCCAGCAGAAAGATCTCTGTGTACCTGAAAGAAGGCAAAGAAACACCAGAAATGAAGAAAAGGAGATTTTGTAAATCAGAAAACCATCGCATGCACAAATTGTATTTCAATGAATGATATTTCTAAATAATACAACGTGAAAGACAACAATGAACTGTTAGAGATACAGAATCCCCCCTCTTCACCCTTCTCCCTTTTTTTTTTTAAACTTTTAAATGTTTTTTTATTTTGAGAAACATGGAAAATCATTGCTGGACTGAGAACAGAAGGCTTGACAGTAACATCCAACTGGAACTTCAAAGTTAGACTGCAGAAGTACAGTTTATTTTTACACAGGGATTTGCAAATGCTGCACTTCCTTTTCACCAATTTTTTTTCTTGGGAGCACTGTAATTTACTATTCAATTATAAATTCATTAATTAGCCCTGACTTAATTAATTTCAATTTCAATTAAAAATTAAGCAGTGTGCGGCTCAAGTGCATTTTTAATAAGTCCTGCAACAGGGCTAACTGATGGCATTCCTTATTAGTTTAGAACAAAGCTGAAATCTAAGCCACAATCTATTTCAAAAGTATGTCATTTTAAATTTATGTTTTTTCAGTCCCCATCATAATAGCATAGAATTAATTTCCCCCCTCCCCAGACCATATAAAAATGGCATTTCACGCATATATTATTTAAATTTTGTATGTAAATTAACATTACCTGCTGTCATCAGATTTGGGGAAGTTCTAGGAAAGAGAGCTTCTATGAAAAGATCAGCTATAACTATCACACTGCATAAACCCGTCCTAAGGAGAGCTTTAAGCCCTGTCTGGGTGTGGTAAATAAACCAGCAAGCTGTTAAAAACCTGTACCTGAGCTCTCCTCATTCTTTGTGACACTGATTCTATTTTCTCAGGGTCTGAGCTAGCCTAGTTCAAGAGGCAGAGGAGGAGAGATTACCGCAGTGACTCCCAGGCCTCCCACCACGCTGGGCGGCGTGACAAGGTAAAGGATGCCCGCGCCCACGATGGCTCCCAGGCACTGGGCAACAATGTAGAAGACGGACTTGGCAAGGCTGATCTTCCTCGTGCAGACCATGGCCACGGTCACGGCAGGGTTGATGTGGCCTCCGCTGATGTGTCCAAAGCACTGCACCATGGTGGCAATGCTGAGTCCAAAGCAGAGGGATATAAGGACCATGTCCACAGGCAGCGGCTTCTCTGCTCCACCCCAGTTGATTGTGGAGCCGAGGCTGAGGAGTACAAAAATGAGCATGGCCAAAAACTCTGCTGAAACGGCTTTCCAGAAGGGCTGAGTCCAGACTCCTTTAAACGCCACCATAATTCTCTCACACTTACACAGACGTCCACACTTACTGAAAAGGAAAGCAAATCTTCATCAGAAGTCACCAAATAAACCTTATGCTCTCCTGTTAGGGGTTGCTCTTCAGCCGACTTTGGAGAGAAGGTGGCAACATTGAGTATCCTTTGGTTGGGACAACCACAGACGACCCTCTTAGAGCAGACTGCCCTTAAAACATGCCCAGAGTTGGAGGGTCTGCAGGACACAGGGCAATTAATCAGTCCTTGTGATAACTCTGTATAGTCTGTCTATTTTGAAATGACCATGAAATTAAGTGTACTCTTTGCTAGCTGGCCTCTGATTCAGAGGCTGTATAGCTCTACCACTTCCAGTGGCCTGTTGATCATTGTGTTCATTAAATCAGTGAGCATCCTCTTGTTCTATGCAAACCTGTAATTTTCACAAAGCAGGTAAGATAATTCAATAAAAAGCAGTATCTTAGTCAAAGCCTAGTGGTTTTGATGACAGTGTAGTGTTGGGGAGTTGCCCTGGGAGCTAGAAGAGAAAGTTTATTTGCTTGAACACTCGCACAGACCAATATTTCAATTTATATTTATGCAAAGAGCAGTTTCTTCACTGTGGATAGTGGGTGGAAATTGAATTCAGGCAGGAGAATAGATGCAATCCTACATTCTGACCTTCAAATCAATCATGTAATCAATAAAATGCTTTTTTTTGGCTAACGGTGCCAATTGAGCTGGGGAATAGAGCAATATTTTCTGCATGTGTGGTGTGTAAAACTCTGCATGGCAAAGAAAGAAGTGTCTTGGCTTTTCTTCCTGTCTGGAGATGCTATTTATTAGTCTACACCGCCTTCCTGGTGAGTTACAATTTTGCTAGATGTTCAGATACCTATGAAAGTGGGTCACCAAAGAAAAGTTATTTGTGATATTAATAAATTAGGAGAATAAGCCAAAAGGGAAGCATTTTAATTAGTTTCTAAGGAATGCTAAAAAGGTTCTTCTCTAAAAACAAAACCAAGAAACATCCGACCCATCCAAAAAGTAGAAAACGAAAGAATATTCAGCTGCTACATTTGGGAACAGAATTTCAAGTGGAAGATGGATGAATTTATGCTCAGTTATCTACAGTAACTGAGCTACAATGCATATTTAATACCAGTTACATCAGAAAGGAGCATAAAAAGCATGTCTGCCTTTCTCAAGTCATTGCAAGAGGAATGGCCTATGAATTTCTTAACAGTTACAGTGAGTAAGGGAAAAGTAATTTAATGCTGTGACTGGAGCAAATAAGTTGTTTCCCTGACCCACTTCATATGTTAATTTACTCTGTATTTTGGATAGGCCTTTTGAGCTCTATCTCAGTTCTCTACACTCTCAGATGAGAACTACTTTCTCTCCTAAAAATGGCCCTTGTAAAGTGCTTATGAAGGGATCTGAGACATTTGAACAAGACTTGTTCTTCTAGAGAAGTAAAGCCAGAACCTCAAAAGAGAATAAAGTAATACCCCAGATCTTCTGATTTTAGGTTGAACTCAAGAAAAATGGAAAGATGTTTTTGTAAGATCTCATATTAACAGTCAGTTAATAGCCAACCATCTAGACTAGACTTTTTGTACAAAATGAACCCAAAATCATTGCCTCCCTCAAAGCTGAAGCACATAGGTATTTGATGTTCTTACCTTTGAACTCTATGTTCAGATTCACACTGAAACTTAAAGGCTTACCTCTGATTCCCTTACTGCTTCCTCACTAATAATTTATCTTAGTGACTTGAGTAAGATAAAGGTGCTATATCCATACTGAGAAAAGCTCATTTTCCCAGTTCCCTGGGCATGTTCCAGGTGAACATAGGGATGACACATATAGTGAAGCCCATGGAAGAGAAACCTGAGACCTGGGTGCACAGAAAAGGGAAGCAGCACTCAGCTACTCTTTTGTCCCTCAGCTCAGCTGGGATGTAACCTGGATTACCCTGGTGCAAGCCCTCGTGTCATATTCAAGAATTTTGAAAAATTTCCAGCCATCAAGGGCACTATGGGAGGAATGTAGGTTTATGGAGCATGGTGACTCCTGATGTCTTTGTTCAAATTTGCCTGACCGTCTCTTTGCTGTACTCAGCGAACAGCAAAATCAGCAAATTAATTACACACCTTCATCCCAGAAAGTGGGCAGAAAAAGGTGCTTGTATTTGTCATTAAGATCATGCAGTTGGCTTCTCACTAGTTGTGGAACATCTTGGAAAATCACCTTAAGAGTGAGTGTGTGTGTGCACGTGCATGTGGAAGATTACACCTTCTACTGGACTGCTGGTGGGCCTGACTAGAAGGAGGCTACCCCTTATGAAAGACAGATCTCATATTGTTTCTCCAGCTGAAAACATGTGCAGTCGATTCAGTCAATATTATCTGCAGCCCTGAAAATGCAGAAATGCTGCAGGCAAGCCAAATGCTTCAAACACAAAAGCTGGCTCATCAACATAAGTTTTTTGTTTTTCTGGAATATCATGCTACATAGAACTCTGTCAGCCATATTTACAGTTAATGATATAAACATCTATTTTTAATCCATAAAAACCCTTTTTTGAAGCAGTCTGCTCTTCCATGATTTCAACACTAAGCAAAACGCTCAGTTGTCAGAGCCAAATTTTTCTTTTAAAAGCCTTCACCTTTCCTCCCTACAGCAAAACCTCCTACAAATGTTAGTAAAAGTTTAATACTGTGTTTGAGCCCTGAGCCCAGGTTTTCACTTAAATTCAAAGGCAATCAGCAACTTAGAAATCAAAACCATCTCGAACATCCACTATTTGTTCAGCATGCAGTTAAATTTAAAGGCTGGAGATGAGTCAGAGTGGTGGCTGTGACAGGTCTGAAACCAAAATGGGACTTCTCAGCAGCTAAGATTTGCCATCAAAGTTGCAAAACAGTTTTTTTTTTTTTTTTTGTGAATAGTTCATGTTTTCCTTAGATAAATTCAAAATACAACAGAAAACCAATTTAATGTGATGGTCACACATTAGTTTCACAGGCGGGCACGCTGGAAATTCTCTGGTCTGGGCTACAAGATTACACAGTAAATTGTGTCTGATAGGACACAAGGTGGGTTTTGCAGATCACGTTGCCAGCAGGGCTTCAGGCATGATTATGGCTTCAAAACCATAACAGTGTAAATCATAACAAAGGTTTCAGTATGAAAGTCACACAGTATTTTAAAAATTCTTCATTTTGTGACTCATATAATTTCAAGGAGCAGAGCACACATGCTGGACGCAGGCTTGTGGCCAGCCACTCCAGAGGACACTGCTGTGACACACGAGTTCTGTGCGTGCAGTGGCTATTTACAGTGGCATCTCCGCAGCGAACTCCCACGCTGCCCGACCCGAGCTCGCACGGCCGGCTGGAGCTCAAATGGACATCGGGCACCTGCCGGCCAGCTTTGAGGGACGAGGGCGACACGCCACCCTTGCAAAACCAGTGCACGGTCGCAGGGCTTGCTTGCAATCATTCTGCCTCATTTTCCAAAAAGCTGTTAAATGAGCGACTGGCATGGGTATCCCCAGGAGGTGGGGAGTCCTCGGAGCCCAGGACCGCAACTTTTTCACTGTGCGGTACCTGGGCTTTCTCCACACAAGACTCTCTACCTCAGGACCGCAAGTGGGTAAGGGAGTTTTAACGTGTGGAAAGAGATTGCGAGTTTGCTTCTCTCTGCACCCTTCGCACCTCTGATGTTAAAACTCCAGAGCGACCGACAGGCTCCGACAGCGCTTTCGCGAAGGGGGAGCAGCTGCCTGGTTGCCATCCCTCAGTGCAAAACGCAGGAGGAGAAAGGCAGCAGCGCGGAGCCAGAAGGGCAACAGCGCGGAGCCCCGCACCTGGCTCCGGACAGTCCCATCCCGAAACCGCGCACCCCCGCGCCCAAGCTTTCCAAAAACTCATCGTTGGTTTGGGGGGGCTGTCCTCTCCCGCCTGCCTGTCTCCAGCCTGTCCCCCGCCTGTCCCCAGCCTGTCTCCCGCCTGCCCTCCCTCCCCCGCGCACGGCCGCGCACTCACCCGCGGCGCGGAGCGGCCGCTCCGTCGCTCATACCTCCCCGGCGGGCGCGGGTGAGCGGCGGGGCCGGGGCGGGGGCCGGGGCCGGGGCCGGGACCGGGGCTGCGACCGGGGCTGGGGCGGGGGCGGGACGCTCCGGGGCTTGCGGCGCTGCCCTCCCTACCTGCTGCGGCGGGCGGGCGGGCGGCACTCGAGGAACGGGCGGCGGGGCAGCGGCTGCGGGCCGGCTGCGGTCATGTGCTGCTGAGAGCAAGGCAGGGGGGTCGCGGCTGCCGGGCAAAGAGAAGCGAGAGCGCTGCGCTCCTGCGGCGCGGGGCCGCCCGGCAATGGGGAGGACTCAAAAGCTGCTCAGTTTCTTCTCTGCCGCTCGCTGTATTGAAGGGAAAATAGCCCTAGCAGCTCAGCAGCCAGGGAGTTTTATCCATATAAAATGCCTAGTACTTTACTAGAACTCTACTGGTTACAAAATCATAGAATCATAGAATCATAGAATCATAGAATATCAGGAGTTGGAATATCAGAATCGAGTATATTAGGATCGAGTCCAACTCCTGGCTCTGAAAAAGACAGCCCCAAGAATCACACCATGTGCCTGAGAGCATTGACTGAACACCGCTTGGGCTCTGGTGCTGTGACCACTTCCCTGGTGAGCCTGTTCCACTGCCAAACCACCCTCTTGGTGAAGAATCTTTTTGTGGTGTGCAGTCTGAACAAGTCCTGACACAACTTCATGCTGTTCCCTCGGGTCCTATCATTGGTCACCGTAGGGAAGTGATGAGTAGCTGCCTGTCACTGCCTCTAGGCTGTAATGAGGTCGCCCCTCAGTCTCCTTGTCTTCTGGCTGAACAAGCCGAGTGACCCCAGCCACTCTGCTTATAGCTTTCCCTCTAGGTCCTTCACCCTCCTTGTAGCCCTCCTTTGGTTGCTCTCTAATAGGTTTATATAGTTCTTACATAGTGTTCTGTTTGTTGAAGTTGCTAAATTGAATGAAGTTTTGACTAGTATGAAATGCCAAATGGAGACCTCTGGAAAATAGTGTTTAAATTAGACGGTGATGCTGTCTGTTGAGGAAATTCACATGGTCATTACTCAGTGCCTCTGCAGCATGAAAACAATTCAATGAAAACCAGCCCTTCATGTAATAAAAAAAACCCCACAAAGTTGCCTACGGTCCCAGGCACAACTATTTCATTAGAGAATGCACAGAAACTGTCATTTCAAGAAGACATTGTTGAGAGTGAAACAAACTGTATAGAAAATCTGGTTTAGACCTTTGCATGCTGCAGAAAAATATGTGCATAAGTTATATAGAATACATTCTAAAGAACATGTTCAACTGTAAAATGAGTTTAAACTACAGGTAAAGCCATGCATCCGTGCATCAACAGTGAAAAAAAAGTTTGGCATGATCAGCAAGCTTGTACAAAACACATTGTACTAGATAATCCTTCTAACCCTGAGTAAACAGTAAACAGATCCTGGAGCAGATCTGAAGAACTGCTTCAGGAAACCACCGACAGGAAGTCCTCCCTGAGCTTCTGCTAGGAGATTATAGACAATAATTTACAACAGTGAAAAGTTAGTTTATACTCGCTTTTATATTATGTATAACACTATCAATTAAGGATACCCTAGACAAATTTGTAAATATAGCAATAAAAAAGTAATATCCGTATGTTAAATGCTTATCAATCACAGTTTATGGCAAATACAGGCTATCATAATGTACAAATGTAGGTGTTTCTCTCCATTTGCCTGCTCCTCCTCTAAGGCCATGTCATAAAGGATACCAAGAGACACTCACAATTTGGTGGCAAAAGAGAAGCTGCAGGCTTGATGCTTGCTTTTTTTGTTTTCAAACTTCACATCATTTGTGTATATCTTGAGCATAGTCAAGGGATGGGTGGGGGGTGGTTGTGTTCAGTCATCATTACACATCTCTGCTCTTTCATTTGCTGTCTTTGGGTTTTCAATCTAAGCCCTTCACAACCTGCTACAGTGATTTCAGAAAAAAACTCACTTGTTCTTTGGCACCTTGTGGACTCTGCTCCTCTGGCATGTTTGTTTGTTCACAAACAAAATTCACTTAGCAAACCCAGTAATTGCTTTTCCTTTTCTGGCAGATAGTGTATATCTGCTCTTTTTGATCTGCAGAGCAGATCACTGCCATACGGAGAAGCCAGAACATTAATAGCTTCTGTCACTGCTACCATTCTTATTGTGAAAGATCTTCTGGAGGATTAGACAAAGGTTGTGGCCACATAAAACAGAGAAAGGCAATGCTTGGGGCACAAACCTGGAGCGAAATGCGCTGTGCCAGCTCTGATCAAACAAACAGACTATGTTCTGTTGAAACCACAGAAGGCAAGGAAGACGTCCCTTGAGATGGCACTGAAAATCAGAGGAAAGTTGCCCCAGTTTATCCAGGAGTAAATTTGTCAGTTTTGGGAGCTGGGATCACATATGTCCTTTTTTTGTTTGTTTGTTCATAGTTTTCTTATTCTTTTTTTTTTTTGTTGTTGTTTTCTTATATGTTGTCATCTTTATAAAATTTGGGTTAACTTGTTTTGGACTTCTATCCAACAGTGAAATACTCCTGCTACTGTGCTCAACATAGTTAAGGAAATAACTTACAAAAGAGTATTATGAAAAATTTAAAGATGGTGTTAAAACTTAATCCATGTCAGGGTGGGGGAAATGTGCAGAGGAATCTTGCTGTGCTTCTTCTTCTCCTTCACTGAACATTAAGTCTGAGTTTCTACAGTAATTTCTAGGGCACCATGAATTAAAGATCTCTGTAGGAACCTGAGCCATAGTGAGAAGATGCTGCAACACGTAAGACATGCCCATTCTGAACAAGAACTTCCCAGACAGTTGAAACGTGCTGGATCTGGGATTTCAGTTTGGTTGGTTATGGAGGAGAGGGCACACTGCCAAAGTCAGAGAGGAATGTGCAAACAGCTAATTCCAGCTAAAACAATATGAGGGAGAGTGGCAGAAAAACTTCCAGCACTAGACTCTGTCATCTCACTGAATTGCAGTGTGGGAAGGGTCCCTTCACTGCTATGGCAAATCTCATAGATACCCATCCTGGGCAGCTCTGTCAGACTGTGGGGTTTGTCAGCCAAGACTGAAACAGATTTAAAGAAAGACCAAAACCTAACAAAAGAACATAATTTAGAAGCACTGTCTGTTTTCTCAGTGTCTTAGTCTTTTTCCACCTGTGCCTAGTGGATCTGGACTCTATCCTCCCTTATGTTGCTGTTAAGCTCTTCAGCTTGCTCAACTCCTCTCAGCATCACTTCAGGCTTTTAGTTTCCAAAAGCAAGGACGTTTACATGACTGTGCTTTCTCTCTCTCTCTCTCTGTCTCTCTCTTGCCCTCTCTTTCTTCTGGGTGTTCCTGCCCTTTTCAGCAGATCTTGAACCCACCAGGCATTTCAAGTACAGCTGATGGAGGATGAGAAATCCCAAAGCTGTTTAGGCTCCTGCCAGTTCCCTGGGCATGAGTGGCTGCAGGTAACCACAGCAGAAGGGACACTTGCTGACACTGGCAGGACAGACTCCAAGAGGATTTGTAGAAGTGCCCTGGTGATGGAGAACTTAGTTGCTGTTTTCAAAGTGGCGCAGACTCCTAGGAGACCAAATTCCTTTGGCCTTCCTTGGCTCCTGTCGACAAGAGCGTTTAAGAGCGGGCTGTGAGCCTTTTCAGAAACCAGTTGCAGAAACTCTCAGGCTTTTTTTTTTCCTGAGTGATGAAAAGTTTCATTCTGTTGCCACTAACAAATCCCCCTCCCCTCACCAATTTATGTTTTATAAGTTTGGATTAAGCTTTGTCTACTAAAAGGATCGTACATAAAACACCACTTACTGAAATGTGATCTTTGCACATTTCTGAAGTTTTAATTTTCCTGTGGTGTAATCTTGTTACTTAGGTCATTCATTTTGTCACGCCTTGGTATCAGTCTGGTCCAGGTTTGGCTGCAGGGCTATGTTCTCCTGACATTTAGAGCAAGAATTCCCTGGGAAATCAGTCAAGAGATTTGACATTGCTGCTGGCCAGGCTCCAGTAGGTTTAGTTTTACTCTCCTTCTCTATTTATTGTGGAATCTGTCTGTCCACAAGCTGCACATTGAGTTCTGTGCTAGAGAAGGAGAACTAAAAGGGACAAAATGGCCATTCATTTGGGGGATTCATTCAGGCTTTTCAGAAAGGATTTACGAGAAGCTGTGCACTTAAATGACTGCTGAGCTTCCTTAGCCCTGCACTATTACCTCCCTCACAAGACAATTTGGATTGAATGCTTTTTCTTTGCCCTCTCCCCCACCTCAGTAGGCTTCAATTACTGTTGGAAAAGCAAAATTAAGAACTAGGTAGCGCAAGAACCACCTGGAGGTTTTTCACCTTTAGAAATAGTTTAATTTGAACATGGCATGGACAGACCCTTTGCTTGGAGGAAAAAAACCCCCAACCCAAACAACAACACAAAAAAAAATCTTTTGCTCTCCTCTTGCCACAAATTGCTTCAATGTCAGTTGTGAAAAGCTGCATCAGTGGCACAGCCTGTCAGGATTTGATGAACTGGAGAGAAGGTGCGTGGAAGCTGCCCTGGGCACTCATGGGGGCATAGGAAAGTTAGGGGAATGGCCCCAGATCAACTGGAAATAGAGAAGTAAGGTCTCTTGTGGAGGGGACAGTGACATGTAGCAGCAGCACAGAGCAAGATGCAGTCAGCTCTGAATGTGCCAGGGAGGAAAACCATCATGCTGGTGGTCTGTGTGCTGAGGCCGTGTAGCCTTAGCCAGTGGTACCAAAGAGATTTATCTGACTTTGCTAGGTGAGACACTGACATTCAGTTAAGCACTCACAGATTTTATCAGTCACAGAAAATGCAGTACTCTGTAAACACCACTGTATACACTCTGTAACATCCAGCCATGCTTTCCTGACCAGTCTGTGTTGCTGTCCCTTACAGTCCTTCTGTTTCTAAGCTCTTCAGCTGGAAATGCTCAGCTTCTTCCCTCACCACCACTTCAGATTCCTACAGAAATGAAGCTCAGCCAAAGAATTTGGAGTTCAAGACTAGATAGTAACATAACATATTCTGTTTAACTTTGTATATTGTAGACCATTTCCCTTTACCTCAAGACACATTTCATGAGTTCAGTAACTTATATTTGGTTAAATATATTTTGAAAAAGCATCCTTGCTTAGATTTGAAAACTCATGGGAAAGAAAATCCACCCATTCCCTTGGTAGCTTATTCCCAAGACTAATAATTTTCATCACCAAAAATGGTCTTTGTCTCTAAACTGAATTTGTATGAATTCATCTGCCATATGCTGCTTCTTATTATGCTGTTATCTGCCAGATTAAAAAGCCTCTTATACTTCTACTGTCTCCCCATGAGGATACTTATATAATGTGAGCAATTCAACTCTTCATCATCCTTTTGATAAGCTTAGCAGACTGAGCTCTGAGTCTCTCCCTGTAAAGAAAATTCAGTAACTTTATTTTTTTTTTCAGGTCTTGTTTGTGCCTTCACCACTTTTCCAACATGCTTTTTAAAATGCATATTTAATATTGGTCTCCCAGAAGACATATTCTGAAGTGAAGGCATTTCTTTTAGCACACCTGGGAATTGAATTAGTCATTCTTGCCACATTATTGCATTGAGGAAGCCTTCTTTCTTGCTCTTCCACAGTAGCTCCTGAGACCTTCTGGGGATATAGCCCTCATTCTGTAGATAAGTCTTGTTTCACTCTGAGGCATGCAGTTCTGCAGACATTCTGTCTGACAGGCATCACACTAGAGCACAGTCCAGTCTGCTGTGTTTGGCCATCCTTTTCTCAATCTACTGATTTAAGTCATTTTATACTGGCAGTGATTCTATATTTACTTCCAGACTTACCTGCTGAGGAAAACCCTAAAGCACACAAGGCCTCACAGTGATCCCTTCAGATCCCCCAACATGATCAGTATATTAAGTGCCTTCAGAGATCTCTCAGCCAGGCCTGATCCCATTTGCTGTTCTGTGGCTAATGCAAAGTGGTAATGCTCAAAGCAAATATAACTCAGTACAGCAGCAAAGGCTGTAAAAACACTGAAATACACTGCTCTGTTCAGCTACCTCTGTCAACCATTATGGGATTTTAAAGATTAAATTGTGGTGTTGTTCATTTTCTTTCTTCTTTTTCTTGGGCAAGGCTGAGCCTCAGCGGTGTGTATTTGACATGTGGCCAAGTGCTAGGAATTTGTTCTTGGTCCAAGTTTTTTTTTTTTTTTTGTATACACTATAATGAAAATATGTATAATACATACATAGCTTCATATTAGTAGGATTTATATACCTAATGGAAATCTATGCAATGAATGGGCTCATGCAGCACATTTCAAGAAAGACAATTTTGCAGATCATTCAGGTTATCTTTGTAGATTACTACAGTAACTGTTGTCTTAATACTATGTATTTTACAGGGGTTATCTTCCCTCTTGACACTAATACCTTCTAAAAGCTAAAACCTCAGGGCACAGATGTGAAGATGTTGATCCTTTTTCCATGCAGTGGTGCATCTTTCATTGAACTAACCAAAAAAGGAAGGTCTGACTATGAATATTTACAAGTTCTTTTGTCCATAAGCTTCTAAAGAAAACCTGATAGCATTTTTTTCTCAAAATCCTTTATAGAACAGTAACTTTATTTCTGACAGATTTTTGTGTTTACAGCTTGGAAAAGCCCCAACACATCAAGCTAGCGATACAGGTGCTGCATTTTTACTGGACTAGGAGAAAGGTTTCAAACTCAGAAATGACAACTTCTATTCAATCCCTTAACTAAAATTAACACAAAATTACATTTATTGCAGAAGACTTTGTGGTTACAAGTTTTTTTTTTTACTTATTAGCAGACTTAATATAGAATAACCAGTCTGATACCATTCCTCATTACTTACCTCTTTAAACTCATCAGTCATCTCTTTTCTTGCATTCATATTTTAGACAGATAGTCTTGCTGAAAGTTGCTGTTTAAAGTGGATTTCATGAGTTTTATTGAGAAAACTATTTTTGTGTAGACTGGTATTGTACTGGATTAGTGTCTATGAAGGAGTCAAGGCTGGTGGGGACTCCAAAGCAGGGAGTTGGAAGTAGAAGATCTTCAAGGCCCTCTTCCAACCCAAACCATTCTGTGATTCTAGGACACCTCTCCAGGTCAAAATAGTCTGAAACTTGTTAAAAATAGATGCAACTTTCTAAGAATGCATGCCAGAGAAAGAGAGATTTCTGAGGGGTTTATGGTTTAATGTGACCCCTTTTGTAAAGCTTAACATGTCCAATTCCTATGTGATTTTCAGCATCACCCTGCACACTTGACTGCCACGAGCACATTTGTGTCACCCACAGCACGGCAGAACCAACATTGCAGTGAAAGGGATTCTTTTCAGCTACATGCCTCACTGGCACCCTGATCCCCCTGCTCCCACTGCAGCCTGGCTGCTTCTTGGGTGTGGGAGGGCATGGAAAACCACCCAGCCTGGGGCTCAGTATTGCAGAGTGGAATTTGCAGAATGGTCTCTTCAGAAATTAGTTTTGACTTCCAAACCAAACCTGTTTAGTACAAAAGGCAGGGGAGGGCACTTCCACACAGCATCACAATGTAATTTTTGCTGTGCAATGTCAGAATTTCTAAGTAATTCTTAAAAGCTCACCCTGATTCCATGTACATTGCCTCAAAGAGTTGTTCTCTGTATACCTGAGAAACTGTAGATACTTCAAAGTATCCAGAACTATGAAGAGGTATAAAATGCATATAAAGTCCCTGTAGTCCAAAAAAGATATTTTTCCCTTCCCTTCCCTTCCCTTCCCTTCCCCTTCCCTTCCCTTCCCTTCCCTTCCCTTCCCTTCCCTTCCCTTCCCTTCCCTTCCCTTCCCTTCCCTTCCCTTCCCTTCCCTTCCCTTCCCTTCCCTTCCCTTCCCTTCCCTTCCCTTCCCTCCCCTCCCCTCCCCTCCCTCCCCCCCTCCCCTCCCCTCCCCTTCCCCTTCCCTTTTAGTCCAGTTTGATTTATTTAGTTATTTAGTTTTTTAATTACTTTTAGTTTTTACTCAAGTGATGATGCCACAGCAGAATAAAAATCAAGTCTTGGCGGGGAAAATGATCACCTGAGTTACAGGCAAGCGTAATTTATCAGGAAAAATGGAGATTTTTAAGCCACAAAGAGAAAACAATGTGAATGTAAAACAGTAGGGATCACAGTGTAGCCCAAGCAATTGGAAAAATGTGTGAGAGATTTCTATCACGATCTTGAGCAAGGTATTTTTAGACAGTAGTCTGCCCTGATTAAGTAATGAATAAATAAAAGACAAATCTTTCCCCACTGTTTCTTTGTGTAGAAGATACTGAAAGTCCTAGACTATTTCAGAAGTTTGGGCACACCATTGATTCACTTGAGTTTTGTTATGAGGCCAGAAAGGGAAAAAGAAAAAAAAAAAGAAAGCCTGTGAAACCCTATAACTGTCCAGTCTCAGTGGTTTTGTTACTGTGCCAAAATAAGGGGTCAAGGCATAATAGCACTAGAAAAGCTCACTTGCTGTAGATTTTACATAACAAGTTCTCAGCTTCTCTCATTCAGCCTGTGCCTGTTTCTGCAACCAAGGCAGTACAGAGAGCAGATTTTAGCTATAAATGTGTCACTGGGTAGAGCTTGTTTTCCTTTGCTAAATTTAAGAAATGCTTTGGTGCTTGAGGACCAAGGGTGGCACAGAAAGTAAAATTGAAAATTCTAGAAAGAATCTCTGAAAGTGTACTCTCAGAATGTTTTGCTCAGAAAGGTATGGATATGGCAAAGTAGCTTCTGCTGCTTCCAATTATAAGTATGTTTAGGGCTATATTTTTATACTTAAAGTCTGTTAAGCATGGCTTCCTAAGAACTGGGTTCTCTAGCAACACTTAGGAGTATCCACTTAGGAGTATCCCTTATTCTGCTTTTCAGAGGTGGCCTTTGCAACTCCCAGAGCTGAGCCTGGCAGCAGCAATGGCTCAGCCCACCTAAAAAGTTTTGCCTGCTAACTTGCAGGTTGGGTAGCCTAACATACATCTGTTTAAGTTGAAAATTTCAATCTTAGCATCACTCTTAAATAAAGCAAGGCAGCAAATAAATTGTGGGCCAGATTCTGCTTGGTAAGAGTGCTTCCACTAAGGGAGTTTCTGTACTCAGGGGCAGTGCATTGTCTTGGACCCACTGTAGCCACTAGGCTGGAGACAGACAAAAAGATACAGGGAGAAACAGGAGCCTTGTTGGCAGCAAGTCTGAGACAGAGAAAAATTTTATCTAACTTTGGTTTGGTGTTTGTGTTTTCTCTGCCCTTCAGGAGGACCTGCAGGGATCACAAGGATTTTGAGAAACATCATCCTCCCTTGGAGCTGAGCTTTTGCTCTGCTGCAGCCTGAGAGTACTTTGATCAGAGATACAATAGCAAAGCTGCAATTTATTATTGTTCATTGTCACCTCCAGCCACAATTAACATTTCCCCTTCTCATTAGAGGTTTTTCCTCTGTCCCTTTTCTGTTTCATTTTTTTTTTTTCCTCTTTTTTAAGAGAATAGCAGAAGTCATAGCAAAGGTGACAGCTTGTGTCTATGGCTTGGAGTGCACGATGGGGGTAACACCATAACTTCCTTGAAAGCAGGCCTTTCTGTGAACCCCTGCCTCCTTCCTCCCCTACCAAGTGTCCCACCAGGAAACCTCCTCCCAAAACTCAAATCTGTACCCATGACCAGGTGCAGCTGGCAAACTGCAGCCCCACAGACCTGGCAGCATCCTGCCCCAAGCAAGCTAAAGAAGCATAAAGAAAGGCTGTGCAAGAGGCAACCTTGCAGTCCCTGAAAGTACTTTAGGTTTGCTTGGGATAACGTTGTGGTTCTGCAACATGCTAGCAGAATGTTTATGTGCATGTGTTTTCATGCACGTTTAAGGTGTTTAAAGTCAAATGCAGGACTTTAACTATGTAGCTTCCACTACCATTGTTGCAAAACCTTTGTCTAGAGGTGATAAGACTGACATACAAATACTGTGTGAACATGCATTTATAAAACATGTGCATGCCAAGCTTGTAGGGAAGGAGCTATGTAGTTGAGCTCAGCTTTCTGAACACACTGAGAAGCACACTTTTTTTCTCAGATGAACAGTAACTTATCATTCCTAGAACTTGAAAATCTGTCTCTATGTGCATCTGCTTTTGTCAAAAATGAGATAATTTAATATGCAGGTCCTACTCTGCAGACATCCAGTTTTTACATCCAAGTAACTGCCCTGAGAAAATTAAGCCTTTAGCATTTAATATCCTACTGACATGTATTTACAATCCACTGAGAATTGATTTACCTCTCTGTATGCTGAAATGCCCTGATAAACCTGCTTTGCTCCTACACCTTCTATCTCAGAATGCTGTTTCTTGAATGCAAATTACACAGGCCACTCAAAATTTACAAATCTTGGGAGATGAGCGGTACTGTGAGCTTTTGTGGAAGATGTGTTTTCTGCAAGGAATTTGAGAGAAAAACCCCCGAACCCTGAGACAGAAGGAGTTTCTGCATGACAAAGTCAAGACAGACACGTGTGCACAGATGGTGCTGACAGTACCATACTCTCAGGCAGGCTCATTAGTGCAGCCTCAGTGCCATGATAACATAGATGTGCTGGGCTGGAGGTGGCTTACACTTGTCAGCTGAGAGCAACCCAGCAATTGGTCTCTCCCATTTGTGCTGACATAATTAGAGAGGGAGGGAAATTCTGTGTGAGGAGACAGAGGAAAGGAAGCAACAATTACACATATTAAAAAAAAAAAGTTATGGTCACGGCCTTGAGATTTTCCCTTTCCTTTTGTAAGGAGTCTTTTCCCCTCTCTCACAGTTGTTAATCACATCATTTTTTGAAGACAAAAGGAAGAAAGCAACATAGTCTGTCTCAATGGCATCCCCATGTTATTTGTAGCCTCCAGAGGGTCACAGAAACAGTGGCTATGTTAGTATGAGATAAATCCTGAGATATTCTAGCATGCCAGGTAAACTGGAGCCTGCCACAAGGGGTGGCAGGACCTCAGAAAGGGCTGGGGGAACATGGTCCTGGGTACTGGGCCAGGCAGCTCTGGTGTGTAGGACAAGGCAGGAGTTTGCATACCTGGATGGGATCCACTGCTTCTGCAGAACCCTCTCGTTGAGCATCACTACATTTACAGCTACTGCAGTAAAAGAGATATGGCAGTACTTATTTACACCAAAATAAAACAGCTTCTCTTTCATCTGGGTTCTGAATAAATTGAGACAGCAAGATTCTCACCCTGTCTGCTCTCCCAAAGGAGCCAGAGGGACACCCCCCTGGTCAGACATCCTGGCACTGGTTTTATGCTGAGGCAGTGCCTGGATAGGCTTGACAGATGCACAGTGTTTAGAGACAGAGCTTGCATTCTTAAGGCTGCCAACTGCCCAGAACAGAGCTGAATGATGTGTTTCTCAGCTGGAGCAAAGCTGGGAAGTCCCCAGCTTCCTCCAAATCCTTGGAAGTAAAGCATAAGGAAATGCAATGAACACCCTAGAGTTAAATTCCTTACTAATACCTAATTTCTAACCCCTGCTCTTTAGCCACACAGTTTAATGATTTTAGGAGAAAACACATGGTATAATTTCCTTCCATTTAGAGGACCACTTTACCAGCGAGGACACCAACACAGATAACATTTCGTGTGTGTCCAACAAGTGCATGAAATTACAGAACCTGGATGAAGATCCAGATCTCTTAAGTCCAAGTCCGTCACTGCAGCCACAAGCAGAGCTACATTTAACATTGAAGAGACATGTGGAGCTCACTTCAATTAGGTGCACTGCCAAAAGCACTGTTCTCCCATAAAACATAAAATTTCTATGATAACCAAACAATCTAAGACATTCTCATTAAGGTAAATAATATGACTGTTTCCTGAATCCACCCACTTGTACACATTTCCAAAGGAAAATCCCAGTTATATGGGGATATTAACAGATGTTTTTTGCTAAATCAGAGAGTTCTACCTCTCAGTAGTGTATGTGCTTGCCCTGCCCTGTGAACTGTACATTAATTGGTTGATACAGGACAGGTGCATCCATATTTTAATGAAATATAATGATTTATGGTCACATTTCAGACTTTATGTTCCAAGACCAAATTAATATGGTTTTGAAGGCATCACAAGAGTTATAAAGTTGATAAACTGGTATTAGCATTACAGTTGAAAAGACTTTTCTGATGTATTGTTAGCCTTAAGGCACATACAACAAAGATGTTTATATGTAACCCACATATACAATACAAAGCTCTAGAATAATATTTTCATCTCAGAGTTTTGCAGAGTGTCACATTGCAATTTTCAGTTAAATTTAAGCTACATTTAAAATTAAAGCAGTGATCTCCAATGACACATCACCAAGATAGCACAGCCTGAGGCAGGAGTAGCTCCAATAAATTTGGCCTTTTGGGGGAGTTCCACCAGGGGAAATTTCTAGGAGTATGTGCTGTGTTTGATTGCACTGTGGCTGCACACCTCTGACTTCAGCAAGCAACAGTCTAGCAGCAGTTTTAGAAAAGATGGGCACAATGGCTGACCGTTGCAACCCAAATCCTATCTGGAAAAAAGAAGTTGCCTTATGTTGATGTATATATCAGAATTTGGGAATGCACAACTATGAAGTTTAATTCTTTAAAATTCATTTACTCTTTAAAAATGTTGTTATTAAAAATTTTGGTTTTATTAATACTGATTCATTTCATTTTAGAAGAAAGGCAGATGTAGAACATTAGGTTCCAAAAACCAATTTTTAATTTCAGGAGGGATGCATGACTGTCTGGAGTTGGGAAGACACACATGAGCCAAGGGAGCACTCTCCTGCCATGCCAGCCCTCCCACAGGCTCCCTGTAATGCCTTTACAGCACATTTGACTTGCTCTGGCAGCTGACCTCCATTAGAGAAGTGCTTAGAGATCTTCAAATGAAGAAATGTTCATAACTAAAAAGCATTTACTGTAATGAAGCCCCTTAAAAGAGGCTCTGCATGCCACAGCTGATCTCTAGTGTAGATATAATCTCACTGAATGTTGCGGAGTGTATTTTCATTCCTCTTCTGAACACATTATATATCATTTTCTGAGTAAAACAAACATCTGTGTGCAGTTGTGGAGATGAGATTTCATGCTAGTTATGGTGGATGACCTTCCATTTTTGTTTTTGCCCAGGATTCTTTCAAAATATAAACAAAGTTACAATGCAGCCTCCCACTTTGACCTTTTAAATTTTACTTTTAAAAATAGAGGTTATCTTTTATGCTGCAAATTATGCCTTTACCTCTTATAATCCCATAAGTCAGATATCACAGTCCCACTTCAATTATGCTAAACTCTTATGTTAATTTTAAATCATGTAACTTAATTCCTGGCAAAGCAGGCTGGTGATTTTCAAAATGTGGTTAATGAAGCAAAGTACAATCTAGATTCTGCTACTGAGATCATCTGAATCCCTTAGGTCGCTGAACATGACTGTGGAGAGGCTCTCCTTTACAAAAGTCTCAGTTAGATTTTCAAAAAATGAATTTTTAAGTGCAGTTAGGGGCTATGAAATTTAAAGTTGAGCGTACAAAGAAGTTAAATTACTTTCACTAGAGCCATAGAACAACAGTGCAGCTAAAACAATTACACTTCTGCGCACATGCATGCTTTAAAGACCTTAACTAGTGTCTTCCCCTGTTAAATCACAAATGCAAATCATACCAGATTTTCAAGATGATAGTCTGGGGACCTGATGCCCATTTCCATGGATGTATGCAAATCAATGTCATTTTCCCTATCATTTGCAGAAACCAAATATTTGCTGATAATTTCTTTCAACCCCCTCCTTGACTCAAAAAATAGCTTTATGTAAGACTTGCTAGTAGATGAAATCTTATGAGAATGTGCAGCTTTTCAATGCAATTAAGCTGCCCCTCCAAATCTCTGTCATTCTCTGATCAGATAGGCAGAAAGTTTGCCACTAAAATGAACTCAGTGGGAAGCTTAAGTTCTTGAGACTTTTTCATTTACTAATATTAATTTATTTCTCTGAATTAAAGTATTCATACCAAACTCATCTATAAATTAGCCTCCATTCTTTATTAGCATGTTGCACTTTTTTCCTCAGGTGTTTTTTTTGAAAATACTAGTACCACTAGTGTGCCATGTTTTTGTCTGTAAATAATCAGTTAATTAACACACATCCACAACAGACAAGACAAAGCAAATATATAGACACTCAAATGCTGGTGGACATTTATTTTTTATTTAAATTTACTATATTCATTGGTCTTCCTGTAAGGCAAGAGAGATTCACTCAGGATTTGAGGTTGAAGCCAATACTTACAAGAGCAGAGAATCTAGAGGTCAAGCCAAGGTCAAATCCAAGGCAGTTTTCACATGACTTAGAAGGTTGCAGGGTACAAAATCAAAACTTTCAGGAGGTCTTCTTTAATTGTCTTGGGTGGGGTTGAGCCCACAGGAAAACCAGGATGGATTTCTGACAGGGAAGGTGGGAGTTGAACACCATCCTGTGTTAAAAGGGGGAGATCTTTGTTCACCTGAGGAGAAGCACGTGTCGGGGAGGTTCAGTTGCCAGATATCCCCTCCCAAACACTTCTGGCTGTTAACACCTGTGGGTCCACCCATGCACAGCTCACACAAGCAACAATGTGTGTGTTCACCTGTCCAAGGCATCCTTGCAACTTCTCACTGGTGCTCAGCAAATGCATCTCCCCACACCTCATGCTGATGGATGGCTTTTTGCTTCTCCTCTTTGCTCCATGTTCCCTTGGAACAGGATGGTTTAAGTTATGGGTGCTGCTAGCCACAGACAGCACAACCCCTGGCTTGGGCTGTCCAGTGTGCTTTTACCTTTTCTGCTTGGAGTGGCTTGTCCTGCAACGAGGAGAGATGTGCAGAGCCTGTTTGATTACACTCTGGAACCATGGAGACTGGAGGTGGCTTTTTTTCCTCTTCTGAGGAGAAAACTGAGGGAGGATCAAGCAGTGAGCGTACCTAGGAAATGGTCTGGCCTTAGTTAGGACCCACAATTACTCTTGTGGAAGGACTGAATCTCTACCTCATACTTTGCCTGAGAGAAAGGAAAAGAAAACAATAATAGCAGTAGCTGTGACCAATGGTTGGGAACAGAGGAAAAGGACATTTTATTTGCAGTACTTTCCCATCAGGCTGTTTTCTCACCCTACAACTTGCTATATCAAGGCACTGGAGCAAGATGCACCAAACCATTTCAGAAAGAAAGGCATAGGGGACATCTTTATTGCGGAAGGGCATAGAGATCTTTCCCTGTCCATTTTAGAGATTTGGTCTATTGATGGACTTGGTAGTGTTAGGTTAATTGTTGGACTCGATGATCCTGGAGGCCTTTTCCAATGGCTCCATGATCCTATGATTTTCCAGAGATTTCTCCTCCTCCTAGGACACCCTGGCCCACCCACTGGGCAAGACAGGTTGCAGGAACAACTGCATGTTTTGGTCAGGCAGAACTTGTGGGAGGAGAAGGAAGGGAAGGGTAGAAGGTATTTTTTCAACCAGGACTGTGGGATTCTAGACACATCTTCCTCTAGACAAATCACCAATACACATTACACCACATAAAACTGCGCCATGCACCCCCATTCCTTGGGCTTGGTGACCACTGGCAAGGCAGGCAGGACAGCAAAACACAGGAGACTTCAGGGTGCTCTGAGGGCAGAGCCAGTTTATAGGTTTGGGAGACAATGGCACACACACCTTCTCTGTAACAGATTGCTAGGAGCTGGGCTGATAACCAGACCCCAGCAGACTGAGAAGAGTCACAGCAGTTGCATTGAAGTTGCTTCTCAGTACAGACCTTTGAATATCCCAGAGCTGCCAGGCTGAAACTTAGTCCATTTCACCAAAAATGAAGACTACCATGAATATTTGGAGCACAGTATGCAGGTGTCACATGTAATGATGCATCCACTGTGCATTAAAACCTTAATTTTGTTGAATGCATCAGCTCTCTGAAAGGAGGGTCATACTTGTCAACTCCAGTGCATCAACCAAAATGAGGCAGTGGATTAATCCTTCACAGGCTTACCCAAATCTACTCTGCTCATCAACTGAGCTGCTGTGTTATTTTTACTTTGATGCATTTGTACTCAAGAGCGTCTGTCAATAAAAAAGGTCTAAAATTGGCTACAACCTAATAGTAATCGAAAAACAAGCCTTGCAACTGAGAACACTGTAAACATTTTAGAAAATTAGCCAATGATTCTTTATTAATAAGTGACAGAAAGTAAAAATACAATCAAAAGATTTTTTCAAAACCCATTTCTAAAGCAAACACACAAAAAAAAGAATCATGCCACTCTGAATTTTTTTTTCTTAAACCATTAAAAGAACATTAGGTAAGATAATGCAACAGCTGTCTGAGCCACTGCTTCCACAGCATAATCCATAATGGTAAAAACAGCTTTTTTCAGGCATTTTAGTGCAATTTATGCTGTTTACAGGTCTTTTTTTCTTTGCATTCTCCATAATTTAGTATCAATTGATATCACTCTATCTTATAAAATCCTCACTAATTCAAGACAACTCTACTAAGCAGTAACTTTGTTTCCTTTCAGGGCTAATATCAAAGTAGTTGTTTTGAATCCCAACATGATAAGTATCTAGTAGAAGCCCGAAGCTATTTTAGTGCTATACAAGTGGCGATGTATAATTGAACATTAAGTAATCCAAGTAATAGAAGTCATAGGTCAGCTGTCTCTCCTCCTTAGACAATTCCTTTAAATATTGCCTCACTACTTCTGTACTTGTTCTCTCGTCAGAGGAATGTCTGTCTTTGAATTTAGGGAATTTCAGATTGGCTGGAGCACCTACAAGCTGCAGAAAGTAATTGGCATCTTCTTCCAGGGTTTCAAACTTTCCTATAAAATCATAGTTGATGAGGCAGGGATAGCAGAGCTTACTGACTTGCTCCCAGTGAATGTCCATTCCTATTGGTCGGTGGGAATCCAACAAATATTGGATAAACTCTTTGAACTTAACTCCTGATCCTGTTTTCAGTGCTTCTTCATCTGCATTCTGTCTATACTTTTTAATTATTGCCTTCCCAAATACCGGATGGTAATAGCTGTTTGGATGCTCAAACTTATCCCTGAAGGCAGATACCAGTCTCTCCATAGGATCACGTACAAATATGAACTTGGTGTACGTGTTCAAGCGTGTGTAGATCCCTTTTAGGTCATAACTGTCCAATTTCCTCAGGTGCTTTCCATAGTGCACATCATCATGGGAGATGTTGTTTGCTGAAGCAGCGAGTCCACTGAGCACCATGAGGACCCTTTTCCAGTTGGAGCAGCCTGCTTTTGGCACTTCACAGTACAGAACCTTGTGCCTGTCCTCTACATAAATTCTTGACACTAGGTGCACCAGGTGGGTTTGCAGCTTCTTTCTGCTGTTGTATTTCCTACAGAAGTCCTGCAGGAAGGCCCTGCGCTTTTCCTGGGTGCTGTCTGTGTCCTGCCACTCACCACCCCTGACAAATGTCTTGTTTAATGGGTGCAGAGCAGGAGGCAAATACACCCCTCTGAACCAGCTGAGAGGGGACTCACTCGTCTGCTGCTGCTCAGGGAGCCGGCTCCCCGAGGAGGCAGCCACCACGCCGAAAGGGTCAGCCCTGCCCCGCCAGTGCCTGCTGCTTGAGACAGCCATCTCATGGTTACTGAGGCCCACAGGAGCACTTCTCCTCCACGCTGCTTTCCTTGGCATCCCCAGAGGCTGGAGCGTGAAATCCTGCAAATGTGGAAAGGATCAGAGCTTAGAGCACAGTGACAGCCCAGCCCAGCCTGCTCATGTTGCAGCAGCAGCAAGGATGGTGGACTGTGCTCGTAACCAAGCCACATCTGGTACTAAAAAGTCCCCTTTGAACCACTTGATCAATACACCTAATTTAGGAACAAGCTGGGCTAATTACTGAAATACATGCTTCTGAAGATTACCTGTTAGCACACAGTAGGTCTTCCTACAAAAATAAATAGCTCAAGTCACACCTCTTAAGAAATCAAAAATGTTTCACACAGGGGGGCTGATAGTCCTGGTAGGGGTTTTCTCTACTGAGCACATTTTCCCCTGTGGCAACACTGGTACTGGTGGAGTTGCACGGTCATTCTCTGGAGTGCACTGGCACAATCACACTAACAGGTGATGGATCTACTCCCACCACTGAGACTTGGAGCAGCCCTTGTCCCCCAGTGGTGGCAAGGGACAAAACCAGGCCCCTAAACAGTTAACATCAGTTGGTTTGAGCAGGATGTAGTGACAGACAAAATCATCCCTCCAAAATGGTCCTACTCCTACCTGCACATAGAGAGATGATGGAGATGGAAATGGATGCACTGGACTGAATGTACATACAGGTGTCTGTGACACAGGTGCCTGCACCTGAGCTGCTTTCACAGCTGATAAGGAAAAATAGCTGCCTTTGGAGCCTATTCCATCTGACTTATTTAAACATCAACATTAACAACACCAACTAACTAAACATTAACTAGTGACCCTGCAAAGAATGTTAAAGATGAGACTTTCCTCCTAAACATCTCACTGTATGTCCCCAGCCATTGTGCAATCCACAAACTGCAGGAACAGCAAAGCTTGCATCTGTTTTGACATCAGATTCTTCAGGGTCTTGTGTCATGCAAGTTGACTAAAGAATTTCTTGCAATATGGGTATTTCTGCTTGCTCATTCCTGAGTGGATTCTCATTGTCTGCTAAGCCTTGTAGATTTTTTTTTCTCCTTAGTAGGAAAAGGTGATTCTTTCTCCTTTTGGCTCATCTCAAGCCTGCTGCATTGGGACACCTCTACAGCTGCTTATTTTCATTACACATCTGGAGAGGGAGGATGGTGGTCAACAGGTTTTTAAACATCTTGTTGCAAGTAACAGAAAAATGGTTAGATGGACAGACACAGACTACCTGACTGCTTCCATGAGCCTAACTTTTTTTGGAAAGCTACATAAAAAGGCTTTTCTGGCATAAACTGATTAAACATTTACTGGAAAGTTGATTTGTGGACTGGCAGATCATACATGTGGATTTGGGGGGATGATAAAGTTCATAGGCCAATTCAAATAAAGCTGTTAAAAATTCAGAGGAATAATGTAAGAAATAGTAATGAAGGGAACACCATTTGAATTCCAGTTTGAAAAAAAGCCTATGAAAAAACAAGTAGTTCCAAGAAAAGTTAGCATATGTTGCAGTGTAATAATTTCCTGGGGATCAGGCTTTTCTGTACTGCTGCAAACCACTGACAAACAGGTCTTTATGCCACTGAACTGATTTTTGTGTTGGTGAAAACAAAAGAAGAGACTTGTGCAGGACTTGTATGTCTGTGAGAGAGAAGGCATGTTGGTGTTTTTAGAGATGTAAAAGGATACTTGAATTCATTTGATTTGATGTGGTCCACTTTTCTAATATATTTTTAAAAAATGTATTCTGTCTAATATTCTATTCCTTAGAACAAATGAAATGCATGTGTCTAGAGACTTATCCCTTCTGCCCTAGGATGGAAATAATTCAGGAGCTAAGTCAGTGTGTAACAACACAAAGCAGTGCTAGTAGTAAATCAGGGTATGACCATGAGCTCAATGGGAGTTTCAGCATCACAGTGAATGGCAAAGTGCCATTCTTGCAACTGCAGAACCACAGACTTACAAATAATTTAAATGTTTTTACCTTAAAAGGGAAACCTGGAACTTAAAAAGGTGAGAAGAAAAATACGGGATACTCAGAAACAAACTACACAATACAAGGCTCAACAGAAGTAGGAATAAAAGTGTGTCAGTGCTAAAGTAACTAAAGGTTGTAAGTTCATCAGTGCAACTCTGGTGATTTTGAAAATTTAGAAGACAGTCTCCAATGACACACGGCTGTACTGGTGTTCCTCAATGCAGGGAAAACTCAGACAGGGCAGTACCTCATGACTTCCTATGGTATGTCACCTGAATTTAGCAGCTCATTTCTGTGCAAAGAAACTTAAACCATCTGAATTTCAAACCTAAGCCACTAAAATGAATCCTATACTTCAGAGGAAAGTTCAGCCTTCTCGAGCCATCCTGTCATCCTGAACTAGTGGAAGATGCCCTAGTTCCACTAGAACAGGAGGGAAAAGGACAGACTGAAAGGGGTGTGTGGTCTTGGTTTGGTTCCATTTCAAAGAGTCTGCCTGGGATCCAGGACAAGCCTCGAGTGTAACCCAAGATGGTACCAGAGGAGGATTGTATTTTAGTTACAGAAACTGTGAATGCAGCTGTAGGAATCCCTACTAAAACATTTTTGTGGGATTAAAAACTTCAGAGAAGGATGGACAGAACTATTCAGAGAAATGTCAGTACCAATGTAAAGGAACATCATGTGCATAGTTGGAGGCAATTGGAAGGGCCTCCTTCCTAGTGAGATAAGGCAAAAGGAGAGACAATCACTTGGCAAAAAAGGCTCAAACAAAAAGCAAAATAAAAAAATAATCCCCAAAAGAAGACTAAAACCCAACCAAACTAAAACCCCCACAGGCCTACCCCTCCCTCCCTAAGCCAAATAAAAAAACCCAAACAAAACCCCAAAACTCTAGGGCCAAAGCAATGATACAGGAGGATCTGAGGACCAAGAAGCTATCTGAATCTGTAAAATGTTATTAGTTGCTTTCCTCTTCCCCTTCTCTCTGAGACTTTACTTATCCCACTTATGTTGGCTAATATATGTTTTTATGGTCTCCATGAGGGATAGTGTCCTTGCAGTAAATGCTGGCTGTAACTTGCTCTAAGAATAGGAGCAGATATTTTCCAAAGGCATAAATGGCTGGTACATTGCCATGGAAGTTTTCTAACTCAAAAAAAAAAAAAAAAAAAAGAAAGAAAGAGATCAAACCTTTCTATACACTTGCATGAGTAACTAGATAAGTATGTAATAAAGGTGAGATGAATGAAAAGATGAATCAAGGTTTGATGAGAAATATTTAACTAGACAGTTTTCTTGGGAAACCAAGAGAAATTGTTTAATAGATAGTGCCATGTTCCTTAAGCAAAGCTGCCTGACAGTCTGACACTTATCTGCATGAAAGAGCTGAAAGCCACACACTCTGAAAGGATTTAAATATTTTATGACACCAGTCTTACGTAAAGAGAGCCGCCTTCTTTGGCTTGCTCTTGGTGTCAGCGATGCTTTGTTGTGCATTTTATGACACTTTAAAGATCTGAACATCTCCATGTTATATCTTTTTTTTCCCACAGCAATAACAGGTAAACAAAAACTTGCAAAACCGATAAACACTTTTGAAAAACATCCATGTCCGTATATCTATATTCCTAACAGTCTATCCCACAAGCTGCTGAGCACTGTTGTTCTGAAAAACTCCAGAACCTACACCAACAACAGGCAGCATGCAGGTAGTGTCAGACACTGGCTCTGGATCCAGATCTTCCCATGCAGACAGCCCTTACCAAACTTTTTGAACCAAGTGTCCAAGGACAGGAACATCCATTTATGGCTTTCCAAAGAGCTGCTAAGTTTGGGAACCAGCTGCCTGACATGGGAGATGAACTCTGTGGTTACCTTGGAACGATGCAAGGCTGTCCCTTAAGACATGCTGACAACCTGTGCAGCAGGCTGCATACATTTAGTCTGAGAATTAAAACCCAGGGAAGTGTTGTACCTTTGCCAGTAACTGTGCAAACTGTCCTCTGTTTGCATGAACACATTTGAAAGAAAGTTAAGAAGTGGCCATGAGCCACTAGAAGTGGCCATTTAGAAGAGTAGAAGGCACTGTCTCACTTTAGCTAGGCTGGAACTGAAGACAGATTTAAAAATTAGTTTAAATTTGGGTAAAAAATGGAATTAATAGAATATTTCTGTGATGTGTGGCTACTGGCAGGCAACTCAGTGAAGCTGTTGAAACAAAAGGCATTTTAGAGTTATTAATGAGTTCATGGATTTTTTTTTTTGGTCACATTTTCATTGCTGTAGATTCCCTGCTCCTCTCCATTCAAAAAAGGATTTCTCCTCACTGTAAAAATAAGTAGCCAATGCTTTCTTTTAGACACGTTGAGGCTGTCTTTTCCTTTAATACCTTCACAAGCCACTGAGGTAGAAGAGATTGACTACTGCCCAGAATGGTTAAGACTCCTCCAATTATGCTTTGTGGTGATTTTACAATGCACGGGTGGGATCTTATCTAGGCAGTTTGCAATTAGAGCAACTCACCATGCAAAAAGATAATGATGTATTGGAAAGGCTGATATTCCAGGGCTGATTTACAAAGATTTAATGGCCTGCAGTGCAAACAGTGCTGTTTCCTAAATGCCTTAGTGCTGGATATTCAGTTTTACTACCAAGAATAATAAAATTAAATAAGCCCAACAGAAAACATAGCATGAAGAATAGCAAATGAAAGAAATATTCTGTTTTCTTGTGCTTTTCTCTGCTGCCAACTTACCTGTTTACCTAGGATCTCTCTACAGAAAATTGACAAAGAGTCATTTAAGACAAGGTTCCTTTTCCAGTTCACACTCAGACTCTAAAATGATCAAGGAGCATACAGAGGTGAGTCTCTTAATTTAGGTTTTTGGTGGAAGGCAGCTTGAATACTGGAGGACTATAAAACAAACATCTTCCTACTTGAATGGTAGGTATCTATGAGTCTTTGAAAACTTTGGACCAGTAGTTTCAGCCTAAAACCTCAAGTTTTTCACATAATGGTTCGAGGGGGCTCTGAGCAAATTGATTTAGTTCAAGATGTCCCTGCTCATTGCAGGAGGATTGGACTAAGTGACCTTTGAAAGGTCCCTTCCAACTCAAACTGTTCTGTGATTCTGTGATAATTTTTGGGCACACGTAGAAGAGTCTCTTAATCAGAGGACCAGGATTGTGGCAGATAGCGCAGACTTGGTGTGCAGTTTAAATGTGAGGAAAAGTTTGTATGATTCCTATTTTCAGTAAGCCAGTGCAGCCTGGATCTGTTACTACCTCACTTCAGCTGTACAAACATGAAGAGCTGTACTTGTATGTGTGAATTTTCTTAAGCCTGCCAAAAGGAGAGATTATCCTAACTTCTTTTGTGCTAGAAGACTATTTGGAAAATGTAATTCAGAATGATCAGACTCCTCTACTACTACTATGCTACCTGAGCTAACATGTAAATATGCTCAGAACTCTCCCATATCATAGCAGTTGTTTAGTGTAATGTTGGTGAGCTAAACAAACTCCCACAGGATCTCCCAATGGAGAGACTATTCAGGCTGCCCACAAGTGACAGAAAATATTTGCTGATGAGGTGCTTCACCTTCTGTGCAGTGGAGATAAACCTCTTGATTCATCACTTGTGCTTGTATCAGCTACTCCAAAGATAATAGGCAGCACAACCCCTCACCTCCCAGCGGAGCCATGAATTTTTGGCTTATCTAATTTATTCAGGGCATATCACTGATGCTACATTCCTCAAAAGCCAGAGGCAAGACCTTACTGACACAGACACCACATTTTCCTATGAGATATGTATCCCTAAAACACATGTACTTGTACCAAGCATCTCTAAGATTATTAAACAGGTTGAGGGGAAAAAGAGTAAGAAAAAAGAGTATACAAGATACTCAGAACTTCCTTCAGAGACTAAGAGGCAAACCTCATAGTTTGTAGCTGAATTACAATTAGGTTCAAAGGAGATCCTTGTGAACTCTGAGCCAGACACAAAATAGAATAACTGATCATAGTAAGAAAAAAAATACTGCAGGTGAATTTTTATTAACAGATACTGGTAATTTTAAATACTACTTTTCAAAACACAGCTTTGTAAATCAGTGACTATTGCCCCTAGAATCTGTTAGCAGAAAGTCCAGCATCTCATTGCACAGTCACTTGGAGTTATGTCAAGGATCCAGACCAAGACAGTGAAGAAGGAAAGGGCAGAGGGAAAGAGAGTTTTTTTTTTCTTTTCATATGGTGTGGCCAAGTGCCAGTGATTGGTGTGGAAAAATTTGAAGGGAGAGCCCCAGCCCAGAGATGATTTTGGAGGAGAACAAACCCAGGCCCATAGGCAGTGGGTAAAGTGGAGAGGCCCAATGGGGTAAGATAAACAGTAACATTATCACAAGTATAGTAGTGTACTTAATAAGGAGACAGGAAAAATCCATTTGTCTTTGGCTGAGACCTCTTAGATACCCAACTCTTGGCTTTGCACCAGCCTCCCCTCCTCTCCCTGCCCTGTCTTGATCTACAGAAAGCACAAAGTCATGCTAATGAGGCAAGACAGTCTGCACGAGCCACTTCCACAAGCTGATTCACATGGTCAGCAACTTGGATGAAGGAAATTAAGCTCAAATTTACTTGCCAATTCTTGATCAAATCTGGAATTAACTCCCTCCTGTTTCCACCTTCACAGTCAAAGCATTTGGATTCTCCAAAGCATGCTTTGAAAGGGAGGAATAAGAAAGATCAAGGCATAAATAATAGAAAGAGTAGCAATAAAGATGCTATTATTATCAGAAACTGAGTTTTGTGTGACAGATTAAAGATTCACCAATACAACTGCAACCAAGTATAGCAAATAAAAAAACACTCCACTCCCTTATTGCTAATAAATAAATAATAGGGAAGGTCACTTGATAGCAATAATAAATTGGTTTCAGGATAGTGCAGTGCTGATGCTGCTTGTCTTGCCTCCTGACAACAGTTTTATGGTGCTGGTTCTTTGCACTATAACTTACAGACTTGAAAATAAGCACAGAGCCACTGCAGACCAGACAGCTAGTGTTTGGGCAGCCAATTTGCATGGAGTGCATGTCAGCCTAGATGTGCAGCTAAGATGCACTGCTAATAAAAAGCAATTTTCAGGTCATGGACCTCTTAACACTTTAGCCCAACCTCCCTCCTACCTAGCAACACTTGTTTTGGGTACAGGTAAACCAGTGTGTTCAAATTGTTTAATTCTGAGCTCAGTTCTCCTCTGTATTAGTGTAACCTAAGTCAAACACTGTGGTCAGTGGCCAGAAATCTTCACCAACACTCACTCGCATTTCTGTACAGAACAGCAAAGCACTTTAAACAACCTGAAATGCATAATTCACTAAACTAAGAATGCAATATTCATTTTATAAAGCATAGTGCTTCGTTACAAGTAGGTTTACCTTATGTATAGAGGGAGCTTAAGTCTGAAGATGACACTTTCAGGCAATCTCTGTATATTATATATTGATCTCTTATTTAACTCATTAAGTAATGCTAATGTGCCTACTTTTTCATAACATAAAGAACAAAGTAAACCAAATTACCTTAACAGTTCCTGCTGTTGACAAATGAAATTCCCAAAATTGCTATTTTCAAGTGTATTCGAAACACATCTTTGAAAACAAGTAGTGTCTCTTGCATGTTCACAACTCAAGCCAGGCAGGAATTTTTGAGCGCATTTCATATTTCAGACAACATCTATTTTCCTCTCTAAAGAAAAGGGACATCAACATTTTTTCATGCAAGGAGGGGCCATGTCTCAGCCCTTGCTGATCAATATCCAGCCTGCACAGGAGAGACTGTGTACCCATTTCCTTGTCTGCATGAGTAGACATATTTTGCAGGAAGCTGACCAAACTGCCGGGTGTTAATCCTGGAGGTCAATCCTGCACGCTTGGACTGAAACCCTGGCTCCCATTTCCCAGCAAGTGCTTTGAGAATAGAGGCCTGAAATCTAATGCTGTGCTTCTGCACACAAAGCAGAGTTCCTCACATTAGTGGCTATGGCAAGATTCACAGGGTTTTTTTTGTTTCTGGTAAACAGAATCCATCTCTATCTTGTTTGCAGGTAAACACACTTATCTTCCAGCATAAACAAGACATCTTGCTGTTTTAGAAATAATAAGAAAAGTTTCAAATGAAACTAAGTTAAATGAAGAATATTAATGTATATTCAGGCATGAAGAATTCAATTTCTCCCGAATTACTTTGGAAGAGACACTAAGATCTCTAGAGGTCTCAAAGCATTTTCCCTTCAATCAAAATTAGCATTTAATTCAAATTAGATGACTTTATTGGTAAATAAAAAAGAAATAGAAATGTAAATGCACTCTAGGTAGGCAAATATCTCAAATACGTGTTTGCCTACATTTGTACACTTTTAAACAAATTTGTGTGTTAATTTCTATATAGAAAAAAATAATACTTGAGAAATGATGGCATTCATAAATTACAGTGGGAAAAAACAGACTGTGAATTGACAAAGGGCATTATTCACTGTACACTCCATCCTCACACTGACTGACCCTGTTTCACTGAATGGGCCTGTCATGTCTATCACAGGTAAGAGAAAATACACTGGCTTATTCTGTAGCAGATTTTTGTGTGGCTATCCACCCAATATGCATTAATATGCCAGCAGTGCCACAGCTGATCAGTGTGCCACCCAAACACTAACTAGTTCAAGCACCATCCCCCCCTGAAGCACAGGAATCATAAGAGCAGCACTGTGTTTAAGGGTAGCTGCACCCACCAGAGCCACAGTGTTTGGTTTATGCAAGTCCCTTGACCTTCACACTTCATTTTTCCATGTCTGTAAACCACGGAGAGATAATAATTGCCTAGCCCATGTGAATATTGTGATTCCTAATTTCTGATTAACACTGGTAGAAAAACCTTGCCATTTACAGAGCAAGAAGAGACAGAAATCTGATAACTGTGATTGCCACACAACTTCCCAGTCCATGCTGCCCCTCATTGCTCAAGCCTCTCACCATGTCTTTCAGTACTTCTGTTGAGCATTCAGTCTGTTGCATGTTTGTTTATTGTTTTTTCACAAAAATAATTATTTTTCATAAAATTTAAGGTATTTTTATCTTCAGACACTGCACTTAGTTCCTGTCTGTACAGCCTGAGAAACAATTTCCTCCACAAAGGGACTGAGAAGGTTCTCACATAAAAGTGTCTTCTGTACTTATTTAAATAATAGTTCCTCCTACATTTTTTTCTCAGAGTCACCATCTTGGTACTGTATATTATGAACTATTCTGTGAAGGACTGTTATTATCTGAACTCAAGGGGGGCAGAGAATGTTATCAGAAGCAACTTTTATCAGCTTGGAAGAAAGAAAATGTTATGTGTAAGGAAAAATGGAACATTTTTTCCCAACTGATTTTATCTGACAATATATCAGATAAAAATTTAAAAATTAATTTTAAAAAATGCAGCTTTTGCTTACTGATACAAAATGTGCAGGGGGAGCAGGAAGGATCTCATATTCAACCAGAAAGGGCTTGGAGCTGTCTACCTCAAACAAGTGAACAAATGAGAACCTATAGATTACCAGGTGACCCACCTAGTGGATTAGGGAAAAGAGGAGTGACTGGAAAGTTGTCTAGTGGAAAAGGACCTGGGGGTGCTGGTTAACAGCAGCTGGATCTGAGCCACTGTGTGTGCCCAGGTGACCAAGGGCTTGGCTTGTATAAAAATAATTTTTTTAAAATAAAAATCAAGGAATCTTGGTTTGTATCAAAAATATGGCCAACAGGACTAGAAAAGGGTCACTCAGCACTGGTAAGGCCACACTGCAAGCCTGCAGCAAGGAAGGTTTCCCTTGATGGAGAAGGATCAGCTTAGGGAATATTTAAACAAACTAGACAGAAACAAGTCCTTATGGAACAGGAACAGGGAGCTTATAGAATGCACTCATGAGTGTTGAAGGAGCTGGAGAATGTCACTGTGAGCCTATTCTTTATTATCTTTGGAAGATCATGGTGATAGGGGAGGGTTTCCTGAGGACTGGAAGAAAGCAAACACCACTCCTATCTTTAAGGTTGGATAGCAAGGAAATGACAGGCTGATCAGCTTCACCTCATTACCCAGGAGCATGACAGAGCAAGGGACTATTCATCCCCAGGTGCACTTCACCTTGATGAACTTCATGAGGTTACTGTTGGTCCATTTCTCCACCCTGTTGAAGCCCCTCTGAATGGCAGCACAACCCTCTGTTGTATAACAATTCCTCATCCCAGTTTTACATCCTGTGACAACTTCCTGAGGGCACACTCCATCCCATCATCCTAGTACATAATGAAGAAGTTAAATGGTATTTATTCAGCTGTGACATCTGGGGTGCTCCACTGGTGACTGTCCTCCAGCTAAATCTCATGTTGTATGGATTTATGAAGGGGAAATTGAGCCTGACCAGTCTAATAGTCCTATACAAGGAGACGACTGAATCAGTGGCAAGGGGAGAGTACTGGATCTTGTTTATCTCAAATTTACTAAGGCTTTTGACACTCCCATAACACCTTCATGAAGTACAGGTTAGGTAAGTGCTCAGTGAGTTGGACTGAAAAATTAAGCTCAAACAGTTGTGCACAAAATGCAGTTCGAGGCCATTCACTACTGCCCCAAGGTTGATGGCAGGTCCAAAAGTGTCCCACATCTTTATTACTGACCTGGATGATGAGACAGGACATACCCTCACCAAGTCTGCAGGCAATACAAAATTGGGAGGAGTGGCTGATACACCAGAGGGCTGTGCTGCCAATCACAAGGACCTCAAGAGACTTGAGAAATGGCTAAACAGGAATTTCATAAGATTTGACAAAATGGAATGCGAAGTCCCGCAGCTGGGGAAGAACAACCCCAGGAACCAGTACAGGCTGGGGGCTGCAGAGTGGGAAAGCAGCTTTGCAGGAATGGACCTGAGGGCACTGGAGAACAAGCTGCCTGTGGGCCAGCAATGTGCTCTCAAAGCAAAAAAGGCCAGCAGCCTCCTGGGCTGCATTAGGCAGAGCAATTCCAGCAGATCAGGAGAGGTGATCCTTCACATTTGCTCAGCCCTGGTGAGACACAGACACATTGGGAGTGCTGTGTCCACTTCTGGGCTTCCCAGTGCAGGAGACATGGGCATACTGGAATGCATCCAGTGTATAAATGGACATGGAGGGAGACATGCTGGAGTGAGTTCAGTGAAGGGACAACAAGGTATTTAAAGGTTAGGAGCATGTGACATACAAGCAGAGGCCAAGAGAGCTGGTGCTGTTTAGCTTGGAGAGGTCTTATTGATGTATATAACCTGGGAGGGAAGAAGTGGGGGGAGTAAAAATGAAGGTGCCAGACTCCTCTCAGAGGTGTCCAGAGACAGGACAGGAGGAAGTGGGCACTAAGTGAGATACAAGGAATTCCATATAAGTACAACAAAATACATTTCTACTGTGTGAATATCAAGCACAGGCATCCAGGAATATCCAGAAACAGAGGAACCACTATTCTTGAAGGTACTCAAAATCCAGCCAGATGTGATCCTGGGCAACCTGCTCTATGAGTAAAGGGGTTAGACAAGATGATCTCCAGAGATGCCTTCCAACCTCAACATTTAAGTGATTCTATAAAGCACATGAGGGTGAAACAATGGTTCAGTTTGTTGAGTGGGCTAAATGCATTAGCTCTCTCATAGATTTTCAAACTCTTAATTTTGGGGGAATAAAGCACGTAACACTGAGAAATATGATCCCAAACTGGGAAAACAGAAGGAAGGACCATACCTATCAGATAACCTCAAAGTGGCAGGACTTGGAAGCTGGCATAAATGGACTGAAGTTTTTTTTACCTAGGTCATTTGAGACGATGAAGGGGATAGAGGAGAAACTGGAGTAAACTACAGCAGTGCACAAGGGCAGCCAAGGAGCTTGGTCTGAACTGTGAAGTTTTCAATCATGTTAATATAGATTTATTACACCATGTGCCCGAAGCAACCTTCAGGTCATATTCATATTCCTCATCATGGTCTGTGCAACAAACTTATATTGTCATTTAACAGAGGTTTGAGTTATCTTTGACTTCTTTTCTCTGGCACAAGGTGTGCACATACTCACAGTATGTCAGAGCTGCAGTTATCCATGGTCCAACCCCAGCTCTAGCAAGTACATTGCCTCATCAGTATCCTTTCTGTGTTCCTGCTTCACAGCCCCATGTGCAGAAAAGGGAATACTCCCTGACAGAGCACTGACTGAGGGATGGATGTGCCACTTCAAGAGAGTCTGCCTTGACAAAAAACTCCTCATGACAAAACAGGGGGACAGATATTGGGGAGTCTCCCATCTTGACCTGCAGCTTCATTGCAGAAGGGACAGGCTCAAGTCTGAGCTCAAACACAGCTGGGATTTTAAACCAAAAGTCTGACTCTGCAAGCAACTTCAACTTCCAAATGCAATTACACATATTCTTGTCACTCCTTCAGAGATTCAGAGGCACTGGACACAACTGTATGTAGGAGTGTATATTAAGACCACAACACAAGCAAATATGAGTGTTAAGGGTGAAACATAAAGGATTTCCCCAGACACATCTTGATTGGTGGTCTGTAATGTGTTGTTTTGCCAATACGGTTACATAGAAACTCAAGATTTTTTTCTTGTTTCCTTCCATTTTCCTCAGCAGTCATTAACATGCTACAGTAAACAGCTGTACATTGGTGCCAGGACTTACCCTTGAAGTTGCAAAGGTAGTTAAAAACAGGTATTGAAAAGCAGAATGTGTGCTACATCTGGTTGACTGCTGGTGGTAGATGACCACTGGTTAAATTTATATTTATATACATATATACATACATAATATTTATATACAATTTATATAAATAAATGACAAAAATGGTGTTTGAGGAAAACCAGCAGATGACTTATGATTAAAGGGAACAAAAGCTAGTGAAGATGACAACTGTAGTGAAAGGTTTCTGGAAGCAGATACTCCCTTAGTGTTTTGTCCATGTCATGTTTCACTAAACTTTGCTTAGGCTTTAGAAGAGCTAAGAACCACACAGAAACCACGGTGGTCTTCAAGATTAAAGAGGTCCTAGATGCACACAGACAGTCAGGGTTTATCCCTGAGCAGGAGATCACTGGGACAGCAACTTTATCATTTCTCCATCCCCTCTCTGTTTCACTCACCTCTTAACAAGATATTTCCTGCTATTTACCCCTTTGCACTCCTGCTCCTGTCAAGTCGTAACATCATCCATCTTCTGCAGAGAGCTTCTCCCTCACTTAAATTACTGGCAGCCAGTTTAACTCACTGTTGCTGAACTGAACTTAAAGCGGACTAAAGGATCTTACCCTGAGTATAAAATTTTAACTTCAAAATAAAAAGAATCCTTCCATTACAAATATTCCATCATGATCAACACCCATTGAAATATTTTTGTTGAAGCAATACAAGTACAAATCAAATATGAAGTGCTTATGTAATTGTGCCCTAAATGACAAATTTGAAAATTAAATTGATTTCTGTTCTGAAATACTCTTCCAGTTCTTGGAAATCCAAAGGATATTCAACATCACCAGCTGAAGTAGTACCCATTTAAATGGGAACATCCACAAATCAACTTTTTGCGACTTTATATAGATACATTCAGCATATCAAGACAACACAATATTCTTCCAAAATTAGATACTCTTAGGTTAACTGAGAGAGACAGAGCAGGTGAAGCATTCAGTGAAGGCAAGACAGCAGCATGCAGGAAAAGACCAAGACTGATCACACAAAGTAAAGCACATTATCCACCCTTTGAAAACGTGGCAAGTTTTTTTATCACAATATATTCTTCCTCAGAAAAGGGCAATGGCATGCACCGAGCAGATTTTGTAACAAAGAAAATGTGCAGAATTAGGTCTCCAATCAACCATTCACGCACTGCCAATGTTGCCTCAAGTCGTGGTTTAAAAATACAAGTGCCCCCCCTTCTGGCCAACAGAGACTCCCAAAAGTGGCTTTGTAAGAGATTTCAGACTAATTTTAAAATGCAGTTTTGGTTATAGAAGTTAATAAGACTTGTTCTAGAATATAAACTCTCAGTCAAAGCACATAACTCCCATTAAATTCCAAAATATTTCTACAGTTATTTTAAAAAGTGAAAGATTTCCTTTGCTTATGCAATACCACGTTCTGGACTAGATATCTATCCATCAGTTTCTCAATAATGAGAATGTTGTAAAAACTCTGAATATTGCATTGTGCCACAGGACCAGGCTTCCCATAAGTGTCCAGCTATGCAAGGGTTTACTTGGTGAAGAGTGGTGCCAGCTCAGGCCACTGAAAGTGACACACTGACATCTGTGCCGTGCTCAGCCATGGCAGGGGACTTGCTCTTAGACCCAAACCAGGTTGCTTTAGGTGGTCAGTCCCCTGTCAGGTTAGTCCTTCACCTTGGTGATTAGTTCACAGATAACTGTGATGTAATTACTCCAATGCCTCGATATATAGCTCAGAAGGAAGATGGCTTAAGGGAGGGTAATTGCTGGACTGCAAATATTTTAATGACTGCTTTTTAAGTGGCATTTCAAAATAAATCTCACAAACAATCCAGATGCCCATTTATATGCCATCTGGACAACAGCATTCAGCAAGAGGACAAGAAGCCAAAGAATGACAAGCAAGCACAGTGCTTCTGTGGAGTTGGGTCCTTTCAATCCACAAGGCATGTCACTGAGGAAAGCAAACTCTGAGTTTCTTCCTGTCTTTCTAGTTAGAAATTTTTTCAGTTTAGTTCCTATATGCTTTTCCTGATGTTGAAATGACAAATTACAATATATAAAGGTTTTTTCATAAGTAATTACTCTTGATACAGTAATAAAGACAGGACGGAAAACGCCTCTGCAAGCAATGTCTCAGTGTAGTGCAGCCTCAATGAAAATTCATGGCAGAAATAACCTAAGAAACACTGAAATACACTGCTTACATGTGTTGTTCAGGTATTTATATCAATAGCTTTCTGCTTTTTAAGAGGAATACTAGAAAACAGAAGGGAAAAAAAGGCATAATGTTGTGCTGCAAAATTTGATACCAATGAACAAATTACCTCTGGGCTTTGTCCTCAGCACCAACATGGGAAATAGATGAGCTGAATTGCTTAAATGGCAAATCTTAGATCAAAATGATGGCTACTCTTGTGAATTCAACACATCTGCAGAGCCAGCAAGTTTTCTGACATGTGCTCCTTAGCACACCTGTATTGCTAATATTAGTGTATCTCATTAAGTTCTCCTTTCTACTTGCCACAGCTCTACTGTCTGAAAAATTAAGTTAACAAAAAGTATGAAAGTTTCCAAATACCTGATTAATTGTCTCTTGTTGCAGTTTTTTTCCAGACTCTGAAAGGGAAAGAAAAGAAAAAAATAGTTTGCATATATCAATATGATAGGGGACATGCAGAGCAACAAACAGTAAATCAGTAAAAAAATAATCAAAACCTATAATTAAGAAACAGAATTTAACATGTAGAAATTACTTGACAGTTTGAAATGGAAATGCACCTAAAATAAATCATATAAAAGAGATAAATCTTATAAAAGAGATGTGATAGAAAGAAGACTGAGATAGGTAGCCAATCTTGCCAACCTGGAACCCCACAAAATATTTAAACATTCAAAAGGGAGAAAAAAAATTTCTAACATGTAGTTTGAAGCCTCTTAATGTTGCAAGATGTGCTACGTGACCAAGAGACTGGTAGTATCCAGCTCACAATTTGGCCACTGGAGGAGAAAAGCAACTTCTGCCATTACCTTAAAATAAAATTAAATGCCTGTGTCAAGACTGAGGCTCAGCACCAGCTGGCCCAGGGAGAAATTCTATCCTGATATTATCCACAAAGTGGCAAGCTGAATTATGGCTTGTTTCCTTATTCTGGCCTTCTTCTGCGGTGTCCTTCAGCGTGCTTGTGGAGCTAAAATCAAAACCTAGACAGAACACTGCTTTTCTACACTGTCTGGGACTCTAGCAGCGAGGACACCTCAGATCTGTTCTTTGCTTTTTGACCAAAAGGGGCAGTAATTTGTCCCATTTACTGCTCCCATGCACTAGTTGTCAAAAGGGCAGCTGGTATCAGTTTGCTACTGGAGACTGTCCACACATATTGGGGAAAGTCAGGAATTTCACACTTGCCTATCCAGCTAGGCTACGTGCTCCCTGGGGGTTTTTAAAAATAATAATGATAGGACAGGACTTACAACCTGTCAGTATCACTATTAACTGTCAGGGGAGCCTGCCTAGCTCGGGTGGCTGCCGCCTCCAGCCCTGGAAAGGATACTCCATTTCAACAAAACTTTTCCATATTGATAAGTGTGGCACAAACAGAATTTTTAAAACGTCGTGAAAATATTTAAAGTGTTAAAATACAGTATAAAGACTCTACTTAAAGGAAAATGATCCTCCCTTCCCATCCCTGAGACTACTCCTCTTTTCAATGAAGGCATTATAGATTATTCAGATGAAGATGATTACTTTAGGCTATATTATAAGATTGTCTCTTATAATAATTACTTCCTGCATGCTTGTGTTGTGTTTTTATTTGTTAAATATAAAAACAATGCTTTTAAAAAACTACACAGAACTATCATTTAGGGGAGACTTCTTAAAATGTATTCCCTTGCTCACTGAGTTCATCTTTAGGAGAAATAAGATTTATTCTTGTAACAAATATTTTAGCCAAATAGATTGTTGGTAATAGAAGATTAAAGGGGTGTGTGTTTTTAGCATTCTCTAATGATATACAAGTTGCTAGGAAAGCAGAGTGTTTGAAATCTCTGGTTAGATCAACACTATTTTGCTCAAAGGTTTGTGGACTTTGAATACTGATGCTTTCCTGTTTCCCAGTACATTTGTTTTTAGGCTATTTTGATTCACTTTAAAGGAATTTTAATAACTTTCTGTTGACAGCATGGACAGCTGGTCTTGAGAATTAGTGAAAATTCACTTGCTGACTGAGGAAGGAAGTGACATCAATGAGTTTCTAAAGTCAGCCCTGAGGGAAAAGTGTGCTCTGCCAGAGTAGCCTTTCATGCCATTGTATTTCCAGTGATGCCTCAAGATGCAAATTGCATTATCAATCAAACTTGTGGTTTCTACCTCAGATAAATATAGAAAAAAGAACAGAAAGACTGGGAAAGACCTGTGCAGCCATTCCTGACACTACCAATAAAAAGGTGAAGAAGAATTCATGGTAATTCTTTCCTTGTTCTCTCTTCTTTCTTTTGGTGATTTAAATGTACAGTATCAAGGAAAAGGCAGTTGCAGAAGTGGCTGTATGATAGAACAGCAATGATGACATGGGTTAAACAGGACAGAGATTGACTGTTGGGCTGTTAAGGATAGAAGAGAGATCAAATTCAAGGTCACCACTAAATTGAATACTGAGTTCTCCATTTATTCGCTAGATGATCCTTGTCCTCATCACAGAACAACTATGTGCATTTGGCAGAGTCAGCACTTGTGCTCAGAAGGGACCAAGGTCTGTAATAACAGACAGACTACAAATCAGGGTGGAAATATATTGGCACCATTACATGGGGAAACCTGCAAAGTCCAGGTATGTATTTTACTATTGTTTTAGAAGAAACATCACGAAAAGCAGTGAAAAAACATGACACCTACAGTGTTGAAAGGAGGTTCAGTTTCCAGCTGCCAGAGGCTGATTGTAGGGCAGGACAAGGCCATTGAAAGTGGGCAGAATTTTCTTTGTCCGGTTTCAGGGTTTTTTTTTGGTTTGACTTTTATTTTTTTTTCTTAAATTCCCAGAATTATAACAAGTCACGAATCTGTGTTTTACTTTTGGCACTCTCACTTTTGAGGAGGATCATTTGTGGTGGCCATCAACCCATCAACATTCCCCAGCAGGATTCAAAAAACACCACTGGAGAGGTTGCTTCTTACTTGAAGGACATGAAACAATGGCACACTGACAAAGCCAGAACTGTCAGAACACATCAGCCAGTCCTACAGACAATACCTGTATCAGTCTCATGAAATGCAGGTAATACTTGACACTTACAAGAAGTTTCATTTCTGGTAAACATATCCATGCTAAATTTAAAATTTTTGACAGGTTTTCCCAAGCCACTGCAATGAGGCAGCAGCTTATGCAACAACATCAAACTAACTGGGAAATTTTCTGCCACCTGAAAACTCTCATGGAAGCTGCCCAGTGGGAAGCCAGCGCAGTCCCAGAGCATTCCTTCTGCAACTCAGACTGCTTGTGAGCAGCTTGCTCTTCTCCTATATTTTTCTGAAATTTCAATTTTCTACCTGTCATCTTGCAAACTGTTCCTAAATGGGCTCAACAGTGCCACCCGAACTAAAAATCACAAGCAAATCCAAAGGCCTTAATCATAGACAAAAAACTGAAACTTTGTGATTCGAAAGTTGTATTTCTCAGCATGAACCATGATTCTTGTTTGCTGACACTGTGCTTTCCTACCATGCTAACTGAGGCCAAAATGCTGCAGCTGGATCCCAGTGATGTTTTTTGCGTCAGGACTGGAGAAACCTACCTCTCCCAATTAATTTTTATGGATTTTCTTTTGTCTCTCTAGTTGCAAAAATTGTAGTGGCTGATGACTGGTTGAGATAAATGGCCTTCTTGGGCTGACCTCGAGCTATATCACTTTAGAGAAAAGAAATTACAGCAACATTGTTTAAAAGAATTCTCTGTATGTTCATACACTAATTAGTATACTAATTCCTGTTTCCAGGGCAAGTTGGTTTTTTAAAATTGTTTTTTTGTTTTGGTTGGTTGTCCATGATTAAAAGATTACCTTACTGAGAGGAATAATGTATGTTTTCTAATGTAACTGACAGCTGCAAGACATGAGAGTGTGCTGCTGTCATGAGGAATGGCAACACCAACTCCTCAGCCTCATGCACACAGAGAACACCTAATTATGCACTCTATGCCCTGCTTACCTCCATACAAAGGAATGGCATATTGTGCAGGTTTACAGATTAATCTGCTGTAATTCCCTTTAATGTTAAACTACTTCCAGCTCAAATATAATTAAGATCACCAGGTACAAAAGATTCAGATTGGAAATATGAGTACACTTCAACAGAACAAAAAGCAGCTTGATGCTGTTCTTTATGTTCAAATATTTGGATACATTAAGGATTTTGACAGCATGTTTGTTCTGTAAGTACGTAGATGAAAAAACAAAGGTTTCATTTCAAAAGGCAAGACATTACTACTGCATTTAATTAGAGAGAAAAATCCCTTAAGTATACAGATCTGCCAGTTTATGTGACATGACTGCTATAAGACCTAGCAACAAAGGATTTTTTTTTCCTTTCAAAAATCAAATCCAAATTTATATATACTTCAAGCAACCATAGTAAATGTCAAAATAAAAGCTTTGGAATAAAAAGTTTGCTTCCTTAAGTCTTCAGATAATTCTACTAATATTTGTGGTATGGCAGAAAGGCAGGGGATGAACAGAAATGCTGAGTCTGTTTCTCTGTTCCCAGGTTTTCAGAAAGACTGAAAATCGTGTGGAGATCTCAGGGAGCAGAGGGCACCCTCATCCTTGCTCTGAAACTGCCATATGCATAATCTGAAACAGCCATATTCACTTAACTTCAAGTGGGAATGGTGCTTCTAAACAATCATTTGTGCAGAGGGAATTTGATGCTCTAATGCCAATTTAGTTTTATTTTTCCAGTTTGTGAAATAAACCCTATCAACTTCATCTTTATGTTTTTAGACTTAAACACATATGCAACCTATTAAATTGTGACCCACCCCACTTTGATTACTGAAGTCCTGATCTACCAGCACAGATTCTGAGAAGTGTAAATAAATCAAAGCATTCACTTTTGATAAACTTCTGCAGCAAATTCCCATGGCACCAGAGCCTGGGGAAGAAACCCTCAGGTTGGTTTTTCAGGCTTATAACAGACAAGGTGTGACACTACCAGATTATCTTCTGTGAAAGCCTGCAACTAGGCACACAAAGATTAAAATATTTAGGGCAAAACCATACATTTCCTATGTTTTATCAGCGGAATCTCTGGAGTCTGCAAGCAACACAGATCTTGCAGACCTGCACATAATTTCCTCCTCCTTCTAACAAGGAATTAAATAAACTGAAAGTGCTCATTTATACCATTGCCTTCAAAACCTAGTTTTGCTTACTGTTGCACCTCTATGATAATTATGCAACTGAATATGATTACAGTAGCCTAAAATATATTAATCACATCTTCATGGTATTGCATAATCCTTCTCAGTTGTCACAATGCCAACTCATAAGTTGCTCTGGCAGAAGGAAACATAAAAAGAAACCCAAGTTGATACTGATTGAAGCAAATGAAGGAAAGTTGGCCATCTCAAAATACTGAAACTCTCACAGCATTCCAAGGTCTCCCTAGCTAATTTTTCGTGATTACTTTTGATACGAAAACAGACCTTTAATTGTCAGTCTCTAATAAGGATGCAGAACTGTTCCCTGGGAGGTTCAAAGGACCCTGGGAAACTAAACATTTACCAAAGCTTGAGTAGCCAAATGTCTTGTGCTGATTAACATAGACCATTCAGTTTCCACCTAACAAAGTCATAACAAGAAGGGACCTCAAAGGAAAAAAAAAATTGGACTGACAAAGGAACATTAGTCTTAATAAGACTGAGGACTCTCATTCATTAATTCTGTTGAGTGTAAAAAGGAGGTGGGGGTATAACTCAAATCCATTCCTGGACCAAATCCTGCATTGACTAACATTGTGTAACTGTACTTAGGGTGACGAGATGTTACAACATAAATTAATTAAAACTTTGAAGTTTTACCTGCTCTCTGCCTCATCAGTAGTGATAAAAATTTTCAAATGAGACAGAATTGCCAGGATGCCTACTAATGGAATTAGTAAGCAGCCTTGTTTGCCAGTTTTCTTCTAGAAGGCTGTGCTTTCTGTAACTGGGAAAAGGGAAAGCAAAAATTTGTCCTATTTTTCCTTTAAGGATGGAAGATTTGAGATAGTGGAAACATGCCAGACAGTGTATTTGGTTGTAACATCAACACAATATTGATATCACGATTTGGATGGTTTCCAGCTGAACATGGTGCATATTTTCAATGCCTATTTGGCATTCATCCTGTGTCTAACAACAAGAGTAGTTTGTTTCAAATTTGTTTTACAGCTCACTATGCAATTGCTTTGAAAAGTTTTTTTTTCTTTTTATCCAACTGCTTCACTACTTTTTTCACATTCCTGCACTCTTAAAGGAACGGAATGGAGCGAATCACACATTCCTATTCATCTGTAATAGCCAAGCAAAGACCAGTTAATTATGTCTTAGTAGGTGCATTTTTTGAAATCCTATCACAATGTGCTCCAAATCCAATGGTAAAAATTCTCAGTTCCCACACTGCAAGGGCCATTGCTTTTTCATCTGAACTCATACAAACCACAAGGCTCCCCTTTCATGTTGCTAGTTACGTATGGAGCTTTACACTGCTTTATGTTATGATAATCTGGAGGGAAGGTCACATAATCTGTTAAAATACCTTTTTGACTGTGCTCCATGTCAAGATCAATTGCTTATGCAGTTGTATTAAAAGAAAAAAAAAAGGTTTCCAGGCTTTGACACAAAGGCAGTTGTTTCTGCCCATCTGTTGCAGTTTCCTGTATCAAGGTTCTTGGTACATCATTCTGTGATGGATCATAAAATCATACAATCACATGGGTTGGAAGTGACCTTAAAGATCTTAAAGATATTCTAGTTCTAACCCTGCTGCCATGGGCAGGGACACCTTTCACTTGACCAGGTTGCTCAGAGTCCAACCAACATAGCCTTGGATAGTTGACTGATTTTTTTCCAATGAAGGAAAACTGTCTGGGTTTTTTACTCCAAGAACATCACAGTAAGAGCTGTCATGATAGAAAAGAGCATGGAGAGCAACTGGAACCTGAATCCACATGCTCAGACCCCACACAGAAATAAAGCTGTGGGCATACAGCTCTCTCTGATATACCCTGCTATGCTCTTAGGCAGCTGAATCTTTGCATTGGGCTCACAGTGGACTGAAAGATTGCAGTAATCTGGCTTTGGTTTTGGCTCTTGCTTGGGTTCTGTTCATACTAAGGACATATGGTTGGCCCTTACCAGATGGGGAATATTAGTGCAGTTTTAATTTGCAGTCCAATTAACCACCTCAAGGCAAAGCCTCATAGAGTCATCATCATTCTGGTGGTCATTGTGGTCAACTGTTGGTTTTTCTCAAGTAGCAAAGATAAGTTGATCTCCACCTCTGGAGCACACTATTTCGATATAATCTTAATTAGAACACCCTGGAAATGGCATATGAAGGTACCAGTACCAATGGGAAGCAGCACACAAGCCCAGAGAAACTTATTTTGACTCACCTGCCAGGATAACTGCCCCACAAACAGCTGAGCTACAAAGTTTCTCTAGTGTGAATCAGTAGTGCAAGCAAGTTAAGTACACAGCAAGCCCAAACAGGGATGGAAAAATCCAGCTTCTTGGCACTAAATACAAAGTAGAGCCCCACAGCAAAGTCACCATGGGAAGCCTCAGTCTACAGTTTCTGCATTTCAGAAATAAAAAGAAGATGAAATGTCTGTACAACATAAGGCCAGGAAGTGACCGGTGGTGATGAGAGCAAATATTCTTTTAATTTACTACTCATTCTGCGTTATGCCTACATAAACAAACTGTACTTGTTTAAATCTTCCCTGTTTCTTTGTTTAGGGTCTAAATGTGACACTCTAAGGCATGCTCTTAGCAGAATGGCCTCAAACAACTTCTCTGAAATCATTCCAGTTAGAAGTAGAGTATTCCCCAGTGAGAACCTGAGAGTAACAGAAAGACACTACTCACATTTACGAGGAATAATCTGTAATTAATCCACTAGTAAAGAAGAGAAAGGAAAAAGGAAAAGGTGTAATAGGAAGCTTATGAAATAAAACTTAAACAACTGGAAAAGTAAAAAAAATTCTGTAAATCAAATAATTTTATAGTGAAAGAAAATTAGGTGAAGAAAGGCAAAGAGAAACAAAAGCTAGAACATAACCTTTTCTAATGCATGGCTTTGAATTAAAATTGGTCAGATACAAGCCAAAAACCTACAGCAATCAGTTGCTGCAGGGAGTGCAAATTTATCTACATTTTGTATAACTGGAATATGACCTTTTATGACCAAATCTTGTGGTTGACTTCAGCTGCAGCTATTGGAAGTCATTTGTAAAAGGTCATCCATGACTGAGAACATAATATGAATCCAAGATGCACAAGGATTCAGGTTTGTGCTACTCAAAAGAACTTGGGGAAGGAGAAAGAGGGCAGGAAACTCATCCACTGCTACAGATTCAGTTCTCAAATGGATTTATAGTTTGGTAATAGCAATTAATCTAAATAATCAATTTCCAATATGTGAATGCAAATTATGAGAGGATACACAGTTTTTATGCTTGTCATTTATGACTACATTACTTAAATATTACTAAAGGAGATTATATTATCAAACAAGGCTACTTATTTAGTAATGTAACTTGAGTCAATTTTTGTTGTCTAGAGCATGGTAGAACCTCTTCTTCCCACAGATTCTCCACTACAAGAAAAAATTATGGACCTTCAGTTCTTATTGTTATAAAGAAATAAGATTCTTAGGCAAAGATAGTTTGTAGCCCTAAATAATACATTTATCTGACTTTACTCATATGACCTTACACAACCTTAGCACTCTTTTTTTTTTGGTTTTTTTAGTTTGTTTTTGGTTTTTTTTTTTTTACTTTTTTGCTTGTTTTTTTGACAAAAACCATGATATTTTAGGGAGCTCCTTATAAGAATAGCTGATAATGATGCACAAGTAATCCTCAACAAGAAAAGTACAATGATATATAAAAACATGTAAGGTCATTAGTCATGTTCTCTGAACATCAGAAAATTCAAACTATCATTCAGGGAGTTGATGAGGGAAAAGAAAAATTATACAATACTTTATGCATAGAAGTAAAAGAAAATTCCTGCTAGAGAGAACTGTCAGCAATTATTTAACCATGATCTCATGACAACACTTCCCCAGAAACCTAAAATCAATTCAGAAGGCCAGTCTGTGAAGGATTCACCACCACTATATGAGAGTACATTTAAAATTATGCAAAAAATACTCTTTTATGCTTGTTGTCTGTAAAGACAAACTTGTAGCTCAGGCTTGCAATCTGCCCTACCATTAGCTTTGGGCAGCTGTGTAGCACTGAGTATATATTGCACCCACTATGGATAATTGCAGCTGCCTCCTTGCCCACAGGTGAAACACCCCGATGCTCCAAGCCTCACAAACAGCACCATACTCTGCTTGGGAAGAGCCTTTTGCTCACTTTAGGAATGCCTGTTGTGCCTCCCTTTGTGTGCCATCCCGGCTACACCAATGAGGATACTGGCTGTGCTCAGAAGTGGAAAGCAGGGGTGATGAAGCAAGTTCAGCTGGAGAAATCTTTGTGAGAACTGAACTCAACATATATCACTGAAAACATAGGTAAATGTTTCTTTTTAATTAAGCAAAGACTCAAAATAACAGCAGTAAGGTGGCGTATGGTAAGGTTTTCTGTACCCAGAAAATGCAAAGTACCCCAACACCAAAAGCATGAATGCTGCACTGCATCAGTTTGATCACTTGGGCAGGGTGTAAGTAGATGCTCTCAGGTACAACACATCCTTTCCTTGCACAGAAGGTAAAATAGGCTTTAAAACCACACCTGCAGGTTTTGTACATGCCAGCAATTTCTGCCCACAGAACATACTGCTGGTGCTTGCAAAGGAGCACAGGTACATACCAAAAGCTGGTGCTGAGGCACAATTTGCATCCATAAACGTGCAGGTGCAGTTCTGTGGAGATCTAGGAGAAGCATGTGACCACACAGCCAATAACTACTACTTACACAGCAGCCTTCAGACAACAATCTTTCCATAGGATGTGCCATGCCAGGCACTGCAAGGAGAGGCAGAATTCACAGCTGAAATTGCAGCTGTGTTCATGACTGGCAGACTGATTTAAGAAACAAGCCTACCCAGTCCTGGTTTGCAAACCATGGGTGTGTACTAATACTGGCAGCTCTGATGATACCCCAGACTGAGGGCAAGATTAATGTGTCAGCTACAAAGGCGGAAAAATTTCTGAGTCCTTTGCACCAAGTGATTCAACATGGTTTTCTGTGACTGAAAGAACCCACCTTGTTTATTTTTCCCTAGTGAACCACATTCTTTTCCAGGCATTAAAATTAATTCTACAAGCTTGACATGAATCAGCATGAGAATTACTGACCAAGTAAGTATTAAGTGACACACTCCCATAATATGGTGACTTTATTCACATGTACATTACTGATTTCTAATGAAGTGAGCACTCAGGATGAGACATTTCTCTTTTCATCTGACAGGAGATCACACTCAATATTGTATGTGATTACCAACTTGGCAATGACTTCTTGCTAACTGCAAGGACAAGGTCTTCACATATGTCTGTAGACTAAGGGAAAAAGGCATATTTCTGTTTAGCTTATTATTAATATTTAGTTCTAATAAACATAACACTTTATATGAAACGTGATTAAAGAATGTGAAAAGAAACACAAATGAAATGTGGAAAAATTATCTTCAAATTAGAAGTTATTTTGGACTAAAGCCTCACCAATTGTGATTGCTTAAATATGTAGTGAAGGGTAAAAAGCAGTTTGAGACGAGTGACTTTCCTGCCTTCCAAGGGATCTAAAAAAAATGTGATAACTGAGCATCCACCCCCCACATAACTTTTGGGCATCACTAACATACTGACCTGTTGCTACAATTAAAGTAATTTGTATACTGTGGTTTGTTTATAATTTAAAGGCTGCGTCCAAATGTTGCAAGCATGTGAGATGCAAATCTTCAGCGAAATTACTTTTACATATTGATGTTGCTAGCAGGGAGTGAAAGAAATGCTTAATATTTTTAAATGGCTGGTTAATTAGATGTACAGTCAGAGACTCTGGAAGAACAGAGATGCAAATTGCTCAGAGCTTCATATTTCTTCTCTTCATCAAGCACATCAGCATGTTCCTACTTCCAATACTTTTTGTCCCATGGATTACATAACTAGCTCTCAGAATCATATTAAAACAGAAACACTGCTGGTTGCAACTGTATAGAACCAAGCTTAGGTTAAACATAGCAACAAATTATTGTAGTAATGGAAGCTAGGCTTATCAATCATAGGAGAAAGCAAGACAGACAGAAAAAAAAGTTATAAAGAAATCCCTTAGTTTTTAATTCTCGTTTCTGCGAAGAGACTAGACCAATTCGACAAATCCAGTGTGGACCACTATTTTCTTTCTGGAAAACTTATGCCATCATGCAGGCACGTACACACACTCAAGACCCAAACAATCTTAGCTAAAAATACCCCTTTATAGAAGCTACAGACAAACAACGTTTCTTAGGGTTTGCTTTTATGATTGGTTTGAGCTTCCCAATGCCCAGCCCTTGCTGCAGCTGAAGGGATGTGCTCTTCCTCCTCCCATGTGCTGGCCACCAGTGCAACTGCACTGCAGGGTCAAGACACACCACAGCTCTGACTCAGCTAAAAATTCTCATCTTGCCTGATAGGCTGATTTTCAACCATATGAGCTCAGAGCAGCCACATCAGCTGTGCAGATCAAGACACCTGGCTGGAAACAACAGTGGGGACAATGAGAAGTCCCCATATGGGAAGCTCATGTGTAGATCAGCATAAACCTCCTATAATCCCGTATCCTCAAAGTCCTTATCTACGCAGCTGCTTCAGCTCCCTCAGCATCAGAACACCCAGGTTTGTATCAAATGACCGAATAGTTCAGATGCACAATAATAACAACTCTCTTGACAAACAGCTGTTTTCTTTTAGGGCTTGCATTGTATGGGACTATCGGTTTTTTTCCCATTTTTTTATACTCAGATACATCATTTATTTGGCTTTCCAAAAGTTATTTGATAATATCTCTCTCACAAGATTTCTTAAGGAAACCTAGCAGGCACAGAACTAGAGTGAACACCTTTGCAAAGATTTGGAAATGCAACTGTCAAAATTAGGAAATAGGGCATAGGAATATGAGACAGGACAGTCAATTTCACTGTGGGAGAAAATCTCCAGTGGAGTCTTGCTGCCTCATGTTGAGGATATTGATGTTCTTCAGCCTGTTCTGAAATCACCTGAGAAAGGGAGCAAACAGTGAAGGGACAATGTTTGCTGATGACATTAAGCTATTTGGAATAGAAATGACGGAGGCTAAAGAACTTTCTTTGAGAGTAGGATCATAATAAAATGACATATGATAATATGATATACAAAATTATGCTAGAAATCTTTTAGGGGAAAGCTTAATTTAGACTCAAAAGCAGTGGACTTTGAACTGAGTTACAAGTGCACTGCTACTCAGGAATGAGATCTTCGGGTGGTAAAACTTCTGTCTAAATGTCAACTTCCTACTCACCAGAAGAGAAAGCAAATTGAACACCAGAGAAAATCTAAAAGGCAACTACTGTTTTTCTGCATATTCACACACTTGCATCTTAAATATTATCTGCAATTCTGATCCTTCCACTCATGTAACAGAGCTGAAGAAGTAAAGAGGTTGGACTGAAAGTATAAACTGGCTTACAAGGAGCAACAACTATGAAACCTGGCAAAGCAATGATCCAGAGGAGATATGATAGGGAACTGTAAAACCATGAGTGACATGGAAGGGGTGAATCAGAACTGACTGTCTGCTGCCCATTGTAACACAAGGCTGGGGGCATCAGATGAAGCAGGCAGATGGCAGGTGGAAAACAAACATGAGGAAGCAGCTCTCCATGCAACTGAGAAAGGAAACTCAGGAACTCTTTGCCAGGGGATGTTACAGATGCTAAAACTTTACATGGATTCAGGGGACAACTGAACAAGCTGAGAGACGGGAAATCCTTTTGGGGCGGATAAACAAACAAAAACCACCTCTGGCACAGGAAGTTTCTGAAACACAAACTGCTGGAGTTTGAGAAAGTAACGTGAGAAGGTTTCACTTTGCTGCTAGGATATTGAGCAAGACAGAGCTCTGGTCTCAGGCAGTGTTGCTGCTGTGTGCATGTCTAACAACACACGAAAGTTAAAAAAGAAAAACACTGATTTAAATACTTCAGAGTCTGGACACCCTCAATAACAACATGCACCACCTGCACGTGCTGTTGACCATTCCTGTTGAGTCTCCAACTACAGAAGACTGACCAGCGCTTAAATAAATTTCCAAGAAATAGGAGGAACAGACTCACTGAATATTAAAAGCACTAGACTCTATGTGCAATGAAAAAGAAACAAACACAATGATCTCAGTGCCTTTTGATGTCACCTGGAAAGTTTACTGTGAGCAAGAGACTGACCTGCAGTATCCTAAGGTAGATGCTAACACCACACCATTCTGTTATGCCACAGGCTGGGAACACAAAGGGTTTAGAAGGCATTAGAGGAAATTTTTACCACCTATCAATTTTCTGGTTTACTGGTTCTGCTTCCTTGGAACTACACAAAAATCACTAGAGAAAAACAAATGAGCCTTTTTGAGAAGTGAGCTGAGTTTTGTTCATAAGGCAGATATTAATTTAAAGAATACAAACAGCCCAACAGCCATTAAAATGAACTCTTAAGCACTATTTCTAATTATACTGCATTGATTAAACACAATTATATTTTAATTAAGCTTTGTTCATACCATCATCCTCCTATGTTTTTTCTCTGTCTAGAGGAGGTAATTAATCTCTTTTTCTAGAGATTCATTTTCATGCCAAATAATGCTTATCACTTCATTTATTTTAAAAGCAGAAGACAAAATCTTTGCAAGACATGAATTGTCTTGGCTGTGTTACACAAAATCAGCTGTCTGCTTCAAAGTTCACCTGCATGGAGAACCCCAGTCAATGCCTGCACTGTTTTCATTGCTGGTTTTTAAGTCCTACCAAGAGGCTCACTTTTAGCATTCTAAGCTGCTACAGCTGCAGTTGCTGAGTTATGTTAACAGATTGTGTGAGTGCTCCCAGTCTATTTCCATGTAAAATCAGGTTTACCAATAATCTGGGCTGAGGAGCAGCCTTGTGGTTTGCCCAGCACTGGGGCTATGGAGAAGAGATGCTGAATGTTAGCACCTACTGCCCTCTGCCTGCTCCACATAAAAAGCTTAGGCAGCAAAACTAGAGAAAACTTCCCTTTCCAATTTTTAAAATACTTGGTCTTACCACTCTGATTGGAACTGGTTTTTAATCTATTTCTTTTGATTACAAGAGTAGGAAGTGTTATTCTCCTCTGCATTGCAGTCTAGGTAGGGATTGCCATTACAAAATGTGCAGATAAATACTGCTTGCATAATTTTATCCTGTTTTCATAAAACATAATTATAAATTTCTCTTAGCATTCAGTGGGATCACGAATTCAGAGGTTCACCATATCTTTCCAGGAAACGTGGTGGGAGGTGTACTGCAGCAAAGTTCATCATGACAGACAGAGAAAAAAGAAGTCCAGGTCGTAAATCCTTGCCCTGCAATACGATCCATGTAGTGAAACACTCATACAGGCCATCTGAGCACCTGGCACGCACTACAAAGAGACAGACCTTGATGCCTACACAGATAAGACTGCACCATCAAGGACAAAGTTCCTATAAGCCGTAGCAGACAGCCAGCACCATGAATGGGGACCCAGAAAAAGTCTGTCTCAATGGTTTTGACCTTGTATTCAGCTTAAGCGATAATCCACAGTTATCGACTCTGACTTGCACTTTAAATTCTCAGTTCTGCCCAAAGAGGATTGCTTGAAATTCCTTAGATATAGAAAATCAACAGGAAATCTACTCCCTTGGGTTTTGCTAGAGGGCACACTAACCTCTGGACTTTTAAACTTTTTCTCTGACCTAGAGAATAGAAAATATTTCCATGTTCATTTGTGGAGGGACAGAAGCCATGCAAATGACATTCAGAGAGTCAGACCTGGCCTCAAGTCCATGGATGCAAAGGCAGTGCTGCAGCCCTGGATATTCATGTCCATTAATCATGAGCTACAGTTCTGAACAGAAGGGACACAGGAAATCCTGGCAAGCTGTTACAATTCTATTATCCCACCTGCATGTCATCCCAAAATGCACCACAGTAGCATTCCCTCCATCTAGGGCAAGGGATATAGGAAAATATAAAAGCCCATTTACATATGTAGCTACTTGAACATGTATTTTCAAAACTCTTTAAATTTCCAAGCTTAAATTTCCAGCAAAGGCTTAACCTGATGCAGTTTGGCTTAGAAATAGAACAAATCATGTGCTTCCAGTGTATTTGGTCCTTGTCACTGCATCTGCTTCTTCACAAGCTCTATAAACAATGGTCTGGCAGTTACCATCCCTTCCCATTCGCAGACTCATTCACAATTGGAATATTCACCCCCAGTTCCACCCCCTCACAACAGCTGATTATTTTGATAATTAACCTGTCAGACTGCCCAGACAGCTAAAAAACCCCAAGTAACACTGGACCAAGGCCTTCTATGGGAGGCTTTGGTCAGAAGCCGAGGACAGAGCTGACAAACAGACATACCATGACTACATGCCATGCTTGCTGAAAGCATGTGTAAATTAATACTGGGCATTCTGCATACCTCAGCATTAAGCTGGCCTGGTAGATGCAGTCCCTGAGTACCTCCTTTCTCTCTGTGATTGGCAGTAACAGCCAGCAAAAAAATAAAGCAAACCCCACCCTCTTGGGACAGCCCTTGGGGCATCAGCACTCCAGCCCACTGGAATTGCTTATCCATCAGAGAAAAAAGGTCCCATGGCAAATTACCACAGCCAGGGAGCCAGGAGGTAAAGTGCACAACTTCCCAGCATAATGGCAGCTTTAAAGGTGTGCCATGAGCTGCCAATATGCCCTCGTGTGGCCAGGCTGCCAGTGAGCCTTAAGCACCCCATCAGAAATAACCGGGGTTCGGTGTCCAGCAAAGCAAACCACTGGAGCATAATAAGCTAGATGGCCCACAGTGAAATGCCAAGTATGCTAAACCCACTTATCAAAGTGGGTTTACTACTCTACTGCCTAAAGTACTTCACGAGTGGTGTGTGTAAATGAGGGCTCTGGCTTTGTTTGTTTTCAGTAACACAAGATTTTTCATTTGTCAATTTACAGCAGAGATTTTGATACTTGAGAACTGTGTCTGTGTTTGTGATTACACACCCCTGCTGCTAAGTATGATAATTTGTTCCACTTCAGGTTTTATTAATTAAATTAATACTAATTGAGTGATCTTTTGGTATAATTTTAGCCTGTTTTTTGCACTAAATCCTGTACACTCTAGCTTCTCTTTAGCTTCCCTGTTTATCCCCTGTCCCAGAGGAAATGTTTCACTGCAGATCACTGCCCTGATACTCTTGAGTTTACAGATATTTATGGCTATACTTGCATATTCCTAAATCAATAATAAAATCCAGCAAAATCAACAAATATTTTAGAAGATATTTCAGAGAAGGAGTTATTAAAAAAAAAAACCCAAACCCAGAACCAACCCAACCCAAAGATGGCTAATTTTATGTGACTAAGTGCCCTCTAGTGACAAAGTTCTACTCCAAATAACTTTCACAGTCACTTCCATGTGTTATACAGTTTTGGTTCTCAGTATTTGAAACATTGTGGGGTTTTTTGTTTGGTCTGGTGGTTTTTAAATTTTTTTTTATTTTTATTTTTATTTTTATTTTATTTAAAGAAAATAAAGCAAAAGTGACAGGTAAAATCTATCAGTAATGATAGTAATAATAATAATAATAATAGTAGTAGTAGTAGTAGTAGTAGTAGTAATAAACCACCAATCACTGTGTTAGTCTAAAATACACTTTATTTACTGAAATATGATGAGTATTTTCCTGCATCAAAGTCAATGCTATTATTTCTGTAACTCAAGGGAGATACATGGTTAGCTTTGTGGCAGGTTGTTTAAATTACTCAACAGTCCTTGAACTGCTGCTGCTTCTGAGAGCTGTCTGCCACTGAGTGGTGATGCTGCAAAGCAGAAGAGAGAATTAACTCTGGGCCAGCCCAACAACCCTTGCCCTTTGTTACAAATCCCTCACCCCACCCTGAAATCCACCTCAAATCAGTCATTCTTTCCCCAGAACAGCCCACCCACATGTTGGAGCAAACATGTCTAAAAGGCAGGCATGGAGCTTCACCTGCTCCACTATCTTCTCCAAACATGTAAGTAGAGAAGCCTGGCTTATAAATGAGCTCTTAGAAAGCAAAAAAACCCTCCAAAAGAAAAAAATCCCCCCTCCCCCTTTTTTTTTTCTTTTTTTGTCCCTCAATCTTTTTAAATTTGTGAAATTAGAGAAATTGTAGGAAGGATACCAATGTCTTTACTTTATATTGCTGCTCCTTTAGGTGAAAGTTGAAGATTTACAATCTCTTCTTAACAGAGAAGAAAACTGTATTATTATTATTATATAAATATATAAAATACATGATCTATATTTTCTATACTATATTATAATATATAAATTAATACATTACATACTATCAATAATGTAGCGCACACACACACACACATACACATATATATATATATATACACACACCCACAGCATTTCCATTATAAGATTTTTGGATATCACTTGAAAATTATTCACTGCTCTTCTGTAGAAAGCGTTTTTTCCTATTTAAAAAAAATAAATTTGCTTTCTCATGTGGAGAATCTCACACTGACGATTACACTTCAGTCTGTAAAACATCTCTCGGTCGTTTTTTAAAAGACCAACAATGAATAATTTAAGTAATACTGTTCTCTGCTATGCATTTTTTAAAAAATGAAAACACTTCAATGAAAACATGTTTTTTTTTGTCTTTACACTTAATGAGCATGAATTATATTTTCTGGTTTTTCTAATGAAGTCATAACCTTACCACATTAATTTTCTTTGCTGTACTCACTGTCTTTGCAGTAAGATAATCAATGATGTTAGCTAGAAAAGCAGTTTGTCAGTGTGCTCTCAAGTTACTGTAAAACTGGGGATTTAGTCAGAAGTACTCCTATATTCCTCTGGAACATTAAATTGAAGGTTTAAAATACAGCTTTTCAGTAAGCAGTTCCTTAGAGAAGATAAAAAACAGTTCATAAGCCAAAAAAGGATGTGGCAAAAGAGACAAATTTTTCTAACATGCACAGCATGAAAAGCACTGAAGTAAATTCAGATCTCCTAAGGAAATGTTGCTTCCTTAAAAACAACGAGCACCAATGCTAAGATGCTCTGAATTGCAATTTGACCTTTCAAATTCCTGTCAAAAAAGGGTACAGTTTTATTGTTAGTACCTGTTCTCAAGTTTTATCGCAGTAGTTACATTTCTGCCTCTTTGTTCATATTCAACACTGCCTAATATTGGTTAGAATCGACATGAAATATCAAGGATTGTAAATGCAAATGACCTATCTACCCAATGGAAGGAATAAACTACCCTTAAGTATTTTCTCAGTCATGACAGAAACATCCAGTGCCTTCTTAAGGCTAATAAATGTAGACAAGAAACATGTTACTCCTACACTTTCATGAGACATAAAGCTCTGCAGTTCAGTGTCTGTGGAAATTTCTTCTGAACATATTAAAATGATCTTAGGGCTCTGCAGAAACCCTGCTCATAAAACAAAAAATCTAGGATAGTTAAAATTAATACATCATAAATAAAACATGCATTTCTGTATATATTAAGTGACAGGTCTCAGAAACTCCACCACCACACACGTTCACAGAACAGCAAAAACACATGCAATTCATTAAACCCACTCAAGTGTGCTGGTTCTTCCTGGCATTATTCATAATTGAAACATTTCAATTCTAGTTAACAAAAAAAAAAATCTTCTAATTTAAAAGTAAAACAAGAAAATTAGTTCTGTGTTTCAGGAATACAATCCCACAGTGCCTTCAACTAGCCACATTAAGGCTTAGGGTGGTTAATTTTAAAATGTTAGAGGGGTTTTGTGGCTGGTTTTTTTTTTTAATTATAAAGAAGTAATGCAGCCCACTCAAACAGAAATCTTTGCAAACACAGATCTCTTCAATATTTTTTTCCAGTATGCCATACAAATCCAGACAGGAAAACAATGCAAAGTGCCAACCTATGTTTTAATTATAAAATGAAAATGTCATTCCTTAAATACAAATGCTCTTAAATAAGCAAAAGGAACAGATGGGCTGCAAAAAGCAGAATAAGAGCAGTGTATCCTGCAGGATATAGTACTGAGGTGACAGATGATAGGATGAGGGTGACAGTATCCCCCTACTTTTCACCTGTTTTAACCATAAAAGCTCCCTGGCAAGCACCTACGTGGTTAGGACACCTCATCTGGAGTGCCTATACAAAAAGAGGCAAAGCACCCTGAATGAAATGGATTGGCTTGCTGCAATGAAAATAAATGGTTAAGAATTAGATTCTTCATCTCAGATTCAATATTCATAAGCCAGAGGTGTGATGTCAAGCTCTGACCCCAATCCACTGTTACTCAGCATTTGGCTTTATCTTGTTCACAGAAATGAGGACAAAGTGTATTTTCCTACTCTAGATCTGTTTTAATGGTTCACTACGTCTCCATGATGCTATCGTCAGACGAAGACCCACCCTCTCAATTTAAAAATGAAAGAAAATCAGCTGCCTGCACCTTTCCTTAAAGCCTTGTTACATTTTAGGGCCATTCCAACAAACATCACCAGCCTTTCTCCACTTTGGGCCCTCCAAAGAAGAAGGATAATTTTGTCCCCAAAAATTTATTCTGTAACATCATTAGAGCATTACCTAAGTGGAACTGGCGGAGCCCTGGGGGAAGGGACCATGAATTACTGCTTTTTCCATTGCATTCTTCACTTGCAATCTGTTTTTGGTTACCTGCTGCAGACCAGATAACTGTAGTCAGCAGAACTTTGGTCTGGCACCACATGGCCCATTAGAACTGGGCAGAAAAGAAACCTGCTTATACAAAAACAGAAAACATAAAAAACAGCTTTTCATATGAAAGCTGTTTCAGTGCAACACCAGATGCAGGAGGAAATCATGATTCTGGGTTGCAGCTGGTGGATTCCTGAAATAAAGATCAGTGTTGCTTCTGTAACTTTTTTGTCAACGTATTAAAACAAGGAAGCAAAACCCCAGAAAGTTCCTTCTGAAGATCCAATTTTTCCTAAAAGCCTGGTCTACCTTATTTATAATCTCTTTTCTGCAAACTAATGTTTTAAGGAGTTGTACAGTGAGAAAAAAGGGCAATACAGACTTTTGTATTTGCATATTGAAAAACTGATTTTACCTGAAAGTGGTAACACTTGACCTCATCAGTTACATGGGGCCAGAAAAAAAATACACTTTTACCATGCTGAACAGTTCCAGCTTCTAACTTTTGAAAAAGTAATTATTATTATTCCTTAATGCAGCAATATCAGTAAATCTTTACCCAGATGTCTACAAACCTTTTAAAAAATTTTCATTCAAGAGAATGTACTGTTCTGAAAAACAAACTAGCTAAAATAGTTATCATGCCACTGTTTAAATAGCTTCCACCAAAAATAAAACTATGCTGATGAGTCTACACATCTGAGGTCCATGTCTGCATAAATCAAAGAGACACGTGAAAGTCATTCTATTAATTTATTAGTCACACGGTGTAAGAAAGGAGAAAAAAGCCTATACTCTTAAATTTGTTTCTGTCTCTTCATAAAATCATCCTCATGAATTCAAATAGGAAGAAGCAGCTTGCCACTGGAAAGCCAAGTATCTGAGTGCCATGGCTACAACACACCAGCAAGGGGAGTAGTAACACTTTGAGAACTTCTGTCTTCAGTGACAGTCAACTTCACATAAGTGCAGTAAGGTATAGAATATTGATACCAGGCTGTATGGACAGTGGAAGGGATATTAATTCTACTGAAAGGCTGAGAAATTAAAAAAAGCAACTCAAACCCCACACAGACGCTTGCAGCGCTAGAAGGTGGAAGCACACATAAAGGATCTCAGCTCAGCCCCATATGCCACTCACCAAACAACCCAAGGCAGCAAGCTAAAATAAAGCCCTCTAAAATCTGGGACTGTTATTTCCATTTCATGTATTATATATATATATATATATATATATACACATACATATACATAAGTTGTTTTCTGTATTTTCTCCTTTTAAACAGTAATGGCTACTGTGGGAAGGAGAGACACTTTCTAGCTTCCTAAGAAAATAAACAGATGGCACTGCTGGGGTGGTAGGTAGGAGAAATGAAGCATTCTCAAGCCTCAGTTGCAACCCTTGATAAGGAAAGTAGAAGGTGGAATTCCTCAAAGCAGGCTTTTACATCTAGATTTCTTAGGGACAGATAACTGAGCCAGCACTTTCATATAGGAGTACATTTTATAACTGCTGGCAGGCTGACCTTTTAAATGCTTGTGCCTGCAGCACTGACACAGACTTGCCCATGGTGGTACTAAAGGCAGAGCTGGACATCCCACCACAGCTCCCACCACAGAGTGATAAAAAGAGGGAGCACTGGCAGTGCCTCTTCCCTGCATCATTCCAACTCTTGCTTTTCAATCCTATCCCCCAAAGGTACCTCTGAACAGTGGCACTGCCTAACACAACTACAGCACAACCACAGAGCAGAATACCACAGGTCCCAGCCTGTGGTATTGCTGTAAAATGCTGTAAAAAAGATGCAAAGGTGAGAAGCAAAACTGCTGCCCGCACCAGGTTCTTTGCTACAGCCAAGGTTCCTGCGTTCATACCTTTTCTACAGCACTGTGAGTCTTTTAGAAAGAAACAATAATCCCTCTCCCTTCAAAATGCTGCAAGTTTTTAACAACTGCTACCCAAGTAGGTAACCAAGGCATTTAATCAACTTGTAAATGCCCAAGTGTGAAGGCAACCTAAGTACTAATCATGAAATTACTATGCATGACAAAATTCAGAATAGTGTTTTGCTGTAATTGTGCATAATTTAACTCAAAAAGGCAAGTGGAGTTATATTTGGATACTGGAGAAAGAGGTCAATTTGATGAAGGGGAAAAAATGCTGTCATTTTTGCTAGTCTGAGAGAGAAATCCTTCACCCAGGTTAAGAATTTTAGGATGTTGCTCCTCCAATGTGATGCCATGGGGACAAGTCATCATCAAAGGAACATGTAATAGAAAAAATGGCGTTCCAGAGCCAGATTTTCAACAAAAGAAATCCCCCTCTGTTACCTTAAAGCACATTTATTAACTGCAGCTTATTAACTCCAAAAGCTATTGGAGGCGGATTGATATGTGTGTTACAATATCAGAGTACAGATGTAAAAATAAAAACAATATAAAAGTTTTCCCCCTTCTGGTAAGAAGGAATGGAAATATTGAATAAAAAATCCAGGATGGTCTCAATAATTTCCTAATAATTTAATGACATTTCTGGACAAGGGGCTTCCTAAATTGGGTTTGTAAGCGGATGTTGATAGGGTCAAATCCAGACCTGGTTTGGACAATTTCTTCTTTTCTTCCAAGGGACAAGATATGGGATGCAGGGTGACATCTGTCGTGGATGCACTGCTACTGACATGGGTGAGGCTACATGACCTACACAGAGCCTTTCAAACGCAGACCCAGATGAAGGATGTGTGGATAGTGGATTCTGAAGGTCTGCGCACCCCATCAGGTCAGCCTGTGCTCCCCTGAACTTTGTTAACAGGGCACCAGCCATGAAGGAGAGCCACAAGCCTCCTGCCCCAGCACTGAAATGTTGATTTTGCCCTCCTTTTTTACCCTTCCCTTCATCAGCACCAACCCAAAACATCTAATCCCTTTACCTGGCAGAAAGCCAGAAGAGAAACATTAAACAGGAGTCCAACCTCAGGAATTTTATGCCACAGAGGAGAAGGAAACCAGAGGATGAAGTGCCTTTCACCATGCATGGCCCACTGCATCAGTCTGAGCAGCCTAACCTGTACTCTCTGACACAATCCTGAGGATATCACTCCTTGGGACAGAATTTTTGGACCAGAAGTAGAAAGAACATGAGATAATATCAGGAATAAGTGCTTTTCAGGTAACCGAGTTCAAAAAGGGTACAGAGGGCACAGAGGCTATGGCAAGAAATTATCTTGATGCTAATGCAAATGATTCTAGTTTCTTCCAAAACATGCTCTTGCACTTGACCTTTAAGGCACACCTTTCCAAGGAAATACTCTTATCATATCACAATAAAAATTCCTTTGGGTTTATTTTAAATACAAGTAAATTGCATTAGCATAAACACATCTCCATCTTGAGAGGCAGATTCTTTGATAGATAGCTTTCAATGTACATAGACTGCAAAAACAGGAGGATGGCTTTAACAACCAGCCTCTAAACTTCCCTAGAATGCAGCTGGATTGGTAACTCTCCTAAAAGTCATAAAATGGATGTATTTTTCCACTGAAGGTGTATGCCTTTGCAGCTTTTGGTGACTAAAAATATACTGCACTGATTTTGAAGACACCTGGAAAAATAAGCCATTTTTGGAAAAGGTACTAGAAACAGGATATATTTTCAAGAAACAAGCATGTGTAAACACAAAATTCTCTAGGCAGGCACGATATACACCACAGCCCTGTCTAAGATCTCATATGCATTCTATACAGACTTTCTTCATAATCTAACACAGATCAAATAATGTTCATGTGACCACAAAAGGTTTGCTTTTTCCCTGAAAGGATGGCAGCTTTAGACATTGTGTTAAGTTATAGCTGGGTTAGTCCAGCATAGACAAGCCCCTACTACACTTGGGTGGGAAAACCAGGCATGAAATGACAAAAATCTGCTGATCTTTCTTTTGGCCATTTCCATCTTCCCAGTTTTCAGTCTCTGTATGACAAACAGGTGCAGGTAACCCAGTTTTCCCTGTGTTAGTTGTCTTCTTCCTTATTTAATGAAGTCTGAAAGGATAATGTAATTTGCAAAAAGAGAAAAAATACTCAAGACCATGAAGAAAAACAGGATGCTGGAAAGAAATGCTCTGGGATGAGTCTATAATATGAAAATGAACACAGCCATGGCTGGCCTTTCATCTTTTCATCATCATCCTAAGAAAGATTCTTTTTCTGAGTCTCCTGGTTTGCATATGTGTGCTTTATCCTCCTCCTTTCTCTTTAAAGGAGCAGAAATTTTTATCTCTAATCCCCTTGTCATCTGCTAGACAAAAATACAGATTCAATGTCTTTGTTTATTTTTGAAAAATAGTGTTATTATCAAGAATGTTGCTAATTATCAGTTACTTTGAGAGCTATGAAACACTTCTACCTTGGGAAAATATTTGGGGTTTTTCAAAAACTTTTCTACTTGAAAACAGGAAGAAGCGTGTAAGATTAGAATGACTTTATAACCAAAGAGTACTTTTTACTCTTTTGACTAGATGAATCTTCAAAATAATTTCAAAACATGTTGTCCTTTTACTTAGGCTGCAAACTCTGACAAATTCAGAATAACCAAGAAAGGATTCTTTTATTCAGAAGATGTCAAAACAATAATGTCAGCAGAGTTCTCCAAAGAAATGAATTTAAATAGAAAATTCATTTGAAATTTTCTTTCCCACACACTGTTCTGCAGTTGCACTGGATCAGCACTTCCTTCTGAAGGAGGATGTTTTGTCACAAAGATCCCTGACTTGCTGTAGGGCTCTGTGCTTACTTGTATTTTAGTAACAGGACAATCAAGGCCTGAAAAGATGTTTTTCTGCAGTAAGTACTGTACCCTTCCTCCTCGGGGTCCAGCTGCATGTGATCCCAAACCAAGGGCTGGTGCAGCACAGCTGTGCTACCTTGGCTCAGATTTCTGGGGAAACTGGAAATTTGTGAGGCAGGGGTGTGAGCAAGTGGGCTAGAGCCACACAAGAAAAGAATGTGAGAGGTGCAGGCAGAGATGCAGTTATTGAGCTGAGGATGGCTGCTGCTGCAGGATTCAAGAGAAAAACATCAACATGAGAAAAGTATAAACTACTTAGGAGAATGGAAGAAAAATACAGCATCTTACTTGTTTCTTTCTGTTCTCTAATTTCTGGAACAAATGAGTATTCAAAAAGAAAAAGCACCAAACAGACAACTAAACTGACTGCAGTGGAAGTTCAATCATCATCTCAAATATTAGTCTGTGCAATTTTAACTCAGTTCCTATTGCTAAAGTAGATATTCACTACATATGAATGAATAAAACAGTATTTAGTATTATCCTCAAATAATTTTTCTGTAGAATAGTTTATTTTTGAGCTGCATGCTTCTATCTGTCAGTGGTCTTAAACCTACCCGATTATTCCCATTTTACTGCATAGTTTATCGTATAGCCTCATCTCATAGCTTGGAATGAATCATGGTGAATCTGTACATCTAGTGGCTTCCTGATAAAACACATTTCCAATACTATTTTTAAGCACTTACCAGACAGTGTGGCTAGGGGCACTACGCGACAGATGCTATGGAATCACTGAACATTTGAATATTACTATTTTAATTTTAGAAGAAGTGTTATACATACCACATGGGCTTGTTAGTGATTGTATTACAGCCTAAGTGATCAGGAGATGAGTTACCAGAGGAGCAAGTGGTCAGAGTGGGTTGGGGATACAGAAAAGCCAGGTTCTATGTCATATCCACAGTGGTGTACAACAAGGACATGTATTATTTATTATGCATTTATTAATTCTCCTGCTGCAGAAGACAGGTGACCAACTCTTAACTGAGCATACATGTAGCTTGTTTATAGATAACGTTTCCTCTTTTCTGAATAAACTCTTCTTTGCTTTAGGAAAGCCTACTTCTTTCCTCATAAACTTGTCACTTCCAAACCAGGTTCAATATAAGGGAAGATGATGTAGTAGAGGCAAATGGGCTGATGACCACCACACGATCCAGGTCATGAGACATTCAGATTTAGCTGGGAAAACACAGCTTGTGGTGCTGAATGAGACATGCCCCATCTGGCCAGGGTTCTGCAGCATGTTCTGCAAAGAAGGATACTTCAAAGCTTTCCAGGAAATAAGGCACCTTCCTGATGAAAGGTGTATACTGGAACTGTGACACTCCTTAGCGCTGTGGCCCAAAGCTAGACTTGGCTCTCCACTAACATAAAAAGATATTCTGTTTGCTCTCATATAAATATGAGAAAGAAGTTGAAGAAATATCATTTTCCTGCTGTTGGAGCTAAGACCAAAATGAACAAAGGCAGTGCCTTTTATGTAACACCAAACTGGGAAGACTTTTTCCAAAGCTTGCTCAAGGAAACAGGCACACTGCCCACTAGCCATTGTACAACTCCACAACTCCAGCTGTGCTCAAATGGCATCTCATTCACAAGCCCCTCTAGCCTAAAAGAGGTAAAGAACAAGCCTGTGCATTATTGTATACTTCAGTTTCTTCAGAAACGATAAATACAGGACTACCTTTGCTGAACAGCATCATCAGCAAAAAATTTGTTTGTTTCTGATAGTAGTAATGGTGATGGTAGTGATGGTAGTAATTTTCTTAATTCCGAGGGATGCAAGGGTAAGGTGTACAACAGGACTGCATCAGTTACTGTCTGCCATTGGTATGACAGTGGATGATAATGGGTTTAATATCCATTAAAAATAAAGTAAAATGTTCATGCTAATTTACTGGATTAGGCATCAAGTTGTTTGCATTACAAAGTCAAGGAACAACCACTTCTGATGATGCCAATGTAAATTATCACAAATCATTTATTTCACAGCCAAAATTGTAGAAGTGCATGGTACTACCAGATACATTTCAAATACAGCCCAGTTGCCACTGCCTGCCAGTCTTTCAAACTAATAATTTAGTTTCTTCGTGGCATTACAGTGCTGCACAATCTGTATGCAATTCACATCATTTACTAATGGTATTTTTTCATTTTTCTAAATTCAAGCTACACACAAGACTAAAGATATATTTTCACATCTGATTAATTTCATTATCATTTATGCTAAGTCTGCTCCAACTGAACCTAAAAAATGTGGAGGAAAACAGTTTTGTTTTTCTTTTAGCTTGGATTTAGATTTAAGAAGACAAGTAGCAGCAGCAGCACAAGACACATATAATAGGGCTTAATTACATCTCACACAGGCTTAATTACGAGAAGTGGCAGAAAGAACCTGCAACATTTCATCATTAGAGAAAAGTTATCAACCATGTTTCCCAAACTTTTAGTACAATAGTGCTATTAATTGCTTACTGCCAGCACACAGAATTCACATTTGTTATTCAGGCTGATATACATATCACAACTGCCACAAGAAATGGATAACTGAATTAGTTTGATGAATTTTGTAATAATAAACATAGCATTTCCACAAGAAGCTTAGGGTATTGAAAGCCTGCATTTATGAGTTCTGATTTCTGCAGCAAGCGGTTTGCCTTTTTTTCTTCTTGCAAATTCAGGATAAAATATTGCTATTGTTATATCCTTTGATATCCTTATTTAATTCCCAATCCATAGAGGAGATAGTCTATAGGCCCATGTAAGTAAAACAGTAGTTTCAGAACTAGTTGAAATACACTATTTCATCCACAGAGGCAACTTAAAACAAGTTGGTTCCTGGGCACAGAAAATGAGAAGAAATTTTTAAAAGCATATTTCTACAGTATCCCATACAACAACTTTATGAAAATTTTTATTGTAAATTTTAATTTTCTTTATTTCATGACACATTAGCTGCAGTTTCATACAGTTATTTAGATGCAAGGGATGACCTTTTATTGCATAGATTTAGGTGAAAAATGCTAATACTGATTATTGTACCACTGACTGATTCATACAGACTTTTATCTAGACCACTTGTAACACACCATTATCTGTTCATCTTAAATCATGCATTACAATAGTTTGCAGATACAAACAAGTTCCAGAAAAGCTGAAACCATTATTTCAACACTTGGTGGCAATCTGTCAAAAGAACCTCAAAAGTTTTTCCAGTGATGCTGACTTTTAAAAGAAATGCGCCTTTCACTGAAAATAACCTGACAAAAGAATTTGGAGCAGGCCTAATCCATTCCTGGCTGCTTTGATGGCATTTAGTGCAGGCTCACTTCTTAGACATTCTGCTGTATTTTTGTTGTCAACATCTTTGAGCAACAGCACTCCAAACCTGGTTACTCAGCCTGCACTACTTCCTGGTCATCAAAGCTGAGCACTTCTGCCATGCTGCAGAGAGCATGTATGAAATACTGACTGCATGCTGCCATTTGCTGTTTCATCCCATGTCTTCAAGCAAAAAGGTGTAAACACCAGGGAATGACCACCAAATACCTGGCTCTGCTATTGGGTGTCACACCCAGTGGCCTCAGAGTCCATTGGAACTACAGGACCATTTGGGGTGGTAGCTGGGGATGGGGGTAGCGTTTGCTACATATAGAACACTTGAGCAGCTATCTGGGGTTTAGACCTGTAGAAAAATACTACAGAGACAGAAGTTTCTCACACCATCTTCCTTTAAATGGCACATTATTTGCTTATTTTCCCCAGTACACAACGTGATGCTCCAAGCAGCAGAGCTTTGAGGAGCTCTTTTTAGGAAATCATTCCACCGCTTGAAACACATCTTTGACAGAAAACTAAACTCCCTTTAAGTTAAGATTTCCTGAAATCCAGCTGAACACTGCTGCTACTCCTCAGTCACCCAGTTTCACTTCACCTTTCTGTGGATATCAGCACTAGGGCAAATTAAGTCTTTTCTCTTGAAATAACAATTTTGAAGGAAAGTGTAATTTAGCCTCCCTACTTCTAAGGCGTAAGAATTTCTAATAAATATTAATTTTTTTGTCTTCTGTCTGAGGTCAATCCTTGTAGGTATCAATATTTATCTTATCTGCCTCACTGTCATTTTTGGCAAGGGGGGAAATAAACAGCAGGCTGAAAAGATGCTGTAATAAAGATGTTAAAGAATAAAAACTTGAGCTTAAATCCTGACCTCTGCAGAGCCTCATTAGTACAATTCACCCTGTCTCAATTCATCACCAGTCATCACTGCTCATTATTTATAGTCCTTCAACTCATCTACAGTCTGTATGACCATGTTTCTATCCAAGCCAACATGTATTAGTTATTTGTGTGTGCTTTGGCAAGATGGTATCAAAAGGTTTACTAAAATGCATGTATTATACCACTTGCCTTTCATCTGCTTATTTTGTAATCTTATCAGAAAGGTAAAAAAAGCAATCTGGCTAGATTTATCCTCTCTAAGCTTATTTGTCTTATTGCTTATGGTTCCATTATTAAAGCTGAGGAAAATAATCTTCTTTACTCAACCCTGCAATGCACTTATCATTTGCCCGCTTTTTATGGTTCTAATTTCACTGGCTTTTCCAGTTATAGTCATAAAACACTCTCAAAAATGGACCCTGACATGAAAAAAGAAACATGTACACAGTAAGGATAAGGTTTGTGGAAAGAGGTAGAAACACAAATGAATTAGGAACAGAAATAGAACACAAGGTATAGCAAATTTTGATCCTAAATCTGCCTCTTCTGACCACAATAAAGTGTGTGTGCTAAAATTCAGTTCTGCAGCCAGCACTGCAAATCAGCCAGCCAGAGCACTTCAGCACTCCCTTAGCTTTAACCACATGAAAAGTCCCTCTTGACTTCAGGGTCTACTCAAGTGTCACAAGCTAAGCACAAGCTTCACAGAAGGAAAAAAAAAATCAGCCACAGTAAATCACAAACCTCTTTTTTTAGCTCTGAGGGCCTACATCCTGCAGATGGAGGAAGCAAGAATATAAGGTATGGATATTGGTGCCACTGAGGGGCTCTGAGTTCCAAACCTAGCTTTGCACAAGGTTTGTGCTTTTTTCTGTCATGCTTCTTGATAAGCATTCATTTGTATTCTTCATTCTCTTTATTATTTGCTATTTGGTTCTTGAGCTTCATTTTTTGCCATTCCCTGAAGGATCTTTTGTAAGAGGTTACACTCTCCTCTTGCTACTACTAGGTTGAGATGCACAGACTTGCCCTCTGCACCAGTAAATTGTAAAAATGGTTTGAGACGCTACTCAGTACACTGCAGATCTAGTAGAGGTTCTTTACTCACCAAAAAATCAAAAGAAAAGGAACTGCAAACTCTGTTTTAAATAGGCAAGTCAATTTTGCCCACAGAAACTTTGGATGTGATAGTTAGGAACTGCATTTTTATATCCTTTTTTTAAATATGTATTTTTATATGTTCATTTTTCAAGTCCCTTTACACATTGAGATTTACTGAGTGTCCCTACAACATTTTTCCTTAGGTATATTTTCCTCAAGCCAGCAAAACACAAGCCACCTCAGAAAAAACACCCACAAAACCAACCTTGCTAAAATTCCCAAACCCATTCCAATAGTGCAAGACAAAACCAACCCACCATTACTGCACCATAATGCCATGATGCTTCTTCACAAGAGGTCAAGGGAAAATAAACAAAATAAATAAATAGTTAGCAGCTGAAAAGGTAACAATATCTGTCAATTCAGTTTCACATGAAAATGTAGCTTCTCCTCTCAGTAGTGGAAAGATGATAGATACTGTCATAGGGCAGTTAGAGTCCCTGACCTAAAGCTGGATTTTCAGCAACAATAGCAAATATCTGAAAGTGTTCAGCAAAAGAAAAGCATGAACACAGTAGGGGAGGTAAAAGAAGAAAGAAAACTGAAGAGGAAAAGGAAAAGTCAAAAGAGATGTGATTCTTAATAATAAGACATTAAAAAAATTCATGTTAAAAATAATCGTGATAGAAACTGCTCCAGAAGAAAAGGTACCCACATAAAAGGGAATACAGTGTAGGCACAGTTGAAATTGGGGAATATTAAAGCAAATGCTGATGAACCAGCAGTGACAAAAGAGGAACAGCAATGTTCAGCCTGAATTGGATGAAGAAGCAATTTGAATCACTTGTTTACTCTCCTTTTTTTCCATCCCTTTTGTTTTATTAAATAAGCCACTTCTGCCAATTCCAAGGGAAAAGAAAAAAAACATTCAACCTTTCAGACATCTGTGAAACTGAAGATTCTGTGAGGCCATCCAGGAACACTGTGGATACGTAGAACAGGGTTCAGTGAACAAAATGGATTTGCTCAGACTTCTGTGAATGTCATTGACCTCCGTAAGAATGAAAATAGTAAGATTAATGATTGCATCATGAGTGTTACAGCACCAAATAGATCAGGAGACCCTTGAACAGTTTTTAAAGAGAGAAGCAGCTCTAATTCTGTTTCCTGCTATTTAAGACACATGGCTTGTGGAGTCATGCTAACAGGTAACAAGCAATTTAGGAAGTGCTGGTGCAATTCCTTCAACAGCCTGGGGATCTTGAGGGCATTTTGCAACACAGCAGCTGCTAATTGAAACACAGGGATACCTCCTTAACTCATGGAAGTACAGAGCACTTCAGTGCTTAGACAGGGATACACACTGTAATGTGTTTTGGCAGATGAGGTAGAGGGCAGAGAGGGCCAAACACACATACACGCACTGATAATGCAACAAATCCCACTCATAATTCCCTCTACACTTCTCAGCCAAATAGGTCTCCGTACTCTTTTCAGTTCTGTAAGAGAAAAAGACTCATACAAATGATTCATACAAAAAGATGTAAAGGATGCAGATTCATACACATCACTGTGCCTCAAAATTCAAGTAAGGTTTGCAGAACTTTCTCAGGTGAGTTACAAAAGAGACACAGACATTCCAGGTCATACAAGACTTCTGAAGATTTCAACTAGGTAATGTGTAATGAAAATGTGAGCACTATTTAATTACTAATTATTCAGAGGGCATAGAATTTAATTACACTCGCTTCCATTTATCGTTATTGCACCCACCTTTACAAATACAACTGCTTCTGGAGAAGAACCATGCATAAAAAATTTCAAATCTGGCTTTAGTCAGTATGCAGCTATATATCTTTTTTTTAACAACAGTAATTTTTAATTGCAGAACTCTTTTGCTTGTTTAGATGTACTATGTTTCAGAGCTGCATTATACAAAAAAATCTTATGCATTTGCAAAATTGCAGCACACAGCTGTTTTGTAACTTATACTCCATTTTAAAATTGACTGGCTGGAAAATGAAGTTTGTCTGAAAACAATCGCTTCTGAACTCATTGAAGTTTACAGAACTCCTATGAAATTCCCTCTTATTTCAGTTAAAATGTGATTCACCAGCTAAATAAATGATACACTAAAACTGCAGTGCAGCAAGAAAGGGGCATTTTATTTTCACTCTTTTCATGCTGGGTCATTTTCAACCAAAAATCTAAAAAACGTATTTAAGGGCAAAAGACCCAACCAAACACAACTGACTCAAGCTAGAAGGTCAGTAAAGCTGAGAAACGGCTGCATGAATATCTTATACTGATTAGAAGCTGTAATTCTCAGAAAATAAATAATTACCCCAGATACCAGTCAAACTAGTTCTGTGAACCATCTTTGCTGAATGCACTTCCAAAGAAGTAAAAGCACCAAAAGCTGTTTGCATAAGCAGTTAGTTAGGAAAGGTTGCAAGCAGAGAGTTCAGAGATTTCATTCAGCAAAACCAGAGATAAAGGGCACTATTAGGCAAATCTCAGATAAATCAGCAGCACAACTTAATGGTGATTTCAAAAAGAGGAGTCTTGGATCTCAAGAGTAAGGGTGGCATTTATTTCCAAAACAGAAAATCTTTCTACTAATACTAGACAGACATGTTAGAGGAATCTCTCAAAAATTATGGGTTTGGTGCCCATCTAAACAAAAGCTAGAAAACTAAAGGCATGTCTTAATGCTTGTGCCATCACACTAAGTGACATATTCACAAGGGGTTAAGAGGAGAGGTAGCAGGTGGTACCGATCCAGGTGATTACTGAGGAGAAAGGAGGCAGGGGGAATCTTACAGAAGCAGTTTTCCAATGGAGAATAATCTCAGCTCTAGCCAAAGCCAAATACTGAGGCCTGATATGTTGCAGGAGGGAATTTCAGCTAATGAGGGACAAGCCTCAGAAGGATGAGTCAGAGAACCCCTGCTACACCATAAAATGCCATAACACACCTACACCAAGATCTTTGTGTAGTAAGTTCAGGTAACAGTATAAGAGAAAAAAACAGCAATTTTCTTTTGAAAAAGGAGTCTGGACTTAAATAGACATTCTTGCTAAATCAAAACACCCACCACATTTTAACAGTAGGCTACCAACTGTGAACAAACTGGGGAATTGCCTATTAAATGCAAAAATCTGCCCTCTCTGTTTTGGCAACAAAACCTGGAATATTACCAGACACTAAAGCCTGTGTAAAGGAAAAAATAAGTGAAAACCAAAATGTTTGCTGATGGATGTTAGCCCATGAAAATGCATCAGGACAGCTACCAGGAGCACAATCAGCAGCTAACCTTTCACAGCCCCTCCCCTACAACTTCTGCAACACGCTGAAAGGTTCACATTGTCACTGAGCAGCAAATATAAATACATACCCTCTGATGAATGGGAATAAAGATCTTGATGGATTTCACACAGTAGACAGGGCATGACTGGTATAATTAAGTAATTTGAAAACTGAAAGAAGCAGGTTCGGCAGGTTTTAAAGCACAGGACAGAAATCTGTGCTTCTGCATTGTAATAGGCTGTTTCATCTCCAAAGGCAAATGTTTATGACATTATGCCAGTCCATGGGATTGTCTCAAGATAACTAGTTCTTCTACATTCAGCACACAAATACATTAGTCCATTTTATTCCTATACAAACAGCAATTTCCCACTATTATAAAATGAGCATACAATGAATCTCATATTCGCTCTACTCCCACAGTGCCTCTTTGTACCGAATGAATACAAAATGTGAAAGAATTAAGCTTGTGTGGACAACTCATATTTTAACACCTTTTGAGTGCTTTTAAAGTAAATGTCTCCAACATTTTATAAATACATAACATTCAAATATGCATAGAGAAAATTCAGAGTCCTCTTAAGGGTTTTTTGTATATATGCACACATGAAGTTTTAGGAAGAGCTAAAAAATGCAGTGCCATTTAAGACAAAACATCCATTGCAGCTTCTCCTTCTTTTCTCTGCTAGAAAACTGTAATTACAAGTTTAATGCCATATCCAGTGTTTTGTATATTTTCTTAAGTACAGCACTCTATACAAAAGTCCATTTCAGGCCTAAAAATCTTGGTATGGTACTATAAAGCCATTAACTTTATATTAAATTATACTACATTTCATTTATACTACATTTCATTTTAGCTGTGATGGCCCAGTAATTACTACTGATTGTTTCTGATCTTTCACATATGAAAAAGCATGGCTGGTGAATTAGTGATGATAACCAATAATGAGAAGCAAGGGCATTTATACTTTTTCTTTGTACACCATTCAATTATTATTAACAAAATGCATTATGCTCTGTATTTTACTACATAAGGCAGATATAACCCACTAAATATATCTTTTACTTTCTCTCCTTTTTCAACAGAGATTGCAAGATATTATCATATTGCCTTTTCTCTCTCACTGCGCTGCCAGGCTTAGGCCAGCCAATTCTGAATTTGCTTTCACTTTCAAACATTTATCTGCCTACAGTTAGGTGAAAGGTATTATTAATCATATCCTGTTGCTAGGCTACCTGGAGATGTTCATTTAAGCTTAATGTTTCTCTTTGTTATAAAGTGCCATGAAGAACACACAGATGTGAGACAAGAAAAGTACCTTGCAGAAGCTGCCTAAAAAATAAAATAAAATCAAGGTTCTCATAACAGAATACACATTAATAAGAAAAATAATTTTTAAAACCCCAGTATAGTCTACAGTTTGAATAGTAGAGCTTCATTTTAACATGAAACTTTGATATAACTGATGCACATGAATGTTTTAGATAACTGATGCACAATAAGAATTAAAACCGAGGTTTAATGTTCAGCCTCATAGCTGTTGGAAGAGCTTTAAAGACACTACAATGTCTTAAATAGAACTAATTCTGTAATGAGAGCATTATCTAATATTCAATGAAATAAATATTGAATGTATGATTTACATACATTCAATATTTATTGAAATAAAGACATGTATGAATTACACACAAATGTAACAAAAATTACGAATTACACACAATTTAATGAAAAATACTATATATGCCCATGTAAATTAGCATATTATTTATAAGGTTTTTGGTTCCAGCTTATGTGAAGATTCATACTTCTGCATAAAGATTCATATCCATTCATATCTGCCACATCTAGGAAGAGTTACCAAGCACTTGACACAGGCTTAAGTTACATGCTGCAAAGTTCTGTGTAACAAGAGACAGAGCAGCCTAAGAGTGAGATGTGACTTAAATGGCTCTTTTAACCCAGTGAATAGCAGTCACTCAGTGGAATTGGAAAGCATGAAGCAAAATGCTAGCAAAGACAAGGCCATGTAAAATTTCACTCCAAGATGGCAGGATGACCTTCTCTGACTCTCTCAATGTCTCTATACAACCAGATGTCTCATTTAAAAATCTGCAAAAACCCTTGCCTATGTTACAGCTTTAATCACGTTAGGGAACTTAAGCAAAACAGTCCAAATTGTTTCCCTTCCACTCTGCTCCAGCTTGTCTAAAAAAAACCTGGATGTACTTGAATGACTTTCCAAGTATTTTGGAATACTGATACTCATTTTAATTCTCTGTAGGATCCCTTTCCATTACTGAAGATAGAAAGCATCCACTTTGAGAGTATCAATATCTGGTGCACACACGCATTTGGAAATTTGGGTTGTAGCCCTTAAAAACATATAAGCAGCAGCACCTTCTCAGTATGGTGGCCCCCATAACTTCCTAATCCATCCATTATGTTGAAATGCAAAAATTCTGAATACCAGTATAGACTGGCAAATCCTCTCTGTTTCTGGGGAAAGTAAGCCTTTTTCTGAAGTTGGACCTGCAAGCCAACATAGCACTTTGACAAAATGACAGTAAGCAGTCTTATAGAGTTTTCAATACAGAATCCTGGCTTGGATTCTGGTTATCACCAGAAACACACATGGGTGCAATAATGAAAGTAGTGTTCACCCTTTACAGAGTTAGGAAAACAAAAAATTACTTTCACAGACCAGCAGTGAAATTCACTAGATTCCTTTTCTAACTCCTGCTACATTGGTGCTTTCCAAGTAACAGCTGCAAACAATGCTCTTCCTGATTTTTCATGTGAAAAATAGATGCAAAATACCTCTGGAAGGCATTATTGCAGTGCATTGATATGTCAGAAAAAAGGGTACAAAAATGTCTGTAGTATAGAAGACTAAGTGATTTTTCAGAGTTTCCGTTATTAGAGACATTATTTCCAATTAACTTTCATTTCTGCACCAACATTATAGGCATAGAAAAGTTTGCATTCAGCACTTTTGGAAGTACTAAGCATGGGATTTTTAAGTCCATAAGAAGAGATTTTTTCAAACTTCCATCTGTGGCACTGGGGTTTGAAGTATGTACTGGTTAGCTTAAGAAGAATTTGTTTCAATCAATATTCAATTTATTCTTTATGGAAAAAGACAATAAAATGCTGCCCCAAACAAACCTAAAAGCCAGCAGGTACATTTCCAGCACCAATTCTGGTCTAAGATTCCTAACTGCAGTCATGTTTTCCTATGAGAAGGCTGAGATGAAGCCAAACAGGCAATGAGAAGGCTGAGGACAAAGCTAGTGCTGCTGCTATCATATAAGATCCAGAACCTGTACCTCTGTCACTGTTTTTTATGGTAAGTGTTGTACCAAACAGCTATTTCTGCAATGAAAATCTATTTTGCTTAAAATCTTCCAAATAAATTGTTCTGACACTGTGGCAATTTAAAAAAAAAATTAATTCCAGGAAGATAAGGTTCAGCTTCATTTAGAAGACCAAGCACTTCTTCAGAGAGAGAAAAACACCCAGGACAAATGTGATACCATTCTAATTTTACAAAACTATGTGTTTTGGCTTGGTAGTTCTGCTTTAATAATGCTTTGTAGCAGTACTAACTCCAGATTGCTACACAAGTTATTTTTCCCTTTTACTTCAGATTTCAGCTGGGTAGGGGAATTAAAAAAAAACAAACCAAACCAAACCAAACCAAACCAAACCAAACCAAATCATCCTTTCTTGAAATGAGCTACAATTACAAAAAAGCCCTATTTTTAGCTTACTACTTTATAAAGAACAAGTGTAACAAAATATCCCACTTGTAGGAGTTAAAAAGGGTAGCTGTGAATGTGTTTTGAATTTGGCTACAAATGTAATACAGCAATTACATCTCACCAGAAGGAAAAAAAATAAAGAAATAAATAATTTTAAAATTGCGTTGTGCCTGGTGTTCTGATAACCACTACTGCCACACTTATGGTGTGAAACATACCTGTCCACATGTCCTGATCCCTCAACTCTTGTAATAGGAACAAATTCCATGCTTCTGTACTTCAGAGGGAGATCCTTACAGCACAGATAACAGACCTAACATTTAATTTCATACTCTTTTCCTGAGTTTCCACTCACACTTCGAGAAAACTACTTGATATCTTATCCTTATTTTTTGGCTTGGCCTTCTTTTTCTGAATTGACACCTCTGTTTTTCCCACCAGATATACAGGACAGGTCACCTGGTGTTTCAAATGACAACAAATAATTCTTGCTGGTGTCGAGGGCAACCAGCAAGGATCCAGGATAAAACTTTTCGAAGTTGTACAATGTTAAGTTAGAGGCTGCTCCGCCCCCACTTCAGTAGCCCCCTGTGTCACCATCATATTTTCTGAAAAATCCTCTTTGCCCAGGATTCTTCTCCTGGGAAGCTGAGAGGCTTCAGAGAAAAAGGAAAACAATATTATCTCATTTGCTTCTCCTGTGTTTTGCTGCTTTGGAATGTGGTTTGAAGATTGTTTATCCAACAGGTGGTTGTTTGATTGGTTTCTTGTGAATTGCTTTAACTTAATGACCAATCATGGTCAGGCTGTGTCGGACTCTGGAGAGAGAGTCCCGAGATTCATTATCATTTTTTGTAGCCTTCTGTAAGTATTCTTTCTCTATTCTTTAGTATAGTTTTAGTATAGTATTCTTTAATATAATATAATATCATAAAATACTAAATTAGTCTTCTAAGAACATGGAGTCAGATTCATTCCTTCCTGCCATGGGGGTCCCCAGAAAATACCACAACCCTGCTTCCTGTGTGGGAAAAGCTAAATATAGCATTTATTGGAAAGGAGAATGGAAACCTAGGATTTTGTATGCAGATTTTTTATCCTAAAAATCCTAAATTTAGGGTTTTTTGCTATCATGCCATCTTACAGCTGTGGGAGCTGTTTCATCAGTAAGATGTTAGGGTGGCAGAGACTGAGATGACACGAGCACTTCAAAGAGCAGGTGCTGTGAAACCATGAACCATCAGTTAGTCAAGAAGTAGCAATGTCAACAGGCTAGCATCCTGATGTTAGGCACTCTAATTAAGGCATGCAGGGCAGATTCAGTTGAGGGTACCTTTGCTGCAGCTCAGCATCCCCAAATACAACAGAGAGAAAGCAGTGGAGAGTTTCCTCCCCACCAGAAGGTAACTTCTCATCCTTCAATGCCCTCCATGGGGACCATGCCAGTGAAGTGCTGCGTAGGCAGTGTCACATGGAGTCTTCTGTAGCCCATGAACATTGTGGTAACTTCTGTATCCCTCCAGAACTGCTCAACTTATGGCCTCCAGAACTGCTCAACTGCTCAACTAGGGGCTTCTCAAAAAAGTATCCCTCAATCAAGTGTATGTGAGAGTGATTTAAAGCTAACTGAAATTAATTTCCTAATGAACACGTAGTTCTTTGAGAGCCTAAACACACCACACCTGCTGTTTCACCTAATGAGATGAATTATTAAGGGATTAATGAGTAATCTTCCTACTGCTCATATTTTTAACAACCAGACCTTTTAACTCCCACACTCAGCTGCTTACAACACTATGCTGAGCATGCAGTTTTAGTGATCACTTCTACAATTTAACATCCTACCTGCAAGGACTCAGTTCTGTGCTAAAACCTGTGTTGGTGTTCTCCACACAAGTAAGGATGCCTTATTTTCATGACACCCTTCTCACCTTACAACTGACATTCAACTTTTTGCTGTTCAGCTAAAAATGATTACTTCCTTTTTCCTAAGAACAACTTTTGATTCACAGGCATCATAGAGACATCTTTCCACCTTTGATGCTCTTTATACTCCTCCTTTAACCAATAAATTCTGCTCCCCATAACAATGCATTCAGTCTTCACACACAAGCCCTTTCCTTGTGGGTAGGCTTTGTTTAACACATTCTCCTTTCTCCTATAGTACATTTCAGATCTATTCCCTTTGCTCTTTCCTTGGATATACAGGAGCCTCAACACCTCCCGTCTTGCTAGCTCTGTGCCTGCAGCTCAGCACCTCAACAAGTCCCAGTTTTCTGTAACAGAAGTAAGATTTTAGCTAATACTACCAGTATATTTTCCAGAGCTACAGTCCATGCCCATCTTACAGCAACACCCAGATATCTTGGCACGCTTCAAGTTTGAGAAGTGTTTCTTTTCTTCTACCTCTAATTGAAAACGAGTTATCTAAAATACAGTTTGTCCTTCTTAACCTTTGTTATCTTCATCCCTCATGAAATGTGTCTTCTCATCTGGAAAACTCCTTCTGCTTGAATTCCACTCTGGTTCCACCTGACAGCATCCCTGTGTATTTCCCATCCAAAAAGCCTCCATTCCACTGGCTCAAGAGATCTGGCCTTGAGATACAGCATTTGAGCTCTGATGGCCATGTACAACTGTTCATGCCAGAATAATTGCAGTCTGAGCTGATGATTATATTCCAACCCATAAATATTTGTTATTAACAGGCAGAAGGCTGTAACAGAACTCTTCCACATGGTAAAATAATTGAAAAAAAGATTTTTATCTCTGCAGTACTCTAGGAGTATACAAGTTTTAAGATCTGCTTTGAAACACTCTTTAGTTTCAATTATTGTTAACTGCAAAACATGAAGGTCATAGCATGGATTATATATATCTTCAAAATGTTTATTAAAGTAACATTGATCACTAACTTAATTAGTCATAGGTGCAGCTATTTTTCTCCTGAATATTTCCTTCTCTCCACACATTTTCAGATTCAGAGCCATTTTTCCCAGTATTCCTCTGTATTATTTCTATATTCATTAATAACAATGAAAATACATAAAGAACAAATATTTTCAACTTTTCTAGGAATTTTCCATAATGGCATCCACCAATCTGTGCACCAAACAAGTAAAAAAAAATAAAAGTAGGACTCAGTCTGATTAAAATTACTTTTTGAAGCAAATTTTAAGAACCAACATCTATGTTGCTGATACCTGCCTTCAGGTAATATTTGAAACTCTGCTGAAAATCAAATATGTAAATCAGTGTTCTCAACAAACTTCTATGGTGCTCTACAGAATTTTCCAAGCTGAGAGTTTCTACTGCTGCTACAGCAAAACCCACAGACATTTAGAAAAAAACAACTTTGAAAAATAAGGTACTGCAAAAATACAACTCTAAAAGCAGTATATATAAATTAGAAGAAAACTTTCCAACACAGTTAATCCCCTATAGACTGTTGAAGACATTCTAACAAGCATGTAGGAAAAGAACAATAAAGTAAGAAAAACAACTAACAGAACATTAAGAAATCCACTTTTTATACCTTGGCTTAACTGTTCCCCAAAGAGGGGAAGGGCTGTGCTGCCATCTTATGAAGGAAAGAAAGGAGAAGACTTGTATTCTGAGGTTTCAACATCCAGTTAGGAATTTAGCAACCTAAAAACTTTATGTCCATATATAGACAAGCATGAACTTTGTTGTCTTTTGCTTTTCAGGTCTCTTTTAAACATGGGTGTGATTTTTTAGATGATTTAGATCTCAAGTGTCTTGGAAAGCCTGACTTACTATTAAGAAGTTTTACCCAAATTATGTATTTTTAAGATGCCATAGTAATGAATGGAGAAATTACGTTCGGAGACACAAAAAGAGCAAGAATAAAGAGCAATTGCTTTGTTTCCATGTACCCTCACATTTATGCTCCAATGAAGCTGCAGAGAAGCTCAGTAACACACAGAGAAGGCAGTACAATATAACAAAGCATCTGCAGATAACTCCATCTCAGTTTTCTGCTCTTTGGTTTTATAAGGAGTCACAAAAATACTTTACACTTCATTATTTCTATAGCACCTATGAGCAAAGTGTACTCTGTTTTTTTATGTCAGCCAACCAACCATTAAACTACCAGAAGTTAAACCTTTTAATATCTTACATTCAGTTCTGCAGGCTCCATATATAAAGCAAGGGTGTGGGAGAACAAACCCTGCAATTATTAGCCAGAAGGAACAAGGCATACTTCTGTCTGCCAGCCTCTAACTCTTGCATCACTTGCAATGCTATTATACATCACTAATGCTAGTTTTTTTGTATATAAAATGTTAAAAACATGGCTGAAGCTATCTAATGCTTTATAAGGAATAAACACTTTCCTTCAGTAAGCATGACAAGATAATGAACTATAACCACTTGTACACAAAAACAGTAAAAATAAACGAATCACTGAGCAGTTTTAAGTTATGGATGCACCAGAGCAGAGAAAATAAACCATGAACAATTTCTGCTAAACCCAAGCTGATCTGGAAAAGAAAGCCAAAAAGTTGGAAAAAGTTTTCCATCTCTCACCTACAACCAAAAAGAAACTCTCTTCACAGCACCCTGAGATCCTACTGGATATCCAGGTCAAAGGGACAAGAAAGAGTGTAAAATACAACAGTGTGTATAGTGTGTATATGTGTGTTTGTGTGTATTATCTTAGATTTACTATCAGAATTAATTGTCCTGTGCAACAAACCAGGGCTTTATGAAGACATTACTTTGGACAGCACTCAAGGATACATACAAGAGCCATGCTTTGTATCTTTGATCACTAATAAGATCATAATTTTTATTCCCACTCTGATTATTGGTATAAATGGACTCCTTTTTCACTGTAGCTTATATTGTAAACATTTGTTTTTTAAGTCTTTTTTGGTACAAAAAAACATCTTAGCAATAAATCAAAACAACATTACCTCCAAAAAGGAGGTAGTTTGAGGCTCTTGGGTGCAGATAAGAAAAGCAAAGGAAGTTAATGCATTTAAGATAACTTGCTCTCCTTTATTTATTCATGCCTATTGGTTCTCAATATTTTCCTTCTCCTTATTATATATAGCTTCTGGAATTAAAATTATAAGAAAAGAACATTCTGCCTGAGGGATTGCAAGAGAAATGTGAGAACAAAAAGAAACAATGAATCTGTCAAGCTCAGATAAAAAGAATACTCAAAGAATTATGGGTGGTAGCTGGATATTGCACAGCAAATTTAAATGGGATGGTATTTCCTTGATAATAAGAAGTATCTGTAGTCATGTCAAATTGATGTGTTAACACAAATTATCATCTCTCACACTGCCTTTTTGACTGTCTTTACTCCAATCTTTAGAACAATCTTTCTTACAATTGAGCACTTTATAGCTCAAGTATGTAGAAAACATTAACAAATCCATAAATCTTTATAAGAGACTCAAAAAACTGCCATCAAAAAAGCATTATTTGCTTTTGATAATGAAAGGCAACAAAAAAGAAAATAGAACATGGCAAAAACTTATATGCAGAAAGGTTCAGGCTCTATGAGGACTCAGTATACCAGATGAAAAATGTTTAAATATTAACATTAAACCTGAGAAGTAAACATAAAATACAGATCTATGATATGTAAAGAAGAAGATATCAAGGTTATAACACAGCTTTTGGTTAGACCACTGTGATCAGCATTAGTACCTTTAATATAAACAACACTGAATCATCTCCAACCACATCTTTGTGGAAATGGATGCTGAAATACAAGACTGTAACCTTTGTATACATTCCTAGCTTAAATGGTTAGTGAACTATAAGTTGTATTTTCCCACTTCATTTGGCTCTTAAATATGTAAATACTGAAGTTATATACAACTGCCTTGCAGATATTGACATAATACTGATTGAAAATTTATAAATTGTGAATTTATTAGATGTAAGTTTTTTAGTTCAATGCTTAATTTATTATTTTAACTACATATTCAATATTACTTAATATTTTAAATCAATATTTAAAGAGGGTGTTGTTTTTCAGTTTTTAAATTTTGCTTTATTAAGCCAAATATAAAAGAACACACAGACCCAGAAAATTTAAGACAGTGAAGGGACTTGGCTTCTAAACATGGTAAACTAAATACTCATACTGACAGACTGATAAGTTATAAATCTTAAACTAAGATAAATCAGGAAGAATTCTTATAGTTTCAATTTTATACAACACCTGTCTGCTTTGCAACCAGAGCTTCTGAACCTGAATGCAGTGACCACTGTCATTTACAAGAAATCATTTTATCTGACTCGACAACAAATTTTGATAATACAAATGAATTGGTTAAAAGAATTTTGTAAGCAATGAAACAAGAGCATAAATCTTGAGGAGTGGCAAAATTCTATCTAAGGACTAAGTTCATAATTACAAGGATTATTAAGGTTACTAAGAAGGAATGGAATAAAGAGAACTTCATCCCTCTGTAAGGAATGTACTCTTGCCTTTGTAAGGAAGGGTCTCAAAGCACAACACACATGGCACAAGCTTTCATTAAACCTGGAGTGCTATGTCTTTGTCAGCACAGGATTCTAATACCAGAAGAAGCCTTCAAAGCAGGACCTAGCACCACCTCTGCTTTGAAGACAGGGAACTAAGGTGTAAGTTTTCTTCATTATTTTCTTAAGAAATCATTGGCAAACTCAGACAGAACATGTTATCTTGCATCATATCTAGGACTTTGAATAAGAGATTGCTCCTTCTCCCACAGGAAAGGGAGGCAAAAGAGTTTGATGCCATGAATCTCTGATTTTCCTGTTTACCACGTCAGCATATTACATGTAAAGGAAAAGCCATCCACCTCCATGAAACAATGAAGAAACTTCCTCAATGTATTATGGCTGAAAGAGGGTGCAACACACCATATAACACTTCTACTTGCAGCATTTTATGCAGCAGGTCTTTTTTTCATTATTTTTCTTTTATATTCATAGAACAGTATCTGCACTTTGTTGATCAGCACCTGAACTGGTCTTTCAAAAGTATCTTAAAATGTTAACTAGAACTTGCCTTGGTTTCTGGTGGGATTGAGTTAACTTTCTTCCTGGAGACTGGTACAGTGCTGTGTTTTGGATTTAGTATGAGAATGATGTTGTAAAAACACTGGTGTTTTCAGTTGTTGCTAAGGAGTGTTTATACTAAGGCAAGGACTTTTCAGCTTCTCATGCTCTGACAGCAAGAGAGCTGCAGAGGCAGAGGCTCATAGAAGACACAGCCAGGACACTGGGCCAAAGGGACATTCCCTACCACATGGTGTCCTGCTCAGTACATAAACCAAGGGGAAAGCTGGCTGGGGACCTGTCTGGGCATCGGTCAGCAGGGGCTGAGCAATCATATTGTGCATCACTTCTGCATATTCTGTTTCTTTCATCAATATTATTGTTTTCTTCCTTTTCTGGCCCATTAAACTGTCTTTATCTCAACCTTTGAGTTTTCCTACATCAGCTTCTCTGATTCTCTCCCTCATCCTGCTCTGGCATGGAGTGGGCTGCGTGGTGTTTGGTTTCTGTCTGGGGTTATACCAGGACAGAACTACACAACATACAGAGGGTTAACTAAGCTCAAGAACCATAGAAGAACTTGGCAAACCTTTGCAGTTTTATATAGCCTAGCAATATGAAACCTCTTTCTATTCTTGGCCAGATTACCTTCACACACCCTCTTAAAAAAGTTTATAGAGAGAGAACACGAACTGTAGTACCTCCAAGGGGTGTTCTCAAGGCTAATTTTAGGCAGTGGAAACCAGCCTCTTTCTAGACTTTCTCTTAAGTCTGTAGAAAGACTGTGGCTCCATAGAAGATGGTCAGAAATGGATATTTAAAGTGCATTTGTAATTATAAACATGAAAAAAATAAAGGAAAGAGCAAAAGTCCTGTTGAAACCAGTCACACACCTGCAACTGTATCTGCCTGCTAACCACTCATTTTTAGCTTCATCCAGAGAAGTGCTCCTGCTCCTCCCAGTCTGCCCACACTCCAAACAACAAGTATTACGAGCTCTCTTCCCCAGTCTTAATCTAAACCAGTGTGTGAGTCCAGCCCCACTGACACTGCACCATGGTAAAGACTGAGAACTGATGTTATCTTGCAGGACAAAAAGGAAGATAACCACTCTCCACTAACCACTCTGGTCAGGAAGATCAGCCTACCACCCCAATATTTCTCTTTCAACTCCCTCCTACACATCTTGTCTTCTTTCTTCTCCTGTATTTCATGATTCACATCCCTAGGCTTAAGATGCAAATTGTGAATGGAAATATTTTTACATCTTCTTTGATGAATCTCCGTACATAATTTACAAAGCCTTACATAAATTCTCTTAGACCAACACAAATCTTCTCCCTTACTCATGTATCACCATCATGGTTTAATAGGCCACGGAAGATCTTGATCTTCTGCAATTAAATTCAGGGTTAAAGGACTCCACAACCATAATCTACTAATGTTTGAGGCTAAAGTAATACAGCAAAGGTCCATTAAAAATAAAAAAAAAATTCTGTAGGACCTGTAAGAATAACAGCACATACCTGAGCAGGAAGAGGAGTGCCACCCACTACAGAACTATTTATTTGATCATCCAGAGTCACTTACTTTGTAATTCTGTAATCCAGGGCTAAAAGCATTCATCAAAAGTATCTTGCTGGCAACAGCCATATCACGTCCAGTATCATGTGGGAACATGTTACAATGACTTATTGCTCAAATCCAAAATACCTCAAACTTTTCAGACTAAAAGTGAGCTATGGAAGTGGTCTTATTTGCTTAAAGCATGAAAAGCATAACACTGAAGTAAGTTGACATTACCCTCATTTCCATAAACCACTGCAGCTACTGACTGACATTTTGCAAGTTAAGCAAGAGAGGAGTCAAATTCATACTGGCATTTCTACTGTCAGGCAAAAAAGTGTTAAGCGTGCATAAACCTGCAGTCCATCTATGCTTGTCACCGTACCTCTGAGAAGCAAGTGCATAATGTAACTTTCTCCTCCTATCCCTTTGCATTGCACATAGAGAAGGCATGATGCTCTGTATCTTCTCAAATCGTGTTTTATATTCAAGAGTGAGCCTTTGCTATTTCAGAACAGTGCCCACTAGAATAGGCTGTTTGATGGAAACCATCAGGCTACAAATCTCCCTTAAAACAGTTGCCATGTGTTCAGGCAGCAGCTACACTTGTGTTATTAAACAAAAAAAAATCTGAACTTTTTTGGCAGAGATATTCAGCAGCCTAAAATATGCATTATTGCACCTCCTAACCGGATGGTGACCAAAAATAAACTTCTTGATGAATTCTTCATCCTAGAAAGTTTACTCTTGAAGGAGGATATATTTTGCTACAAACACAAGATTCCTCCAAACAACAAATGCATAAAAGAAAGCAATAACAGAATAAGATGGCTTATATTGCTTTTGTAAAGCTTTAAAATGTTTGATTAGAACTGCTTTGGAGATTATTTAATCTGTGACAGAATGCTATCTTTTTCTAACTTTCAGGAATTGAATTATAATTGAATGTGACCTCTATCTAACAGTTCCAACAAAAGACAGTACAGTTTCTATCAGAAAATATAAATTATTAGAATTAAAATAAAAGCCTCACAGGTTTAATAAAGGATGGAAAAAACTTGATTTCTACATCAAACTCTCCAACTCATGCTTCAAGAAACTGCATAGGCAGAATTTGCTCACAAGATTCTGAGGATGTTTCATCTCAAATCAAGACTTAATCAATTGATGTTGCAAGGTCTCTTTATGAGAAATCATTCTTTAAAGGACAGACTGCAAAATATTTGCTAATAGTCTATGAAGTACTGTAGCTAATTAAAGAAAGTACATTTGTCAAATAAATTAAGTGATACATTATCATTTGCTTTCTCAGTAATCTATAATGCATCTCCAATATATCAGCATGAGTTAAAGGGGCCTTTGTTACAGCTAGTAAAAACCTCAATTACTCTTCTAAAGAAAAATCTGACATTCTATTTTTTATCCATTCTTAACAGGACTCTATACTTAAGCTATATATCATATAGATCTTTGAATCAAAAAGTTCCTTCAAAAGCAAAGTCAGATATTAAACATTTTTTATTTTATTAATTTTTTCTCTGAAATAAAAAAGAGATAGCTTTATTTTTTATTTGTATTTAGTTTCTACTTTGATAAAATATTTTCCACTGAAAATCATTCTGAAGGTTTTCAAATTAACTCAGCTTTAAGCTATTTCATCATTTTTCTTCTAGGGTAAAAACCCCAAACATATCCTTACAAAATTATTTAAAATGTCTTTACTATTTCGTTTTTCTTTTTTTTTTCAACCATAAAGTCTTTCCAGGAAATTAGGTGATTTTTTTAAAGAAAGGAAATGTAGGTGATTGCATCTATTTAGTGTTTATGTAATTTCTCCTAGAGCCTTTCTTTGGACCACCCAGCTTGTGGGGCTTTTTAAAAGTCATTAGAGCTAAATTGCTTGAAATTAGTAAAGTTATTTTTCCCATTCATGCATCTGTCTAGGCTGAGAAAAATCATTCAACAGTGAGCACTTGACAGCACAGCCACTTTCCCCATTAATTGTCAACTAAGACAAGAAAATGGAATTTTTGTCTGCTGAAGTTTAGGCAGTGGTTTCATGGGTAGAACAGCCTCAGCTGCTGTCAGCTGCTCAGTTTCTCTAAGCTGCGGAAGTGCACTGGCATACCTATACCTGCTGATGACAGACAGCTCTTCTGGGACAGAATGGCAGCAGGTTAGCTCCTCTAAGCAATCCACAGGGCAATGGCCATGGCTTCACAAACACTGCCTAATTGTTATTCTGCTCCCAAAGGTGTTGCAGCTGATTGATACGCTCAAATTTCATTCTAGATAGTGAGAAAAAACCCCAAGCTATCACACAATTCTATTTGCTATCCTTACCCAGCAAACGTTTTGCCCAACTCAAACTGTCAGGTCCATTTCTAATCACTGTAAAAGTAACATTAAGTAAAGGTGGCATTTGGAACACTTGATGCTTTATACAAAAAAAGCAAAAATATTCGCTTATTCTTCACTTCCTCTCAATCTTAGGCACTAAGAGATGCATGTTTTGTCAAATGTATGGAGAAAATATACATTTAATAAAAAACTAATAATTTTAGTCATGTTACTGACCTAACTGGCATTGTTACTCATTTTAAAAAAATGCTAAACTTTGTGTTATGAAGAAAGTCCTTAATACCTAAACCTCTCTCCCCTCAAACATGTATCAGATCTCTGATGTGCTCTAATCAAAATTTCTCTTCTTGAAAGACAGTTTATTTACAAATGTGTGAAGTCAATCGCAGAACATTCATAAGTACAGTTAAATAGATATCTCTTTCCCTCTTACAAAAAAAAAAACATGGGAAAACAACATTCTTCAATTTACTGTCAACACTTTGATAGGTACAAAGCTGAAGTGATATAATCAATAATTTCTGATTAGTTTTTGATAAAGAGAAGCACAGAAAAGTGCCAAAAACATAAAAAAAAAGTAGCCAGGATGTTCTGCTGAGCCATTTGTCCATTAGTCACTTTTAAATTTTATGGTCAGTAAATACCATTCTTACAGACAGAAAGTGGAAAACTTTTTTTAGTGATTCAATGATAACACACTCTGGAAAATATTTCCATATAATTGAAGAGCTTCATGGGAAAAAATGCTTCCAGTAGTATCCACTATTCAAGCTGGATTTCTCATCAGAGGAATCTCAGAGGAAAGGCATCAGTTAAGACAACACTGTACAAACTGATGGAAGAAGGAATGATTCAGGGCTACTGAACACACCTCCAATCTAGAAGGCCTCTAAATTATAAAACACAAAAGGCAAAGAAAATTCTCTAAATTACAATTATAAACTTTTCTAGTTTATAGTCTACTCCAAACACTGTTTGCAGAGACAATATAAACTGGAGAGACCTTTGAACCTGACCTGATTTATTGCTTCTTTTTGTCTGCCACAGAAAATTGGATTCCTAAGCCTCTGTTTGAGCTACCTGAAGGTAGAAGTGACCTGATATGTCCTACGTGACAGAGGGTGATCACCTTGCTACCATACTTGCTTGGCTCAAGTAGCATTTCTCTTGGAAACTCACAACATTCAGGTCCCTATCGGTCTGAATGCCTCCCTTCATTGGTATTCATGGCAGTCTAAGGCTAAGTCATTACATCCTATAAACATTCCTCAATTTCAAAAAGTATTTATGATCCACTTGATTACATTGTCCTCCTATTCAGAAAAGAAGACTCAGAGCAGTGTGATATGGGCTTTTTTCTTGGACTCAACTTGTTGAATGTCAGGCAACCAAAACTATTTTAGATCCTCTTCAGGCTCTGCCTTCCCTCTTCTCCACCATCCCTCGTTTCCCACCTCACAGCATTACACCATCACAAGGTCTCCACATACAAATGTTTACTGTCACTTTGGATGTTTAGACATAAGATTAGACCTCACTCCCCCACAACAAATATTTTGCTTTATTAGTGGAAAACACTCCTAGATAGGTACAGTTTCAAGTGAACATTTTTGATGATACAGTATTTGGCATTGCATCAAATGCAAACATAATTATTTGCTCAGTTTTATGGCTATTTATTGAAAAACAAAATGTGACTGTCTGTAGCAATAGAACTACCTGAAACATTACCTTTATGCCACAAACACTGTTATGCAAGTGCAATATCACATCAGAGACAAAGACTATTTAGAAAAAAAGAAAGCAGGAACAGACACTTGGGCACTTTCAATCGGTCAAACTTCAGTATTCCCCACACAACCAAAAGATCTTCATTAATTCTACTGATTCTCTGAAGCACGGACCTTTTTGGCTAAGGATTATCTTAACATGAGGAAGATAGTTTTAAATTGCACTATAAAAGGAGATGCTATTCCTACAAATCCAGCCATTTAAAACTTCTACACGCTGCAGCCATGTTAGCTGCTTCCAGATATTTGGAGGGCAAGAAAAGAAGTATCGGTGAGAACCAGAGTTCTGGAAAAACCTGAAATGTCAGAAGTTTTTTCAAGGCAAAAGCACACTTGTGGCCAGGGTACTCATAATGAATGGCTGATTGTGTGATGACAGCCTTCTTTAGATGGTGTCACCAGAGAACAATTTTATGATAGAGAGTTTAACTAATGATTGATATGTGAGAAACAACATACTTAAAGGACAAAAATATTTTAGTAATAGGAACTGCCAAGCAGTAGTCTGAGAAAAGTAAAACATAATCATGAAAAATATAAACATGTACAACAAATACGTAATAATAAAAAGTAACTTTAGCACATTTCTTGTAACAGAAGTCATAACAGAAGTTAGAATTAAACATCTATGGCATGCTCTCCTTTCCTATCATCAAGGTTCCAGAAACCATTTGCTTTACTCTGCCATTTTTTATCAGTTGCTCTTGCTTTTCTATGGCTTACCTCAGGGGATACACAGTAACAAAGCACATTTGTTAGTGAATGTGTCAGCTTCAAGAAACACACTGAACAGAATGAACAAATAGTTTTGATCATTTATGTGGTCTTTGGCCCTTATGGAGAGACAAAACCAAAAAGATGTTGTTCTACCAGCTCTAGAGCTAGACATTCTGGCAGCCCTCTGATCCAGATAAAATACATGGTCCTCAGCTGCAAATAAAAACTGAAAGGACAGCAAAGTTTTGCAAATAAACATCTGCCCTCCCCCAAGTAATTAATATGATTGCTTAAGTGGATACTAGTCCACATGGATTAGATCATTTCAAATACCAAGATTAACTTCTAACTTTCCAGAAAATCAGTTATTAATTTGTGTGTGCATTGATCATCACTGACTAAACTTTGCTTAAACTGCTTCCCAACTGTCATTCAACTGTATTTTATTTACAGAGTATTAATACAAGCTGTCCAATATGCACATTTTATTAGCTGGAGAGTCAAGGCTGAGTCTTCTTTCCAAGAATACCTTGAACCCGCCTGTCAGTCACAGCATCTGGCAGCTTTATCTGCATAATATTTATATGTACATCAGTCCTAAACCTGATGCCAATAGAGTTTTGTTATATTGCATGATCAATCATAACTCAAGTGGTAGCACACCTCAGCTATTTGCAGATTAATTCCACCAGAAAGAAATTTCTGCTTAAAGGTCAAATAAATCATGAAGTATTTATACCTCACTGCAAATACCTCAGCCTACATAAGCCCAGTCTCACCCGCCTGTTCATCTTCAAAAAAGGCACACTGAAGTGGAAAGATTGCAACAGAAAAGAAGTAGGGTGAAATTAATTTTGCCAACTGTAAGAGGATAAAGCAAATTAAAAAAAAAATCCTCAAAGTCCATATTATTTGTTGTATTTCACATATACTTTGTGCTGGCCCCCATCCCATGAAAGTAATTTGAAATCCAGGAGCAAAGCCAGGGGTTTTTCTGAGACGTTTTTCATTGTCTTCTACCTGCTATCAGACTGCAGTAGAAAATCCTGAACATAAAATTGCACAGAGGAAGAAGAAAACTCATCAAATACACACTGAAAAAAAATTAGTGTGGTTTTTTTTACAATTTGTTGCTTCACTGGATATAATTTAATCGGGGGCCAGTCAGCCAACTCTCACTCTAGTGATTCTGATCCTACAAGGATCTTTAGTGATTAGGAGTCTATTCATATCCAATGGACTTTATTATTGCATTAATAATTCAGCAACTCCCACAGCAAAAGAGTAAAAAAGATAAAAACACATCCAAATAAATTCTCATCCCTGTACCAGCCTGCCTGAGCTGCTTCTTTCCTTCCCATCACAGAACATGACAGATTTGGTTCTTCACCAGTGTCAGAATATACATATTTGATGACCTCTTTGAGGACTGCTGGTAGGTAGAAAAGGTTAGAGAACTTGAGAACCTTATATTCCCACAGAAATTTCATCTTCTAAGGAAAACAAATATCTGTCACCTCTATTAACAACTATCCTGTAGAGCTACTTGGCTTTAGCATTTCCAAATAGTTTATAAATCAAGCTGAAGTTCATGAGAAGCCTTGATTCATTGGCCCAACACCAAGAACAGAAGTGCTTTCTGGAAAGTGCTCCATAATTCTTGACTGCAAGTACAGAATTATCTTAAAGGAATGACATTTAATGAATTATATGCATAATGTTTAAAGTAACAGGCTGCATTTTGCACACAATTCAAATACCATGACCTGTGTTAACAGATGGTTCCCTGTTAGTTCTCAGTAGTGGACAAGGCATACTGTGCATTAATGACCATTTAATGAGAGCAAGAAAGAGACAGAAACAAAGAAAAAGAAATTAATGCATCTATGTATTTTCCTAATTTGTATTGCTAGAATTCAAAACTCATTTTGAATGAAAATTCATTCAAAAACTCTAACGTGAAATATAATGTAGTTGTTTTTTTTAATGAAATAACACTATTGCAACAGATTCCACTGCATTATTTGGACACTAAGTGTTCTTCCAGAAATAAAAAAATTATTTTGCACGGACGAGTGGACCAGAAAGTGAAATTCTGTTTACCCAGTTCTATTAAGCTTTTGCTAATTAAAGATCCTTCTCCTCTGCCATTGTTGTAAGGCCAAAGTCAAAGTAACCTCTCATGACATGCACCTCTGAACAACAGAAACATTATGGGGATATGGCAACAATTCTGGAACAACTGTTTTCCATTCTTGCCAGGAAGAATCAGCTCTTTTAAAAAAATTAAGCAAGAATATAAAATATAATCAAAACTGTCTCTACAAACAACATTTGCTATACTTATTACTTCCTGTTGGACATATTTTCTTTTTTTAACAGAGCTATTTTGTGGATGAATGGCAAAGCATCAGGCACTGATATTTTCCTGTTTAACACAACAGAATGTTTCCAGCTGCAGCTAGCAGAACTCACGCACCACATCTCCCTAGCTGACCATAACCAAAACCAAACACCTCCAAACCCTCATTTCTCCTGCATATAATTTACTTAGAGGCAATATGCCCACACTCAGGGCCCAACAACACGACTCTAAACAACCCCAAGTTCACTCAAGCTGATCCTAAGTGCATGCTTGTATTAGGCCTAGATTATAACACATCTGTCACAGAAAGTATTGTAAACCTTTAACAGCTTCTTCCTCCATCTATGCCCTTACACATGTACACAAAGCTGCACAAGTTCTTCTATTGTTGGACTATAATTAGTACTGAAATTACCTGCTCCATTCCAATCACATTAAATATAAAATCAGTTAACACCTTGTCTTTCACCTGGCATGCCCGCACAGTGAAATTTAATATTGGTTCTGATTATTCTTAACCTTAGACTGCTGATCTTCAGTTACTTTCCTGCGTCTCTTTGACATGCAGAAGACATCCCCTGATGTGAATGTCCAAATTTGTGGCTTTTAGGCCATCATCTGTTATGTTCTAAGGCAAGGAATTTCTTCTCTAAGAGACAAGTTTTGCCTCACTATCACTGTTACTTAAGAAAATCAATTTTCCAAAGCCAATGACTTTCTTAAGAGCTCCTCCCCTCCTTCCCCCTTCATTGTCTACTTGGCTCATAGGAGTTTTTGTCCATGGGAAATGAACTCCTTGCAACCGTTGACTCAACACTGTATCCCATCCCTGCCATTCCAGGACCTTCTGTGCTCCAGCATCCCTGAACAACAAAAATACCCCAGCCAACCAACAAACCAGTGAAAAAACTCAACCAAACAAAAAGGAATCATTGCTCATTTAGAAAATCTGACATTGACCAGTCTTATTTGTTTGTTTGTTTTTAATTAGAATATTATGGAACTGTAAACATGAAAATTATTATTACCATTGTCCAGAAAAAAATAAGTCTATAATTCCCCAAATATTTTGATAACTCATGTCATTTTCCCTTGTTGATGGTGCCAAGAGACAAAATCTGTGCCTACTTAGCCTGATTTTGCTAGGGCTATGTGCTGTGAATTCCTGGCAGGATTGTGTGATAGAAAGCTGAGTGATCAATATAAACAAAACCATTTGAAACAACAAAGTTGTGAGGACAAATTCCACTTCTAGCACACAGGTTTAATAGAGGTCAGCGATAATCTTGAATGTTGTTACCATGAGGAGATTCTCAAGTGATAAAGAAACATTTGTTTTTTGGTGATTTGAGTGGGACTGGGGGGAGTGAGAGCTCCTAAAGAACTACTGTAGGCAATAATATTTCCTAGGTTGCACTTGCTGCCAAGCATGGCTTTCCAGACTTTCCAGTATAGGGTGCTGCTGCTGCACCTCTTCACTAAACCAAGATTAAACCAAACAAAATCCAAAGCCAATGGATGTGTGTGATATTCTATTCCCTATCACTTTACATCAAGTGAGGCTCATACACGCCTGGGAACGGTTTCATCTATATACAGGGCAATGCTTAAAATACAGCATATTTTTCAGTTTTCCTGAGTAATGAATATTTACTGTTTTATAAAAAGCAGAATCTTCAGGCTGATTTGATTATTGACCCTGACTTTCAACAGAAATGAGCAAATTTGGGAGTTTTGGAAAGGGCTTGCCTGTTTGTTTATTTTAGGTTTTGTTGTTTTTTAAACATTTGATAGCACCCAGCTAGCCCTCCCTTCTTTGTAGCTGGAGACAGCAACATTCCCTCCCACACATATAGCCACAAGGCTCAAGGTTGAAGGAGCTGAGAAGAAAAACACTGTATGCTGGTGTGCCATGCCTCTTCCCAGTTTCAAACTGACAGATAGGAAATGTCTTGCACAGGAATACTGTAGAATGTAGAAGCATTCTTTTTCTTTGAATATGCTATTAATATAAATTAAAAAATACAAGAAGTGAGACACTTGTCTGAAGAAGCAGGGACCCAAACTTAAAAGTTCAGCCAATATTCATGCTGCTGTGAAATAACAATTACTTTTAAAAATAAAAAGAACAAAAAATAAAACAGTTTTTTTCATATTGAAAAAAAAGACATTAAAGGCACTTCTCTTCCTTGAACCTTTTGCTCCTTGACACAAATCATGTTTTTTTCTTGCTAAATCATACACATCATCTGTCAGACATTAACCCCTTGTACACTAAAATGGCTCCCTTTACTTGAAACCTCTCAGCCTTCTAATCTTTAAATGCTTGTTTCACAAATTGCAAGATGACCCAGAAATATCCCAAATTAATACCAATAACCTGTTTACAGTAAGACCAAATGAGTAAAATGAAAAAGAAAGAAACAAAGGCTCTAGAGTGTGGAATACCAAAAATTTCTTCCATATAAACTCATCTCCACGTACCCCAGTAGCTGACTGTGGTTAGGAGATAGGTTTCCATCTAAAATATTTCTCCTACCAGGAGTCTCTATTCCCAAAAAAAAAGGGAAAATAAAGGGGATACTTTAAATAAATATATATCTATGCATACCTATATGTATATACTCACCCTTAAAACAAACATTAGAATTTCGAATTTAATTCCAGTAAGAAACCAAAGCTTTTCCTTGGAATTTTGCAGAGACCACATCACATGTTTTAACAGGACTGTTTGCAATCAAGTGACATATCAAAACAGTTCAGCATCAGACACAGAGGTAAGCAGCCTTAAATATACTCCAGCAGCAACCACTTGCTCCTCTGAAAATGTGCACTGCACGTAAGGAAAATGGAACAAGCCAGGAAAAGAAAAACATTCATCATTTCACCATAATTCCTAGATAGTCATATGAGGAGCAGCTGAGGGAGCTGTTTGTTTATCCTGGAGAAAAGGAGGCTCAGGGGAGACCTTGTCACTCTCTACAGCTTCCTGAAAGGAGGGTGTAGCAGACAGGGATCAATCTCTTCTCCCAGGCAGCCAGTGACAGAATTAGAGGACATGGCCACAAGCTGTACCAGGGGAGTTCATGTTGCGCATCAGGAATCATTTCTTCATGGAAAGGGTATTTTAGAATTGGAACTGACTGCCCAGGGAGGCGGTGAAGTCATCTTGGAGGTGTTCAAGAAAGACTGGATGGCACTTAATGCTGTGGTTTAGCTGACAATGTGGTTATTAGTCAAAGGTCAAACTTGATGATTTTATAGGTCTTTCCCAAACTTAATGATTCTGTGATCTCAATTTTTTCTACTGTTACGTCTCAATGATTATTTGCAAGGTGAAAAATACCTCTCCACCCCTCTTGCTCTGTAAGACTGTGTGTTTGTCTTAAATGGTACTGCATCATACAGTCCATGCCCAGAAGAGACAAGACTACAGGGCTTGTACTGCCCAAATGACAAGCTTTTTTAAGGAAAGGAACCGAAGAATTGTCATGAACCAAATGTTACTAAAAGCAGTAACAATGGTAGACAATAACTGAAAACTAACCACTTCACTCAATGACAGCACATTTGTCAGAAAATAAAAAAAAAGTTGGAAAACAAACCAAAGCTCATATATCATGTTAAAAAAAAAAAAGAAAAAGCATAGCTACTTAACAGAAAGAATGACTGCTAAGGACTCTGTAAAATTACATTTCCGAACATCAGGCAGATATTCTGCTCTGAGGGTCTGACTAACTGGAAAACAGCATGAAGAGCACCTGTTACATATTTTATATCCAATTCAAAAGAGCCTTTTGAAAACAGAATTACTGTTACTCAGCCTTTCCAGGAAGGAGGATACCCCAATTCATAAGTGTTTCACTAATCAAGCCAAAAAGCCCTCCAGGGGTAACTACACTTCAGATTTTGAAGTGAATTCGGTTACATGCCCATAGATACAAGAAAGTTACAGAATCCTCTTCTTAAAGTTCTGCTTGAAAACAGGCAAGGAAGAGTATATTCAGGTGTCCTTAGTATAATTAAGGTATGTGCTGCACGTTTCTAGAAGTAGATCTCTGTGGTCTAGGTATGAACAAGGTTGAGTGGGATGTTCAAAGCTTACACACAGTAATACATGAAATGTCATCAGCTACCACTCAAACATGAGATTGAATATATAGCTAAGAGGAGCCCCAAAACCTCATCCCACTTAGTTTGCTTTACACCACCAGAAAGTTGAAGCTGGAATTTCTTCTAAAGCAGAAGGATTTATAAAATTAAATGGGATTTAGCTATAGGAATGATAAAAGTAAAATGAATGAAATGCAAGATGAAAATGACTGAATGAAAAAAATGAATGAAATGGCTGCTGAACAGCAGACTTGGGAAGAATATCCTCAGAAATAGATAAATACAGCCTTAAGTGTTATAAAATATGAAATTTTAACTTTTTTTTTCTTAAAGATTCTGGGGTTTTTAACTGCAGAAGACAGGGTGTGACTCTACAGTCAGTAGCTCAGGAAACATCTTCTCTTCAACTTTTCCTTGTGTTTTTAGACAATTATGGTTTAAGAAAGTATCAGTTTCCACCTGTTTCTTAGTAGCTTTTTTCCTGCAAAGGCAATTGTTCTCTCCTTACAGCTTCCTTCTACTGAAAGCTGGGTGTGAAGAAAGGAAAACTATTCTATGTTATAATAGAGAAATTCCCCTAATAAATTTTTGTAGCATTTCTAGGATTTCAATACCTGTGTAACAGTCCACCAAGCAGCATTTACTGATCCTACTGAATCTCCCTTCTTTTGTGCTTCAGTCCAATAATATTTCAGTCCAATAATGTGGCAGATTAAAAAAATAAAACAAAACAAAGAAACAGTAACATTTCACACACAAAACACAGCATATTCCAATCAGAAGGGTAGAATCTAAGTACACCCAGACTTATTAGAACAGACTCATTAGTGACAGGGCATTGTAAACCTGAAGATTTGTTTGCCATACCAGTGATGTTCCATCAGACTTAGGGAGACTCCTGTAAACTACTCAAGACCTTGACAGCAGATATATTTCATTCTTACTAGAAGAATTAAATTATTCATAATTAATAACCATTGCTGGGCAGCGTTCTTTTCACCTTTATCTACAAACTTCTTTTCTACAAAGTTATTCCTTTAATGTATTTTATGATGATTGTCTAGAAAAACTATGACCTTCATGAAACAGGTGCCTTTGCAATTCATCACATATGAATGGTTTTTTAAGCCACATCAATGTTTCTTCACTTAGACAAAGATTAAATAAAAATCAACCCACAAAAACAACAAAGAGTAAATATTATCATGTGTACACAATTGCTACTTAGAGTTCCAAGATAAGGAAGAAAGGCACTCCATGAACTCAAAATATCTCACCAGATTACTAAAGGACCCAAAAGACCCCCTTGAATCACCAAATCTGGCAAGATGGGGAAAAAAGTCCACCCGTGTATGCCAAGGAATATGGATAATGGATACAACCCAGATGGCTACAACAATAGCAGATTAAATTGTGAAAACTTATGCAAAGAATTGCACGAAAGCTCAAACTTTTTTAAAATGTGATTTTTATCTGAATTTTTGTTTCTTTACAAAAGGAACACCTGTGGCCTGAGAAATAGGTATAAGGTCTTTGTTATGAAGCTTTTCAGGAGGTAGTCGCACAAATTGCAGGAAAGCACACTGACTGCAGAAGGATGCCTGGACAACCACTGAGGCTACAGAACTGATACTCTGCAAAGGGATGGGAAAGCACGAGGAAAAATCTCGTTATCCTTAAGGTGAGGTACAGAACTGCTGAGAAACAGGAGATGCAGACTTTTTCATCCTCGGGAGCCAGAAATCTATGGGAGGGCGGTGCAGCCTTTTAATTAGTGGTAAGACTACACTATTCTAAAGTAGTCCTTCATAATCATGGATTTACTTGTCACACAACACAAAAAAATAATTACACAAACTTTGAGAGAAGGGAAAAAAACAAGACATGGCAAAACCCCAAACAACAAACCCAGCATACAGTTCTAACCTCAAAGATGTTCTCAGATTATTTTGAGGTAATCAGTCACACTAAATCACATCAGTCCACATAAAAAGGAAGAGTTTTAAAGTAAAAAATTAGAACTCCTATCCTAAAACTCCAATTCATGTGTCTAATATTTCAGGATTAAATTGCAAGTGTCCTTTATACCCCACAACCCCCTAATTCAGGTAATTCATGGTACACAACAACTCAAGATCAGCCATGACACCCAGCAGTTTGCTTCATCTGAATAAGATCAACAGCACTGGAAATTTCTAAGCATGTAACAAATAGTGTTTGCTTCTTAATCAATGCCACAATATTTGATGATTGCGCTGCTTAATGCAAGACCGTGTCAAGAACTGTCAAGTAAAGCTGTAGGATCCAGCTGAATTCACATTAAGCTTCATTCATGTATGTGAATTTATATACAATGAATATATTTATATATGGAGAACATGAAGTGCTCCATATATGCCACATTATCAATGTTGTCAATTAAATTTTCATCCAGATGTAGTCTGTACATATTTATGCTCACACTGGACTACTGACAAGTCTGTTCCCAATAACTCCACTGAGCTGAACTGAAGCTACCCAACAGAAGTAAAGATATATTATGCTGTCTTTATACACTCCATGCCCAGAGCCAAACCAAGAAACTCCCCTGTTCTCTCTGTCTGCTAATGTTTCTGCAAAGCCATCAGAGAGGACCACCACCTAGCTAGCAGCTGTTTCTTAGACATCTTTAAATGAAAGATTTTCCCTTTTTTAAGGTATAGGGATGATAAACATGACTAGAAATATTCTGAAGAGTCCAAGCACAGTGGGAGGGAGCAGAAGACATGGCTGTGCTGAGAACTGCATCCAGCTGCTGAGCCTGCAGGTGCATATGGAGTAGATGGACAGGATGAAAAATTAGAGGTGTTCCTGGGCTGGATACATTTGAGTAATGAGGGAAGTTTGTAAAAATAAATCAGAGAAAAACATGCCTGGATAAGATCAGTCTAGAGCAAAATAAGACAAACGGGAATGAAATCACAGTTGAGATCTCAGTGATGTGAACAGGAAGTAGAAATAAGAGACCCAAAAGGAGAGAAAGCAAACTATGAATAAAAACTGGCATTGGATCTAGTGTGAAAAATTATGAATAGCTAGAAAAAGTGGCAATAAGAATGGCAAGTGTGAAAGAAAACAGTCCAACTTTAAAACAGTAGGCCAAACGTTAATAAGGGAATTAAATCTACCATATAATTTTCCAGTTCCCACCCAAAAAATCTACATCTGGGAATAATTCACACCACAGTAACGAGAGCCTGAGAAATAAGCATGAACACTACAAGCCACAAAAGAGTAAAATTCACTATCTTTTCCAGAGATTGTGATTTATAAAGGCTCTGGATATTCAGAAGAATGGGGTGGTAAGGAGCAGCATTTCACAGGTGCAAAACAGATACTTTCCTTAACTCAAACACATCCAACTTTCCATCCCTTCGGCAACCAAATGCAAACATGAATGCTGTAGGTCTTGAGCAGGGCATTGTGGAAGATAAAAATAGTTCTGCCTACAACAAACACTTGTCTCTACAGGCTCTGAGCATGGCAATTGAGAAGCACGAGGTGCACTTTCCATTTCCTAACAGAACTTCACCTCACATGCTCAGCCACTTGCAGATTAAAACTAGCTGTCTTACAGCTGCGCAGCTAGTGAGAGGATTAAAGGAACACATAAAATCCTTGCAAAGATACTTGTCAGTTTAGGATTCTCCAGATACAGCTCATCCCCAAAAAAGCCACAGTGAACAACATGTGGCAATATGAAAAAGAGAGCAGAAGAGGGAAAAAAATTTGCAAAATGCCCATAACTAAACTAATGTATATTGTGAATATGCGAATATGTTCTATTTCATATCAACTCTAAAGCAGCATACAGGAGCAGAGCATTAGAGAATTGTGCCACAGAAGGTTTAGGGGAGATACAGGTGTTTGAAATAAAAAAGAATGGCTCTCTAAATGTTAAATTGGAAGAAGAAGCAAGAGCAGACACCAAAGAATGAGTTTTTTCCATGCTCTTGCCAATGTGCATGACCATATACATTCTCTACTGCTACAGTAGAGAATGCCAAAATTCTTTTTTTTTTTGGATCTTGATGAAGTGCTGTCACAACAGCAGCCCAGTGAGATAGAAGGGCACTCAAAACTACAGTCACACTTTAAGCTCACTAACCATTCTGTTATTCTCTGATAGCTTCCATTTTATTAGAGAAATATTTCCACATGGAAATGACTTATGTGTGCAAGGAGAAGCCTCGCTCCTGAATAAGATTATAGCAATATATCAAAGAAAACCCCAAAGAAAGCAACTGGTTGGCCAAAAAAACAGAGTCTGTCCTAGTTCGACCTTTATTTTATTTTTCCTGTTTCTTTTTAAGAGTAGAGAAATACATACAAAAGAAAGGAGTCAAAAACCGTCAGTGAGAAACCGCAACAAGGAGCACTGCAAGGAAAGAAAGGTTAACTACAGCACAAGAAAAGATGCAAGGAATGTGAAGAATGTCAGCAAGTAAATAAATCAATAATCTACAGTCATCATCTACATTCCTGAACTACCTTGAAAGCAAGGATATCTACCCTTAACACTCCTGACAACAGTAGAGATTTTCAAGGAAGACCCCCCTCTGCTTCATGCTCAGTTTCTGCCAGCACCTTTCTGTCAACAACTGATTACAAGGGAACATTTCCAAAGGGAGCCTGTATTACCTCTCACAACAGTTTTATTAATACAAGCTTGTGAATACTTTGGGACAGCCCAGAAAAATTAACAAGCCAGAATTAATGCTGTGATCATTGCACTTAATTGAAAAAAACCTCAAGGTCATTGTCAAACAACTGCAGAAATGATGCACTATATTTCCCCCTCAACACTGCTCTCTAAAACACACTGGAGCCTAGCAGCTCATGGAATAACAGTACAAATCAATAAAGCCAGAGACTAATGTGGTTTTACAGATATATTTCTTCACAATGGTATCAACATACTATAAAATAGGAGTTTTACAGAGGAAATGGAAGCTGAGTGAGAGAGACGAGAGGATCTGAAAATCAAGACTCAACAAGTTAGAAACAAACAAAAAACCCCTGACAAAAAACCCCCAAGCATATATACCAAACAATCCAAAAAACCCCAACCAAACCCAAACCTCGAAAACAAAACCCTAACCCCCCCAATACAAGTATACAAGTAAAACCAAGGATATGCCCTCAATAAGGTGACATAACAGAAGTGGACCTGCAGAGCAAAACGGTGGAGGACCTTACTGATATTTTGTGGAAGGTGACTGAGCTTCCAGTAGGGGTTGAGGTAAATAACCTGGTTTAGTTTAGCCTATAAGAGAATCTAGATTAAGCTGGGGTTCAACCCAAAACATCACAAATGGGAAACAACAGAAATACAATTCAGAAGTGTAATCCTGAGCCAGTGCTAACATAGATTTACCTGAAGTTGCTAGATGACTCTGATGCTATATATAAAAAGATTTCTA